>NW_024871503.1:132500-732500 GCF_019054845.1 Dipodomys spectabilis
AGACGCGCAGCCAGGGGCCCTCCCAGCCCACGGTGGGCTTGGAGTCTGGGTTTCCTCAGCGTTGCTGTTCTGGGCTCTGGCATCAGCTTAGTTTTCTTCCTGGTCTTGATCAGCACCGAATTCCCAGGTGCATGAGGTGAGCAGGAAGACAGGTGGAGGGGTTCGTGCTAGCAGCCTCCCGTCCCCCACCCTGCTTCCCCACATGCTTATTTTCTGAGAGAGAGCAAAGTAGAAGACAGCCCAAGTATATAGGTGTGGGCCCGGAAGTCCATGGATGGGCTGAGAGACTACCGTGGGTAGTCCTGCACAGGTTGCTGTTTCTTCTTTCTCTGGCTGGGGTGGGGGGGGTGGTGGTGGTGGTGTTGTGAGGTGGGCAGACAGCTTGGCCCCAGAACCCAATCCTGCTGGAAGGTATGTTCAATAGGTAGGTTTCATTAGGTAACCAATGAAGAGAACACCACACGCTATTCAGGCAGGAAAAGAAGCTCATTTACCAAACTGCTGTCCCCATCCTGCATGGTGGAGAGGCATGGCTGAAAAGGGGGGACCCGGGGGGGGGGACCCATCCCTGGGCCAGGACTCATCTGGGCCAGGGACAGGAAGGTGGAAGGTGTGTGGCCAGGTGTGGGAAAGGTGTGGCCACACTGGATCCGGATGTGACCTCAGGGTCTGGGACCCTGCTAAGGTCAGATGGGAGGCATGTGACCAGAGGTGGCCCAGGATGTGACCTAGCAGGAGGGGAAGGTGACTGCTTCCAGGTCTGCCAGTTTCCCAGGGAACAGATACTGGGCAGAAACTTAGCCAAGAGGTAGGGAGATGTCCCTGTGCAGACCTTATACCTGCCATTTCCCCCCCCCCCCAATCACTCCTGAGATGGGGGGCAGGGGAAGGTGACAAGAATAAAGCTGCAGGGGGAAGCCCTTGTTCCCGTGCTCTGTCCTGGCCCTAAAACCAATGCATTACCTGAGGTGTCCACTACCTTGACCCCTGAGGGCACCGGGAGTGGGGACCCTGTTCTCATGCTGCCCTCAGCGTGGGGCTGGGGGCGGGGCGCGGGGGGGGGGTCTCTTCTTGGAGAAAGAGGTGTGAAGCTCCTTGCTTTCATCGCCTTGTACCAGAGCCTCTCATTCCGGAGGCTGCTGGGAGGACTCTGGGGTCGGGGCTCCCCTCAGCCCTGGAATGTTGGGGAGGGGGCCGGGGTCAGGAGTGGGGCTGGCAGGCCCCCACCTTTCTGGGCACCCTGACTGTTCTATCCAGAGAGAAATCAAGAAGGAAGTAGGAGGCATTGTACTTGGGGTGGGGAGGGGGTAGGGCCTGGGGGGGGGAGGGAGAGAGGGAAGGACTGCCCCGCCCCCCCCCAGCCTGAGCAGGTGAGGGGGGGTAAGGGTTGTATGTGGGGGAGAAGCTTTGTCTCCCAATTGCTGCTGCTGATGGACCACAGGAGGGGAGAAGTTAAAATTGATATAATCAGAGGAAGGAGTCAAATAGGAAAAAAGACCACTGAGTCAAAACCTAAAGGGGAAAAGGGAGTCATCTCTACTCCTCCCGCTGGGATCTTTGGGGTGGGCGCGCTGGGGGCCCCTGGGTGGGGTGGGGCGGGGGATGGAGGCGCCGTGGGGTGCAGGTGTGTCCAGTGGGCCGGCCACCTGGAGGCCGGGTCCCCACCTTGTCTCCAGGTATGAGGTAGGATGATGTCCTCTGCAGACTGTATTTCGGTTCCTGGCCTGTAATCCCAGCAACTCTTGGGGCCAGCGGCCTTCTCGCGCTGACTGAGCCGGCGGATTCCCCTGCAGTCCCCGGGCCCTCTGGCGGTGCACCCACGGGTTGCGGGGAGGAACCATGTCCCAGTGCTGGTGGCCGCCCAGGGCCTCAATGCCACCAAACCATTGCAGTGTGTGTGTGGGGGGGGGGGGGCGGGGTGACCTGCAGGAAGCGGGCAGGAGGCCGAGCGGGGCCTCCCAGGCAGAGGCGTCCACAGCTGGTCCCCCCTTCACAGCCAGGATTTTATTTGAAAGGGAGCCCCTCCCTCTGCTTTGGCCTCATGGCAACCCCTCCCCCCCCAGTCCCCCCCTACCCCCACAGCCCCCAGATAGAGAAAAACTTCTGCATGAACTTGGGTCAAAGTGCACCCTGTCTCTGAGCCAGTGCAACCTTGGAGATCTGAAAAGGCAGGACATTTGGAGCCCCTCACCAGAAGGTCACAGATACTTCTGGAAGATTCCCAGTTACAGCACTGTACGAGTACACAGTGAAAAGCAGGGGAGGGCCTTGAGTACCAGCCTCCAGTACCAGCCTCCAGCTCTGGCTTCCCATCCCTCTCCCAGCCCTCCTCTGGGCTGAGACGGAGCGTGTGCAGGGCTGGTGTCTGCGCTTCTGGAGACTGCTGAAACTCTCTCTTCTCACAGAGAGCCCGACGGGGGGGGGGGCGGGGGGGCAGGGCCCCAGACACCTCCTCTCCCCCACTCTCTCCTAAATCCACCCTCTCAGGTTTGACCTGGGCCCTGTGGCTCGGCCCGCGGCCTCCAATCCATCCAGCCTCACCAGGAAGCGGCACACCCGTCATATGTTTTTAGTTTGGATTTTTTTTTTTGTTGTTTGAGAGTCATGCCCTGTGACCCGGGCAGACCTGTCTCAGCCTTCCCGAGTAGCTGCATTTGCAGGTGTGTGTGACCACGCCGGCCTTGTTTGCAGCTTTCATGCCTGTGTTCACGTGTGCGTGGTGTGGGCACGTTTTCTGTGAGTGCCTCTGTTGGCTGGGAGCTTGGTTCTTGACCCCCCCTTCTATTTTGGGGGTGCGGCGAGTGAGGGCTCACCGCCCCTGGTACTTAACTAGCACTCATGATCCCCCTTCAATGTTCCCCTCAGCGTCAGAGTTGAAAAAATAATACTAATAAATGAATGCCTGCAGCATCTTTACAATAAAATAAAAAGAAAGGAATGCAACCTCTCCTTCTAACCAACCCCTAAATACACAAAGAAAAACAATATATAGATGGGCTTAGGGAGATGGACAGGGGGCACCCTCCTCCTCCCCGGAGGGGATGTGTTTGGGGCCAAAGTCCGTGGAGAAAGAATGCTAATTTCAGGGTACACCGAGCAGTCCTGAATGCCTTGCCAGGCTCAGGGAGTTTCTCAGGGGGACCCCAAGAGGGGGCGGGGCCGAGGCGGCAGGTCGGGGGCCAAGGGGGCCGTTCCCCAGATCACTGGATCGGAGGACAGCACTACGGTTGCCCTTCCTGGCCGTGGTTCCATGTACTCGGGACAGTTTCATGACCCTTCAACTGCTTTGGGAAACCACTGTGGCAAGAGGTCCCTACACACTTGGCTTGTGTCTTGAGATGGGGCACAGGGATGGGGGGTGCTGGTGGCTGCAAACCTCTTGTCCAGGCTTGCCTTGAATTCAGAACCTCCCCAGTCTCCACCCCCGGGGGGGGGGGGGGAGGCCCGGGGCCTCTGGGCCAGGCCCCACAGGTGACTTTGATGCGTGTACTCCTTTCTTCTTAAGGAAAAATCTCTATCTACTGAGACCACATTCTGGGAAAAGCCACCCGCCATGGTGAAGAGACAAACGCGAGGCTGCCATGTAAATAAGGCTAATTGTTCAGGAAGCCGCCCACCATGTCCGGATGGGTAACTGAGTGGCTTACCAATGCTTTATCAGAATCCCCCGCCCCTGCCCCTCCCCCACACCTGTTTAGGCCTCCCTTGGATCTGTGTCAAGTTACTCAAACAATCCTGGGGGGGGGGGGGGGGGGAGGGCGCCAGGAAAGAAGCTCTGCCAGTTCCCATCTCAACATGCTCAGCGGGGACCAGGCAGTCCGGGCTCGGGGTGCCCCAAGCATCGTCTTTGACTCTGCCTGTCCCTTAGTATCGCCTGTGTGTTAAGGAAGGTTGCTTGAGGGCGGTTAAAGGCCCAGCAGGCTACACTGGCAGCAGGAGGCATTGGTGCGCTCTAGAACTGAGTGGGGACTGACCACCGCCTGGATGAAAGAGCACCTCAACAAGCTAGTCATCTCCTCCAGCGTGAGCCAAGAGGTTCTTAGGGGATCGATGGAGGTGAGCTTGGAAAGCCAACACTTCCCTCCCCATCCCCCCCCACCCCCCGCACCCCGTGCCCTCCCTGTGGCAATTAGTTGCTGGATGATACCATCCATGATGGGAAGAATCGGGGCGTGTAGATAGGCCCCCGGGATGCCCCTCGGTGCAGTACTCGGATGTACTCGGAAGAGGAGACTTCTTTATTGTTGTGCTGCCTATAACGTGTCCGTTGATCGCAGTTGATTGCAGCGTCAGACTGCCGAGGCACAGGGCAGGGGTAGCACCTGTGCCTGTCATTAAGAGAAGCAATAGAGGCAGGCACCAGTGCTCACCCATCATCCTAGCTACTTAGGAGGCTGAGATCTGAGGATCAAGTGTTCGAAGCCAGCCCGGGCAGGAAAGTCCAGGAGACTTTCATCTCCAATAAGCGACTCAGAAAAAGCCACAAGTGACACTGTGGCTTTGAGCACACAGAAGTTCAGGGACAGAGCCCAGGCCCTGACTTCAAGCCCCAGGACTGGTTAGGACAAGAAGTCAATTCATTTTAACACCCCTGCCTTATTACTGTCCCCATAGCTGATCATCCATCTGACTACCCTCCGCAAAGGCATTGCCAGCTAATAAAATGTCATGAGCCTATGTGTCTTGTTGGGATCCAAACTCATCACAAATACACTCCTCAAAAGAGTTTGAAACCAAATGAACCGGGCCTACCTAGAGAAACGCTCGCCATATGAATGTCTTTCCCCTCTATTTAACAGAACAGACAGGCAATTTTTTCCTTGCAAGTCTGTTTTCACCTAAGCCTTTGCGTTCAACAAATCAGTGAACTCTTTTCACTTAAAAAAAAAAAAAAAAGCTGGGGGTACCTAATGCTCTGCACAAAACCAGCCACCCCCCCAAAGGGTCCACACGATTTGCTGCCACATGGCTCTTACAATCTTCTTTGTCTTCTAATTTCTGTGTGCTCGATACACAGTGACATTTCTGTCCTCCATAGATTAGACAACACGCCTGACTTAGCAAGGCACATCGAGAAGGGGACCTTTCCTACACTTGGTGCACAGGGCACCTCCAGGGGACCTTTCCTACACACTTGGTGCACAGGGCACCTCCAGGGGACCTTTCCTACACTTGGTGCACAGGGCACCTCCAGGGGACCTTTCCTACACTTGGTGCACAGGGCCCCTCCAGGGTGGAGATGGGTGGGACACGCGCCAGTCGACTATAAACGCCCGTCAGGAGCTTCGCCTCTCGGCTGAGGATCGGGCTCCAGCTCTCCCTCCACCGCATTGGCCTAGTGCTTTTTAATCCGCAAGGTTACAGCCCCACTCGACGCAGCTATTCAAAGAGAGTTCTAGAAACAGTCTCCTCGACCAGGAGGACTTTCCCATCGGCCAAGTGTGAAGGGATGTAACTTCAGTGTTGTGTGAGGCCTGGGTTCATGTTTGCTTTGGCCTCAAATAGAAGGAATTCAGCAGTTGGTGGGCTATGGAGGGGTAATTGCCATGTTGCTCTAGACACATTCCGGACTTCACGCGAAGCGAGGGATGCTGGGTAGATGGCGTTGGGAAGGCCCTTCCAAACGGTGGGAGGGGGGGCCCCAGCCCATGAGCAAAACCACACGCTTCCCCCTCAAGCCCCACAATGCCACAGCCAGGCAATATCAACACAGTGTAGAAATCCGAGGGCTGGATTTGTATCAGACCTGGAAAAATGGAATCTGACTTTCCGATGGGCGTTTACGGAGCCATTTAACTCAGTACTGCCATCTGTGCTGTAGTCCCAGAAGTTGGCTTGATTGGATGCATTGCTGCAAGCACCCCTCGGTATACTGGGACGCACCTCATGGGTTTGACTACAGGTAACAGAGCCACACCAGAAGACACGCTCCGTGCGCATTGGGGTTGTGCCCGAGGGACAGCAGCTTGCCACGGAAGTCACGGACAGGTGCATCTTGCTCACAAATCCTCCCAGCAGAGATGGAGATGGGGCTTTGCAGCCCAGTCTGAGGTACACGGGGGCCAGGTGCCACGGTTCACACCTTATTCACAAGGCGGGGGACAGACCTAGATGTTCATACAAAGGTGGCGGAGGGTCAGGCTGCAGCCTCATTTACAGCCCAAGGTGGAATCTTCTTAAAACCCAAAGAGGCATTTGTTTACTTCCTTCAATTAAAAAAAAAAAAAAAAGCAATCATCTCCATGTGGTGATACACCCGCGGTCAAATAAAGTCCTTACTAGGACAGGACCCTACAATGGAGCTCTCTTCTGTGACCTACAAGGGTCCTGAGCCCTTATTGGAGCCCTAGCAGGAAGAGCCTTTTCAGATTGCCGCCATATTCATCTTATCAGGCTCATTGCGAACTTCCACAGTTAAGACAACTGTTTGCCTAGGAGTAGATATTTATCACCTTGGAGTCCCCACAGGTGGACCATTGTGGAAGCCTGGGGAGGGACATCACCTCACCGGAAATAACTGTCATTAGCTTAACTTTATTTGTCTGAAGAAAATCTACTACCGGAACTTAGGAGACACTCCCCCCCCCCCCCCCCCGGCCCCGGGTCACGGGGACTGTATCTGTGCAGGGGGTAGCTGACCCAGGTTGGGTCAGGCAACATAAGTCATCAATGAGCTGCAGATTGACCAGGTGATCGAAGAGCTGAGGATCTTGGGCCTCCGTCTGATGGGCCTCTTGTCTCCCCCAGGGCCTAGGAGATGGTGATGCATTCAAGGAGTCTAGTAAGAGATGCAGCCACCCTCCAGTCAAAACACAGGACAGTGAACACCTTATTCGACCGTCATCTGGCTACGGGGTGCGCCAGTGGTTGGTGGCCATTACCCCGCCTCTTCCAACAACTCCCGGCAGTCAGCAGACAGCGTTCACACCCTGATTGTAAAGAGGGAGATCGTCAGGGGAAAGCCGCGACTGTATGTAATTGCTCAGTTCCATCCTGAGGTTGCTAGGGCTATTCAGAACGACCACCGCCTGGCGTGGGCCCTCGGGAAGTGCACCCCGCATGAGATTAGGAGATGCTGCTCTCCAGGGCCATCTGCCATCACCAACCATTGCGAGGGGTCTCCGGGGGGCCGCACAGGACCCTTGCCTGAGCGACACCTCATGCTCCCCAGATGGCTGCTCTTCCAACGGGCTCCTCCGGCTGCCGGGACTGGCACCGTCCTTCCGCCGCCTTCTGCGGCAAATCCAGACGCAGCCCAGGCATCTGGGGTGAGACTCAAGTGGGAGTCAAGTTAGAAATCTGGCGATTGCCTTGTTAGATGTCGCCACCTGCGGGCCAGACAGGCAACTGAACCCAGAGCATGGGCGAGGGCCAGTGGGGCCCCCAGCAGCCCCAGCGACTATTTTTGGCCAATTATCAAGGAAATGAGCTTATTTACGATGAGAATCCACTTCAGTCTGGGTTGTCTTTTTTTTTTTTAATGCATATTCACAAACAGCCTTGATAATGCAATTGCCATGGAAGTAGGCGAGGTTGGGGGAGAATCCATCCAGGGTTCCTCAGGGGTGCGTGTGCGTGCGTGCGTGTGTGTGTGTGTGTGTGTGTGTGTGTGTGTGTGTGTGTGTCCTTCCATTCTGTGATAGAAACTCTCTTTCAAAAAACTGCTTCAGGATCGAGCCCCACAAATTGTTAGCCATCAGCTAGACCATCACGGAGATGCAAGCTCATCCTCTCGGGTCCGTGTTCACTGCCTGGGGGAGTCTTGCTTCTCCTCTGAGCTTACAACCATCTCTTATTTCACCATCTATCAACGATGATGAGCCAAGTCCTTTATGAACGGCTGCGTGATGCCCCTTGCCACACCCATGTGGTTTTGTGCCCGACCCTTTGCCCTCTCGGGGTGTTCTGAAGGCCATCTAAAGCATTTCCAGTCTCTTATGCTCTTTGCGGAGGTGGCTTCTTGCAGAGGAGCCTAGCTGAGATGGTGAGACAGCTTCTATGTCCAGTGACCAATGTGGCCAGTCAGATCCTCTATCGACATTTTGTGTGTGTGTGTGTGTGTGTGTGTGCACGCTTGCGCGAGTGCGCGCTCGCGCATGCGCACATGGGCACGCACGTACGCATGTCGGTCATGGGGCCGGAACTCAGGGCTTGGGCATTGTCCCCAAGCTTTTGTCGCTCAAGGTTAGCGCCCTACCACTTTGAGCCACACAAATCCACTTCCGGTTTCCTGGTGGTTCATTGGAGATGAGTCTCACAGACTTTCCTGCCAGGGTGGGCTTTGAACGTCAATCCTCAGATCTCAGCTTTCTGAGTAATTAGGATTACAGGTGTGAGCCATTGGCAACCTGCTTAAGCTCATTCTCATCATTACTGTGAAGCTAAGAAGTCTCACTTGAGCCCTGGGGCTGTCTTGACTTATCTCATTCAAACTTCTGTTCTGCAACAAATCCCTACCCCCCCCCCCCCCCCCCATCCTGCAGCTCTTGGGTTCCTGTCCATAACAGAGAGCTTTTGGAGCCAGTGCCTGACAGACAAGGTTGCTAACCATCCCTTGCCGGACATACCACCTGGCCAGAGTTGCCGAAGGGCAAGACGTGTGCCCATGATCCTCTACCATGTTCATAAAAGTCATGCCGGGGACCCATCTCATAAGGCCAAATCAGCTCTTCTTAAAGAGGAGCCATTCCTGGTGAGTGCTTCTCTCCCCCCCCACCCCAGCTCCGGGACTCTTGGCCTGACTGGGTTTGTGACCCCCCCCCCACCCCCCTCCCTTGAAACCGGTCCAGACTATCCCTTAGGTGGGAGTACTGCTGAGAAAAAAACTACCGTGCTGAGGACTGTGCTGCCTCCATCCAGAGCAAGGCAAGCGGAGATCAGATACAACGCGTGCATCTTTCCACTGCAATGTCATCTGAGGCAAAACTGAACTCTTCATGAGATCCCACCTTTCCCATGGAAGGCTTTCTCCTGGCAGCCCATCGGGCTAGCCTCCGATGTTGGGGCGGCGGAGGGGGAGGAAACAGTACTCATTTAGGTAGGTTGGCGTTGGATGAGGGGAGCATTCCTTAATCATCGGCCATCTCGACTTACTTTATCACAAGCCTTCCAGTTGGCTTACTGCAAGCCAGAGCATACTTCTTATTTCGGTGAGGGGGTTTGGCAGACAAGTTAGGAAGTCAATAAGAATAGAGACTGGCCCAGGGTTGCATTGTTTTGCAGGAGTTCAGAGGCATAATTGCTTGGTGCTATTATACCAATAGCATTTTTCTTTTTTTTTTTTTTTTAAAGAAGTTGATCATCTCATCTAAGTCATCAAATAATAATTGTCCGAACAATGTTGTTCCCCTCCCCACCCCACCCCCCCTTTTTTTTTTTTGGTGCTGGGGCCTGAATTCAGGGCCTGAACATTGCCACTGAACTTCTTTTGCTCAAGGGTAGCAGTCTACTGCTTGAGCTCCAGCGCTACTTCTAGCTAGCTTTGAACCAAGATCCTCAGATCTCAGTTTCTTGAGTAGCTGGAATTACAAGGCTTGTTCTCTCTCTCACTGAAAGATGGTGATTTGTGGTACTGAGGCTGGAACTGAAGGCCCGACACGCAGCCACTGAGCCACACCCCACACTTTTTCATCGTCGGGGGTCCATCTAGGAATGTTATCTCTGCCTTTTTCTTCTGTGTGGCCTCATTCCTGAGGCCCTCTTCCCCTTCGTGAGTTCAAGCGCAGATGGGTTTGGTTTTTGTATTTGGAGCGCTGGGTATTGAACCCGGGGCCTGGTCCTTGCTAGGCAAGCCCGCTACCACTCACCCACAGCCCTAGGCCTTCCCTCAGAGAGAAAGCTGTGAGTCCCCATGCACGGCAGTTCTCTAAGTGGAAGAAGACTTTTTTTTTCATTCTGAGGACTGGACCACTTTTTATTTGCGCAGAATCAGTGGCTGCTAATTCTGCAAAGACATCATTAGCAGAAGTGCTTGTGGATGCAAGCGGCCCGGTGGGGGCATCCTGCTCTCTGGTGCCCTCCGGGGGGCACAGGGGTGGGGGCCTTCTGCAGAATCGGGAGGGGTGGGGGCGTCAGCTTCTACTTCTCCGAGGGCTCAGAGCCCTCGGTGGTGTGTGACCACCACCAGAGGCCCTGCAGAATCCAAGCCCACCAGGGAACCCCTCAACTTGTCTCTGGGATATCTGGGCAGGGTGAGCCCTGCATGCCTGTGGGCGCCTCTCAATCGTCTGAGCCTCTTTTGGCACTTCTGCTTTGTCCCTTGTGTCCTCCTCTTGCCCACCCAGCCCTTGCCCAAACTTGGAGCTCAGAGAGTCAGGTGGCTAGAGCACACTGACTCAAACTTAGCTGCCCCCTCCCCCGTGTTGTACGATGAGTTAGCTGCCCCAGCCAAGCCCCCGGGCCGCTGTGGCTCTGTGGCCTCTGGGCATGGGGGGGGGGGGAGGAGGAGGGCTTTGGGAAGCGATGAGGTTTAGGATGAGGCCGTCAGCCATCCACGTGGAGCCCCATTACTGAATCCTGGTGGCTCTCTAAGGAGAGGGAGACAGACCAGAAGATGCATGTGTGCCCTCTCCCCCCTTTCCCCTCCCCCTTCCCCACCCCCAGCCTGGGCCACTTCAGGACTCTGCCTGCAAGAAGCCCCACCCCCTCCCTCCCCCTGATGTGCATTTCTGAGCATCCAGAACCGTGAGCTAAATAAACCTATTTTCCTTATAAAGTGCCCCAGCCTTGGGCATGTCAATATAGTAGTGAAAAAGAAAATGGCGGCATCCGGTGGGGAGTCACGACGCCCCTCCCCCCTTCCCCTTGTCCCTTCTGGTGCCCCTGGCACTGAATGACTCCTCTACCCCCGCTTAACTGCTGAGCTTTTGATCAGAAGGTCTGCCTTTCGCTGCAAGCTTCGGTGTGAAAAACCAATTTGTGCTGCCTGGACCCGCATCTATCTTTGAAAAAACAAAGACATTAAAAAAAAAAAGCACCCCAAATAGACACACACACACACACCACCACCACCAACAGGGCGGCTAGTATTTGCCTCTCCGGGCTGGCACAGCTTCTCTGACCAGCCCTGTGCCCTGCGGTCCGCGGCACTCGGTTTCTCAGGGGGCAGCGGTGGGTTGATCGGCCTCCTGCAGGTGCCTCTTGCCCTGGGGTCAGTCGCTTGGCCATTGTGGCCGGTGACAATGCCCCAGGGGGAGGAAGCCTGCCTGCTGGTCTGGCCCTGTGCGTCTCTGCACTGCCAGTGTGTTTTCGAGGCTAGGCCGTGGTCCACAAGCAAGCTTTCAGCCTGGCACCGATGCAAACAAAGCCAGTCTGCACACGGAGGCGTGGGGTCCGGGACTTGTGTTCCCACCCCCCCTCCCCATCATTTTATTGATTTATTTCCTTTTGCAGCCGGAGGAAATCCTAAAGGGCTGAGACCTCCGCAGGGGCGAATCTTTACATTGCGTTGCTTGTCAACAACAAGCCAGACACAGAAGGCCCGAGTGTGTGCGTGTGATCCTGTCTCGATGAAGTATCTAGGAAAAGCCATCGATCGAGGTGAGACGGAGCCAGAGAGTGCCAGGTTGGGGTAGGGGGGAGAGACGGGACGACCCCTCAGCCTGAGGTTTGGGGGTCAGGGTTATGAAACTTCCTGCAACTAGACAGCGATCATCACCACGCATACTTTTATGCATGATGACCGCATATCGTTTTTGTTTTTTTTTAAGCCGGCTAGATTGTACCCTTTTTTTTTTTTTTTTTTTTTTTTTGAGGTTGTTTTTGGTGGTTCTAGGGTTTGAACTCAGGATCTTGTGCTTGTTTATCAGGTGCTCTTACTGCTGAGCCGGGCCTGCAGCCTGTTCATTTGTTTTGTTTTGTTCTACACTGGTTATTTTTGAGATAGAGTCTTCCTGGTTGTTCCTGAATACACATCTGAATTGTGGCTGGCCTCGTTTATGGCTTTCTACTGTAGCCGAGATGATAGGTGTGCGTCACCATGCCCGTCTCCTTCTGTGGAGATGATGTGTCTCCTGGGTTCGGACTCAGACTCATCTTAAACAAAGACAGAGGTGCATATCCACGATGGGGCTGGCTTGGAACGGCTGCCCTCCCAGGCCTTGGCCCCTACAAGGCTAGGGCGATAGGGCGTGAGCCACCACACCCAGCTATGGGTTGAGAAGATGGGGTGGGGTCTCCCGGACTTTTCTGCCTGGGCTGGTCTCCATCATCTTGATTTTCCTGCTCTCAACCTCCCAAGCAGCTGGGAATCACAAACGTAAGCCACTGGAGGTGTGCAATCTGAATTGTGTATTTTTTGGGGGAAAGTAAGAGTGTATAGAACGTGAGTTATAAACTCAATAACCCACAAATGCGGCTGGGTGGTTCTAGAGAGTGGGTCTCTAAATACAGAGTACCGAAACCTAACACTTGTGACACTAAGATCGACTTGATACCGGAATCGCTGTGGAGTGCTCTGTGGGGCGGGCTGTGTGGATGATGCCCTAGACTGAATCCTGCTATTAACTTGCTCTTTTTTTTTTTTTTTTTTGGAGGGGAGGGGCGGTGGTACTGGGGGTTTTGTACTTGGTGAGGTTGGTGTGATACTGCTGAGCCATGCCGCCAGCCCTGTTTTTCACTGGTTATTTATAGGATAGGATTTTGCCTCCCGCCTGGGAGGGAGCCTTGCTGGGCTCACTGCTGCACATCGCCCCCCCCCCCCATCCCACACTTTCCCTTCTGTGGAGATGGAAGTCTCTCAGGATTCTCTGCTGGTGCTGGCCTGACACTGTGCTCTCCCTTCCTGATGAGCCTCCCTTGTAGCTTGGGATGACGGGTGGGTGTCACTGTGCCCAGCTATGGGTTGAGAAGGTGGGGCGGGGCAGGAGAGTTGTGAATATTTTCTGTCTGGGCTGGCATTGAACTGTGATCCTCCTGGCCTCATCCTCCCATGTAGCTGGGATTAGAGGTGTTAACCACTGGTGCCTGTCTCCACTTGCTCATTGTGCTGCAGGTGACGTGTTTCCTTCATCGAGGGTCAATCTGTGTGCAGCCTTCACACATCTGCCTTCCTTCCTTCCTTCCTTCTTCCCTCCCTCTCTTCCTCCCTCCCCTGGTACTGGGGTTTGAACGCAGGGCCTGGGGGCTATGCCTTAGCTTTTTCAATCAATGCTGGTGTTCTACTATTTGAGCCACAGCTTCACTTTCTGCTCTTTGGTGGTTAATTGGAGACAAGAATGTTAGTCTCTTCTGCCAGACTGGCTTCAAACTGCCATCTTCAGATATCTGCCTTCTAAACAGATATGATTTCAGGCATGAACCCGTAGGGCCTGGCTCCACCCCTCCACTTTTTTTTTTTCCTACTCTTGTAGTACAGTCAGAGAGATGGATGGAAAGAGGGAAGAGGGAGGGAGGAGAGCAGCAAACCATCAACACTTCCTAACTCAAAAAGCATTCATTGTTTTATTCCCAAGTCAAGTCTCTCCTACTCAATCACTAGCTGACTTGGGGAGTCTTTGGGATCAAAGAAGGGCTCCTAGTGTTTCAAAGAGCCAGAATCCTGCCCTGGGGGTATGGTTCAAATGGAAGAGTCCTCCCTTACCAAGTGCCCTGAGTTCAAGCCCCGGTACCAAGGAAAGGAAAACTGCCACTAAGACCAATTGTGAATGGGGCAG
Organism: Dipodomys spectabilis; assembly: GCF_019054845.1. Taxonomy (NCBI): domain Eukaryota; kingdom Metazoa; phylum Chordata; class Mammalia; order Rodentia; family Heteromyidae; genus Dipodomys; species Dipodomys spectabilis. The sequence continues at coordinate 146,153 of NW_024871503.1, forward strand.
TTGCTTGGTTTAAGTGAGGTAATACCCACAGATGGCATTATATGGTAGTCTATGTTCAAAGGATGGAATTGGGACTGTATCTCACACCCAGTACACCCAAGTTAGCCTACAATCATCGAAGGCGTCACCAGGGGTCAGGGTGGTGCTGACCAGGCTCCCTACTGCCTTTCTGCTGCTCCGGGGGGCAGCTGGCGGGTGAAAAGCTCAGACTGCAGGTGGGCCGCTCCCATGCCTAGCCTGTGGCATCTGAACCACCCACTGCCACCTTCCAGGGCCTGCAGGGAGCTGTAGCTGCTGCTGTTCTTGTATAACATCTCCTCCCTCATCTCACCCTTCCTGCCCAGGAGTCAGAGCGGAGTCACGCTGGCCTCTGGGAGGCCCGTGTGGTGTTGTCCATGGTGCTGAAAGCCCCACAGGCCGCCTCCTTCATGGCTGGCCTTGTGTACATGGCCCCTCTTACTTCAGGGCTTCGAAGACACTTGGTGGCTGGCACGGTGGCATTGGGAAATGCTCATGTTGTTGGAGTGGCTTTCAAGCCGCAGCCTTAGATGGATCAGGACACCCCCACCTAGCCCCACCCCACCCCACTCCAGCAGCCTGAAAGGTAGAAGTGTTGCTTATCTGTTCCTCTCCCTGGCACAGCCATGCTAGGGCTACAGCCCCAGAACAGGAAGCTCAGGATCCTGGAAACCCAGCCTGCAGTACCCTTTTGAGTCTACAGGCCATGACCAGGCCCTGCCCTTGACCACAACCTAGGGATGGGAAATATGAGAGCCTTCCTGGACACAACCACCTCTTATGTTCCACGATGCAAAGACATCACTAGAACTGGTTATTAGCATTACCTTCTAAAGACAGAATCAAGCCTAGAGAATAACGACTCCCATAAGCTTCACCCACAAAGGTATTTGAAATTTAGCGAAAGACCACCACTACAGCAGTGGTTCTCCAGAGAGGAAATTCGGAAGGTGACAAGTCAGGCATGGATGGAGCTTCTTTTTATCTTTTCTTCTGCCTGTATTGGGGGCTTGAATTTAGGAGGAGCCTGAGCATCGCTCCTTTTCTGCTCAAGACTGACACTCTACCACTTGCACCACAAAAGCTCCAATTCCAGCTATCTGCTAGTTAATTGGAGGTATCCTGGACTGGCCTGTCTGGGCTGGCCTCCCACGGTGGGCCTCGGATCTTAGCCTCTGGATCTTAGCTTCTGGAGTAAGCCTCTGGCTGCAGCAGAGCTTGACTTTTCCACATGAGCCTGGCTTGCAGCCATCTAGTGCTAAGTTTGGGCAGACTTAATGGTACAGGGCATAGAAATCGAGGGAGCTCACGCAATCTCTGTCTAAAGTCTCACATCTCAAAATTGAAATGAACGAAGGCACAGCAGGAAACAGAATTGGTTCTCTGGGATAAAGAAACCTGCAGCTCCTGAGCTCACCAGATCCCAATCTGACCCCCCAAACCAGGGTCCTCAACTCCTTCCCCTACACCGTCTTGGGCCTTGATGGTGCCCAGCAGACAACCCCAATCCCCAAACTCTTGGTTTTGTTGTAACCTGTAATGTAAAAAGTACTGAGGAGCCCAGCTGAGTAACCCCAGCTCCAGAGCACTGACTGCCTCCTCTCACCCTGTGGTCACGTGACCACCCGCAGTGACCAGTGGCACAGCTTAACTGCCAACCGCTGACACTCTGGACATTCTAAACCAACTGCCCACGTGACAGTTGCATAGCTAATGAGCTGGGCTTGGCCTCGGCTGCCCTGGAGGAGGAGCAGATAGAAGATGAGGGAGCTGGGAAGGTGGCAGCTGGGCTGGGGCTCCCGGCCTGTTGTGTCAAGGTTGGATTTACTGATCGAGCAGCTGAGAGGCACCTGGCAGAGAACAGACCGTGGCTGCACGGTTCTAAGTGTGCACCTACCTGCTCGCGTCCTTCCTCACCCAGACGCGACGACGTGGCCCCGCTGGGCCAGCTGCAGTCATCCTGGGGCTGGGCATCCATGGCAGTTGGCAGGGGCCGGGAGCGGAGGGGGTTCTTCTGCTCAGAGCCTGTGGTGAAGTTATTGAAGGCAGCTTCTCTCGCTGTCCCTGGGCGTTTGGCCAGACGCCCCATTTCAATGGCTCAGAGTATGTGCTGGGCACAGGCCCTGGGCTGCCTTCACCCCCCCCGCTCTTCCCCCGGTGGACCTAGCTCGTAATGTTAGAGGAATTTCTTATGCCCTTGACCCCTGACCCATTCGAAACAAGGACAACTGTTGACATGTGGGTGGCAGAGGTCCAGACTCCATTTCTGCTCTCTTGTTACCCAGCCGCCTTGGGGACTGTGGGATGAGCTGGGTTTAGGAATAGGGTTGTCTTTGGCATTGGGGTACAAACCCAAAGCCTCCCAGGAGCTGACTCGGGGTGGGGGGGACAGGGCCCTGCTGGGGCAGGCAGCAGCGCAGTGGCCGAGCCTCGGCTGGGCCCTGGCGGCTTGGCTGGGTGACACGTGGAGGGCACAGGGCCCCGGGGAAGGGGCTGCATCCTCTGCCCTCGTTCTCTGTCTGTGATAGAGGAATGTTCCTAGGGAAGCTTCATGGAGCCTGGGGACCAGGACGGGAGCTGGCTAAGGGAGCTCCAGGCCCCAGGCCGGCTGCAGTGAGCCAGGCGCCGTGGTGGGTGGGGAGGAACTCGGGTGGTTACAAGTCATGGAAGAGGGAAGGTGACTTTCTAGGCTTCCTAGTTCTGTTAACAGAGGAGCTATCCTTCTTCCCCCTAGGGTCCCCATTAGCTCTGAGCCAAGGGAGGAACGTGGGGCTGACCCGCACACCTGCCTCCGTGTTTTGACCCCTGACAGACACCTGTGGCATTTTCCTGCAAGGAAGCCCTTTGAAAAGACCAGGGTTGTCTATTCAGCGATCCCCCCCCCCCAATCTTTCTATAACTGTTTCTTCACCTGTGAGAGAGATTCCTGGAAGTCAATGGAATCACCAGTAGTCTACTTGGGTCCCAAGTGGCTCCAAACCCAGACCTTTCCCCAAACACTCACATGGGACCACCATGACAAATGAGGCTGGGTTCAAATAACACACCCTCAGCTGACCTATTAATGTCAGTTTATGGGAAGGCGCTGTGGCCTGCGGGCTAGCTAGCTGCTATGGTGGTTTAGTGCAGGAAGCCACCCAGTGTCTTCTGGATATCAGTTGGAGCCGAGCCACTGCCGGGCAGGCAGAAGACCTGGCTATGTGAACTGCTGAAGCGGGTCTCTTCCTGCTCACGTCGCCGTCCGCCCTACTCAGGGTCACCACCCCACATCCTGCTTAGACCTCTCTGGGACCAAGGAGCAGAGTCCACTCTCAGAGGAACTTCCCTGGATAACCAATGCTGGCGACCCTACTTTCAGTGACCCCCCTTGCTCCCCCAGGATCATCCAGGCCCTTCCATCACCTAATGTCTTCCTGTCACCATCAGCGCACCCCCCCTCCCACCAAGAATCACCCCAACAGCTGGAGTCCAGTCCTCATCTACCCGGGCCTTCTTATCCCAGGAAGCTCCGTTCCTTTCTAATCGCCTTTTAATCTGGATCGCTTCAATGATTGGAGGCAGATGGGGGACCAACACCTTCAGGGATTTTCTTTTGGTCAGGAATTGGCTTGTCAAGCTCTTCTCCTGCAGTGAATGTGATTGCTGGTGGCCTCACTAATGCCCGGATCTGAGGGAAAGCGCTGGAGTTTGGTTCCCTCAGAGACCACTGCACCTATATTCTTGGGATGTGTATAAGAAACCTGCTTCACTTCTACTGGAATCTTTGGTAGAAATTCAGAAAAGGCTCCTGGGGCTTGAAATTGGTTTTGCAGGAAAACAAAACAAAACTTGTTTATATTCCTATTTCTTAGTTTACATGTGGCACAGTGCACAAACAGGAAGTTCTATTAAGTTAGGACATAGTAAGTGCTCACCTCTCCCTGGTCAACATACACAGCTAGCTCTAGTACCCAGACTGCGCCTGCGGGTGGAGAGACGTCTAATTTAGGCTGCAGGGTGAAATTAGTGGCTCTGTATATGCTAAACACAATGGGCCTGAGGAGCGGGGCAGAGCCCTGGGGTGGGGGTGGGGCCCCGCGGAGGCTCTTGAGTTGCTCATAGGCCTTTCCCTTAGGGAAGTGTGGGACAGGGCTAGAAACGGCTCAGAGCTCAGGGCATCCCAGCATGAAACCCAACTACATAAGCATTGCGCCCACCAAAGTTCACTGAGCGCTACTTAGACTTAAGATGCTTTTCCACCTGTGAGTCATAGAAACTTTTTAATCTACCAGTTTAAGGTAAAAATCTCCGATGTGACATAGCCTATTTCTGAAGCTGCCCCTCACAGCTATACAATGAGCAGGAGAATTTGACATACAGTCTTCTCATGAGGAGCAGAGATATTTACAAAACAACCTAAATATAAACCAAAAAACAATGAACTGTGCTGCCCTGGGTAGGGACGGGAGGAGGAGGAGGCCGGGGGAGGGCAATCTCTGTCAGGGCGGCAGGTCACCTCCTTCCAGGTGAGAATGCATACAGGGTCATTTCTGTTTAGTGGTTTGTCATGTGATGTGTTCTGTATCGCAGAAAGATTTCAAGTAGGAATGGGTTTGTAAAGGGACTTATTTAGCTGAAAATGCCCAGGAGTAGATGCACAACCTTACATATCGAACAAACCTTTACAAAACAAACTCAGTGGAAGCAACTGAAGGCTGCAGGTCTTGTGCCGGGGCTGGGGGTGGGCACAAGCAGCTGGCTAGCTCTAGGCTGGAGGCCCACAGCCCAGGTCCCCAGGTGTGACAGTACAGGAATCTGCAACACAAGCACAGGTGTGGGTCAGTGGGGAGACACAGGAATTGAGGAAGGGGGGCTGGCTGAGGAGGCTCTGGACGGTGGGCCCTGACCTTCACAGAGCTCAGGCACGGGGTGCTCTGAGGCCTGCCGGTGCCCCCTCTGCTATCTGTGGATGGAGTGTCTACAGTGCCCTCCAGAGGGGCACATGGGGAGAGGAAAGGGGGCCGGGGAGGGGGATTCCAGAGCCCCCCCTGCAGCAGGAGGCTGATGATGGGGGGGTGGAGCTGTGCCCGTCCTCTGCTCCCCACTTTCACAGGATCCCACCTGAGCCACACGCGTGAGGCGTAGGCGTGAGCCGCACGTGTGAGGCGCGGGCCACGCGGGGAGCGCTGTGCTTCAGTCCCCCGGGGAAACTTCTTCCCGCCCTCCCCGCTCCACCTGCCCGGCTTTTCAACTTGACAACAGTGGCCACGCGAGGGGAGGATCTGCGCAGGGCCTGGCGTTTCTCCACAGCCCGGGCCCTCTCGGCCGTGGTGGCCGCTGGCCTTCCTTCCGGGCCGCGGCTGGTTTGGGTGGAGGCTGAACAAGAGAGTTAGGGGAGCACGAGGATCTCCTGCCCCCCGCCCCCCGCACACCCCATTTCCTCTTCTTGTTCTTCTTCATCTCTTCTTACTTCATCGATCCCTACTCCTGGGTTGAGGACGAGTTTTGTGAAATAGAAGTTTCTTGGAACTGTCCTCACATTTGCCAGGCAGGGAGGGAGTCACGGTGCATAGGCAGAGAATAATCATGCAGAGCGTCTCCCCCCACCCCAGGTTCCTGAGACCCCCTTGAGTGTGGGGGGCCACAGGCAGATCCATACTTCCCTGGCCCCCCCCTTGCAGTAGGGCAGCGCCCAGTGGTTGGGATCCCCAGGCCAGCTCCCCGCCTGGCCAAGCAAGGACGTTCAGCAGGGCTCGGCTACGCAGCCTGGGTCAGGAGCAGGGGAGAGCTGTGGACAGGGGGCGCCGAGGAGCCCCGCTGGTTGGATGGGTGAGATGACAACCAGAAAGGTGGGAAGCAGGGGGGGGGGGAGGGGGAGAGGAGGGAGGAAGGGGGGAGCTGCAAGCAGCTCACAATAAGAGCAGAGGAGTCAGAGCGCATGGGGAGGGGTGGGAGATGGCAGAGAAGATTGCTGCTTTGTCTCTGAGGGGAGCCCTGGAGGCGATGGCGTGAGGCTGCGGGAAAGGCAGAGTCAAAGTGGGCTCCAGCGGGACAGCTTGGGCCCCGGCTGCTCCTGGACCCTGGCACTTCAGAATTCTCTTGTGACCTCATCTCCTCCCCCCAGGGGTCACCTCTGCAAGGAGGGAGGTGGAGGGGAGGGGGAGGTGTCTCTGAGTCCCATCTGGCTTCATAACTGTGACTTCTGGTGTCCTCCCAGAGGCCACCACCTTCTCCATGGCGATACACATGGCGATGCACACGCCGCTCCCCCCCCCCCCGCCCCCCCCCGCCCCTCCGCGTCTTCATCGCTCAGGAACTCCAAGGCCAAGACCCCACCCTCGCCCCCACCCCATCCCTGACTGCTATACTTGTCGGGGCATGCTTGTCAGATGGCCCCAGGTCCAAATGGGGGACCAGTGGGCCTGGACGAAAACCAGCGGCCTTTGTCCCCCCCTCCCCCTTTTCTTGAGGACCTTGAAGAACAAAAGGCTGCTTTGTCGCGTACCCAGGCCAGCCGCACGGTCAGGAGTCAGGGCACAGTGGTGGGCCTGCCCTGTAATGAAGATGGAATCTTCCAGCTGCTGGGGGGGGAGGGGTGGCCTTCCAAGTGAGGGCAGGGACTATGCACACGGGGTACTGTCCTGGTGCAAGGGGGACCATGGAACAGAGCCCCAGGCCATGGCCCACCCTCGGGAAGATGAGCACTGGGTCCCACGTCTGTGTTTATGCTAACATTTTATTTATGGCCTCAAATCACAGTCCTACATGCAAATATACACCCCCTCATTTCAAGCGGGGACCAGTGGTCTCTCTCACCCCTCCCTAGAGACTGGCAGAAGGACGTGGACAGGCCCCTTTCTCGTTGGAGGTTGGCCATTTTCTTTTTCATCTCTGATTAGCATAAATCAGTTGTACAAAGGGCTTGAGCCCTATCTGCTTGAGCTCGGGACTGGCGGGGGGGGGGGGGTCTCCGTTTTGGAATTCTTTGTTGATCTCTTCCCTCCCCTTGTTCATTTCCTCACCTGTAATTAGCACGGACTGGGAGGGCTGAGCTGCCCCCTGGCTCTAACCCAATGCTGCACCATCAAGAAATCTTCACGAATGTACTGGAATGTCACAACAGCCCTCCAAGGCCGTTCCTTGGGCCTCCTGGAGGACACGGGGCGGGGCTGGGGTGGGGTGGGGTGCGTGGTCCTAGCATGAGTCTGTCAAGTTGGCAGTGATATCGATTCAATCTGAGTCAGACGAGAACTTGCCCACCCCCGCCCCCCCCGCCCCCCACCGCGCCCCCGTCCCATGTACCCCAGTGCTTTTTCAGTAAGGAATAACAAGATATCTGGGGGGCTGGGAGGCTTTGCAACAAAAAGTAGGTTTATGACTTCTTAAACTCCTAGTGACTCATCAAGATGGTGCCAGGATCCGCCTGGCCCTGGGCAGGGCTTCCTGGCAAAATCACAACCATGCACATTTCCTCACCCCCTGAGTTGCTTCAGGAAGTGAGGAGATGTCCAGCAGGAGGGGGTGAGCCTGGGGGGAGTGGGGCATGGAGCTGACCTGGACCCCTGAGCCAGGGGCTCTGCCGTCTTCCTGAGAACCGCCGCCCTGCTGCCCCCTCCACCGGCACCTTTCCTTGTCCACTGTTGTAGGTGTGATCGTCCTGAAGTGAGGGACGCCCCCCCCTCCCCCTTCCCGAAGGGACCAGTGGTATACTGGCTCGGAAGTCCCATCTTTTCCAGAACAACCACACACACAAGCCCGGCTGTACCAAACCAACTGTACTCCAACGGGTAAACTCCCGATGGACCATTAGTGCCAGTTAACGGGGAGTAGTGGCCTACTGGCGCCACCTGGTTTAGGAAGCTAGCGTGCGTGCCAGCGCTGGCGCATGTGAGCATCTGCTGATTTCCAATCTGAGCGGCTGCCTGAGCCAGGCGGAGAAAGGCCCGGGCTGAGAACGGGCAGAATGGGAACTGCTGGGGGGGGGGGGTCCCTCCCTGCTCAACCTTCCTCAGCCTCATTCAGCCCCTCTCATCCTGGCTGGGCCCGGGGGAAGGGCCTCGTCTCCTCTCTGAGGGACCCCTATCCAGAGCCACCCACGGGGGGGGGGGGGGGCGAGGGTCCTGAGGACCAGCCAGGCTCTGCTGTCTGTCACCAAACATCCGTTCCATGGGCTGTTTTGGGCTTCTGTAACAAACTACCTGAATCCTGTCACTGTGCGTACACACACACACACACACACACACACACACACACACACACAACACACACGGTGGAATTAGCCAGGGCTGTTTTGGGCTACTGTAACAAACTACCTGAATCCTGGCCCTCCACACCTGCCACGGCGGATTTAGCCAGCGCTCACTCCTGAGCTTCAGTACCTCGGCCCTAGCACCTACTTGGATTTGGCTGCACCACGGCCTGGGCGACCTGGGCTACCTGGGGATGGCCCCACGGCAGTGGCTCCTCAAGAGGAAGAGATCACGCAGCAGGACAGGGAAGATTCAGGGCCTAGGCCTGCTGAAACAGTCCTCCCCCCAAGGGAACTATCTGGGGACCCTCCCACCCCACCCTGAACACTACATTTGGAACTTGGAAAATGGCAAACCCAATAACCTAACTGCCTCCCACTAAGGTTCCACCTCTTTAAAAGGCCCGCCACCTCCCCGGCTCCACACTGGAGACCAAGTTTATATGCTGTACCCTGCACAATTAGGAAGAAGCTATGTGCAGTGTGGCTCCTCATAAAACACCTCAAGGGTGATGCCCAACTCAAGGCACAGGTGTGTGTACCGGGTCACCAGGAAAACAGAGATGAAGAGGAAGAGCTGGCTGGGGAGGGGGGTGCGGAGCCAGAAGGCCCCTGTCCGCCCTGGAAAGTGGCCTTAGGACCCGGGCTTTTCTGCAGAGGAGGGCGCCAGCTGCAGACAGAGAGCAGGTGTAAGTCTTCTCCAGGAGCAGACTCCTCCCCTGGAGGCCCCTCCCCCCCACACTGGGCCAGTGGGCCAGGGGTTGGAGAATGGGGGAGGGGGTGGGGCCGGAGGAAGAGGACACAGAGGCACAGCCCCTCAGCCTGGCCCCACCCCGAAGAGCAGAAAGAAATGTGGAGGGGGGGGATGGAACCTCTTCCCCTCCCCCAACCCCACCCAAAGACAAGTTAAGCAGAGGGCTGTCTGGGGTGCATCATGTTTTCTTCTGCAATGAATGACTCATCCTCTCTATCCTGACTTAAGTTAAGCGAGGAATAAAACCCACTGTAACTGGTGCAAATGCCCTAACCTTGTATGGCCAACTACATTCCAGTATGACGATACAGGAAAGACTGCAGCTGGATGATGTTGCAGCCAGTGATGTTTCTTTCATTGGTTTGCCAACACAGGAAATACAGGAGACAGTGCTGGCAAGCCCGCCCCTTGACACAAGCCAGGATGGCTGCTTCTGTTTCTCTCAGATTTTTTACTTAGAGATGAAAAAGCGTTTGACAGCTTCTGTTGTAGATAACAGTGCCATGTGGTCAACCAGGTCCCCTCAGCACTCAACACGGGGAAATCCCAGCCGGTCTTGGATCGTGCCGCGTCCGCTATGGCGCGCAGGATCTGGTCGGTGCTCTCCGCCTGCTTCGTGGGCTGCGGCCGAGGGGGAGCCTGCGTGCTGATCTCCCACACAATTCCTAGAAGCCCTGAGGAGAAGGTGATCAAGGCCGTCCTACCTTGTCCATCCGACACAGTGGCAAAGGACACCAGGGATGCATATCCTGTGCAGTTAAAAACTGTCTCAGTGTCCCACACAGCACCTCTGCAACCCCTGGAAAGTCAGGCATACACAGCTGCCCTGCAAGCCCCCGCGGGCCCCGTCTTCCAAGTGAGGCGCCCTTCAGCGCCCCTGGGACCGGTGTGCATCCCCTGGGCTGCGTGGATGTCACCTCACTGTCACCTTCTTATCTGCACGGTGCTCACAAACACCACAGCCGTGGTTTTCCTGGACTGCTTGGTTTTGCTGGTTCTTGGGATAGGCCAGGAAGAAAATGAGAAGCAATAGAGAGAATGTGCAGCCACTGCACCCCCTTCCCCCTCTCCCCCTCACTCATGCTCTTCCTCCTGCCCTCCTATCTGTGAAAGCCTCCAGCTCTCCGTGGACTCTAGGAGGAGAGGCCCAGGCACGTTCAGGGCCCCCCTCCCCCCCCTCCCCCCGGTACAGGGGACACTCTGCTCAGAGGGAAGCCACATGTTCCTGGGGCTCCCCACAGCAGGGTGGGACCCAGCTCAGCTCCTCGCGTAGACTGCAGCCTGGGTCAGAAACCAGGACCGGCTTATGAAGGAGGAAGATGGGGAGGCAGATTTTTTTTACACGGACCACGAGGGTTCAAAGATTGTCAGGTGTCTACAGGAGTCAAAACCCTTCAGGATGACAAATCAGAAATTTGGGGAGAAAGGGGAAGAGCTACCCACAGGAGTGAATATATAACCAGCTTGCGTCTCTTATATAAAGATATATGAATGAGAGTTCGTGGAGACAAGTGTGCATCCTCTTACATGCAGATGGTTGCTTTCTCTCTGAGTCTGCGCTGTAGGCTGTAATCTTTTGGTGTTTCAGAGCAGTGACCGAGGCCTGTGGCCCTGGGGACGGAAGGGCAGAGTTGGAGCTCGAGGTACACTGGATGTGTGTCCGTGCACGCATGCATGGGGGTGTGCAACCCTTCCAGGTTCATTAGGACCCCAAAGTAATTTCCTGTGACATCCTGCTGCCCCCAGGACGCTGTTGTGTGGGTGGCCCTGACGTCCTTCTTTTCACTGCTTGTCTTTTTTTCCAAAAACCACACTCATGTCTCTTCCCTTGGTCAGCCTCTGAGATCTCATCGCCATGCTCCCTAATAGAGGACCACAGGCCAAGACACTGCACTGCCTCTGGATCTAAGCAATGGTTGGGTCCCTTCGGTTGTCAAGGGCCCTTGTCCTGGGCCTGAGGTCGGGCCAGGTCTGGTAGAAGGTACTGAGTCAAGTATTGACGCTTAGAACCTCCCTGGGTACTACAGCCCCACACTTTTCTTGAACCATTACAGATGTTTAGAGGTGACATGTTCTGCCCATAATCCCTTCAATCAGAAGTTTGATCCACACAAATAAATGGGACCGGCCAGGACTGGGGGGCATGTTAAGGACAGGGGTCAGCTGGTGTGTGGGCATGGACGGTGTGGGGGCACTCTTCAGCCCTGTCTGGGGGGGGCGGTGAGAGGAGGAGCGGTTTCCCGGCGCTGCTCTCCGGAGGCTCTGTCCTGGGCCTGAGGATCCACGAGGACCAGTGTGTACCCTGCCCCACAGGCTCCTGGATTCCTGACAGGCTCGGGGCAGAGGGGTCTGGGGGGGGGACAGCTGGACACAGGTGTCCCCAGCAGAAGCAGGATCACCTCCTAAGACCCAGGCACATGCAGTAACCCACCCCAACACAGCCCTGGACTCAGGAACTTTCCAGGACAGCCAAGTACGGTAGCTAGGGCAAATCCTGGAGCTTGGGGGGGGGGGAGGGATGAGGGTGGGGCAGGGGGTGATGGAAGCAGGATGGAGGGAGGGGATTGTCTGGGAGAGCTGCCGGCTAGAGTAATGTCCTCTGGTTCAAGGTTGTGTCCAGCAGAGTCCTGTCTCCCAGCCCCACCCCATTCCTTGCGAGTGTGTCAGTGCCCCCCACCCGAACCTAACCTAACCCAGAGCTTTAACGTTTCCCGTAACAAGGGACAAAGGAAGAGATCGTAGGTTAGAGAAAGATGGTGATGCACCCAGCTCAGCGGACCCGGAGCCAGAGGCCCCGAGGGCCTTACAAGGAGGTCATTGACACGTGATAAGAGCGAAGCAGACCACTGCACACATTTCTGTTCTCTTCCCATTTCACACCCCCTCCTGACTTCCTCCAACCCCCCCCCAAGCAGCAGGTGCAAACTGCTCAGGGACAGCCCACCCCATCTCTGGAGCGTTTACTACTGGAATCACACTTCAACAACTCAACCTTTGACGTTGCACACCTGAGCTCGGGGAGCAGGGAATGACCTGAGACCGAGGCTCCCGCGCTGGCTGAGGCCTTGGTGAAGTTCACACAGCCCTTCAGTGCCTCCCGGGGGGGGGGGGGGTGGTAGGGGGGGAGGGGGAGGTCCAGGTCTTCAACTCACCTCTGATCTTCGATTAAGAGAGAGAAGCAGATGCTGGGGGGGGGGCGCTCTCCTTGCCACCCCTTACTTCTTCCCAAAACACTTTGGGACAATTAGTTCCTGGAGTTAAAAGTTCCGAGTGGAACTGGAGGTGATGGATTTAGTGTGCTGGGTTCACTGGCTGCATGAGGAAAATGTAAACGAATACACACACACACACACACACACACACACACACACACACACACACACAGAGTTTACAATCCCTTGGTTACTGTATCTTGACTAGGTAAAATAAAAATTAGAAATGGCAGAAGGAGGTTCAGATCCTGATGCCACAACAAGCTCTCAGACTTGGGTCCATGTAAGTAACGGCTGCTGGCATCTAGGTTGTCCCCAGCGGGAAAGATGGTATCAAGGACACTGGCTATTCCCCCAAGGATTTTCTGGTCCCCAAGGAGGGGGAGGGGGGAGACCAGGGATGTGAAACCAAACAAACTCCTGCTCCAGACCCAAGGACGTAACCTTGCTTTTGAGAACTGGCATAGCCTGATGAACAGAGGAGGCCATCCCCGGGACAGGTGAGGACGGCTGGTCAGAGAAGCCAGCTGTTTGGGGTTGAATGGCAGGGGGCAGACTTGCCCAGCCCTGCCAGGCCCACCACCCCAACAGGGGTGGGGGGAGAGGGGTAACGGGGCCCAGCCCAAGCAGCCTTTAAGCCATGATCTGAAAAGACTTACTTGGATTATTCTTTCTCAGTTTCTCATTATTACTCTTCAAAGAGACTAAGAAAAAAACAAAACAAAAGCAGACCTGTTAAGAAGAAACCATGGGGAGACGCAGAAGGGAGACCCAGGGCCCCCATCCCAGCAGAACGCAAATCTTCATGACTTTTAAGGAATAGGAATAGGGGATCCTGATAGGCCCGGCTGCAACCCCATCTTAGTAGGGTCCTGGCTGCCCAGTGTGTCCGTCTTCACTGGGCCGCCCACTTCACCGGGCCCAGGGAAATCGACCCATTCAGTTTGCCCTGGGCTGGCAGAATTTTAAAAGCTAGAAGGGAAGCATTATGCAATGGGAAACTCAAGCTGAGACCCACCCTTCTTGGTGGGATGTGGGGGAGGTGGAGTGGGGGAGGTGGGGGGAGACCCTAGTCATACAGAGTTAGCAAAATAAAAAGGACACAGGGCCCGTTCCGGCTCCCCCTTATATTCACATCAGTAGGTAGAATGGCTCAGGAGCCCAGGAGCCAGAGACATTCCTCAGCCTCCCTGATGAGGGAACCCCACGGGCCGGCCCGGAGAAGCAACCACGGTGGGTGAGGCCCTGAGAAGGGGCCGGGTGGGGGTGGGGGAAGGGCCGGGGAGGCAACCAAACTGATCATCGAAAGCAGAAATGTGAGGTGGATGGGATTAAGATGGAACATTGGGCAGGACTTGGGTGTGGTGGCAGTTTGCTTCCTCTAGAGATGTTGCAAGATGGGTTTTGGGTCTTTAATGGGAGAACATCCCCCTCTACCAGCCTGTGCACACAGTCTGGGTTAATGGGGACTTGGGAGTGAGCTGTGGGTGACGTGGCAGGCTCTTAGCTGCTCAACAAATCACTGCTAGCTGCTGATGTCCCTGCTTCACCCGGGAAACCATTTTCTTATATTGCACCCTCAGTCCCCACTGCTATCAGAAAGATGGCATCAGAGCGGCTCTCTGGCCTGAAGCTGGCAACGGGGAAGCAGTCCTTCTTACCAATCTGTCTTTTTTCACAGCCAGAGTCCGATCCAGGACGGATAGATGGTTTCTTGTTCTTCAGGCCCCTGCCATTACTTGCAGACTCTGAGAGGAGCGGGCCTTGGCACGTGCCGTTTGCACGCGGCCTGGGGTTCGGCTCTCTTGATAAAATGAGAGGAGGATGTAAGGAGGGTGGAGACGTGGGGGGGGAGGGGGCTAAAAGTGATGGAGACCCCCACCCCCAGGCATGAGGCTTGCTAGTGTGCAGCCGCACGCGTGTTAAGGTGGAAGGTTGCACAGTTCATCATCCAGGGGGAAACGTCTCTGAGGACTGAGGACCCCTCCCGCAGCCGTGGCTGGGCGCCGCCACATTTGAGTGCATCAGTTCGTTCCAGACTCCCCTCCCCACCCCAAGGAGACCAGCTTTCACCAAAAAGGGAGCGCGCCTCCCCCAGTCAACTTGGCCCTGACTGAAGGCCCTCATTTCCCCGTCGGTGGAAGGTTTCTCTAGTGGGTCCTGGCAGCGGGGAGCCCCGGGGCAGGGTGTGTCTGGGGCTCCAGTGGCCAGGCTGTGGACCCCCAGGACCTCCACCCTCCGTACTCATCAGCTTGGGGTCAGCAGCTGAGGAATCGGCCCAGCAGGGCCAGGGGAGGCAGGGCCAAGGCGTCCTTCCCGCGCCCTGGGGCCGCAGGGCTCACAGACACCCCCCCCCCCACTTTCTTTGAGCCTGGTGAAGATGAGAACGGTGGCTCCCCCCCGGGGCTGGGGAGGTCTGGAGCACCCAAGCCCCTCTTCATGGCTGACATTTGCACGGGGCGCTCGTGAGGCCCTGTCTTCTAGATGGACAGCGGCATTCCCACATCCCAGTGACCCCCAGGGGGGACATAAGTCAGAAACGCAGGCACGTGTCCCCAGCTCGCACAGCTGTCACTGGCTGTGGCCGCGTGGACGCCGGCCCACCATCTCCATGCCTATCCCTGTGCATCCACACCTGCGAGGAAGCGGGGCAAGAAGCGGACGCCAGGGGCGTGGGATTGTCTTCCCCTTTTGTGAGGGTTGTGTCACCCAGGGCTGGGCCAGGAGGCCTGGCAGGGCAGGAGGGCCTGGGCCTTGGGCTGCAGCCTGTTTGAGGCTTACTTTTGCAGTTTGTGAGAACCGACGGGTTCCTTCTGGCCCAGCGTGGCTGACTTTGCAGTTGGGAGTAAAGCAAGAAGAAGAAAGCGTGTTTGCAACCCGCTGTGCAGAGCTCAGCCCCGGAGCATGGCTGCAGACAGACAGGCGGCCGATGGGCTCTCGAAGCTCACACCTCACATGAAAGCCACGAGCAGCTGTGATCTGACACATGAGAATGGTGACCTTGGCAGCACCCAACGGGCACAGCCATTCTCAACCCCAAGACAGCCCTGCCCAGCGCTCAGCCCTGATCACCCTCAGGACCCCCGCGATTGCCGCCCTGAGCTCAGGAAGGGCAGAAGTCCTGCGGAAACTTACTAACCGACACTGCCCTTTATTTCTTTGTGAACCCTTCTCATCTACCTACCAGCCTTTGAGTTTCAGCGACTTCACCCACAGGCGCTGAGCGTATTGGTGTATGCGTCCTGTACCTTTGGGGAAGCCTCCTATGTACAGAAAGTGAGGAGTGGGCAGTGGGCGAGGGGGATGGCTCTGGTCGCCTGCCCCAGCCTCCATCTCCCTCTTTCCTTAGTATGAAGATGCTGTTTTGGGACAGCAGTGTGCTGACATAGCGCAAATGCTGGTGGTTTAGTCTTGGTTGTGCACGCTTACAAATTCCAGCTCTCAGGAGAGGGAAGCTGGAGGATCACGAGTTCAAGGCCAGTCTGGGCTACATAGCGAGACCCTGTCTCAAAAACAAACAAACAAGCAAGCAAATAATAAAGTCTGATACGTGACTACGTTTATGATGAGCTATGGGTAATTTAGCCTTCTGTGACGTTCAAAGCAGCTCATTGCTTGGTGTTTGTCTTTGTCAAATAGAAGACACACACTTTGACAAAATGTGTATTTGCAATTTCACCTCCCTCGTGAAACCACAAAAAAACTGCGCTATCCAGATAATGGAGGACAATGGATCCCCTGGCTTTCCAAAGCCTTCAAAATGTTGCCATGTCCCTGGGTTAAATTTGCTTTCCAAATACTCATAGCTGTCTGCATCATTTGCGGTTTGAAATCTTTTAATGATCTTCACATAGCTTTTACTAAATGGAATACAGAAAAGGTATGAAAGAGGATGGCAGATTAACAAAAATGTGGAATTAGAACTCGTGGAGAACTGAAGGGAAGTGGGAGAACTCGGCACCCTGACGCCTTGGGTGTCCAATCTCCAGTACCACAAAGACAAGTTCAGGAGAGCGAGAAAGAAGCCAGCCCACAGGAAGGCCAATGGACTCATTAAAGGAGTCAGAGTAGAAGAGGGAGAGAAGAGGGGAAGACAGGAATGGAGCTGGGGCTAGGACCCCATGCAAGCGGGTAGGAAGGGGTTCAACGATATGCAACACGGAATCATTTTGCAGTTGTATCCTGGGGGTGGGGGAAGATGGCGGGGAGGGGGAGATGCCTGTGTGCAGGAACAGCAGCTTTCTTCAGACTGAAGGAGAGACAGAAAACCTCAGCCTTGGGGTGTGTGTGCGTGTGTGTGTGTGTGTGTGTGTGTGTGTGTGTGTGTGTGTGAGGGAAACACGGAAGGCAAACACGGCAGCACCCACTCCGAGACAGGGCTCACAGGGAAAGCAGACAGGCTAGCATCAGCGGATCAAGGAAGATCTAGGAAGGTAGACCTGCCGAGACCTAGTTACACGAACTTCTGTTCACAGCTGCCATGGTCAGTCAGCTTTCTATTGCTGTGACAAAATGCCTGAGGGACAGACTTACGCGATGGGGAAAGATGAAGGGAGAGAGAGGAGGCAGGAGGGAGGGAAAGAAGGACGTGTGGGAGAAGGGAGGGAGGGTGGAGAAGAGGGAGGGGGCCCCAATATCTCCATCGGGGCACGTGGCCCCAACACTTTTCTCTAGAGACACGCAAAACGCTGACCAGGCCTTTTAGCATTTGAGTTTCTGAGGACATTTCAGATCAGAACTACAGCCAGATAACGGAAGATATCTTGCCCCACTTTGGAGAGACACTGAGGTCATTAAGGACAGGGAGAGGGGCCGGGGGTGGGGGGGAGGGCCCGGGGAGAAAGCTCGGAGCTGATCGTCTGAGTTGCCAGTATGTGCGGCAAACGTTGGCAAATGAGCCAGGGAGCCGGGCACCTTAATATGTTTAAGTGAAAGTTACACAGTCATCTCAGGGTTAACTTGTTCAACATTTCAGCTATAGAAGCAACGCCCTTCAGCTTATTATTTGCATCTCTGCAGCTTCTTTTGTAGGACTTTGTTTTCTTCCTGAGCCTCACAAACCTTTTCCTTCTCAGAAGCATTTGCGGTCTGAATCTTATAGTATTCAGGTCAAAGTTTTCTATAAGTTGCTGCCGCCTGGAGAGGGGCAGACGCCATGTGCCCTCTCTCCCAGGGGAGACGTGGCCCCTCTAATAAGCCTTATAATAATCTTTCTCCTGTGCCTGACTTCCTCCGAGTGGTCCCCTGGGAGGGTCGTGGAGGATCCTTGTCCACCTAATGTCCGTACCTGTCTACCTTCTAACTTGGACAGAAAGTTACAGTCTTGCCTTTGTTACCTGCTATTTGTATTTATAGTAGCCTCTGGCTGGTTACTCCCAACCAGTCCACTAGGCCCTCCCCTACCCAGGTGCCAAAAGCCCCCAGACACCCCCTTCCTGCCCCCAGTCCAGTTATCCCTCCTTCCCTGTCACGGGCCACTGCCGTCCACGTCTGGATGGAAGCACACTCTGAGAGGGCCGGCAGGAAGGAAGGCCCAGCAGGGCCCACGGTTCCCGACTGGTGGGCAGTGAGGTACCACCATGCTGGGTATTCTCCATTTCCAGTGAATTTAGCGTGCTGCTGAATTCCACACGGAGCACTAAGAATAGACACGGGACCAACTCCAGCAGACACTCCTGAACGCGGGTCCAGACAAACATGCAACGCCCAACAAGCTGTTCAAAAGAGGAGGATTCTGACCCTCGGCCAGCAGGGCAGGCTGGAGACCTCAGACAGCCCCTCCCCGCTCGGGGCCTCCCTTTGCCAGTGCCTGGCCCAACCTGGACCGGTGGGTTGTAGTGGTGGTGGGAGCTGACCCCAGCAGTCAGCTGGGGAGGGCAGGAAGCGTCCCTCGCCCCCCCCCGGGGCTCCTCCGCCACACAGGGCAGGGCACAATAGATGGCAGAGGGAACCAAAACTACACTTCTGAGAGCCAGAACGTCCCCCACCCTGGTGTTGACCCATTTTTTTGTGTGTGGGGCAACAGCCCGGCTGTGGCTTATGTGCTGTGGGGTGGAGGCGGGTGGCAGGGGCTCCTCCAGGCCAGCCCCCCCCCCCCCCCAGCGCAGGCTGGGAAGGGAGTAGGAGGGGAGGGGAAGCCCCCAGCACCTCTTCTAGCTGTGTGACCCTGGACTGGTCGCTCCACCTCTCTGAGCAACTTGTCTCTTGAACAGTGGGGCTGGGGGATGCGTAGGGTTGCTGGAAAGAGGGACGCTTGGAGCGTACAGTGAGTGCTCCATAAATGCACCTGGCATTACATTCCTTCAGAATAGTGGCGGCCAGCATCTGTCTTCCACTCACGGGAGACTGAGGCCCAGAGCGGGCAGGGACTTCTCCAAGGTCTCAGAGCCTGTCTCTTGCTGGCTCCATTCTCCTGCCCAGCTCCAAAGCGCCATGCAGGGTGGCGGCTGTGTTGTTGCTTAATCCATTGATAGTCTCTGTCTTGTAATGAGTGTTTAATAAAGGTGGGTTTTTTTTTTTTTTAAATCTTGGTGTACATAATATGACAGTAACAGACCATGGGTTAGCACACAGGAGGGTGCGCAGGGTCAGGGGCTCCTCCCGAGGAAGAAACTAGATTTTTGGTTTCCTTCTTTTTTTTTCTTTTTTTTTGCTGGAATAAGTGTCTCAACTCCAGGCCTCACACTTGCTCAGCTTGCTGATGGAGCCATGCCTCCAGCCTGGCTTTTTTATTTGTTGGTTCCTTTGGAGATAGAATCTCACACACTTTTCTACCTGGGCTGGCTTCATGATTTTTGTGGAGTGGAGCCTCCAGGGTAGCTGGGATTACAGGCGTGAGCCACTGGTACCTGGCTGAGGTCGTTGGCTTGGGGCAGACCACAGAATCTAACTGGAAAGGACTTTGGATACCTTGTACGTCCCCATTTTACATCCAAGAAAAGCTGACCTGTAAATCTTAGAAAATACAAGCGGGCGGGGGTGGGGTAGGGGGTGGGGAGGGAGGGGGGTGGGGTGGGGGTGGGGGGGGAGGGGGGTGTCAGGAAGAGACAAATGACAGAATGAACCAACAGACACACCTTCCTTATCTCCAGAGACCTTATCATTGATGTCTCCCTCATCAAAAATGAGTGGCCGCTGAGAGTTGAATTAATTTTTCCATTGGAAACTCTTCTTCTATTCATTGATCTCCTTCTTCTGTTCCCTGCTCCGTTAGCCTATTCCAGTTGTATGTGAGTCTATGCTCTCTCTCTCTCTCTCTCTCTCTCTTTCTCCTTCCCAGCGTTGGGGATTGAACCCAGGTCCAAACACTCTACTAATGGCGTGCATCTCCAGCGACATCTCTTTTTTGTTTTTATGTCACACCTATGAGGCTTACAAAAACAATCCCCAGCGACACAATGTACATTTGCGAGTACCCTCGGCTGACGGTTCACACGATGTGTTCAGCACACACTTCCATATTAGTGTGGGCTCATTGGAGTTTCCCATCCTCTTCCCCTGTGACCGAAATTGTTATTGTTCATTGCAGCAGTATATGAGGCTAGATATATATTCTTATTTTGAACAAACCGGGAGGAGATGAGTTAAGTAGACCCAAAGTGGAAGCCATTTAGTGTTTTCTTACACAGCAGCTCCATTAGCAACAAGAAATCCATTTTTTTGGGGGGGAGGAGGGGGGGGCGTCAATTCTTAGGAAGTGTTCCTTTATTTTTGTACCTTGGAAGGATCATTTCAGTGGACCCAGAATTGTGGTGTGGAGGGCGGAACGGGGGAGGGGAGGGGCGGGGGGTGGGGTCAGCCGCTTGGTTTTTCTTCAAGTGCAGATCTTTGCTCCCATGCTCCGCTTGGATGGCTTCTGGAGGGATACCCCAGTGGAATTCCATTGTAGTTCTTGTACAATTAAGACAACTTCCCCTCTGGCTTCTTTTCGGAGGGGTTTTTCTCTTTTTCTTGGATTGTTTTTCAGAAGTTTGAATATGATCTACCAAGCTGGGTCTTGTTATTTACCCTGCTTGGCGTGCTCTGATATTCCTGAGTGTGTGCTTTAGTGCATGGTGCGTGATTCCCGCTTCCCCCTCTCCCCGCCCCCTCCCCGCCTCCCTCCCTCCTTCCCCCCCACCCCCCCCCACCCCCCACCCGGTACTCCTGGTATCCTTAGTCTTGACTAAGTAGAGATGCCTCTTGTACCGGGTTCTAACCCCTAACCCCCCCCCCCCCCCCCGCCCCTTGCGTACTACTTTTGTCTTCTCCATTCTGCTTTTAGTTTGGAACGTTTCTCCTGATCTATCTTCAAATTTGGAGGAGGGAATCCTCTTCACCCGGGCGCCACCCCTGTGGTGTTCCACCTGCTGAAGAGTGGACCGGAGGCGCGCGCTGTGAGTGCTCACGGTCTTTTCTTGCGACTCTTTGTTTTGGATTCCCTCTCTCCGCGTTTCTCCCCGCCCCTCCAGTTCTCCCGTGATGCATCTGCTGGCGTGGATCCTAGTCGTTTCCATTTCCCTGGATTGAAACCCCAACTTCCCTGTCGTACTTGGCCAAATCTGGTTCTCTAGCTTGTGCTATCTTCAAACCGTGCTTCTGGCCTTTTAGGATGCCTGGTAATTTAGGTTTGTGATTGTTGAAAGCCTTTCATGATGTAGTGGGTATAAACAACAGAAACAAGTAGGCCTCACAGGAGAGGGTGTGGCCAGGAGCTTGACCCCCTAGGTGTCAGAGGCTCTGTTCCACGTCCTGCCGTGGACCTGGACAAAACAAGGCTACCGGAGGAGGGGGGCGAGGGGGGCGTGGGTTGACTATTAGGCTCCCCTCTCCCTCAGGTGGTCTCAGGAAGACTACCACTAGCCCAACTCCAGATGGACAGTTCTGGCTGTCCTGTCCAATATCCCCCCCCCCACCCCTCCTCCAGGGGTGGGTGGGTGGGGCTCTGGGAGAGGAAAACAGGATGCTGAGGGGTGGGGAGGAGGAGGGGGTCACTTTCAAATGGTTCTTTCCCCCTCTTTTCTAGGGAAGACCAAGGGAAAGGCTGCTATTCAGCCTCAGGATGGGTATGGTTGTCAGAGGTAAAACTCTATGCCTTTGTAAGCCCTGCCTCCCCCCAAACTTGGGTTTTATTTTATTTTTTAACTTTTAAGCCTGATTATTCTAAGTCTCCAGAAAGTAGCCAACCACAGTTTTGAGTTTTCCTGCCCAGGGTCGGCTCTGTCAGAAGCACCGGAAGCTTCCGCTCAGCTAAGCTGTAACTGTCAAGCATGGGTTGGGGTCTCCAATAGCATGGGGCCGGGGCCTCTTCCCTGTGATCTCCGCCCTCTAGCGGATCTAGGGTGGGAATGAATGGCCTCCCAAATTCCAGATAGACTTCAGTGGGAACTGGAAACCTGCTAGCCCTTTATCTTCTGGCCTTGAATTTTAGAAACAGAAAGAAAAGCTCTTGAGGCCTGCTCCGATGATTTGTAAAGCGAGTTGTCAGAAAATCCCTGTAGATGGTCAAGTGCTAGGATTTGTGCCTGGCTCCGCTGGAGAATAGAAGCGGGTTTGTTTTGATCACCCCTCAGTCCCCCCCCCCCCCCACCGCTCCCCTCGCTCTGCGGCGCTCTGCGGAAGGGGGGGTACACATCGAGAGGACCCTGCATGTAAGTCTGACGCCATAGGGACCTCGCAGCAAGCTGCCGCACAGAGAAGCAATGGAGAGGAGGCTTTGCTTGTAATGTGTACGCGCACGAAAGCCTTTGGCTCCACCAATAACCCCTGGAAAAAAATGAATGACAGGACAGAAAAGTAGGCTGTGTGGAGGAGAAGGTATGGGGGACAGGAGAGTAAATGGGGAGGGTGAGGGGGGGAAACACAGCCGACGCCCTTCATACACATGCATGAAGACAGAAGAATAAAACCTATTTGAGGTTGTCTTAAGAGGCGATGCCGGAGCGGGGGAGGGAGGGAGGTGTGGTACCCATTCAGCAGCTACACCTACAGAACGGCCCAGTGAGATCCCCTCGTACAACTAATTTATGCTAATGAGAAACTCTTTATTTAAAAAGAAGACAAGACGGAAGCTAGAGAAGGTGGCCACCTGGTGGCCACAGGGCCTTGGCCAGTGACGAGTCTTACTGTGCCCCTCTCCTGCTCATTTGATCTGCGTGCCATCCTTTAAACTCACGAAATGCACTTTACATGCAGGTATTGTTTTTTGCAGCTACAGAGTTGTCCGACAGACCACACAGCCTTGGGCCGGGGCGTCCGTGGGCCTCCCTCGCCGCCGTCGCTGCCACTCAGTACTTGGGCGCATCCTGGCTCTCCAGAGCACAGACACGTTAGGACAATGTGAAAGACCAGAGGAAGGCTGGCCCGCCGGCGCGGGGGGCGTTCCGCGAGGGGAGGTGGGCGGGCGGCCAATTTGGGGGCACGGGACATCTCAAGTGTTGCAGAACTAGGGGAGATGGGCCTTCCTTCATGAGGTCCTTCATGAGGATACGTAAGAGATGGAAGCCTCTCCAGCGGCCCACCGGGAGGCAGCGTGGCAGGGGCGCGGGTGGGACCGAGGGACCGGCAGCCCTCAGCACCAGCGTGGACACTGGCTGCCTTTCCAATGTTTTCCTCTTGGGCCAACATTTGCTTCTTGGACTCCAAGGGAAATGGGTCTCCCAACCCAGAGGAGGGAGGAGGACGTGGCTGGCAGCCCAGGAAATTTTCAGTTCCACAGACAGACAGAACTGAGGAGCTAACAAAGAGGCCCATGGGGTTGGGTTGTCGCAGTCATGTTCATTCTGAAAGTGGGACTTCCAGGACTTGAACCTGGGGGCGGGGGGGGGGGGGGGAGGGCGGGGATCCTGGCTGGCAGGGATGGTGGGACTGGAGAAGTCAGGGCTGGGGGTGGGGGTCTGCTTGGGTGGCCCTCAGGGATGGGCCTAAAGGCAGCAGTGTCTCCCAACACAGGGCTATGACTTAGTGCTGAGTCCCATGATCAACACTGGCAAGGGCTGGAGAAATCTCTCTTAGCACCCTTGATGATGCTCCGGCCACCAGCTTTGAGGGCCTGGCCTTGTGCAGATCACGTTGACCATTGTTGTCCACTGTTGAGCTGGAAAGGCTCGGGGCACTGGGCGTGGGGTGGCCGCGGTGGAGCCAGAGGCAGTGGCTACGGGAGAGGGAGGCGTGCAGCCCGGTGATTCCAAAGACTGGATGTGTTTGTGGTGTGTGTGCTGACCTGGAGCCCAGGGCGCGCCTGAGAGGCTTGGAAGCTGGAGAGAGCAGTTGAAGCTGATGCCCACGGGAGCTCAGACATGGGCCCTGGGTCCCTGGGTCCCTGGGGCTGATAGGAAGTTTCTGTGTTGGGGTGGAAGGCAGAACCTCAGGACTGGTGCGTGGTGGGGACGGGGAGGGGAGCTCACGTCCATGGCACAGGCCGGGCTAACACTGGAGGTGGTTGAAAGATTGAACAGAGGAGAAGCTCTCCCTGCAGCCAGTGGAGCCCAGGAGGGAGGAGCCCAGGCTGAGACGGAGGAATGGCCGCCCTGGGGGAGGCCCAGGGTCAGAGCCTGGAGTCAATCCTGCTAAGAGGAGCTGGCTGAGGGCTGCCACAGAGGGCTGCTGGGGGCGGAGGAGGGGACCCCCCCCCCCGGGCAGCGCAGCTGGGGCACCAGCATCTGGGGGAGGGGGAGGGGGCTGCAGAGCCCAGGCACATAGGATGGGGGCCTCCAAGCTGGGGGGGGGGGCGGACAGAGGCGGATGGAGGGCCTGCTGTGCTGCAGATTCCAGGGAGGGAGCACCCATCCATCCTTGCTTAAAGTGGAGCCAGAAAGGTGACTGGGCTGAGGGCAGGGAGGAGGAGGAGGAGGAGGGGGAGGAGGAGGAGGAGGAGGGGGAGGGGGAGGACCTGGAGGGGACTCTGCATTAGGGAAGGGGGGTGGGGTGGGCAGCAGCAGCTCTGCCTTGGGCTGGGCACTGGGAGGAGAAGGGGGGCAGCAGGGGGAGCAAACACAGCAGGAGGGTGTGTGTCTGGAAGGGAAGACTGTGGAAAGGTGTGCCAAGCTGGGGAAGGCCGGCCAATGTCTGGGCTTGGAGAGGCTGCCGTGGTTTGAATGGGTCTCCCAAAGTTCCACATGTTGCAAAGGTAAGCCCCAAATTCAACAGGGCTGAGCAAGGGTTTGTTTCAGTGGGTATCTGCTCAAGAGAGCTCCTGGGCCATGAATGGATTAGTGCGGTCCCCGTGGGAGCGGGTATAGCTAATTGTGCACGAGGCACCGTGTCAGACGAATTCCACGCTTGAGCCCTCCTGCCTCCCGCCACAGCATGGAGCAGCAAAGCCCTGGCCAGACGCCAGCAGCCTGGTACTGGGCACCCAGCTTCTCCGTCTGAGAGACAGCTTTCTCTTTACATATGACCCAGCCTCCTCTGGTATTCTGTTACAGTAGCACAAAACACAGTAAGACCAAAAAACAAAAAACCCAAACAAACAAACAAAAAACAACAAAAAACCCCACCACCACAAAAACAAAAACAAACAAAAAACCCAGGCAAAAGAAAATTCCAAAGCTCTTCTGCTCCCACCCCCCCAAAAAAAAGCTGGGGGAAAGTGCAATTTGCAGGCACTCAAGTTATGAACCCTTTCCCTTAAAGGCAGGTCATTAGTTTAGCAGAAATGCTTTCCGTTTCCCCCCACTGAGTGCAATATGCGTTGGGCACAGGTGTGTGAAGACGGTGTGTCAACGTGGAGTTATGACCCACCTCTCCCTAGTTTCTTCAGGGCTTTTTATCACAAAAGAGGTTCTGAATGTTGTCAGACCCTGTCTGCATCTCTCCAGATGACTGTATGATTTGGGCTGTGTGTCGTATGACATGTATCGGTTCACGTGCACTAAACCCCCACAAAAAGGCGGAGCCTTGCTGTTGCTCTTACTATGGTGTTTGACGGCTTAGCTGGAGCCCCAGAGGGAAGAGAAAGGCAGCAAAGGACTACAAATAGGGAAGGAAGTCAAATGATCCCTATGGGTAGATCACATGACTCTTAATGACTCCCGTCAGGAGACTGTTGTATCTGATTAAACACTTTCAGCAAAGTAGCAGGATACAAAATCAGCATACCAAAAAAAAAAAAAAAAAAGCCCACATGGGAAATGAACTATGACATAAGAAGGTGGTAAGACCTTCCAGGGGATGTTCACAGACTGGCAGGATGAATGTTTTGAAGATGGCCATAGCCACAAAAGCTATCAAAATCCCAGGGACATTCTTCACAGGACTAGAAAGACAGTCTTAACATTTACATGGAAGAACAGAAGACCCTAAGGAAATGGCAAAAAAGCCAACTTGATCAAAACCAGCGCTGTTGGAGGTAATCCTAAATTCCCCCCCAATAATTAAAGTATTCTGTCGAAACACAGAGCAGCCGAAACAGAGTGGTCCCGTCACAACAAAACAGGGGCCAATAGAATAGAATAGAGGACCTAGAAATAAACCTAAAAACAGGACTACCATATGGTCTGGTTACACTGCCCCTGGGCACACCTCTGAAGGAATGTAAGTGCGTGTAGAGCAGAGGAACTGGACTCTCCACAGGCTCACTACAGAGCAAGAATCGGGCTTTAGAATCAGCATTGTTGGTGCCCATCAACTGGTGAAACAGAGAAAAAAAAAGCCAGGTGGCCTATATATGCACGCATCAGTAAACATCCATGTATAAACACACATGATGGGATGTGTTTGCCCTTAAGAACAAAATTATGTGGTTTGCAAGAAGGTGAAGGGGATAAATTATCATCCTTTTGAAAGACAAGTGTCATGTTTTGTTTTGTTTTTTTAACTCGTGTGTAAAATGTAAACAAACACGCCAGTAGAGGTAGCCTATTAGGAATAGGAAGGGGGGACAGACAAGGGGAGGGGAGGAGGTGCATATAATCTCGCTATCCTATCTACGGATGAACATCTAACAATAAAGCCCGTTTATTTTGGACAACCAACACTGTAAGTGTAAGCATTACGGCCACCTTTGGTCCTCAGCCCCACCCAGAGCTGCCGGCCTCTCCCTCTCCACCCAGACCCACTGGGGCTCCCATCTACCTCACTTCCTCCTCCCAGACCCCGTTGCTACCTAGATGGTGGAGGCTGCCATGCGCTCTCTCTCTCTCTCTCTCTCTCTCTCTCTCTCTCTCTCTCTCTCTCTCTCCTGGGCAAATATGGCTCCTCTAATAAACCTTGTAATCATCTTTCTCCTGTGCCTGCCTGTCTCTGTGTGGTCCCTGGGATGGATGTGAAGGATCCTTTCAAACACACCCTGCAAAAAAAAAGTAACACTTGACATTCATTTTCAATCAAAAAATGTTATTTAGACAGCACAATGCCAGGGCTGGCGATTCCCGGAGGGACCCCCACATCGGCGGTGGGTTTGTTTTTTTGGGGGCCGGAGGGGAACTATCCTTTATAGAATACAAAAATGACCCTTTATCAAGTTAGCCCAACGGCTCATAAGATTTCTCTGGCCTTCATGTGAATTGATATCATCATGGAACCGTGTTATTATATTTTTTAAAAAGCGAGTTTATATTGAACTGGACTCTTTGAAGGCAGCTGCAATCCCTCCTAACAAAGGCAGGTGTGGTGGTGGGAGGCGGGGGGGGGGGGGGGCTCCAGGTCACCCTATCATCCAAGTCTTTAAGGAGTGTTGTGGTTTCAGACACTAGTCTTCAGGGTTCAAGGCCTTTCACAGGGCTGTAATCAATCACAGGTTACTTCGAAATATAATTCTCTTTAGGCAGAAGTGGGGTTTGAACTCAGGGCCTCAGACCTGCTGGATGGGAGCCATCCTGCGGAGCCTGCCTCCAGCCCTGGTTTTCACTGGTTATTTTTAGGATAAGGGTCTTGACTCCCACCCCAGGGCGCGGGCCTGAGCCACAACCTGCCCAACTTTCTTGTTGTCCACTGCCACGTCCGTCCAGCTTCCCTTCCACGGAGACAGCGTCTCACGGGATTTTCTGCTCTGGCCTGCGCACCACGAGCCCCTCAATCTCAGCCTCCCACACAGCTCAGAACGGCAAGTGCGCAGCACTGTGGCCAGCTCTGAGTTGAGAAAATGATCTTGCCAACTTCTCTGCCTTGGCTGGCCTCAAACCACGATCCTTCTGTTCCCACCCTCCCAGGCGGCTGGGCTTCCATGCTTGAGCCACGGGTGCCTGTCCCTCAGAATGGAAATTGTATTCTACCTCTATAGCTCACAATTCTTGTGGAGCAATTGTGTTTTCTGCCCCCTCCCCCCCCCCCGAAATGATTGAACTCTCCAGACAAATCATTTTCCATTTTGACTGGAGGTAAGGTTGGCTGATGTCAATCATATATTTTAAGGTGTGCACTGTGATGTTTTGATGAACATACTGCGAACTCACCGCGGTATGAAGCTAATGAACACATCCGCCAGCTGACATACCTTCTGTGCTTGTCGAGAGCTCTGAGGATCTCCTGGTGGCAAAAAAACCCAGAACCCAAGAGCAATCACCTATGGCAGCACCTTGAGGAGTAGGCCTCGGGAATTGACTCATCCCTGAACCTTCTCACCCGAGGGACCGCCTCCGTCACGGGGCCGGTGCCATGCCCCTGGCTGACCACCAGGCTGCGCTTGCTCTCCTCCTACAAGTTCCAGTGCTTTGGGCCCCATGTCTAACAAACACCAGCCATTTCTTTTTGAGTCGGCTGCTTTCCTTTGGGCACCAGTGTCTCTGGGCTCAGAAACATGGCTGCCTATGAAAGGATTTGTTCTTCTGGAAAGGTTACTGGCCAACACATTATTGTATATGTGGACATGACTTCCAAACTGGGTCAAGATTAAAACTTGTTTTTGTCTTCCCTGAGCTTATTTGCAATAGAGCATCCACTGGGAGTCTGTACCCCAAACTCCAAACCCTGAGGCTTTTTCCACACAGGAATGCAATTCTTAACGGATGCTAACACGCAATGCTGTGAATTTTGTTCCAGGAAGAGAGAGAGGGCTGTGGAGAGGGTTGTTTGTAACCAGCAAAGCAAGACAGTTTGCTCCGTGCTGCTATGACCAGAGCACACATTGCCTGTTCCTTTCTATTCTCTACCCATCAACTGCCAGAGCAGAGGATGCTCCCACCTTTTCCTAGGGAGACCTTGTATTCTGAGTATTGTCATGACCCCGCCTCAGGGGTCTCCTACCTGCAGAGTCTTCATTCTCGCTACTGGAATCGCACTGGGTGCTCCTATAAACTTCAGAAAAGGCAATTGGAAGAGACCAACTCTAATATACCCAGAGGAATATGCTGGCACATACCACACCCTGTCAGGGGCCTTTCCACCGGGGCTGGGTAAGAGAGGGCAGAAGCAAAGTGCTGCCACCAGGCCCCGGGAGTTCCAAGCAGAAGGTTTGGCTCCTCCTCCGCCTCCCGGCACAGGTGAGGGGAGCCTCTGTGTACAGGTTCCCTGAGATCCAGGCCTGTTCTCTGAGAGCCTGTCCATGAGGTGCCAGCGCCCAAGGCCCCACTACGAATGCCTGGTGCGCAAGCTGAGATGTGTGCCGGAGGCAGAAGCGGGAAGCACCGGGTGTGTGGGGAGCGTTGTTTTGAACTAGCAAAGCACGTGAGACTGGATGCTGGAGGCCTGCCATCCTTCTCTACTTCTCCCCAGGTTACTGAAGTAGGAAGAAAGCACATGCTCCTTGTTGTTTGTATCCTGTGCCCCCTGCTTCCCTCTCCAGAGCAGAAGTGCAACCTGTTCCTCCTGCCCAGGAACCCTTCTGGGGGCCCGGCCCGGAGTGGGGGGGGAGTCGTGGTGTGTGTCTCAATCCGAGAACCTTTTCTTTCCATGGGGGCTCGGCCCAGAGGTCTCCTGATTTACACAATCTTCGTCTTCATTACTGGAATCATATCAGTGTTCACATTCCAGCCTTTGGAGACACAGATGTTGGGAAGAAATCTATTGGAGTGCGGGCTTCCCTGGCTCTGTCGACCCCCGTGGGAGGCCGTGGTGGGTGTGTTGTATGGTTCAGATGTTGTTTGACAGCATACGCCTATGTGTCGGAGGCTTGGTCCTGACTATGACATTGCTGAGAGACGGTGCAGACACTCAGAGGTGGGGCCTCTAGAAAGTAATTGGTCATTTGGAGAAATCACTCTAGAGAAGAGAATATCATATTGCTGACCAAAACCAGTGACGGCGGGGTGGCGGGGGAGGTAGGGGAGGGGGAGGGAGGTGATGCTGGGGCCGAAGAAATGAGAAAAGACGGAGAAAAGTGGGGGACCAGGGGTCTGGTGCTCACAGGCTTCTGAACCCCAAGCTCCCATTAGCAAGCTTGTTTGCCTAGTTCAGTTCAGGGGAGGGGACCGCAGGCAGGTGCAGGTATCTTGTGGTTACAACCATTAGTATGAGGTATAGTTTGTCCACATAGTGACACTTGACTCCCTGATCATTAGGGAGCAGAGGAGAGCGGTGAACACTTAACCGGCACACAGACATTCATCTTATCTCCAAGGCCTTAAACTTTCCGTGCCCAAACAGCTCTAACTTAAACACACGTAGGGTAGTAACGCACACATTTGTCTTGCCTTGTCTGTCTGACCTTTCCAGGGTCCGGTTGTTAGCCTTCTGGGTTCTGCTGAGGCCGCCTTCCAACCCTTAAACCCGTCCCTGGTCTCATAGCTCGGCCCCAGGGCTCCTTACAAAGTGAGCTCCCGGGAGGCTGGGAGGCCTTGTTCTAAACGTCAAGTAGGACTCGCAATCCCTCCGGCTTCTCCTCAGCTGGTAATCACTCTCACACAACCACACAATAGATGTAGGGAGGCAGCGGAAGCCTCGGGCCTGGGAGGATGGGAGATTTCCAGTCCACACGGTCACAGTTCAGTGGCAAGCCTGGGGGAATGGGTGGGGGACTTTTGAGCCCCTTAGTAGGTTTGGGGGGACCCCCTGGCTCTCTGAGAGCTGGTATTATGGAAAGGAAAAAGAGAGGAAGAAAGGGGAGAGAGAGCAAGAGAGAGAGATGGGGAGAGAGGAGAGAGTCAGCGTCCCCTATAAGGATAAGAGTCGTCCTCCGGAGGACACTCTTCCAGGTCAGGAAACCATCTGTTAGGAAACTGAGCTTGAGTCATGAGTGTTAGTAGCAATCAAGAAGACGAAAGGAGTGAAAGAAGGCAGAGACTCCAGCAGACCTGTCAGGACAGGCCTTGATCGTGACCGCATGATCACACACTGGGGTGAGACAAAGCGCTTTGTCTTGTCCTGTTGGGGGTTTCTTGTCTGAACCATCCTTTGGGGAATTTACAGTGCTGACAGTCCGGTTTGGGGTTTTATGGCCGGGGGTGGGGGGGGGGGGGAATCCTCGTTCAGATAAGGCCAGTCCTGCACTTCAGAGAAGGTCGGGGTGGAATTTTCCTGAGAGCCGGAAGGGGCCCCTGCGGGAGGGTGGCCGGGGACGATGGGAGCAGCGTGGGGCTCTGAGAAGAAGGCAGACTCCCATCGCTTGAGACCCTGAAGGGTATAAAAAGTGGAGGGACGTTGCGGTCTTTCCCGGCTACTTCCTGCTGACATGGGGCATCGAGGAGTCTGTGGGGCTGGGGTCTCCTGGGTCTGGGTCTGGGCTGGGCAGGGCCAGGCTGGTGTAAGTGAAGCCTTCGCTTGCCTGCAGTAGTAAGTAAGATGGGCTTGACCAGGCGGCGTCCTGAGGTGGGGGGGGACGAGGATTGTTATCCTGTTAGAAACTTTTGAAAATGGTGGAGAAAACAGGGTCCAAGAAGGAGGAGTTGGAGGATGACTGTTAAAAGTCCTAATAGAGGAGCCACCCAGGGGGACCCCCGTGAGAGGCGATCTCACCACGGTGTCCTCTGGAACGACTCCTAGCATCTACTGAGAAGTTCCTGCAATTGTGTTGAGATCAGGCAAAAGGCTGACGAGGACAGGGCCAGCTGATAGGAATGGCCCAGGAGAACACACCCTGGTCCCAAGCCTGGCAAGTTCCATCTGGAGCACAAATGCAGTAGTGACTCATTATAGGGAAGGAGGAATTTCCCTGTAACTGGGACTGGGGTGGGAGGGAAGTGCTGGGTAGGGGAGAGCATGGCGGACTGGTTCGGAATAACCAGTCAGAAGCAGAGGGCTGGACTGGAGTGGCTAAGAGCCTGGTGAGGGGCCTCCCGGTCATTTCCTGTAACTGGACTATAGACGGCTGAACTAGAGAGTATGGATGGGAGACCCAGGGAGGTGCCGAGGCAAACCATCCTGAGTCCAAGACTCACTGTAAATAGAAATAGCAGGTAATAAAGGCAAGAATGTAAGCTCCCGTTCCGTTAGAAGGTAGACAGGTAAGGACATTAGATAGGCATGCTTTTGAAGGATAGTGGTCCTTCACCTATCACGGTGTTAACGTTCCTGAGACCCCTGTGGTGGGTGAGAATCTGTCAGATTTATTAGGTATGTATAAGGCTTTATACGCCCTTCCCACTCTCCGATGAACCTTCCCACACTGTTATAAATACTTCATGTGCTCTTAAACCCTTTCCACACTCTTAAACCTACATAATTTTAACAACAGGTAAAATTCTAGGTGGATACTCACGAGCAAAGTACGCTACAGCTTGGAGGATGAAGATCGTGAATGATGTAGCTGTGCATCGCTGATGGCGGTGAAGGCAGCGCCGGGATGGAGGACCGCACAGCCGGGCAGAGCACTGCGGCCCTTCCGTCTGAGAGCCCCAGCTCACTCCAGTTCTTTGGCCATTCTGACCCTGGCTGTAAGACGTCCCTGTGTTAGGCCATCCTCCTCCTCTTCTCTAACCCATAGTTGGTCTTGTTCCTCACCCTCTTCTTCCCTTGTGGACTTGGTCATCTCTGCCAGATCTCCACCCGTCGATGGTTGGGAGTGGACCTCGATCAGGCCGTTCACGTCTCAGGAGTGACACCATTGAAACCGTCTCCTCCCAGTAGTTTTGCCAGCTTCCGGCCTTAACTGCTGTCGAGTGATGGACACATCATCAGGAGAGAACCCCTTGTCATCGGGGACCACTTCTGACCACAAATGTTTCCGACTGGCATTTACTATTTCACTCTTCATCTCCTTTATGGCCCTCTGACTACTTAGGAGACACAATACAACATTGTAGTCACGCCAGCATGCTTTTAGCGACAAGTTTTCATTCGAGTCCCTAACTTCAACCAGGTTTCTTGGTGCGTTTTGCATGTAGAATGCCTTAAAACACGAATAACACCTTGATGCATGGGCTGAATGAGCGATGTGGTGTTTGGTGGCAAGAATTCTGTCTGGACAGATGGACAGCATGGCTTCCCGCATCGTCCATGATCAGAAGCACTTTGAAGCTCGGGGAGAAAGCACTGGAGGAACGAAGCAGCTGTGAGGAGTTTTCGCGGTTGAGGCCTTGGGATTGTGCATCCAGTACACAGGCAACACATTCTTATTTTTTTTTTTTTTTTTTTTTTTAGGGACCTTGGAGTTTCTGACTTATAAATAAGCCCTGGCTTTATCGTAAAGACTTCCCACCCATAATCAATGACTCTATCCTTTTGGGCCTTAAAACCAGGGGCTTTGGCCTTGTCCTTTATGATAAAAGTCTGAGACGGCATTCATTTCCAAAACAAGCTCATCTCATCCATGTGAAGAGCTTGTTCATGCTTATAGCCCCCATCCTTGATGATAGATTTTTTTGGGGGGCCTGAACTCTGGACCTGGGCGCTGTCCCTCGGCTCTTCAGCTCAAGGCTAGCGCTCTACCACTTGAGCCACGGCGCCACTTCCGGCTTTTTCTGTTTATGTGGTGCTGAGGAATCGAACCCAGGGCAAGCCCTCTACCACTGAGCCACCTTCCCAGCCCGCCTTGATGACAGATTTAAACAAGTTTTTCAGGTACTCTTTGGCTGTGGCTTTATCCACACTGGCAGCTTCTCTATGCAGAGACACACTCTTGAGTCCAAAGCATGGTTGAGATTTGTCACCCCGGCCCTTGCTGGCACTGAATGGGGTGGGTCTGGTGGGAGAAGCATGCGCCGCTCCTGTCTCTGTGTCGCCTTCATCCTCAGCACCATCACGACTATCGATGCTTTCTGCAAAACTATCACCACGTTTCCTGGCCTTCGTCCAGATGGAATCCAGGCAGATAGTCTTCTTCCTGCAGTCATTTATCCACAGGGCCAAGGCAGACACCACAACGGCCTTGCTGTGGGACGCGACCACCCTCTTTGCAGCCTTGTTAAAAGCCGTCATTGCTGTGGACTTAATATTCTTCCCCTCTTTCGTTATGTGGTGAAGAGTAGACTCGTGGAGCCCAGAATGGTGACCTACAGCCAGGCAGCGTTTGCCTTTTAACATGTCGAGACGTTCCAGCTTTTCCTTGATGGCAAGCACCCTCTCCTGGCCCTTGGGTTCACGGCCCGGAGCCTTCGAGGCACCGCCTGCAGCGATCAGACACCGATGCTGAACATATGGGCACAGTGCGGGAAAGCAAACAGACTGATGCTACACTCACTGAACCAATCAGCGCCCAGGATGCAGGAGACAGTGCTGCGATTGGTCACCTTCCGTTCCAACAGCCAATCGTGTGCTGTGCACAATCTCAAGTTGGCAAACTTGGGCAAGTGGTAGTGGTATACTGAATTTCCATTGTGTATGGTATAGTATTCCTCCACTGAAAATGAATATATTGTATCTTGATTTAATGTTCTTTTAATATGTCTGAATTAACTTTTTATATTTTGTTTAAAAATCTGTAAGCAGCCAGGTGCCGGTGGCTCACACCTGTCATCCTAGCTACTCAGGAGCCTGAGATCTGAAGATCACGGTTCAAAGCCAGCCTGGGCAGGAAAGTCCGCGAGACTCTTATCTTGAATAAACCACCAGAAAACTGGAAGTGACGCTGTGGCTCAAGTGGTAGAGGACTAGCCTTCTTGAGCTGAAGAGCTGAGGGACAGCGCCCAGGCCCAGAGTTCAAGCCCCATGACCGACAAAAAAAAAAAAAAAAATAGGCAAAAATAATTAAAATAATAAATATTTTATAAATATCTTTTTTACACATCCAAACAGTGAAGCCCCAAGAAGTAAACTGTGGTATAGTGAGGGATGACTATTTTCTTCGGATCTCTCAGCTTTTGATTGCTTTTGAAGGGAAGAGCACTAGCGACTCCATTCAGGATCTGAGCTGTTCTTCCCAACTGCCTCTGGGTGGTCCCTGGGTGCCTGGACTGTGTGGGTGGGCTGGACGGTGTCTCATTGCTGGGATGACATAGCCCAGATGGCTGAATCCACCCCACAGTGGGGTCGGGTGACGGATAGGTCAAGAAGGTGATCAACAGAAATTGTTTTCAAGCAGGGCTTACCTTGCACTTATGAAGAATAAAAGTTAAGTTTGACCAATAAATACTTGCAAGAGTTATTTATCCCTCTGTGGGTCTGACTGTAAATGTTGTAGAGGCTCAAATCTGGAATAACAAAACTCAATAATGGTCGTGATGAGAGTTTAGAAAGAGCAACTGATTAAGCAATCTAGTTATTCTTAATTACAGGTGGCACTGTAAGATGCTAATTGAGACGAACAACATTGTAGATGCCATTGTGATTACAGTGGAGAATGCAGGAACTGCTTAGTGTCCTTTTAGCTCGTACCCAAGGTGGCTTTCACATTTGGGACTTACCCATTTTAGACTTTCATAGATGGAATAGGATACTGGTTTACATCAGTGCATTAATCTTGACCTTAGGAAATTCTTTAGGTAACTTTTAAAATCACAGTCAACTTAGTTACATACCAACTGTGCTAATAGTTACTTTATTATTTTATAAGCTCTATCTTATAAAACTCAAGGTGTACTCATACCATCTGTTATTCAAATGTCCTGTTAGTACTAACTCATCTTCCATTTTGGAACAAACATTTCAGACTATTCTTCCCAAACCCTTTCTTATTCAAAGAAACCTTTTTTTTTTGTTTTTGTTTTTTTGTTTCCACAATTCCTTTCCCAAGGCTCTCTTTACTAACTTGTCCTCTTTCTTCACATTTCCTAATCTCCTCCCTGGTTTTTCCTTAATTTGTGTTTTAGATTAACTCTTTAAAAAAAAACTTCTGAACTCAAATAACATAGTTTTTCTTAATATAATGTCATAACTCGCAGACATACTTGTTTGTACCCAAATCCAATGAGCTTCTTTGCGGTTTGAGTTTGAAATTGCCCATTTTCCCTTTGGCCTGCAGAGTCAGTTAGGTGTCAGTTACCTTAGAACTGCACAGTGATTCTCCTCTTACTCTACCTAGAGCCAGGCTGCCCAGGCAGAGAAGTTTCCCAAACTGTCCTTCCTCCCGGTCAAGGTGTCAGGCTCACATTCTAAGTATAATTGATTATCAAGGCCAGAAAGGGGGCTATTCCCTGATGGTTTCCAAAGGTCTACGGTGTCCTCCATCACAGTTGGCTGCGAGCAGGGCTGGGAGCCGGGTGACTGGCAGACACAGCTGCAGGAGGCTGAGGTCCACGGAGAGCTCCCACTCGAAAGGGGGTCTCCTTCCCCTGACTACTTCCACTGATAAAGATTTCTCCTCCTCACAAGCAGCACACTTGGTGATCCACTCCTTCGACACAAGATTCACATCTCCAGAAGGCTGCTGGTCACCAGCAGCACACATAATAGTTACAACTGAAGTCAAGAAGCAAATAACTTGGGGGAAATATCAGTGCTAAAAATAACAATGTTCATGCCGTTTTCCGAAAGGACTTGGGACAAAGGAGCGGAAGAGCTTTGCCACGCCACCCTTTCCTTCTCCAGATGCATCATCCAGTTTTTCTCAATCACACGTGTCTCATTCAGCTGGCTGCAAGCAGAGCTCGGTTCCAGATAGCGTTCAACCATGAGCGTTCGCTGAGGATGATTGCTATGAAAGTGCAGAAAACTTCATGCTGTAAAGTGACAGCTGCAAGGGTAAGAGTTCACTTCTGGACGTGTAAATGGAAGTGCGTGCTGTCAAGCCTAGAAGAGTGCACTACTCCCTGTACCAACAGAGCTCTCTGCAAAGTGGACGCCCAGCCATCTAGGCTCATCATTGGTGGATAGAGTCCATGGCTGAAATTTCCCCATATCTTCACCTGACTCTGTGGGGTGGTGGGGGGCACGGGGCTCCCACGGGTGGACAGCTGGAGGCAGGGTCTTGTGTCGTAGCGGACGGGTTTGCTAGGTGCTGATGTTGCTGTCTGAGGTGGCATTTCCTCTGTGCGCCAGCCTGTCCAAATGGGATCACCATGCTGGCAGGGGCCCTGAGGCGGAGTCACAGCTAGCACTCTGTTTTGACGGCCCCACAAGGACTGCTCGCGGGCGGGCACCCTGCGACTCCTGCCCCCCACCATGTGTGTGCGCGCAGTGTCCTGGAAGACCTGAAGAGGGAAAGGAGCCAGCGGCGGACTCAATCCTGCAGGGCCTCCCCCCGAGGTGGGGGCTCAGAAGCTCGGCGTGCGGACCTCACGGGAAGCCAGGGCAGAGCACGGCTGTAAGGACCAAGTTCAAGCGCTCTGGTTGCACACGCCGTGTCCGTAGCTACCAAAAAGGCAGCAATGTCTGAATCCAGGGTGAGGCCCGCGAATGCACCCTGTGGTTCCACCTGCCAGCGTCATTCTTGACTCCTGGGGCCGCTCAAGCAGTGGCTAAAATGAGGAAGATCTTCCTGGGGGCGGGGCGGGGATGAGAAGTGAAATCCACAGGTGTGGAAGGAGGGCGTGGGGTTGGCAGTGCCCAGCCGGGATTCAAACACGGCGTGGAGGCTGTGCGTAGCCGGGAAAGCAAGAGAGACAGACGCCTGTGCACCTCACTTAAACCTCCCAAAGAGACAAACACAAGCGACGTCCTCAAGAGACTGGGACTTGCCTGGAAGCCTTAGATTTCCTGTGATGTAAGTCTGCTGGAATCTGCTAGACCTTGGGCAGTGGAGCCCACTGGTCATCGCTTGATGGGTGGCATTGATCTTCTGGAGAACCTGTTCTTTCCTGCCTCCCCTCTCCCCCCTCCTCCCCCCCCCCCCCCCGCTGAGTACCTGGGATCTCCCGTTGGTGTTCTGTTCTAGAACGCGAACCAGGAGATCTTCTCCCCGTCTTTCTCAAATCCTCCCGTGCCCAGATCGCCTCCGGAAGTCCGATGCCCTGGAAGGCGGGCCTGAGTCGGGAGAAGAGCTCCCATCCTGGCGACCCTCCCGCCCCTACACTGCTCGGCTAAAATGTGCTGCTTTCCTTCAGGCCAAGCCCTGGATGGACAGCGGGGAGTCCAGCCCCCCCCCCACTGCCCACGAGCAATCGGCCATCCTTGTGTGACCTGTGGTCTGCCTGGATCCTTCACTGTCTCAAAATCCATTGCTATGGCTCATGCGTGGCCGCCCAAGCATGGCCTTTCCCACTACTGACCGGGACTGGAGCGGCAGTTATTGGTACTTAAGGGGTTCATGTGCCCCACCCCCAAGTCAATGAAAGATGGACGTGAGCCAGGATGTCCTGGCCGTAACGGGGAGTGGCCACATCTGTTCTGAGCTGCTTTCCTCCAATCCAGACCCCTAACCACAGCTGGTGACCTCAGACGGGGGGGGGGCACGAGGACCCCTCCCTGAAGACCCCCGCGCCTCTTTCCGTCACCTGATGTCGGCTCCACTGACCCGATGACAACATCTCTGGCCACTGGTTTTGGTTTTTTTTTTTTTTTTTTTGGTCGTGGGGCCTGAACTCTGGGCCTGGGCACTGTCCCTCAGCTCTTCAGCTCAAGGCAAGCGCTCTACCACTTGAGCCACAGCGCCACTTCGGCTTTTTTCTTTTTGCTTATGTGGTGCTGGGGAATCGAACCCAGGGCCTCAGGCATGCAAGGCAAGCGCTCTACCACTGAGCCACCTTCCCAGCCCCTGGTTTTGGGTTTTTGACACTGGCACGCAGAGCTGTGCCCGCCGTCCCTCCGAGGAGTCTCTGTTCCCACGGGAGGGCCACATTCTTCCCAGCGCATGGAAGCCGCGTGGATCACCTCCGGGCATCACAAGACGAACGCGAACATCTCAAGCAGGGTAGCAGGAAGTGAGTAGGAGGCAAGCAGGAAGCGCATTTATTTCAAGACCCACAGAGAGGCCCAAGGGGAGGAGGTAACACGAGAGAGTGTGGAAGATGGGGGTGAACGCACCTCCACAGCAGTGATTCAGGCCCCCCATCCCCCTGTTACCCCCTCCCCTGTGAGGGGAGAGCTCTCCCTCAGCTCACAGAGGAGAGGGACATTGGGATGGCAGGAGGAGAGCATCTGAGCGTTACCATGGCGACAGTCCTCCCCCCCCCCCCCCCCAGGGTTCATGGCAAGCACCAGCTCCATGAGGGACCTAGCTGCACAGCTTCGCAGTCAAGTGCATCAAGTGCACCACCAGCCCAGGCTCTGCTTCACAGCCCGGATCCCAGATCTGTACATCATCAGTGTGTCTCCATAAAGTATTCAGGTGAGAGAGAGAGGGAAAAATAGGATCTGCCCTCCCCCATTGCCTGGATTGTAAACCTTTCAGAGGGAAGGAGGGGCCAAACGCACACATGCTGAGAAGATGGGGGGTCCCGTCCCCGATTTGGAGCCCCGGTGCCCGCCGTGTCCACGGCTCCTGAGTCGCCACACCTGGTGATTGCATGCGTGCCAAGGCCGTCGCTTGTCCCAGTGAACAGTGGCTCTCCTCGGGGGACTTTCCATCCCCTGGGCGCGTTCCCCCCAGCGCACATGGCGGCTGGAAACTTCCTAGAAGCCAGCAGATGCCACAGGTGCCCAACCAAGCTGGCAACCGGTGCGCCCGAGTTGCCGGGACATGCTGAGATGCATCAAGTCGTGTGGCGCTGTTGCAGCCCTGCGGTCTTTTGCAGAAAGGACAGGAGCCTCCCCTGCCTCCCTCGGAAGCCGGTCTCCAGGCCCACGAGCCCCAGCTGAGAGCCACTCTGCAGATGAACCCAAGGACACACAAGTTCGAAGGTAAGGTGTCTCCAGACCCGTCCTTCTGGCTCCAGGACTAGGACCAGGGTCAGGACAAATCACCTGGACGGTCGGCTCCTCCCATAGGGCGCTCTCTGGCACCTGGCATCTAAAGTTGTGACGTTGTGATTTCCTCGGTCACTAAAGGCACACGAAGGCCTCGGGTGGTCTCTAACATGCCACACTGCTATTGCTCTCACGGCGCAGGCAGAAGAGGCTGAGCGGTGCCTGAGGGTCTTGGTAGAATATGGACGCAGACCCAGGAGACCAGGATCGCGACTGCTGCTGCTGCTGCTGCTCCTCACGTTCAGAGGAGCAAATCTTGGAGCTACTGAACCTGAGCTTGGAGCTACTGAACCTGAGCTTGCGTGAGAGTGAGCTGGCTGGAGTCAAATGGTAGCAGTCCCCAGGCGATCCCGACGCACGCAGCGAGATCTAAGTCCAGGGCTGGCGTGTCTGGGGTCGGGGGGGGGGGAGAGGTGTTCTCCTGCACCCCAGAGAAGCTGCCTCCCTCACATCTGTGCACCTGTGTCCCTGTGCTAGCCCTGGCCACAGAAAACGTTGTGAGACCCTGTAAAGGAGAGTTGAGGGAAGAGATTAGGATAGACCCGGTCGGTCGATGAGGTACGATAGACAGCTACAACCCGTGCCGTCGTTCCGTGATGGCGTCACACAGTTGGGTTGGTCTGGACCCAGTGTCTCCCCTGATTCCCACGCATCTGCCAACCAGTATCTGCCCTCTGCAGAACAATGGAACCCATTAAAATCGCAAAAAGGGACCGAGGGGGCTGGGAAGGTGGCTCAGTGGTAGAGCGCTTGCCTCGCATGCATGAGGCCCTGGGTTCGATTCCTCAGCACCACATAAGCAGAAAAAGCCAGAAGTGGCGCTGTGGCTCAAGTGGTAGAGCGCTAGCCTTGAGCTGAAGAGCTGAGGGACAGTGCCCAGGCCCAGAGTTCAGGCCCCACGACCGGACCAAAAAAAAAAAAAAAAAAAGGGATTGAGAGGATAAAAACGTAATGGAGGAGGTAACTGTGATCCAATTACTTTCTATGCATGTTTGGAAATATCACAAACAAAACCCCTTTTTGTAAGAAACATATGCTAATTAATATGTAACAAAAAGGACAGACCATACTTTAAAGAAAAAAACCCATCTTGCTGAGCTTATTGCCTGGGACCTGCGGGGGGGGGGGGGGGGGGCTTGGTGGGAAGCTGATTTCTGATCCGGGCGTTGGAATCTCTGCAGCTGCCGAGAGAAGCAACACCTGGCAGCACTCACCCTGGACTTGTGAGCGGACGAGATCCCTGGAGTCTCACGTTAACACCTTCCAGGCGATGCTGATGTGCGGTGCACACCCGCGCCCACCACGCCGCACGACCTTACCCCAGGACCAGAGGGTTTGGGGGGGGGCCCACGGCC
Source organism: Dipodomys spectabilis (assembly GCF_019054845.1). NCBI lineage: Eukaryota > Metazoa > Chordata > Mammalia > Rodentia > Heteromyidae > Dipodomys > Dipodomys spectabilis. The sequence goes on from NW_024871503.1 coordinate 186,728, forward strand.
GCCCTTCCCCTGGGTATCAAGGGAGTTGGTGACTCAGCCTCTTACATCTCGGTGCCTACAATGGCTCTGCCCACCAGAAACCCCGGAAGCCTGGAGCTGGAAGGGAGATTATGACAGGCCACGATCGCGCGCGCCTGCATCCTGAATGCCCCGGCCATTGCTGTCCCTCTCTGGGACGCCATGGCATGTCTTCACTCACGGGGAAAGGCAGTAATGTCTCCAAGGTGGCAAAGCCTGGTCAGCTCCAGCTATAACCTTAGCCAATCTCCCTGCTCCTTGCCCAGACTCCAACCAATCAGCCAGGTTGTTGGGTCTTTTGTCCATTCTGAGAGTCTCCATCTTTTCATTGGCGTCTTCATGCCATTCCTACTTAAAGGGATGGTCGGAAGAATAAAGGCCAGCTCTTCCCGGAGGGTCCCCGGGTCAAAGTCGACGGCCTCGTTATTAGCTGCCACCTGGGTGTTGTGCATTGAATTGCTCACAGATGCCAGGCTCAGACAGAGAAAGATGGGCACAGCCCCCACCCTGGAGATGAGGAAAGCACCGGTGATGGGGAGGCTGGGGAAGAGCAGAGCAAAAACGTCAACTTTTCCAGCACACAATCTGGCTCTACCTTCCTGGGCCTCTGTCCCACCTGTGACGGTCGGTCAGTTTCCCTGTAGTCCACTAGATGGCGCTGGACACCCACCTAAGACACCGCTGTCTCCGACTCTTTACAGCCTGATGTGGGGAGCCGGTGAGTCCTGCCCCAGGGGGTAGAGGGCAGGTGAAAGAGTGCCAGAGCTCTGACCTCATAGTTGTGCATCAACATCTGGAACGTGCTAGAACAACTCCTTAGTGGTTGCCAGGCCTTTTCATAGGTGATCTTCCTAACTCCCAAAGAGGGCCATGATGTGCATTTCCCATCTCACATGCAGGAAAATAAGAGACTCAGAGAGGTGGTGTGACCTGACCTGAGTCACACAGCACATACATAGAAAGAAAGTGAGTTGACAGCATTTATTTTCTAAGTTGGAAGTGTTGGGGTACGGAGAGAAGGCCCAGATGAGCAGAGGCCTGGAGGTAAGTGGGTGGGCTTCAGAACATCCCAGGTTTTGCAGATTACTCTTAAGATATCCAGTGGATGCACCAACATCAACTCAAAATGGATTAAAGACCTTAACATTAAACCTGAATCTCTGAAACTACTGCAGGACAGAGTAGGAGAGACACTTGAACTAATAGGCACAGGAAGGAACTTCCTGAACAGAGTCCCAGGGTCACAACAAGTTGGAGAGAGACTCGACAAATGGGACTACCTTAAAATAAAAAGCTTCTGCACAGCTAAATCTATCGCAACTAAGCTAGAAAGACAACCAACTAATTGGGAAAAAATATTTACCAGCACTATATCAGACAAGGGGTTAACATCCTGTATATACAGGGAACTCAAGAAACTAATCCCTCCCAAACCTAACAAACCAATTACTAAATGGGCAAGGGAACTAAAGAGGGACTTCTCAAATGAAGAAATAAAAATGGCAAAGAAACACATGAGGAAATGTTCATCATCCCTGGTGGTGAAGGAAATGCAAATAAAGACAACCCTGAGATACCACCTTACCCCAGTCAGAATGTCCCACATCCACAAATCAGCCAACGACAAATGCTGGAGGGGATGTGGAGAAAGAGGAACCCTGTTACACTGCTGGTGGGAATGTACACTTATACAACCACTTTGGAAAGCAGTCTGGAGGGTCCTTAGAAAGCTAAAGATTGACCTCCCTTACGACCCAGTCATACCACTTCTAGGCATCTACCCTGAACAACAGGAACCAATATACAAGGACACGTGCACCTCCATGTTTATTGCAGCACTGTTCGCAATAGCCAGGATATGGAAACAACCTAGATGCCCCACCACAGATGAATGGATCCAAAAATTGTGGTATCTATACACAATGGAATATTATGCAACCATTAGAAATGACAAAATAATGGCATTTGCAGGGAAATGGATGGAGCTAGAAGGAATCATGTTGAGCGAGGTAAGCCAAGAACGAAGAGACAAACGGTACATGGTCTCCCTGATAAGTGGATGCTAAATCCAAAAGGTTAGGTGATACGATAAAACTAACAGGACTTAAGAAACAAAGAACTCCCGCTCATCTGGTTGAACCACTACTAAATATCCCCATGCTGTTGATCACAAATATGGTATATAACATGTGAACACTGTTATATATTACAGACTGTGGTAGACAATTTGCTCCAGGGAAGTTAGAATGAACTTATGACTTTGAAATTATGTAATCATTTAATCACAATCAAAAAAAAAAAAAAAAGAACCTCGGGGAAGGGAGGGAGGGAGGGGATGGTAGGGGGAAAACAATGGAGGGGGTAACAATGTTCAAGAGGAAGTGTACTCATAACCTCACTCATGTAACTGTAACCCTCTGTATAGTAGCTTTACAATAAAAAAAAAAAAAAAAAAAAAAAAAAAAAAAAAAAAAAGATATCCGGTGGCTCACGCCTGTATCCTAGCTACTCAGGGGGCTGAGATCTGAGGATCGCGGTTCAAAGCCAGCCTAGGCAGGAAAGCCTGTGAAACTCTTATCTCCAATGAATGACCAGAAAACCAGAAGTGGCGCTGTGGCTCAAGTGGTAGAGCGCTCGCCTTGAGCTGAAGAGCTGAGGGACAGCGCCCAGGCCCAGAGTTCAAGCCCCACGACCAACAAAAAACAAAACAAAACAAAAAAAAATGTACGGACCACGCAAATGATTTCCAGTGTAAAAGTGAATCGTATATCTGAGAAATATCACTTGAATTGGAAAATAATATTTGTATTAGTTGTAATATTTTCTTGCTGATATTATTATTAGTAGTAGTAGTATTTTGTGCCTGCAGAGTCAGATCACGTGGTAATATTTTATATTGAAAGAGTAAACATCTTTTGTGGGTTTTTTTCCTCATGGAGGATAGAAATCTACCCTCTCTTTACCATAGTTTAAGGAGAAAATCACATAAAATGACATGACATAGCATATCAATTTGGAGGATTGCTGTCAAACTTGGGCAAGCATTTGTTAAGACTCTCAAATGTGTGAATGGCCAGACTTCTGGGGATTTCAAGTCATGTGTGTACATGTATGTGTGTATGTATGTATATATATGTGTGTGTGTGTACATATGTGTTTGTAAACTGGTTAAATGTAGATATTCTTAGAAGTATAGATCTTCTCTCTAAATATTTCTTTTCTTTAAAAAGTTTTTTTTTTTTTTTTTCGGGCTTGGAAGGTGGCTCAGTGGTACAGTGCTTGCTTTGCATGCATGAGGCCCTAGGTTTGATTCCTCAGCACCACATAAGCAGAAAAAAAGCCAGAAGTGGTGCTGTGGCTCAAGTGGTAGAGCACTAGCCTTGAGCTGAAGAGCTGAGGGACAGCACCCAGGCCCAGAATCCAGGCCCCACGACCAACAAAAAAAATTTAACAATAATAAAAATAAAAAAATAAAAAATATTTTTTGTTGGTCATGGGGCTTGAACTCAGGGCCTGGACGCTGTCCTTCAGCTCTTTTGCTCAAGGCTAATGCTAAGCCTCTTGGAGCCACAGCGCCCCTTCTGGTTTTCTGGTGGTTAATTGGAGATAAGAGTCTCCCAGAGACTTTCCTTCCCCGGGCTGGCTTTGAACCGTGATCCTCAGATCTCAGCCTTCTGACTTGGTAGGATTATAGGCATGAGCCACAAGCATCTGGCTTAAAAAGTTGTTTCTTTTCTATTTGAATTATCTTTAAGTGGTTGTACAAAGGAATTTCATTCAACAGATCAGTCCAATGCATCTCGATCAGTTTCACTGCTCTCTCCCAACCCCAGCCCTCCCTCAAGTTCACAGGTTCCTATTCACGTGTGTGCAACGACTGTGTGCTGAATGTAGACATAAGGTTATAACCGTGATATAACATTGTGACTCCCTCCCCCATTCTTCCAAGGCCCCTCGCCTTTGACTTCCTTCCCTCCCCCCAAACACGTGCTTCCGATTTCTGACATTGGTTTTGTTAAACTATGAGTTCGTTGTTTGAAGGAGTTCACGCCACAGTCTCATACACTTTTTAGTTTTCTGTTATCTTTGTTTTGTGTTAATTCGGTCAGAACTTCGTTTAAGCCAGCAGTGTATTGATAAAATTTGTTTTCCTTCATTAACTGCATTTCCAACCAATCCAGGAAGTTCATCTTTGGTTCCTTTGGAATCTGTTTATTCGTCTTCATGGAATCCTGCTTCCGGCACGATAAAAGACATATTGTTGTAGTTCATGCTGTCTGGCGCACTGATGATTGCATATACTGCTTTCATCAAATGTTTTCCGTCCATTTGGATTTGCCATCCACGAGATTGAAAACTGACGCTTTTCATTTCCGGTCTATTAGGATGGTGCCATTTGCGGGCACGCTCAGCTCAGCCCTCCTCCACACCCCGCGTGCCACAGCGGGTGCGTTGGGCCTGAAGCCACGTCTGGTTCTGGGCCTGTGTGTGGGGACATGGGGAGTCAGCTCGGCGAGCTGATGAATATTTCTAGAAATGACTTGTCCTGTGAGATCACGAGCCCCAGCCTAAATACAGGGATGTAACTGTCAACCACACTCAAAGGACCCAGAGACCTCAACTGACTAGCTCCCTACCTCAGCCTCCTCTTAGCCAGCCAAGATGGCTGGAGTCACCAGCGCCACCCAGTGGCTGCGTCTGGCCGAGCCGGGGACCCTGAGAGGGCACCGCAGCGGGAAACGCTGCCCAGCGGCCCACAGTTGAGACAGAAGCATGGAAGAAGAACATCTAAGGCTCCCTGACAATCGCGTTTGTTTGGGGGAAGCCGATGTCCAATGTCCGAGCTGTTGGGAAGTGAAAATCTCCCCCTCCCTCCCTCCCTCCCCCGCCTCACGCTTCCTACTTGGCTGAGCTCCGTCAGGCATGAGGGAGCCATCAGCCCAGCCCTGTGCTGCCTCTTGCTTCCTGCTGAGAAAGGTCTGGAGAATGGAAACAGGAAAAGAAATGGAAGGCGCTGTGTGATAGCCGCTGGCCAGGGACAAACACCAGTCCGTGTTCTCTCTCCCAGATGGGTTTCTGCACAGGTGGATCCATTTGCCTTGGAAATGCCTTCTCCATCCTCAGAGAACAGTTGTAGAAGAGTCTCTGAGCCCTGCAGGAGAGTCATTGGTCGTGGGGCCTGACCTCTGGGCCTGGGCGCTGTCCCTCAGCAATTCAGGTCAAGGCGAGCCCTCTACCACTTGAGCCACAGCGCCACTTCCGGCTTTTTCTGCTTTTGCGGTGCTGAGGAATCGAACCCAGGGCCTCATGCCTGCGAGGCAAGCACTCTACCACTGAGCCACCTTCCCAGCCCCTTTTTTCTTTTCTTGCCTCTGCTAGAAGAACTTGTGGCCCGTGAGCCACAGGAAGGTGCTTTGGTGGGAGACAAAGAAGGCCGGCCATGGGCTGGGGGAGACACCTCATCTGAAAACTCTGGCTCTCTCACCTGCTGGCTTGGCATGTCCTGATGGTCTCCTTGACTCTGCTTCTGGACCTGCACAGGGGGCCCACAGGACAACCCCCCCGCCCCCCGCCCTGGGTTCAATGTGAGCGGCGACTACTCTGTGACACGCCCCCCCCCCCTCCCCCATGCCTCCAGGAGCCAGGCGGACATTATCAACGAGAGTCACCCAGGCCAGAGGCAGAGCTGCCCAGGGCCGGGTGAAGACCATGGCCAGTTAACACGACCCCGCGCAATGCACACAGCTGCCCAGCGGTGCCGCGCTCATCCAGGGCGGTATAGGCCATTTGTTCCTTTGCTTGAGAATCTGCAGGGAGATTCTGGCACCGTTGGGACCCGCCAAAGAAAGAGACTAGATCTGGCTTAGCAGTGATGATGGTAGGAAGAAATGCAAACCGGGGACTTCGGTTTTATTTTATTTTTAAATTGGATTTCATGTGCTCACGTTTGAAGCGTGAAATGAGCTTTGTGCTCAGATGCTAGCAATTAAGCAACATTACAAAAAGCCCATCAATACACTGTGACCCCAACAAAAGTCATGGGCTTGCTGTGGCGCGTGGGGGCGAGTTCCCTAACACGGCTGCTTCTGCCTCTTTCATGAGTCGCAGGGGGTGAGAAAATATACCTCCGGTCTGGGCTGGCCGACGGACATAAATTATTTCAGCCACCCGCTGCGGCCTTTTTGCCGCATTCGGTGCTGCTCATGGTGTCCCCCAGGGTCAGCTGAGGACACTGGGGGAGGGGGGCAGAGGAGGCAGGTTAAGGTCCCCCCGGGGCCTCAGGTGACAGCTGGGAAGTGGCAGGGCCATGGCGAGGGCTTCAAATGAGACGGTGCTTGAAAGCAACCAGTGAACATCACCTCTGGCACCATCGTCCTTACTACTACAGAAATGGCTCCACACCCATTCTTGTGGGGAGTTTGGGGGCCGCTGGCCTATGATCTGGCCGATACCACGGATGGCTCTCAGTGATGGGATTTTTGTTCCCCAGAGTAGCTCTCGGTGACTTTGACAGCTCCTTCCACGCAGTATGGAACGGCTCTGCTGGAGGGGTTTTCCGGGGATGAGAATTAGATTCAGGCTCCTGGTCCAGTCAATAGATTCTCATCTCAGGGTTACCAAGCTGATCCCAACCAGTAATTTACAGCTTGACTTGTTCCAAAATCAATACAGAGTTTGCTCTTCAGCCAGAGGACTGTAAACCATGGTGACAGGTGGCCCCGAAAAGTGGTTGACGCAGGAAGTGGAAGAGCAGCCCGGCAGGGAGTGAGGGGAGACACAGAAGCAGAGGGAGGAGGCCGACCTCTGTCTGGCGGGCCGCGGTCCCAGCTGGCCAGAATCGACCCCTCCAAAGGGTCTTCTCAAAATGGAGCCCCAGAGAGAGTTGGTTCTGACTGGCAGGTGCGAAAGAAAGGGAAGAGGATGGGAGACAGGTCCACGTGCATTGGTAGTCGGGCAGGACAATTTGCTACTCTGGGAATTGGCTTTCGTTCCTCAAGATGTGGATCTCCCATTTAGAATATGAGCGAGGAACGGGCTTTCCGGCCACCTGAGGGCGCGCGGGAGCAAAGGGAAAGGCCGCCTGCGTCCCCCAGCGGAGTGACCACAGCCATCACTCCTTCACGGCCTCCCTCTATCGAACTAACAGTAGAAGACCTTGTTCAAGGTGGCCACCCCCATTAAATGAGATAGCACGCACGGGAATAAATGTGCACAGAGACAGGGTGGCCTCGTGGCCGCTGCCTCAGTGCGGGGTGGAAGTCTTCGCATGATAACCCCAATCGAGTGTGTGCGGTTTTTGAAAAAGAAAGTCATTGAGACATATTGGCATAAGAGAATAACAATTAAAATGATCGGCACTAGGACTGTTCACAAGTACGCGGAGAGGGTGATGGAAAGCCCCCTGCAGGGCGGGGAGCTGAATGCTGGGGGAGGGGCATTGTCACGCGGCGTGCAGCAGAGCAGTGAGCTAGGCCTTTCCTCCTGGTAGGAGAATGAGGATGAATGGTTCAACCTCATTGGTTTGGGGCTCGATCATGTGACTTGCGCAGGCCGGTGGACCGTGAAGGAGGAAGCAATCCAATCAGAGAGGCTAAGACTGCACTCCCCAGCTCGGCTCACCCCTCTGCATTCCCTTTCTTTGAAGTAAGAGCAACACTCCAGGTATCTGATGGCTGCCAACGAGGAGACCCGGGGAGCAGATCGGAACCCAGCTGGTAGTCTGGACCAAGACCAGCCGAGTCCAGCAGTGCCAGCTCACCTACACATGTTTGAACAAAAGGACCCAGCTGTTTGTTCTTGTAACTACTGAGATTTGGGGTTTATTTGGAATGTGATTTAAATAAAACAAACCTGCATGCCCCTCTCTAGGGGAATGGGGAGGTTGCTACTGCTTTGGGCTGCCCCTCAGGGGCTGTGGTGTTCCTAGAGGAGAGATGACAGCTCTCTTAAGCATCCCCTCCTCCTGTCCCTCTCCACGGGCGCTCTTCACCCGGAACCTGAGTATGGATGTAGAGAGCTAAGAGCTGCTGGTCCAGCTACCCACGATGCCTCTGGGGCGCCACACCCAGAGGAGGAGGAGAGGCAGTGAACATTCTAGAAGGGAAAGTGGAAAGTAACTGCTGCAACTCAGGATGAGGAAGGTGCATGGAGATCTCTTGTGTTAACAAACACTGAGCTGAGAGTTGTGCCCAGGAGACCCCCCCCCCCCTTGGCCCTTTGAGTCTCTTCTTTCTGGCTCTCTCCTCAGTCTCCCTGGTTTTCCCTGGTGAGTGGGAACATCAGGTCCTGAGCTAAGCATGCTTAGCCAGCAGGGTCTCCTGGAACAACTCCACGATCATTGTGAGTGTGTTTCAACCCTCAGCCAAGCCACGGGCATCCTCTAAGCCATCACAATCGAGAGGGAGAGGTAGGAACGTCTTCTTCAACTTTCCATTTCTCCTTGGCTTTTTCCTCCTGTGGCCTCCTAATGTCTTAAAGTCAGTGTGTCATTCCCAGAAGCCCTGGCTCCATCTCCCCTGCCATTCCCAGAAGCCTCAGCTCCATCTCATGTTCACCAGTGTTTTGGTTCGTCGAGGAATCAGGGTTTCCTTGTCCCTAGGCAGGGACCAGCTTAGCAGAACCGTGCAGAGCAGAAGGTTTGAAATGAGGTCAAAGTGGTTGGAAAGTCCAGCTTGTCCTCGGAACTGCTGGTGAGGAAGGAGAACACAGGATGTCTTCTCTCAGCCAGAACCCGTGGAAATGCCCGGAGCCCCAGTGACCAGCTTGCTTAAGGCTACTCTGTAAATCAGATGAGGTGTAGATCAATCAGTGCCCTAAGCACAGACCCTCGCTAATGCCTCATGAGGTGAGGGAGACACTGGCTCCAGAAGTGTCTGTGGTGACACCAAAGGCTTCCCTTGGCACCACCGTCCCCATGGCTGGTCCTGGGGGACCGGACGCAGTCTGTGAGCAGGAGTCCTTCCACACTTGGACAAGAAGCACTTTGTTCTTCTCCAGGTAGCAGCCTTCCCGAGCTATGGGCGGCTGCGTGGGGATGGGGATTCCTCCTGGATCGGCCTGCGGGTCCCCGTTCCGGTGCCGTTCGCCTCTCCTGCGGGCACGGCAGCTCACTCTCTTCCGGAGAAACAGGCACCTGCCAGTCGCTGCCACAACCTGGGACTTGTGAGCTGGTAAATCCCGGCATCGATTCAGTGGTGAATTTGGACCAGCTGCTTTCTTGGAGATAAATGATATGCGTAATATAAGATGATTGTAGAAGAAAAATGGAAAATTTCTAGGAAGCTTTTCAGGTGGGAAAGAAGCTCATGGATTTCCATTCCTCAAGCTCCTTATGCTCCTCCCTCTCCAATACTGACCTCGTCCCCTCAGCCCCGCCCCACCCCCGTCCCATTTCTCACCCATCACCAGCTCCATGCTCCACACACCCATTCCTTCACTGACTCATCCACACACCCCACCCATCCGCCCACCAGCTATGAAATCCCCATCCATCCAGTCCTCATCTATCTCATCTTCCCATGCATGACTTGCGACCCTGTCCTCCAGATGTGCACATCCATTCACCCATTCTCTCAGCATCCCCTACCTAATCCACACCTCACTCCACCCAAGCACCCACCCACCCACCCATCCATTCACCCAAGCATCCACCCACCCATCCATTTATCCATCCATCCAAGCATCCACTCACCCATCCATCCACCCAAGCCATCCATCCATCCATTCATCCATCCATCCAAGCTCCCACCCACCCACCCATCCATTTATCCATCCATCCAAGCATCCACCCACCCATCCATTCATCCACCAAGCCATCCATCTATCCAACCATCCATCCATCCATTCATCCAAGCCATCCATCCATCTACCTCCCCATCCATCCATCCATCCATCCATTCACCAACTACCTACTCTATCTCTGGAATATTCACCATCCACCATTGCATACTCACTCATTTTGCAATGATTTCTTTTTTTTTTTGGGTCTGGTCTGAACTCTGGGCCTGGGCGCTGTCCTTCAGCTCTTCAGCTCAAGGCTAGCACTCTACCACTTGAGCCACAGCGCCACTTCCGGCTTTTTTCTTTTTGCTTATGTGGTGCTGAGGAATCGAACCCAGGGTCTCAGGCATGCAAAGCAAGTGCTCTACCACTGAGCCACCTTCCCAGCCCTGATTTCTTTTTTTTTTTTTGCCGGTCGTGGAGCCTGAACTCTGGGCTTGGGCATTGTCCCTCAGCTCTTCAGCTCAAGACTAGCGCCCTATCACTTGAGCCACAACACCACTTCCAGCTTTTTCTGCTTATGTGGTGCTGAGGAATCAAACTCAAGGCCTCATGCATGCAAAGCAAGCTCTCTACCACTGAACCACCTTCCCAGGCCAGGCTCAATGATTTCTTAACTATTTATTAACCAGATCTTTTGTCAGGGCCTCTAAATCCAGTGTAGAAGAAATATCCTCTGAAATTTAAAAAGACAAAATAGAAAGCACTGGGCAGGTAGCTCACACCTGTATAATTCTACCGACTCAGGAGGCTGAGATCTACCTGGAGGTTCATGGTTTGGGGCCAGTAAGGGCAAAAATCAGGGAGACTGTGATTCCAAATGACCAACAAAAAAATCAGGCTGGGGCCATGGTTAAGTGGTACTGCACCAGCTGTGAGCAAGCAAACCAAACAAGCTTGAGCCTCGGAGTTTAAACTCAGGTGCTGACAAACAAACAGAACTTACTATGCACCATAGGAGAAGCAGGAGGCCACCTATCCTGGTGTCGTTACACAGAGACTTTCAGCCTAGTTGATTTGGACTTTGATCTGCCTTCTGCCGGTGGCTGCATGACCTCAGAGGCCCACGGCGGACACCGAACAGCATGGAACAGGTTCATGTGAGGCTGTGCTTGGGAGGAGCATCTAGCAAGGAAGAGCAGAGGATGGGGGGGGTACGGCCATCTCAGCCCCACAACTCCAGAGAACTGCATGCAAACACCACATGAGCTCTGAAGGGAACTCTGAACCTGAGGAGGAGTCCGCTCACTCCTTCACACCTCCATTGCCTGGCGAGATTCCCCGAAAGAAAATAGAATCCCGCCATGCCTGGCTTCTAACTCATGTGAAGAGTCAGACCACGGTTAGGTGCTGCTTTAAGCCTCTCAGTTTGAGGCAGCTGGTGATGTGGCGGGAGAAAAGGAAGACACGAAGCAGCTTGTGGGGAGCGACACAGCCCCTCACCCCTCATTCCAGACTCTTGATGCAGAACAAGGGCAGATCCACACAGTAACACTCCTCACCGCCCCCCTCCAGACCTTGCAGAACGAGAGTGCACCCACACAGCCTCTGCTCTAGAGCCAGCTGTTTGCTGGTGGGCCGAGGGTGGAGGAACGCTAAAAAAGCCAAAAGAGCATCTGACGAGCATGCCATCAACTGGAAAATCCAGTCAGCGTCTCCCGTTCCTGGTCCTTATCATTAGTCACGGGTGTTCTGGATTTGAAATCAAATTTGTCGTGGCAATCGGGGCGAAGACGGAGGCTGCCCTGATGGCCTCTGGAGAGCTGTAGGCTGAACGCTCCGCTTCCGGTGTGACTGGAAGATCTCACTCAGGACTCCTCCGCGCTCCCGCTCGGGAGGTGTCACCGTCCCTCTGCACTGAGGAGCGGCCTCCGGACCACCTGCGCCCACTGGATCCCTTCCCACTGGGTCTCACGGGCGGAGGAAATTAGGGCTGTGGACCCAGGACATTTCTTTTGCCAAGATAGAAAATGGTTCTGCGGGGGATGGGCCGGGTTCCTGTCTGCGTCAGTTTTCCATTACTGTAACAGGATACCAGAGAGACCAGATAATTTATAGAAAAGAAAGGTTTCTTTGGGCTTGCAGCTCCAAAAATCCACGAGTAGGATGCTGGCACCTGTCCTGTGCCTGCGTGGGTTTGCACCTACCCATCAGCCACCACCACCACCTCCACCGCCGCCAAATTAACAAAGGCAGGTGCCAGTCATGCAGACCTTGTCCGAGCTGGAACTGATTGAGGCCCCCTCAGACCCGGGCAGGGGTGGGTGGTCATCCCCCGGGGCTTATAATCCGGTACCCCTAACATTTATCCATTCACTCAAAGGCAGTTGCAGTGGTGGAAGTCTGCTCATTCACAGCCCAGGTCCAGCATGCATGGGACGGATGGCCTGAAACACGGGGGAAATACGTCCCTTGTCTCCTCCTTCTTGCTCCAGCCTTTCGGTGAAGGAGATGTGGAAAAGGAACAGACACGCTCACTGAGACACACAGCTCTCTTCTGGGGACACAGCACGCTGCCCCTGAGCCGAGCCCCCAGCACGGTCATTTCTATTTTGATTTTGAAGTAAGGTCTCACTTCCTCTTCCTGAGCTGCTCTGGAACTTGAGATCCTCCTACCTCCACCTCCCAAGTAACTGGGATTACAGGCTTGCACCACCCCACTGGGCGGATCAAATGGCTCTTTCTGGAAGGTCACTGTGTCCAGGGATTGATGCTGTTAGCCTCCAGTGACTTTTTTTTTTTGTCCATTGTGGGGCTTGAACTCAGGGCTTTGGCGCTGTCCCTGAGCTTTTTCACATAGGCTGGTGCTCTACCACTTGGAGCCACAGCACCACTTCTGGTTTTTCTGGTGGTTAATTGGAGATAAGAGTCTCATGGACTTTCCTGCCCGGGCTGGCTTTGAACCGTGATCCTCAGATCTCAGCCTCCTGAGTAGCTAGGATGACAGGTGTGAGCCACCAGTGCCTGGCCCTTCAGTGACTTTTAAAGAGTTAAGTAGTGCCTTTTGAAGACTTAAAAACATAACATCAGCTATTTTTGGCTGCGTGCTTAGTGTGTGCAGAGTAACACAGAGCCCCTGAAAGGCACAGACAATTCATAGTCATCGTCAGAACTCCAGCACTTAGCAACTCCCTCTGGCTGTCAGACCAGAAGTTGCGGGTGGGTGTGGTCAACGTTCGCCCTTCGGACCAATCATTGCACGACAGGTGGAATGACGGACAGGCGGAATGACTCCTTTGGCAGTAGCTCTGCATCAACTTGGTGGCTGGGGGGGGGGGGGTAAGGCTAAGGTAGCAGAGTGCTGAGCACTGGGGAGAAGGAGCTATGTGCTGTGCATGTGCATGCACAGGGGTACACACACATCTGCATGCTCACTCAGATGCACACAGGCATGTGTGCACATACAGACACATGCATGCACGCACACTGCAGACTCAGGCACTCATGCAAAATGCACATTCACATACATGTGCACACACATGCACCGGCAGGCACACACACATGTGCACACATACCTACATACTCACATGTGCACACCAGGGGATGCACAGCACAACCTGCAGGTGAAATGTGCACACAATGCATACGCATGTAGACACATGCAAATGCACACACGATGTACCCAACATAGTGCATATACATGTACACACATGCAGACAGACAACAGAACTGGCACATATGCACATGCTCACACATGCGTACACATCTGTAATGCACATGCACGTGTGCTACACGGTGCTACCTGCATGTGCATGCACATACACACATGCACGTGCATTTACATGCGTGTGCACACATACCCATGCACACCCACATTGCTTTCTCCAGTTTGTCTGGAAGTTCAGGGGGCCCACAGAACCTCTTACCCACAGTCTCCAGGTGAGAACCTCACCATGGTAATTTGAAAAGCCGTCAGCTCAGCAGCCTTTGCCAAAGCAAAATAACTTTTTCTCTTTTCATGCACAAGAGAAACTTTCAGAAATCGGTGTAAAAATAGACATTCTCTCCCCACTCCCTCCCCGACCAACCAACCAAACCCCAGGCTAGCTGATTCAGGAGCTAGCCGAGCCTCTCCGCACAGCCTGCATGGCTCTCTCTTCTGGGGAGCAGGAACCCGGCAATTAGGAGAGCAGATGACCAAGGCCTCGGCAGCCCCGGCGCTGCTGGCAGTCAGGCCGGGCCAGCTGGAGCCAGTCCTCTCCTTTTGCAGTCTGCGTTCAGGCTCTTGCCTGCCAGTGTGGGTTTCCTTTACCAGCCCGGCAGTTCCCAGTTCCCAGCCACTGTGCTGAGCCACTGCTCGGCCGATTTCCAGTCATCAGGGGATGTGGGAAGATTTCCTTGACCTCTAGTGGCCCCTCCCTTACCCACAGCAGACATGTTCTGAAACCACCAATGGTGTCTGAAACTGGGGATCATGCTAAACCTGTGGACAGCTCTGTGTGTGTGTGTACATATATACATGCCTATGATAAAGTTCGATTTGCAAAGTAGGTGCAGTAAAAGATTGCTGACAATAACTCATCATAAAAAGGAACAGTTATAACAATGTGCCAAACGAAAAGTGAGGACCTCTGCTTCTCCTCTCTCCGAAGACCTTCTGCCACCGCGTTTGCCCTTCTTCCTGTGAGAACCGTACGATGTCTGTGTGTCCCGATGATCCGGCCATTGGCCTGGGCTTGGATTACCACCCAGGGCTCCAGGGCCATGCGCGGCTCAGGCCCACGGCAGTCAACTCGTCACCGACTAGCGACAGAATAACGGGCAGGTAGCACGTTTGGGGTGGATACACTGGACGGAAGGTTGCGTGGAGTGTCAGGTAGAACGAAGCAAGATGGTGCAAGATTCATTGTGGTGCAATGTAAGAAAACCGTAGGAATTACTTACCTCTGGAAGTTTCTGTTGAAGCTTTTCAGGCCAGTGTCGGCCAGGTGGTACCTGAAACCATGTGTGGAAGACCACCATGTGTGGATGGTGCCGGTTAAATACAAGCCCTGGATAAGATCTGCTTAAAATGTAAAATTGGGAACAACAGCGTTTACTTTGACAAGGATGCAGGTGTTTTTAAAAACATTTTTGGGTGTGGTTGTTTTTTTGTTTTTGGTTTTTGTTTTGATTGTGGGGCTTGAACTCATGGTCTGGGTCCTGTGCTGTCCCTGAGCTCTTTTGTTCAAGGCCAGTGCTCTATCACGTCAAGCCATGGCGCCACTTCCGGTTTTCTGGTGGTTCACTGGAGAGAAGAGTCTCACAGACTTTCCTGTCCAGGCTGGCTTTGAACCGTGATCCTCAGATCTCAGCCTTCTGACTAAGATTACAGGCGTGAGCAATCAGTGAAGGCAAGGATGCTGGTTTTTTTTTTTAAAACATCTTTCTCAAGTATTTTTCCTGCAGTAGGGATAGGAGGTGGTACCCACAGGCAAGGCGTACCACCAGGAGAAATGTGAAATGGTAGAAGGTTATCCTTCCTGGTCCTTGATTTTATAAAAAAAAGATAGTTTAAAAGCCTTTGTTAACCCTTCAAAAAATAATTTGTGCCAGTCTTGGGGCTTGAGTTCAGTGCCTGGGCACTTTCTTGAGCTTATTTTGTTCAAAGGTAGCACTTTGCCATTTGGACCACAGCACCACTTCCAGGTTTTGGAAGGTTATTGGGGTTCAGAGCCTCATGGACTTTCCTGCCCAAGCAAAGACTCAAACTGCCGTCCTCACATCTCAGACTTCTGAATAGCTAGGATCACAAGTATGAGCCATCAGCACCCAGTTAATCCATTAATTTTTTAAATACCAGCATTTTTCTCCTTCTAGAGTAATGCTTCCCAAACTGCAATAATTTTAATATCATCTTCAAGATTTTTGCTGCCCTTGTAGTAAGCTGCATGAGTTTTAAAAATTACAGATTTGTTAGTGATAATTATTATCTGTTCTAATAATAAGTAACAACAATTATGAAGTCATTGGATTGACATGTTTATTGTTTTCCCCCAAAACACATTTAAATAAGTGTGTAAACTTTACAGAGAGAGTGAGTAAGAATGAGCATGGCTGTTTATTTGCATACATAAGAATATGTACCAATGAAGTGGGCCCTGCCATCTCACACCTGTAATCCTAGCTACTTAGGAGGCAGGGATCTGAGAATCATGGTTCCAAGCCAGCCTGGACAGGAAAGTTCATGACACTCTTATCTCCAATGAATCGTTCAAAAGCCAGAAGTAGAGCAATGGCTCAAATGGTAGAGTGCCACTCTTAAGAGAAGAAAAAACAAACAAACAAACTAAGACACAGCACCCGGCCCTAAGTTCAAGCCCCAAACCCTGAGTTCAAGCAAATGAACCCCGTTGAAAGTATTTTAGAAGAGGTGGTAAGGGAGCATGCTAGAGGGGGCGAGGCTGGTGGGCATGCACGTATGCAAATGTCACAATAAGCCTCCTTTGTACAACGAATGCTACTCAAAACCATTTAAAAAGCTCTACAAATCACCACCACTATCCATGTTCCATCAAAAGTCATTCCCTTTGCCCTGTGAAGACACCTAGTGCCTTCATGAGTTTGAATAATAACACTGGAGCCATTTAGTTAATAATACATTCCCTAATGTACTACTAAGGAGCAGCTGGGTACTGACGGCTCATGTCTATAATGTTAGCTACTTGGGAGGCTGAAATTAGGAGGATGGCAGTTTGAGACTAGCCTGGGCCTAAAAGTTGGCCCTGCTCCATGGAGCGCTGGGTGAAATGATGTGAATATGTTATCTTCGCTGTGCCAGGAGCTTCACATGGGTGTGGTCGCATACATCCTGGCAGGAAGGGAGACCCTAGCTCAAAAACAGCCAGCAGAAGACTGGGCAAGAGGGGGTATCTCAGTGGTAAGACTGCCTACCTAGCGAGCTTGAGGCACTGAATCGAGATCCCAACAACCCTAAACACATTATTTCCCTGAATTCTTTCAAACATACCTTTGCGGCTGTTGTCATTCTCATTTTGTGGATGGAGGAAAGGATCAGAGAGGTCGGTCTGAAGTCCTTGGGTAAGACGCATAGCCTGTGTTTGCTCCAGGGAGAAAGAATCAGGAATGAACTGCAGGGTAGTGAGGTTCTCCCAACAGAGCTAAAGATGGCTGGCTGACCTGGGGTCCACAGGCCCTGGGGTTCTAAGGTAACTCCTGCACCTCCCAACAGTCAAACTACAGAGGGGACATTTGTTTGTAAAACATGTCACCGTGTCCAACTGCCTAGATTCTTTCCAAAAGCGCCTCAAAAATCCAGCAGAATAAATATCTGAATTTTTTTTTATTGCCTACCGCATCATAGAAATATAACTCACGATGCTGGAGCGCCAGGCTTCCGGCAGCCTCCATAAATCTGGGCACTCCAATGGACTCCATATGCATTTAAGCAAACCCCAGCCCATGCAGGAGAGCCATGGCTGAAACTGGAATGTGGAATGGGGCAGGTGGATTAATTGCATTCTGAATATTAACAGCGTATTATGCGGATTTCCTTGTAAATAGATTCACAAGTCTCAGCCTGTGTACCTGACTTGGATTCTTTACAATCACAATAGCAGGTATCCTGAAATTGGGTGTGTGTGGGGCGGGGGGGGGGGGGGGGGGGTAAAACAAAAATCCCAGAATTCCAGCCCTGGTGGCTGAGGAAAGGAAAGAAAAAGAAAAAAAGAGTAGAGTAGAGGCAATAGGCTTGAAGTCATATGGGGGCGGGCAGGGAGGGGTGAGAGGTAAGTATAGGATGAGAATTAGCACAGAACAACCAAGAGCTAGGGTTTAGGGAGAAGAATCCAGAGTGACTTTCAGGCCTGGGTCAAGGTCATTGCTGAGGTGCCCTGGCTGAGTGAGAACATTCTAGGGATCCCCAGGCAGGAACTCACACCTCACCCCAGT
Source organism: Dipodomys spectabilis (assembly GCF_019054845.1). Lineage (NCBI taxonomy): Eukaryota > Metazoa > Chordata > Mammalia > Rodentia > Heteromyidae > Dipodomys > Dipodomys spectabilis. The sequence goes on from NW_024871503.1 coordinate 204,416, forward strand.
CCTGCAATTTATCGTTCAGAGCCAGGCTTGCCCCTGCGGACCCTCGCCTGGCACTTCCTACTTCCTGCCATTCTGAGGGACAGGATGGGCGACTTCCGTTTCTGGGAGGTGGAGACTGGTGCTCACACCGTTCGGATCCCTGCCCCTCCTCCCCTCCTCCCCGCCCCCCCCTCCTCCCCTCCTCCCCTCCTCCCCTCCTCCCCTCCTCCCCTCCTCCCCTCCCCCCCAGCAAATCACAAACCAGCCGTAGAAGAAAAGCCTCTATTAGGTGAGGCACGTTCTTCAGCTCAATATTAAAGAAGCGTCTACAAACTCAGTCTTCACTGAAAATGGTATTCGTGTGCAATATTTTTTAACGACTGTAATTTCACAGTCTTTAAATGACTGCAACCACCTACGAGGAACGAAATAGCAAAGTTTTAAATAAAGATTGAAGAAGCCACAGTGTTTTCTTCGGTTGTATTGGAGGCAGAGGCCACAGGAAGAAAAATGAGTAATCCTGGGCATGTATTTGCTCATCTTTGAGGACTAAGATTTATTTTTTTTGTTTCCCTTTCAGTGCTGGGTCTGAGATACGTGCCTTGCTCACTGCACCCGACTCCTGGCCCTTCAAAAGAGTTAAGAGGATATCCTTCAAGTGTACCTCTGCTGGCATCAGGCCCCGGCTCCCACCTTCTTGGGGCTCCCCACTGGTTCCAGGAAAGCATCGCTGAAATCCAGGAGCACAGGCCGTGTGTCTTGGCCTGAGCATTGTGCTGATGAACATCAGGCTGTGGATGAGGCTGGCTGGTGTAGGTCTTCTTCCGCCATATGCAGCGCTGTGGCCTGGGGTGGGTCGACTGAAATCCCAGAGCCTCCGATTTATCACCTCAAGAAGGAACATGGCCATGCTGTGGCTAAAGAATAAAAACAAGAAGGATGATGATGAAAAATGACTCGATTCATTCACTCAACAGATATGTGCTGAACTCCTACTGTGTGCCAGATACACAATAGTCTCATAGGCTACGTACACTATTCTCAGCCTCTGTTTACAGATAAGGGAACAAGCTCAGAGCAAATAAGCGGCATGCCTCTGGATAGCCACACAACAAGGAAGAGCGGGCATGGGAAGCACTTGTAGTCTGCTGGTGTTCAAGGTCATCAGGGTTCTTCCAGTACTAAAGCAACCTCTCCCTCCCTCCTTCCCTCCTTCCTTCCTTCCTTCCCTCCCTCCTTCCTTCCAAATCCTGTTAGCTGCACATACTGTCCCAAATGTCTTGATGAGGCTGGGGAACTCATCCCAGATGACCCCTTCTCTAGACAATTAATGCTCCAGGTGAAGTCTTTGTTCACAGGCATTGGAAAATCCTGATTGGAAACCTGAAGTCATCTGAATTAACGTCTGCTTGGTGGCCGGTGGGGTGTGGAAACCAAGCAGTTCCAGCCGTTTGCTGCTTATCCTGTGTGGCCGGTGGGGTGTGGAAACCATGCAGTTCCAGCCGTTTGCTGCTTACCCTGTGTGAAAACCCCCTAAAGGTACTGCTCTCTTAATTAACAGCATACCTTGTTAACACTGTCAACACTTTCCTCCTCCTCATGGATCGGGTCGTGCCAATTAAAGGCAGAGCTGATGGGAAGCCGGAGGGCGGTGCCAGGGGCCTGCAGAGCTGCCCAGCCTTCTCTTGCCTGCATGGACCCCCACATCTCTCGCCCAGAGGACCTGGGAGTTCTCCCTCTTTCTTCCCTCCCTCTGCCCTACTGAACATTTTGGATGCTTTCTCAAAACTCACCTCATCGTGGTGTTAATAAGAAAACTACCTCGTAGCTAGAAAGAGGTCAAGAGCATCTTCCCCTGTCCATACTCCCAGCTCCCCAAGGAAAGAGCTAGAAAGTGGCTTCCCATGGTCCTTGTAATCTCAAAACCCAATCTAAGGACTTTGCCTAGAAGGTTTAGATGATCATCATCTTTTGCAAACATTTTATCGAGGAATAATATACTGGTAGACAATCACACAGAGCTTGGCCTGTGCGTACGAAGTTGCTTGCTGTTCTGTAAGCATTCGGCATGTTCTAGGCTCACAATGTGAACACAGGAACCGCTCTCTGCAAACTCCAAGGAACCCTTGCTGCTCACGACTTCCCTCCGGATGTTTCCTGATTACTGACGCGTAGACTAGGTCTGCTAGCGCTTGAACTTCATACAAATGGGGTTAATCCAAAAATAGCATAGACCCTAGCTGTCCATAGAGCTGTGATGATCAGACCGGCCTTGAGGAGAAACCACACATCGCATGGTCAGGATGCATAGAGTCCAGTCCTGTACCGCATAGGCTCGGAATGCGTGGCATGCAATGCTTGTATTGTGCATGCTCAGGACGCATGGCCCTCAGCGCCGTACTTGGCATGTTTAGGATGCATGGCGCTCAGTGCTGTACTGAGGATGCTTCCTTCATTTTCCTGTAACGCTAAAGCCATCTGACCTTTCCCTTTATCACCTAAACTGATTGAACACATCAGTTCTCAATCTTGCTTTTGGGGCCTTGTTTGCTTTGTGGGAGGCGAACTGTATTTTCACAAGACCAAGGAGAGTTTAAACCCCAGCGGATGACTCCAAGGCTCCAGAGACACAGTAGACAATAAGGCAGGACTGACGGACAGACAGATGGACAGATGGAGAGCTTCTCCCCTCCCCTCCTCTCTTCCCTGTGGCTGTGTACGCAGGAATCAAAATTCTTTTTTTTTTTTTTAAATTACAAAAAGAATCTTTTTTAGTTTTGTTTTTGGCCAGGGTTGGTCCAAACCTCATGGAATAAATACCAAGGTGGTTTATTGTATTATTCCCCCCTTGGTTTTTCTCCCTGTACGTGAGATGTCCCTTCATTTTCATTATACCGTGTCCTGGTGTGACCATACCACAGTGTAAACCTCTGTTGCAAGGATGGTGGACATTTGGGCTGCTTTCAGAAGATTCCCCCACATTTTTTCTTGGTGAACACATTTATGTGTAGTGTCTTTTGGGTGGGTCTCTAGGAGTGGAAGTACCGAATCAGAGACCATATACAATTGGCGGTAGCAAGTATTGTGAAACCATTTTCTACCATGCTCATCCCAATTTTCCTTTGGCCAATAACACAGATGGGTTCTAGTTCGCAGTGACACGTAGTGTCCGCTGCTTTTAATTCATAGACATTCTTTTTATCATGTGGATAAAAGCCATTTCAAGCATTCATTCCATCATCCTGGCTGTCTTCTTTCCCTTCATGCTATCTTTTGGTGACTGCCAACAGCCGTCAATAGTTAATAGTTGCTCATTGAACTGCAACTGCAGTCCCATTCATCAATTTCCCTTTCTACGCTTTTATGAACTGTTTACGAGATCTTTCCCTGTTCCAAGTCATGACGATTCTGCCCCCTTTTTTTTGCCTAAAAGATGTGTTTGATTCATTTTAAACTCCTTTGCATTTAGATGCATCACCTAAACTTCTAAACGAATCTAGAACTCTTTTTTCGTGTGTATGGTGTGAGGTAGGGATCAAGATGATTTTTTCCCATGTGACTATTCAGTTAACCCAGCACCAACATTTGTGTGCCCATCTCTGCACTGTATAGCTTGTCCCAGTGGGCCGGGTGTCTAGTCTCTAGTGGGAAGCTTTTATTCAGAAGGGCAGTTGGTAAAGGAGTCCATCTTATGGTGGTCATGATCATAGTCACAGAGAAATCCATGCAGCTGGGGCAGGATCCAGAACGATAAGAATAAAAGCTCCCATGTTTGGCGGACCTGTGACACTGGCCATAAGGTCTCCTGAGTATAAAATGGGTGTTGTCCTTGTCTATATTGGCTTCGAATTTAATGCTCTGGGCCTGCCATTGAGCCAAATGCACAGAATTTGAAATCCTTGTGCTTGCTTTCCCCAGAACCAATTTTGCTCCCGGGTGTTCCTTTCCCAGGAAGCTGTGAAATACAAGGTCTCCTTGTAATACTTTCCTGCGCTGCTCACCGCCGTTTAATATATGAGACACTGCATCATAGTCTAGAGGTCCAAAATTACCTCCAAGTAATCATTTCCTAGAGGGCTGGTAGTAAACATTCTGTCACGCGGCTGTAGATTCTCGCCTGTCTCCATCCATCAGCCCCCTGGGAGATACGGGGAGGGGAATGGACTGAGAACCGGGGAGTGTGCATGGGCCCAGGGCTGCCAGGTTTCTGCAGAAGGAGGCAGCTTTGGTGGCATGTGGAAGGCTAGAATCTGGGGCATGGTGGGAGGGGGGGATGCGGGGGGCATCTCTGCACCAGGGAGCTGGCAACTGTGGGTTTGAATCCTGGTCATAGGTTGGCCTAACTCAGCTCTGGGTCAGGAAAACTCCCTCAACCCTCACCTTGGCTGTCTGATATCCTCTCTCCATGTCGGAGACCTAAACCCGACCCCGGTGTTCACAAAGCAGCCCTCACTCTGCCCGGGGGCTCTGCCCATCTTTGTCACGTGTCATCTTAGACACGTGGCAGCCTTCAGAGAGACCGCAGGGTGGAGCTGGCCATTTGATCATATCAACCCTTGTTTCTCAGTTGAGGAAGCCCAGGCGTGGAGAGAGTGTGTGGTTGGCAAAGCTGTCTACATGACCGGCCACTGGTGGGGCTGGGATTTCCGTCTGGGGTGTTCTGCTTCAAGTCACTGCATAACTCCTGACCACACCCAGCACAGTGCTGGCCCTTATCCCCACTGAACTTGTAAGGCTGCTGGTTTAGTCCCATTGTGCAGACGAAGATGCTCAGAAGAGGATGGCGTTCTGGAGGCTCCACTCCAAGGGCTCAGGCAACTATGCCTAGCTCCTCCTCCTGAGGCGGCAGGTAGGGTGGAGAGCTGTAAGGGTGCATGGGAGTTCCTGGCCGCTTGGAGAGCTTGGAGGCTGACGTCCCCAACCAAGATGCCTATTCAACGTAAAGAATCCTCTATAAGACATGACATTATTCGTAAAAATCTGGGTATGGATGTCTGTTTTATTTAGCAGGTGCACTCAAATGAGGGGATTGGAATGCTGGGTAAATCCTCTCTGGGTGCCCCGGCCCCCACCATGGGGGGGGGGGGATGGGCAGAAATCTGAGACTGAAAAGAAGCATCGGATGGGTAATTTGGAGGTATTCAATGTCTTTAGCATCCACTACTGGCCCTGCTCAAGATGGGAGCTTGACCCTGAACTGGGTGTCACTCAAACGGTGGTCTCTTAGCTGCGTGACTGTAAAGTGAATTGCTAACCGCTGAAGGCAAAGTCAGTCAGACACCGACGCCTGGCATTTGGCAGCTTGTATGGCAGTTCAGCACCCCGCAGCATCTGGATGTCATCTGGACAGAGGTGGACCAGCCTGAGAGCTGTTGAGACCCAGGGATGAGCTGCTGCGGTGACGGCTGGTACCTGCCAGGCACTGACTCTAGTGCGCATGCGCGTGCGTTAGTGATGCTCTTCTGCAGTCTGAGGATTTGGTTTTAGGCTGCTGTGGCTCTGAGTGTACCGTCATCAACATCCCATCACAAGCCACAGCGACAGCCAAACCCCAGGTCGACGCAAGCGACGGTCGGCTGTGGTCTCTTCAGGGCTGATCTGGTTGAGGTCACCGGCCTCCATTTCTGCGCAGCGGCTTCAGTATTTCTCAGAGTGTGGCTTGCCCGGGAAGCTGTGTCCATTTCCATTCTGGTGTACAAATTCACCACCTGCTCAGTTTAGGATTCATGTGCTTGAGATTGAAGGCCCCAGACCCTCCGTCTGATTGTAGACCCCAGGCTTCTATCTGTTCTGATCAAAGCATGTTGGAGACCAATCAGAGGGATTCTGTTCACCTCGATCTCTCTGACCTCTAGATGTCCTTCCCAGGAATAGGCCAGGCCCACCCAAGACCATCTTCCTTTGGATTAACTGGGAGTCAGCTTCTTAGGGGACTTCATCACCCCTCCAAATTCCTTCCCCTTCTGTACGTAAGGAAAGGTCTTCCTGGGAGGAAGGAACGACCTTCCTGTTTTCAAGTCCCACCCACGGTGTCCATGGGAAGATTTCACAAGACAGGTGCCGGAGGGGACAAGAATCGCGAGGGCCACCTCTGGCTTCAGCCTGTGCAGAAGCTGGTTTGAGAAGTAGGTTAGTGCTGGGTATAGTGGAGCAAGCACTAGGGAGATGGTCGTGGAAACACCGTGAGTTCAAGGCCAGCCTGGGCAACATAGAGTTGGAGGCTAACCAGGCTGCGTAGTGGGACCCTGTCTCACTGAATTCATTAACTCATCAGTCAAGTGACTAATTAATTAACCAATGCATTAACTAATGCATTAAATGAAAAGTAGGTCCTTGTTGAGAATGGCACGCAGTGGGAGAAGTGCACTTCGTCTATGCAAATTCCAAGGTTCTATCCCTAGCACCGCCCCTCAAGGATATAAGTATCTTTTTTTTTTTTTGTCGGTTGTGGGACTTGAACTCTGGGCCTGGCCGCTGTCCCTCAGCTCTTCAGCTCAAGGTTAGCGCTCTACCACTTGAGCCACAGCGCCACTTCTGGCTTTTTCCATGTACGTGGTGCTGAGGAATTGAACCCAGGGCCTCATGCATGCAGGGCAAGCGCTCTACCACTGAGCCACCTTCCCAGCCCCCCTCAAGGATATAAAAAGTGAGTTCTTGATTTGAAACTCCTGGGAGCTGACCTAGCATGCGCAGTAGAGCCTCACAGCACAAGTCTTCATCGATCTTCTGGTGACGTTATGACCCTGGCAGTTGGGTCCAGCTCTGCCTCTTACCGGCTGGGAGGCCTCCTGTCCCCCACTGCTTGCGGCTGAGGCTGAGAAGCCAGGTGGCTAGCCCTACCTCACAGCCTTGTGGGGAGGATGATGTCTGGCTGGTGCAGTCGATGCTCTTCAATCCTGGCTGCACACTACCGTCTCCAGGGTGGTGTCCTGGGCACTGGAGGCTAAGTGACTCAGGAGGCCTAGAGTGGGGGGATGGATCAGACATCTTTGAAAACTCCCCCAGGTGATGGTGTTGATTGCCCCATTGATGTATTGGTCAGTGACTGCCACAGGAATGCTGTGAGACAAGTAGCCCCTGCCCCTAGGCTCAGTGGCTTTTGATATCTGAGGTTCGGCTTCAAGCTATCAAATGATCACTTCTTCCCACGGTCGGTTGGCTGAGGCCAGTCACATGACCAAGCCCAACAAGGGTATAGGCTCGGCCCACTGCAAGAAGAATCAGTGTCCCGTCATATGGCGGAGAGCTGGGCTGTAGAATGCCGTTGAGGGTAACCTGTTCTACTAATGGGGACAAATCACCAATGCCAGGATAGGCACTTCACAACACATCCAGCCAGAGCAGGTGCTCAGTTAACATTGTGTGTTCTAGAGTGCAGACTCTTCCAGCTTCCTGTGCGGCTGTGGTATGGCCATTTCTCCCTTGGGGAGAGGAGCCAGCCTGAATATACCATGTGCTCTGAGTTCCCAGGAAGAGAGATCCCAGTTGGAGACTCCAAGAACTACTATTAGTTAGCTGCTTAAATATCCATTTGCCTTCCCCCTCCCCACTCCCCAATACCACAGCAGAAGGAGAATTCATTAAGGCAAATTGTGAGGGTAGCTTTAAGGAGGAAAAAAAAAATACCCATCTCTCTGTTTTATGCACTGCACAGTTCCCTGTTTAATGAGAACTCGGCAAGTCCATTTTCCTTAAGGGTTTAATAAAAGCATAATTTAAAAAATTAAGACAGATGGGAACAGAGCTGAGAGATGCGATTTCCCCCACCGTGGGCTAGTGAGGCAGACAGCGTCTGGTGCGGCAGCAGGGACGGCGAAGGGGAAGCGGGCAGGAGCGCGGAAGAATTCTTTAAGGTTACACGAAACTCTGGCTGGAGTGTGTGCAGCCTGGGGATTCTGGCCGCGCAGATAGGAATTAGATTTATGGGCGGTGTAATGGGCCTGGTCCAGGCTGGCAGTTTAATTAATGCTGATAAAGGGGCTTTTGCTTTCTTTCTCTTAGCACTTGAACTAGAGAGTACAGGAGGAAGAGACATCTACATTTTGAAAACATTGTGGAGATTCTCAGGAGCCCTTGAGGGAAGAGCGGAGAGCCTGTGATGGGGAGAGAGAGTCTCTGGATTGGCAGGGGGTGGAGGCCTGTGTCCATGGTGTTCATCCCTCCTCTCCTGTCAATGCTGGGAGAAGACCGGGGCCTGCAATCCTGTGTCCTCTCGTCCTGCTGCTGGGTCTGCTTCTCCACACAGAACAGAAACAGAGAGAGCCTCATTTGAGCGTCTTCATCATCATCAGCAGCAGCAACAACATAGAAGAAGCTGAGGATTAATATAGTTTCGTTTGTTTTCTTTTGTCGGTTGTGGGGCTTGAACTCAGGGCCTGGGCTCTGTCCCTGAGCTCTTCAGCTCAGGGCAAGTGCTCTACCACTTGAGCCATGGCATCACTTCCGGTTTTCTGGTATTAACTAGAGATAAGAGTCTTACAGGGACTTTTCTGCCTGGGCTGGTTTCGAACCGTGATCCTCAGATCTCAGCCTCCTGAATCACTAGGATTACAGGTATGAGCCACCGGCACCTGGCAGATTACTTTTTTTTTCCTTTGTCTATTACTTTTTTCTTTTCCTTTCTCTTTCTTTCTTCTTTCTTTCTTCCTTTCTTCTTCCTCCTCCTCCTCCTCCTTCTCCACCTCTTCTTCTTCTTCTTCTTCTTCTTCTTCTTCTTCTTCTTCTTCTTCTTCTTCTTCTTCTTCTTCTTCTTCTTCTTCTTCTTCTTCTTCTTCTTCTTCTTCTTCTTCTTCTTCTTCTTCTTCTTCCTCTTCTTCTTCTTCTTCTTTTCTTTTGCCAGTATTGAATTTGAACTCAGAGCTTTGTGTGTGCTTGGCTGGCCTGCTCACCTAGAGTTCTACCGCATGAGCCATGCCCCCGGGCTGGCTTTTTGCCTGTAATTTTGGAGATGGAGTCTCAAGGTTTTTCTGCCTGGATTGCCCTCCAACCATGATTCTCCGGATCTCAGCCGGAGTAACTAGGATTACAGGCATCAGCCACGGGCAGCCAGCTGTCAATTACTCTTAACTGACACATAATAATTGACAAATTATAGTGTGTAGTGCAATCATTGGGTGCATGCATGTGACGTGTACTGATCAGGCCAGAGAAATGAGCGCTTCTGTCTCCTTAAACAACATGGAAACCTTCAAACTCAGGTCTCCAAGTTTTCCTGTTGGGCACAAGCCAAACAGGATGAAATTAAATGTGTGCCCAAGCATCTGAGGGGAAAAGCAATTGCTGCTTCAAATCTCAAGCTGCTAAAACAAAGGCTTAGAGCAGTAACTTGTTGAAGGTCATAACCAATAAATGAGGGGAAACATTAAGTAGGATTTGGGAGTCAGATGGACCCAAGTTCATGTTCCATAATACCAGCTATTTGGGAGACCATACTGGAAGCTCATGGGGTTGAGAGCAGCCTGGGAGACGTTAGCAAGACCCCATCTCAAGAATGAGCTGAGCAGCCAGGCGCAGGTGGCTCACGCCTGTCATCCTAGCTACTCAGGAGGCTGAGATCTGAGGATCACAGTTCAAAGCCAGCCCAGGCAGGAAAGTCCGTGAGACTCTCATCTCCAATAAACCACCAGAAAACCAAAAGTGGCACTGTGGCTCAACTGGTAGCGTGCTAGCCTTGAGCTGAAGAGCTGAGGGACAGAGCCCAGGCCCAGAGTTCAAGCCCCAAAACCAACAACAACAAAAAAAAAACCACAAGCCAAGCATGGTGGTTTATACTTGTGGGTCCAGCTACTTGGGGAAGCAGAGGTAGGAAAATCACAGTCCAAGGCCATCTGGGACAAAAGCCCAGGATTCTATGTGGGAAGAAAACACGAGAGGGCTTGAGGTGTGGCTCACATAGTAAGTAACGTGCCTAGCAGGTACTAGGCCCGAGTGCAGTCCTACGTACATGAAAAAAAAAGAAGTCAGACATTCTCATTTAAGAGGTAGCTTTCTTTCTTTTTTTTTTTTTTGTCGGTCGTGGGGCTTGAACTCTGGGCCTGGGCGCTGTCCCTCAGCTCTTCAGCTCAAGGCAAGCGCTCTACCCCTTGAGCTACAGCGCCACTTCCAAGAGGTAGCTTTCTGCATGAGCATTCCCCTTCATTCTTCTTCATTTTTCTCTTCAAAATAAAAGTTTTCCCCATCTGATGTACTGTCTTGCTATGCCTTACTTAGTTCTTACGCACGCATTTCATTGTCCACCCCCTGCTTAACCGGAAGGAAGGTATTTTATGTTGTTTTGTTTTGTTTTTTGTTTTGGCCAGTTGTGGGGCTTGAACTCTGGGCCTGGGCACTGTCCCTGAGCTCTTTTGTTCAAGGCTAGCACTCTACTACTTGAGCACAGCACCGCTTCCGGTTTTCTGGTGGTTCATTGGAGATAAGAGTCTCACAGGGACTTTTCTACTAGAGCTGGCTTTGAATCTTGATCCTTAGATCTCAGGAGTAGCTAGGATTACAGGAGTGAGCCACCAGCGCCCGACAACATATATGAATTTTTTTTTTTTTTTTTTGTCGGTCGTGGGGCTTGAACTCTGGGCCTGGGCGCTGTCCCTCAGCTCTTCAGCTCAAGGCGAGCGCTCTACCATTTGAGCTACAGCGCCACTTCCCATATATGAATTTTTGAAGGAGGACATACATCAATTCATAACATAGTTACTATGTGTTAGCTAGCTAACTAGATGTGTATATGTATGTATACATACAATTTCATAAAAATTGTAAAACATATATATATATACATATATGAAATTGTAAAACAAAAAGATAAATACAAAGGGAGATAAATAAGGGGGGAACATTCTAATATTTTCTTTCCCAGAAGGTTTTCATTCTAAAAGATATAACTTGTGGCCTAATTTATTCACCATACAACGCACCCATTTATGGATTCAATAATTTCTAGTATCATCACTGAATTGTACCACCATTGACACAATTTTAGAACACTATCATCACTCCAAAGGGAGCTCGAAACCATTAGCCATCTTCCCCTCATTTTCCCTTAGAGCCCAAGGAAATCCCTGATCTGCTTGCAGATACAAGGGGTTTGCCTAGCCTGGATATTTCATACAAATGAAAATTTTCAGTAGATGGTCTCTTCTCCCTTCCTCTTTCATTTTGCATGTGTTGTTCATCTAGGGTGTGGGGGGGAGGGGGTCTTCATCAATTGTTATGAGTGAGTAATATTCCACGGTCTAGAGGTACTTGCTTTACTGTCAGTCATTTGATGGGTGCTATTGTAAGTGGTACTGCTACGAACATTTGCGCCCAAATTTATGTGGACTTCTTGTGTGTGTTTTACATCACTGCCAACGAAGTCTGGTGGTTTCAATACATCCCCTTTCTCCTCCAATGACTTGTTATTTAGCCTGCCACTACATTGTGTCTGGAGGGTACCCCACTCCAGTGTTGGGGTGCTTGTACCACCAGAGAGAGAGAGAGCTAGAGAGAAAGAAAGAGAGAGGAGGGGAGGAAGGGGAGAGGGGAAGAAAGGGATGGAGGGGAGAAGAAAGGAAAGAAAGAGAAGGAAGGAAGGAAGGAAGAAAGAAAGGAAACCAAAGGAAGGAAGGAAGGAAGAAAGAAAGGAAACCAATCAAGCCTCACCAGCTGGTGAAACTGCAGTTCCATTTCTGGCTGTCCCATTTTTATTCCATGGACCACGTGCCGGTGCTGTGTGCCTCTACTGTCTTAATTTCTGGAGCTTTATAGTAGGTTCATGTGAGCACTCCAGATTTGTTCTTTTTTTGCAGATTGGTTTGCCGTTCTGGGTTCCTGGTATTTCCATATGAAATTCAGTATCGGCCTGCCAATTTCTGCAAGAAAAAAAAAAGCCAGCTGGGATTGTGATAGGTATTACGCGGACTCGTCAGCCGGCTGAAGGATTATTGCCTTCCTCGAAATCTTAAACCCGCATGAGATGTCTTTCATTTCTTCAAATTCTCTTTAGGTTGTTTTTCTTTCCCCCTTCCCCTTTCAAATAACATATTGAAGTTGGTGAGTTGTCTTTGGAGTCCTGGTGTAGAAGCTCCCCACTTCGGCCATTTCGGGTTGAGAAATTTAGGCATATTCACGTCGTCAACCCAAACATTTATGATAGGGTAGTTTCTTTGGCTTTTCTTGTACTGGGCAGCAGCGAAGATCCTGGAGACCAGAATCTCTGGGTGGGAGATTGACCGGAGTCGTCCGCAGAATGCGTTTTCCTTTTACCTATCTCTAATTGCCTTATTTACTTATTTTTCTTCAAACTATCCTAGTAGGGTGAGAATGATCCCCTCTGCTTTGCAGCTGCAAAGGCTGGGGTTCAGAGAGGCACACGTCTAACAAGGAGTGCGGCGGGCAGCTGCGTGCTGGTGCTCTGTGACTGGAGCCACATCCCCAACCGTTTTTTGGGGGGGGATCCGGTCGTGGGGCCTGAACTCTGGACCTGGGCGCTGTCCCTCAGCTCTTCAGCTCAAGGCTAGTGCTCTACCACTTGAGCCACAGCGCCACTTCCGGCTTTTTCTTTTTGCTTATGTGGTGCTGAGGAATCGAACCCAGGGCCTCAGGCATGCAAGGCAAGCGCTTTACCCCTGAGCCGCATTCCCAGCACCCCCAATCCTTTTCGTTCTTCATATAGAGAATTTGGGGTTTTTTATGGGGGGGGAGGGGTCCAGGTCAGCCTGAACCACAATCCTCCTACTTATGTTTCCTACTGCACCGGAATGACAAGTATGTGCCAACATACTGAGCCTATTGGTTGAGTTGGGGTCTTGCTAACTTCTTTCCCCCCAGGTTAGCCTTGAACCTCAACTCCCTTGGTCTCTGCCTTCCAAGCAGCTGTAATTACAAGTGTGAGCCACAGCGCCTGGCCCAAACCCAGGAATCTTTGATATCCGAGTTTCCCTCCTTCACCTAGCACTTGCTGCCATTCTTTCTACAAATGGCGGGAACAGCAGCTGGCTTCCTGCTCAACAGCTGATGTTAATTTTCATCCTCAGACCAACACTTTTATTTGAGAACCAGACCCTTGCTTCACTCAAAAAAAAAAAAAGCCTCGCGTGACATAATGACAGGATTCGATGGTGTACTGATCCAGAGCCTAACTTAGCAGTCAAGGCCCACAGCAACAGAATCCCTGCAGCCAGCCCACTGGGGAGGGACCCAGGAAGCTGATTTCCCAGCAGAATTCCATCAGCACTTGTTATTAGTGGCACAAAGAAGTTTATAATGTTTCTGCACAAATATACAGTGGACCTGGTTAAATCTCCCTTTCCATCTCTCTCTCTCTCCCTCTCTTCTACCCTTCCCCCTTAAAAGAGTTCCAACCGATTTCATTATTCTGGGTTCTTCCTTGCATGTAATATAGTTAGACCATTATTATTATTATTTTTGGGGGGGTCTGGTCGTGGGGCCTGAACTCTGGGCCTGGGCGCTGTCCCTCAGCTCTTCAGCTCAAGGCTAACGCTCTACCACTTGAACCACAGCGCCACTTCCGGCTTTCTTCTTTTTGCTTATGTGGTGCTGAGGAATCGAACCCAGGGCCTCATGCATGCAAGGCAACCGCTCTACTACTGAGACACCTTCCCACCCCCTAGTCAGACCATTATTACTCTCTTTTTAACCCTATCTCTTGGTCCATCTCCTGCTGTGTCCACCTTCCAACAAAGCTTGCTTTACTCTCCTGCCATTCCTTTTTCTTGGGAGGGAGAGCGTCAGTTGTGGGGCCTGAACTCTGAGCTTGGGCGCTGTCCCTCAGCTCTTCAGCTCAAGGCGGGCACTCTACCACTTGAGCCACAGTGACGCTTCTGGTTTTCTGGTGGTTCATTGGAGAGAAGAGTCTCACAGATTCCCCTGCCCAAGCTGGCTTTGAACCACGATCCTTAGAGCTCAGCCTCCTGAGTAGCTAGGATTATAGGCGTGAGCACGCTGCCTGTCATTAACTTTAATTTTTTTTAGTGTATATGAATTGTATAGAGAAGTCCCTCCATGATATTCCACGTGTGAATATATTACATTTAACCAGGTGAGTCATCTCCACTGCATTTTCTTTCCCCATGCCCATTAACTTCTATTGTTCTCCAGCTTTCAATGAGTTTCTTGTGGCACCTTCATACATAAATACAATGCAGGGAAAACTCTGGAAGATACAGGCACAGGTAATTATTTTCTGAATAGGACCCAAATTGCTCAGAAAATCAGAGCAAGAATTGCATCAAATTAAACAGTTTCCGCACAGCAGAACCAAGACAACCCACGCAGCGGGGGGAGGGGCAGCCTCCGCCAGCTACTCAACAGATACAAGATTAATATCCACGCTATACAAAGAACTTGGAAACTCAACAGTAAAAGAACAAACAACCCAATTAGTAAATGGCAAACGAATCGAGCAGAGAGTTCTCAGAAGAAGAAAGATAAGAAACTAGCAGATACGCAAAACAATGTTCAACATCCTCAACATGAAGGAAATGCAAATCAACAGGACACTAAGATTTCATCTTATTCCAGTCAGAATAGCCATCCTCAAGGGATATGATTGTCAATGAAACCCACACTTCCATGATGAGACTAACCTGGAAACCATTGCAGTAATGGAACCCATCCATCCATCCATCCATTCATCCATCCATCCATCCATCCATCCATCCATCCATCTATTCATCTATTCATCCCCACACCCATCCATCCACCATCCATGCATCCATGCACGCATCCATCCATCCACTTACCATCCATCCATCTATTCACCACCCACCGATCCATCCATTCACCATCGCCATCCATCCATCCATCCATCCATCCATTCATCCCCACACCCATCCATCACCATCCTTGCATCCATCCACTTGTCATCCATTCCATTTACCATCATCCCACTATCCCTATTTAGTATAGACAACACTGAGGCTCAGACAGTCAAAGCTGCTTGCCTGAGCTCACACAGCTAGTAAGTGGCAGAGCCACTTGACCACTTACTACCTGATGTGAATTTGAACCCACATCTCTGCCTCTGGGGATGTATTCATGTCATGTGGTTGCCCGTGGAGGGGTGTGTCCTAACCATCTCCAGGGAACTGGTGAAGAGGATTCTAATAAACCCTCAAAGACTCCACTTATGACCCCTGCCAACTGAAATGCATTCCACAGAGTCCTGGTGGGACTTTTGCTGTGAGAGAAATACGTCCCGACTTCCCTGGCCCTTTTGCCGTCCTCCCCAGTTTCATGCAGAGCTAGACATTCCAGGTTTTCCTTCAATGCTGAAATCCGGAGGACTCCCTCCACCCCCTCCTTGGAGACTGTGATTTCTCTAATCTTGCCAGCCACCAGGATTGCTGCCGGGGGGAGGGGGTGGAGTGGACTTGGGGGAAACTTGAAAAGCAGCAGTTATTTATTCTGTGACTAGATCGGGTCCAGCCGTGCAGGGGTGGCAGTGGCAGGAAGATGAACAAGCTATTAATGCAGTGGGAAGCTCATTTCTTTCGGAGTGGTCAGCGAGGACAAAAAACCCAGGAAATACTGCAACGGGCGCTCTTGACAACACGAATTATTCAGGAGATAATAAAGTGCCTGGTTCACCCTTGTAAACAGTTTTTTTTTTAATGTTTATGAGAGATCTGCTCAGAGGCAACTCGATGGATGAAACTATAACACATACAAGGTTGTGTGCATGCACGTGTGTGTGTGAATGTGTACACACATTTCCTTTGTTCTGGAGCGTTTCTTTGAGCTGATGAGCTCTGGATTTCAGCTGGGCCTGTATAACACAGAGGGACACCTGGTTTCTGGTTCTTGGGGCATGCAATGCATCTCAACCTTGCTCTGGGAAGCCGGGAGCTGGGTGGAGGTGGGTTGATGGCCTTGAGAGACACCTCCCAATTCTGGGTGGAGCAAAACCAGGGGGCGCTCTGGGGGCTCATGGGGTGTGGCTAAGTCTGCAGTAACTCCAGCGCTGTGGGTTTCTACTCCCAGTGGGGACCCCGGGGGAGGACGTGAGGAAGCTTTGCATCGCTGGGCCCCTTGGGAGACTGGCAGTCTCGGGTGGGACCACGTGGAGAGGGATGTGATTTGCTTTTTTGCCTGTTGCGATCTGGAGTCTTGGTGAGGCTGGCATGCGGGTTAACTGGAGGCGGGTTACTCCACACTCTTCTGTTAACTGGGGGTAAGAGCCCCAGCCCCAAAGCGCTGTGAAGCATTAAATGAGATGATCTGCACGCTGGGCTGAGCGTATGCCTCCGACCCTGAGCAAGGAAGATGGAGAATGCCCAGTGCCAATGTCTGGTCCTCAGTCTGAGCCAGGCCACGCCGCCCAGGCTTTCCTCCCGCTCCACAGGGGCCATCCTGCCGCCAGGTACCAAAATCTCAGTTCATTGATCATCGGTCCTGGCCTAGCTTTCTCTGGACTCTGACTAGGGTGGCCTTCATCTACACTCAGAGCGTGAGTTTGGTCAGGCTGTGGCCTTAAGTTGAATTCGTCCCCTGGCCTAACATAAAGCAACATGTTATGAACATGCACCGGGCTATGTGGTTGATACTCGGGATGCATGTTAGAAGACCGAACCAAGGGTACAGCTCCTGAGTTTGGTGTTGATGCTACGGGCAGTGGAGAGCCAAGGAAGGCCTCAGTGGGAGAGCATCGCGATCCATTCCGTACCACACCGATCCCCAGGGGAGTGGCCGAGGGGAATTCTGAGCTCCTCCCGTATCCCAAGGACTCGGTCTCCACCATGACCCTCTGAGCTTGGAGCGCTGCATAATTGGCTGGGTGCTGGATGGATGGAAGGGAGCGACGCTGGAGTCCTCTGAGCCTTGGTGCCGGCCTTGATTGGAGAAGACGGACTGGACTAGCTCCTACATGCAGGGTATCCGTTGGTCAATTCTGCTGGCCAGCCAGCTACGTCCTCGGCTTAGAAAACCGTCCAGCCAAATCCACCGAATCCCTGTGTCAGCACAGGGTGAGTGGCCGCTTGTACAGAAGGAGCCTTACCGGATTGAAAGGGGGATGTGTCACGGGGGAGGGCAGAAGTCCCCTGGGGGAGGGCACCTGGCCATGTCCCCAGCAGGGCATCCACACGGAACCAGTGGCCAGTGGCTGACTGAGCTTGATTCTCTCCTAACTGCGGCCTGGGCTCTCCTGCCCCAGGTTTTTAGCTCTCTCTCCAGGAGAAAACCTGTGCTGGGGCTCTTCTGTTTGATGATACTCTACCTGCTCTGGGAATTGCTGTATGATGGTGTCATGTCTCCTCCCCAATTCCATTTCCTGTTAACACCATTCTTTTCCTCTCTCCCCCCCTCTCCCTCCCTCCCCCTCCCTCCCTCCCCTTCCTCCGTCCCTCCCTCCCCCCTCCCTCCCTCCATCCCTCCCTTCCTCCCTCCCTCCCTCCCTCTCTCTCTAAGTTGGGAACCCACATCCTACTCAGTCCCATCACGTCATCCTGTTAGTCTACTTTTGTTACTACGATGATAAAGACCTGAGCTCGCTTGCAGAGAAAAGGGGTTCATCTGGCTCACAGCTGGGGAGGTTCGGGGCCCGGCTCCGGTGAGGGCTCCGGTGAGGACCCCTCTGGTGGCAGCGCACGCCTCAGTGGCAGCAGCCAGAGGGCAAGGGACTTCAGGGAGGAAAGAGATGGCACCTCAACACGGGAAGCGGGAGAGGCGGGGGTCCCGGAGCCCCTTCCTCCAGCCCTCCTTGCCTGGTCTTGGCTCTGGACCTCATCACATTGTGAGTCAGCTGCACACACGTGAGCTGGAGGAGCCGGGAGCTAGGCCACTCACCCTCTTCAGCGCCATCACCACCAACGTCCAGGTGGCCGCCGCGACTCGTGTAGCGATACCCCCTTGTCCCGTGTGCTAAGCTGGTTTTCCTGATCCCTTCTCCACCCCCTGCCCCAGCGCGGTCACCTTGGCCAGGTCCCTTTCCCTGTAGAGCGCCAGGCCCCCAGTCTCTCCCAGGAATCGTCTTCCACCTGACGTCAGGGGGCCCGAGGAGGCACCCCCTTTCTCTGCTGCCTCCCGCGCCCCAGCCCTGCACCCCCCTCCGACGTGGGGGGTTAGTGATGGGGAGGGGGGGCGTATTCTCCCGGAATCTCACTCTAGGGCTGCATCTGCTGTTTCCACTGAGATTGATGAACTTTCCAATGATGAGGTTTGGGGCGGGGGGGGGGGGCATTTATTGACACATAAATCAAAATCCAATTTATGTGTAGGTAGCAGAAACCCCAGCTGGCTTCCACGGTAGGATTATGAAGCCGTGCTGAGCGCACACCCCGCTGCTTATGCAGAAATGCCTTTGTATCGCCCACAGAGGGAAACGTGGCTTTTCTTTTTCAACTTCCTCTGACATTTCCTGGGGCTAACTCACGCTCTGTGGGTTCGCATTCCAGCACTTCCTGTCCACATGGCATCCCCGGGGACAGCTTGTGACACTGGTCGAATAGCCAGGAGGAAGGGAGGTGAGAATCACCCAGGATCTACTGTGTGCCAGGCATTTTTCCCTACCACATCCTGTTGGAATCCTCAGGAAAATCGGAGGGGTATTTGACACAGTACTCAGGGACCCAGTCTCAACCTTCTACTTCCTGGGAGCAGGGTAGAGTCTTAACAAATGACCACAGACTCAGTTGGTTACAACAAACCCACCGATCATTGTACCGTTCCTGTGAGTCAAAGTCTGGACACAGTCTAACTAGCCTGTTTGTGGCAAGTATGGTGGGAGAATTGTGGCAAGTATGGTGGCCGCTGCTGTGGTCTCATCCGATGCTGGGCTGGGGACAGAATTGCCTTCCAAATGTATCCCATGGTGGGCAAGGGGCTATCCTTAGTGTAATGCAGAACCTAGAACATCTGTTTCTTGATATCTATCAGCCAAAGGCCCTGAGTTCTTTCAAAACAACAGCAAGACAAATATTCCCTCCTTATGGGAGAGCTCCACTCCCTCCTCTCGGTTGTAGATGGAGATCCTGGGCCTACTCAAGGGGCGGGGCCTGAGCCCCAGGAGGGCGGAGCCTACAGTCCACCGCCCAACCTTCCTGCCAATGGCAAGGCTACAAGAGGAAGAGGTCATTTAGCTGGCCAGTGGCGGTAGAGTTGGGGTTCTAGTTCAGAGGCCAGGCTATTTGTATTTTGGAGTCCATCAGCTGACGTTAGATCCCACGCTACCTGAAGCCCAGTTCTTCCTAGAGAAGACTGAGCTAGATGATTGAAGTGCGGGTCACCTGTAGAAAACCATCCAGGCAAGGGAGGGCACTGGAGTTTTGCTGCCCCTGAAGGGGGCTGATCCTGCCCGGCCTGCTCCCGCTGGGATCGGGCGGTGGAGGGCTGGTGTCCTCTGATGGAGTTCACCTGACAGTCATCTACTCTGGCTCACTCACACGGTCATCCTGGGGGACAAACGCTGCCCTCTCCCCATAAGACCTTGCAGCAGCCTGGCTGCTTTAACAGTCTTACCGCTCTGTGTTTGTTTGTGTGTTGAATTCCACCAACACTCACAGTCACCAAAGGGATATCTGGAACTCTTTCAGCTCTTGTATTCTAAGCAAGTGTGGTGTTAACCCCTGCATGCCTGTCATGTGTAACTGCGGGGGTTGTGCGCTACACAGGGACTACCTGGCTGCGGGACGGGGTGGGGGCGGGGGAAGGTCTTACAGGGAATCGGCACACCTAGCCCTCATGTCCAGCAGCAGTGAACAGACTTCATGCCTCTCCACCTTTTTTGGGTGATAACACCTTCCTTTTTTTTTTTTTTTTAATGCTGGTCCTAGGGCTTGAACTCAGAGCCTGAGCACTGTCCCTGAGCCTCTTTGTGCTCAAGGCTATCACTCTACTAGTCCAGCCATGGAACCACTGCCAGCTTTTTCCGAGTAGTTTACTGGAGATAAGAGTCTCATGGACTTTTTTGCTCGGGCTAGCTGCAAACCTGGATCCTCAATACTCAGCCTCCTGAGTAGCTAGGATTACTTGCGTGAGCTTTGGGCACCCGGCTACATCCTTCTTTTGTGTAATTTTGTTTTGCCTTAGGAACCCTGTGTCCAACTCTCCAGCTTTCTTCCCACTCATCAGGCTAGGCCATGTCTCTCTGCTTGAGAGTCTCGTTTCCTGTTTTTCTCTCTCTCCTTCTCTCCCTTTCCCTCTCCCTCTCTCTTTCCATCCTTCACTCTCTTCATCCCCCTCCCTCTCTTCCAATCTTTCCCTCTCTTTCCCCCTCTCTCCACTCTCTTCCCGTCTCTTCATCTCTCGATTCCCCTCCATCCCTCTTTTCTCTTCCTCTTCCTCTCCCTCTTTTTCCCCTCTCTTTCTTTCCCTTCCCATCCCTCCCAGTCTCTTCCCTCCTTCCCTCCTTCTTCTTTTCCTCCCTCTGTCTGTCACACACACACACACACACACACACACACACACACACACACACACACACACACTCCAATCTAGGCTTGTAGCAGCCCTCTCTCTCTCTCTCTCTCCCTCTCTCTCTCCAACACACACACACACACACACACACACACACACACCCGCCTGGTCTAGGCTTGTAGCCACCATAGTGGCGGCTTCGCAGTCCAGCCTTCTTTCTGCTGCTCGGGGTAATGTGTGACACAGCCCGCCTGAGCCAACATTGAGCTCAAGTCAGTCACAGCTTAGCGACTGCCCACCACTCCCAGTCACGACGGGATCTCAGCTCCCACACGCTGCACCCGCCGCCTCCCCCCCCCCCCCCCCCAGTCCATTCCCAGTCATTCCGGCTCCGGCTGTCACGTGACATGGAGGAATGCTTTGAACTGACAGCCAAGACTGGAGAGCGGATGCTGATTTTCAGCCGTAAAGGCTGTGCTGGGGGAGTGAGTGCTAACGAGTCATATTAAAACATATGTAGTCGACAGGTGCTGGTGGCTCACGCCTGTTATCCTAGCTACTCCGGAGGCTGAGATCTGAGGATCAAAGGTGGAAGACAGCCTGGGAGAGGAAAGTCCACGAGGTATTTTATCTCTAATGAACCAGCAAAAAAGCTGGAAGTGGAGCTCTGACTCAAGTGGTAGGGTGGTAGCCTTGGCCCAAACACACACACACACACACACACACACACACACACACACTTACACACACAAGAATATTATTTCTCCAAAGTTTCTGACACTCCCAAATGACTTCAACAGGAACTTCTTTTTTTTCTTTTGCAAATTCTTTATTGTGATTAAGTGATTACATTTCACAGTATTGTGGGATAGTGATGCTTAGTGAAAGTCACAAACACATTCTAACCTTCATGGGGCAAATCGTCTATCGTGGTCTATGAAGGGTATGAGTGCTATGAGCTTTGACGATGCAGTTACTGCTTCCGTATGAGACGATACGCACATTCCTTGGCTTAGTGTCAAGCTGTCCCCTCTTTCCCACTCATTCCCTCCTTCCCATCGCTGCCATTGAGTTGCTTAGCTCATTTTGATCAGTGTCCAGCGCAGCTGATGAGTCCCACTTCAACAGGAACTCTTGAATCCCCCATGTGTCAAACCCTGGGAGGAATATTTAAAAGTGACACAGACCCAGATTTGAGACCAGTTGCTCCAGCAGTCGGGATTGCCGTCTTTAAACAAACAAGCAAACAACTAGTAGTGAGTCAGACGCTAAAAGCGCTATATTAACAAGAGGCCTGATGGAAGACGCTGCGGGGTTTCACGCAGGACCGTGGGTTACTCCATGTCTCTGCCAATCCCTTCCCACTCTTCAGCTCTGCCCGCTGTGGGGAGGGAGACAGCTGCAGAAGCACCCGACTCCGCGGCCTCACCCCAGCGCTTCCCGAGAGAGGAAGCTGAGGTCCGGGAGGGCCAGGGGCAGGTGGGGTTTCCTGTTGGGATGAAGGGAGCTCTCCTGAGGTCGTCTTTGGATCTCAGCTGGGCACAGCCTTGCGTCTATGCTGAGCTGGAAGTTGGGGACCTGCAGGGCCTGGGGTGGGGTGGGGTGAGGCCTGGACTGTTCTGAGTGGACCCACGCGGTGTTCCCGTGGCAGCGGGAAGGGTTCCGGGACAGGACGGAGGTGTGCAGTCTCTCCAGGCCTAGGCCTGGGACGGGTGTGACATCATTTCCGCCATGTTGTGTTGGCTGAAGCTGGGCATGAGGCCCAACGTGGATTCAGGCCGTGCTATCCACAGGCTCCCCTCCTCGGTGGGTGTGGTGGTTGGGTCAGGTGGCAGGGGGCGCTGGCAGAGAGGGAGGAAGAACTGGGGCAATTTTGACATCACACTCCAAGGGCTCATCTACTCTATAAAAATATTCCCAAAAGGAGCGGAGGAGGGAGGTGGGTCGATCGCTTATCTTCCAAGACAAATGGGCATCTTACCGCGGTCTTCCAGTTCTCCTGGAGAATGGACTGGCTGTGGGGTCCGTGGACATTCTCTGCTTTGGCGATCTGAGTGGGCGCCCTCCTCTCCTTTCCATCTCCAACGACAGCAGCACAGAAAAACCTCCGCACCGATGTCAAAAAAAAATGAAATGTCAGCAGAGTTCGCTGTGACCCTGCAGGCCCTAACTGTCCCCTTCCATCTCCAGGCCCTCCTTTCTGCTTCCTGAGGCAGGGCTGGTCTGCACTATTAATAAACACACACACACACACACACACACACACACACACACACAAGTGTGCTTTCTTCTCGGGCACTTATCACATAGATTGTGTCTCTCTTCTAGCTTCACTCCTGCCAGACTGGAAAGAAAGTCTTCTGATGTGACGATTTAAAACAAAACAAAACAGAACATCTCAGCTGTCACTGCTGAAAGCTCAGGGCTCCGTTTTCTTTTAGGAAGGTCGTACTGTTTTTCTTTTGTGGTGTTTGGAAAGAAAAGAGCTAACATAATGAGCTTCCCAAATGCCAATGGCCTCGCCATCTGCCTGGCCATGGCAGAGCCGGTGAAGGAAGGGAATGTTGCGGAGGAAAAGCTGATGGTGAGGTGCCGAGGGAAGAAGTAAACATTTTTCTAACAACCCACGTGAAAAGCTGTGGTTAATTCAGTCCGGGCTTAGAAGAATGCAATTATTGCTGCTTTAAAAAGTCTGTCTTAAGGGGCTGGGAAGGTGGCTCAGTGGTAGAGTGCTTGCCTTGCATGCATGAGGCCCTGGGTTCGATTCCTCAGCACCACATAAGCAGAAAAAGCCAGAAGTGGAACTGTGGCTCTTCAGCCTTGAGCACAAAAGCTCAGGGATAGGGTCCAGACCTTGAGTTCAGGATTGGCGCGCTCACACACACACACACACACACACACACACACACACACACACACAATTCTCTTGTTGCATTGGCTATAAGCAATAGTGCAAGTTTCCCTTCCAAGTAATAGGAGGGAGGCCAGGTCAGGGTGTGCCAGGAGATGTGCTGTGGTTGGGGCTGTGGAGAGAGGCATCGATGGTGCATGATTCTGCTCTTAGGTACTCACAGTCTGCTCAGAAAGCACCAAGAGTGGTACACACCATTCCAGAAAGACAGTGCATTGTGGGAGTATCTCCATGGAGGATCTCAGGAACATCTGAAAGCCACTTCCTCACGCGGAAGAGGCTGCGGGAGGCTTCAGGCCGGGTCTGGCATGGTCACTGGGATGCCCCCAGTGCCTGGCACTTAGCAGAATTGATTGACTACAAAAGGTCTTGCCCTCCTGTTTCCTGTAAACAGTCCTTCTGTAAACATTCCTTGCTTCTTTCCAACTAGGGGCCTTGGAAGACATTGTGCTTTCTGATTGGAAGAGTTGATCACCAGTGAACATCTGGGAAACTCTTTTTTTGGGTCCGGTCATGGGGCCTGAACTCTGGGCCTAGGCTGTCCCTCAGCTCTTCAGCTCAAGGCTAGCGCTCTACCACTTGAGCTACAGCGCCACTTCTGGCTTTTTTTCTTTTTGTTTATGTGGTGCTGGGGAATCGAACCCAGGGCCTCGAGCATGCAAGGCAAGCGCTCTACCACTGAGCCACCTTCCCAGCCCCTGGGAAACTCTTATGCACTCTTCAAGACTCAGACCAAATGCCCTGCAGAGGGTTTTGTGTTAAAAAAAAAAAATCTCTTCACATCTATGGAGTTGGATGTATCCTCTCTTTAAAAAGCTTTTGATATCTCAGGTTTGGTTCTGATTGGATGACTAGTTTATCGCCGTCGTTTATTTTTGGTATGTTTCGGTCTTCTTCAAGAGACCACAAACTTCTTGGAGCAGTGTCTGAATATACTAGAAACCGTACTGTCAGTGCCTGGCCAACTACCCACACAGCCCACAACACGCTTACTGAGGGATCTGTGCCTGGGGGTGCCAGGTCAGTGGGTATGATCACGATGCCCATGCTTCCTAACTCAGGAGGAGGCGGCGGCAGCGGGACCAGGGAAACGGAAGGGGAGGGATGGATGCGCGGAAAGCGAACAAGTGGACAGTCGGAATACAGACGTAAAACCAGAACCCAGAAACCTGATGGGACTTGGGGGGTGGGAGACGGGGCCGGTGGGATGGGGAGGGGGAGGGGAACGGAAGGGGTAATTGCGACGGAGATGCATGGTACATGTAAGTGGACACATTAGGTCAAATCCCCTGGTACAATTAGTGGATGATGATGGCGATGATGGTAACAACAACAACAACAACAATAATAATAATGGCCCATGAGCTCTGCCTTCAGGATATTCCCACATCCATCCCTGATTCTGCCCTGGTCCCAGCCATCACCCCCATTAGGCTTGCGTGTTTGTGACCCACGAGGTAGCTGACCTCTCTGCCTCAGCTCCCTCCAGACTAATTTAATCCAAACCCAGCAGCCAGAATGATGGCGCGGACTCCACATCTCTCCTCTGCTCAGAGCTCTCCCATTCTTCCTATTGCTCTCAGAGTCCTCGTACAGTCCTTAATTGGGTCATATGGGATCAGCCCAGCTCTCCCCCATCTTGACTCTAAACATCCCCTCCCCACTTGGCTGAGTTCCGGCCCCCCAAACATTGACAGTCCTCCTCCATTGTGTCCCAGGGTCTTTGTATTTGCTGATCTCTCTACAAGGATAAGATTCCCCTGAATGACCTCCTGGCTCATCCTTCAGGTCTCTGCTCAAATGTCCACCTGCTCTAAAAGCCCGTCCCAGGCAGCTCATGAAAACAGCAGGAACCAAAGCCCTGGGAACTGCTTAACGCTGCATTCTGTTAGATTCTCCCTTCTGACACTTATCACCAGCGACGTGGAGACACTGAGCTCGGGCAGTGTCTGTCCACTGATGTATCTTTGATGTCTGAAACAGCCACCGGCATCCAGGATGCTCTTGGTATTTGCGTGTGCACACGTGTTTATCCGACCCCTGAAGGGCCCCCTGGGGGAGATGTCAGGGTGATCGCCCTCCTTTGTGGCTGAGGCTGCCTGCGGAGGCACTGGGCTGGGGCAGACTTGTGGAAGGTGCTGTTTTGCTCAAAAGAATATTGGCTCCTGCCTGTAATCCTCGCGACTCAGGAAGCTGAGCTCTGAGGATTGTGGTTCAAAGCCAGATCAGGTGGGGAAGTCTGTAAGACTCTTATCTCTAACTAACCAGCAAAAAGCCCCAAGTGGAGCTGAGGCTCATATTGTAGAGCACCATCCTTGAATGAAAAAAATGAAGGGACAGGACCCTGAGTTCAGCACGTGTGTGCACGCACACACACACACACACACACAGAATATCAGGCTGCCACAAGTGCAGAGCATTCCTTCCAGACTGGCTGAAGCAGAAGCAGCAGGAATTGATCAGGAGGCATTGTTACTTTCACAGAGCCACTGGAGGGACTGGAAGGAAATGGAAGCCTGGCAGGGACCACAGGACAGAGCCCTTGTTTGCCCCGTCGGCGGTCCGTTGACATCAATAGCAGGCTGCTCTTGGGCACTCGGGTGCCAAGTGGACTGCGATCATGAACTGGAGATCACAGTTGACTGGGTAATTGGAGCCACTGTTTCGACCTGACACGGAGTTGAAGGGTTGGAGAGAGCCAGCCCCATAGGTGCGCCCTCCCAGATTCTAACAGAGCATCCAAATCTGTGGTCAGCTTCCATCGCAGCAGGCTCTCCTCCATGGCTCTGGTGCATGCATTGCTTGGTCCAGATGTGCTGAAACCGTAACTCCAGGGTCCAGGGCTGACCAAGGAGCGGCGGAGTGACCTGATAGTAAGGGAAAGCTTGCCAGCAGACGATAGAGGACTTCCATTGTCTGAATTCCTGCCACCACAGAGAGAGGGTGGAGTCTGATGTGAGAAATATTTTCCCAAACTGAAGTCCCAGCTGGGAATAGTAGGTAAAGTTTGTGATCCTAATTCCTTGGGAGGCAGAGATCAAGAGAAACATGGTTCAAGACTAGCCAGATATAAAAGTTCTTGGGGCTCCATCTAAACTGATATCTGGGCACAGTGACAATGTGCCCGGCGCTACCCCAGCCCTAGGGAGACACATGGCTGGGTGCAATGATGCATACTCAAAATCCCCAGCCACATGGTAAAGCGTAAGTAGGAGGATCACAGTCCATGCCAGCCGGGGCATCAAGTGAGACTCAACCTTGAAAATATCCAATGCATAAAGGGGCTGGATGCATGGCTCGAGTGGTAGAGTGACTACCTAGCAAGCATGAGGCCCTGAGTTCAATCCCCCAGCATCCCCACACACACAGTAAGATACTTGAAGTTCACATACCAACACACTAAAGAAGTGAGTTCCCTCACACTTGTAAGCATGACAATGGAACAATGCCAGATCAGTAGTTCTGTGGGCCCTGCACTTGTAAAATTAGCCAAGTTGCTCATCAGTATAGAACTAACACAACCGTCACAACAAATCCACCCTTAGCGTCATCTTTGCTCCGGCTGCCTTTAGCAGACTGTGGCCCAGGAGGCCTTTCCAGAATGGTCCTTTCTCACCTCATTCTTCATCCGCTTCAGACATCAGCTGACCGATTTGGGTGAGGCCTCAGGGTACCAGTGCTACAAAAGAAAACAACTGTGAGCCATGGTGGTTCAGGACCTTGGACAGCGACATACCCCTGCCCTGCCCAGCAGCTCAAGTGGCTGAAGCTGTGTGTGGCCAGCTGTGCTAAGGGATGCATTCCCATTCTTGTCTCTCCACCCTGGGTCCCCCAGTTTCCGAGAAAAGGAAGATAGGAAAGGATGGAGACTGTAATTCTCGGATGACTTCTGGCCTCCTCCAAGTCTGGTGCTGCCCGCCACCGCGCGCACACACGAGCTTGCTCTTGAGCCGTCATCACGCTCTTTTATCAGACTCAGTCCGGGAAGGCTTCTGTTCCTTGTAACCAAATCACTCCTGATAAGGGGGGGATGAGTTAAGAGTCCTCACCCACACCGGACCCAGTCTTGTCTCTCCAGCTTCCTCCATAGCCCAGATGCTATCAGCATGGATGGCAGACCGACCTCGGGACCCTCATGAGACAAAGTGTCCTGCCTGAAACCAGACAGCCAGGTGGGCTGGCCAATGGCCCCACAAATGGTGCCCGCTTTACCGAACCTCTCTATTTAATGAGACTTTTGTCAACACACAAAATTCTACTACCGGCTCCATCAGTAACTGTGATTTGGTGTGAATAATTCAGTGTGTTGGAAGGGTTCTGACTCCTACTGAGGCTGTACACGGTCAGAATCTGTTAACTAATTCTATAGCACAGAGCTGAGCTCCGTCTGCCTCTGAGCCAGAAAACACTTGGGAAAACAGTAAGACGAGAATTTAAAAAAACACAAAAGGAAAAGACTTCAACAGAAACTGTCCTTCCCTAAATCTGCCCGACACACATCCGTGTGGGGCTCTCAAAGCAACAAACATCCTCTTGGGAGATTCTAATTTTAAAAAGCAAAAAGGAAAAGAAAAAGTCTGTGGCTACAGTTCCATAATAAACAATGACTTTGACACGGGAAGGACCAGCTCTGGGGGAATGTGCCAGCTACTAAGTGAAAGCGCCAGGTACCGAGTTCAAGTCCTACCTCAGATGAAAAAAAGAAGTAAAGAAGGGAGGGAGGAAGGGAAGAAAGAAAGAAAAAGAAGGAAGGAAAGGAGGAAGGAAGGAAGAAAAAGAAGGAAGGGAGAGAGGGAGGGAGGGAGGGAGGAAGGAAGAAAAAAATAAAAGCCTGATTACTATGCACAGCTTAATATTTTTTCCTTTCTCCATTTCCATCCGTGTGACCTTGCACACATCATGTCCCCTTAGCACATCTATAAACCTGGAGTCTTGGATTAGAGTCTTTTTTTCTTCCAGTACCAAGACTTGAACTTGGGGTCTTGTGCTTGCTTGGTATTCTTGTGTACCACTGGGTCTCTACTATGTGAGCTGTATGTCCAGCCCAGCTTTTTTGTTGGTTAATTGGAGATGGACTTGCATAGATTTCTCTGCACAGATTGGCTCTGAATCATGATCCTGCATAGCTAGGATTACAGGTATAGCCACCCATCTCTGGGTCTGTTTTGCTGTCTTAATTGAACAAATGTGTGAGGTCAAATGTCATAACTGGATGTAAGGATGTGGTGCATGATGATACAACTTTCCAACAATTGTAATCAACGCGTAATAACTGTAGACGTATTTGGGGTGCAGGGATATGTGCCCGTGTATACACAATACTCATTGATCATATCTGGGTGGTTCAATACTTTTTCTCTTATGACTTTTTGTTTGTATATATTGAGGCAGGAAAGTTCGTGAGAACTCATGTCCCATTAAGTAGAAAAAACCCTTTAGTGGAGGTACAGCTTAAGTTGCAGAGCCCTAGCTTTTGATCAGAACAGCTAGAGACAGCACCTATACCTTGGACTTAAGCCCTAGAACTGGCATGCGTATGCACACACACACACACACACACACACACACTATACACACACACACACACACACACACACACACACACACATGCATCTTTGCATGCATTTGCTTTCTGGCCTATTTGGCAGAGAGTAGAGAGAGAAGTTGGGAGTCTGAGTCTACGGGAATGTAGATCTCTCCTCTATTATATATAACACATATAAACATTTATTATATAGACAAATATGTGTGTATATATTTGGAGTTATTACAAATCAATGGGGTCTCAGTTCCCACGTCCTCAGTGAGTCTGGCTGGTTGTGCTTCTGTACCCGTAATGCTCATGACGCGGACCAAATTAGGGAGCTCCAGCAACAGAGGTGGTGCATGCTCACGTGTGGGCGCCCGCCCCTCTGCTCCCCACTGTCCTCCCTGGATTCGCAGCTTAGGGGACAGACAATGGGAAAAGAACATCGAATGGCTGAGGCCCACCCCTGCTGTTTTGATGAGGGACTGTTCAAGGCTCCCCTTTCTTCCCCCACTGCCATATTTCAGATACAGAGAGGGAGGTGGCTCTGGAGACCCTTTGGCCTCTGGCCCAAGCCCCGCTACCTTCCACACAAACCCTGCCTCCCTGTCCTCCTGGCTTGCATTCTGGCCCTTTGACGGTGTGATGGGCAGGCCAGGAAGGGGAGGGCACAGGGAGCAGCGTCCAATCACGTGCTCTGTGTAAGGAACCAAATCAACCCAGCCCATCCCCACCGGGAAGAGGCCCTGGGGAACAGGCCTGGGGGGAGGACCGCCATGATGATGCATGCTTGGTGTTTAACTTAGTGTTAGGGGAGAAAGGAAAATCATATCCTGAATTTAGCATTGCACCTGGCACTGCATAGAACAAGACATAGTGGAGCTGCCTGCTTGGGGGGGGAGGGGGATTCTCCACGCACAACAGGATCCAAAACAGTCTAAATAAAGCAGGCGAGTGAGTGTGAACCCACAAGCAAGCCAGCCAGGGAGCAAGCCCACCCACTCATGGTTTAGAAGCACTCTGTGATTTATAAAGGGCCTGTCTTTAAATAGCATCTTCGGGGACTTGACGGATCTGTAGCCATTTGCTTGAAAAGCAGGGCACAGGGAATTAATCCTCAATCATCCATTGTCGAATCT
This sequence comes from Dipodomys spectabilis, assembly GCF_019054845.1. Classification (NCBI taxonomy): domain Eukaryota; kingdom Metazoa; phylum Chordata; class Mammalia; order Rodentia; family Heteromyidae; genus Dipodomys; species Dipodomys spectabilis. The sequence goes on from NW_024871503.1 coordinate 234,321, forward strand.
CTGGGCAGATGAAGGTGTTTGTGACCATTTTCAAAGCTGTGAATACCGAGGAGTTGGTCCACGCTCTGAAGACAAGCATCCTGTCATCGTTTCCTGCTGAGAGGGGTGGGGGGCAGTGCAGACTGGGGTCCAGGTTTCATCAGAGAAAATGCACGTAGAAGACTTGTAGGCACACGGCACAGAGTGAGTGCACGGAGCCGGCCATCGCGCCGTCATTCTTCCAGCCACCTTACCACTCCACTTGCACAGTAACTTCTTAGACTCAGTCCCTCCCTTGGAACTGGGCCACACGAATCCCAGGTGTCCCTAAGCCACCCACACATCTGCCCAGCCAGCTACTAATCAGGGAGTTCCTCAGCACCCTCCTTTAGCTCCAGTAATTCACGGAGATTGTGGGGACTCTCGTGCGGTCTGTGAGGGTCACCCTCTGGGCAGCTCTCCTGTCCTGGGGAGGTGTTGCTCTAGGACTGGGTGATGACGCCATCTCCAGCCCCTCCCCCTCACTCCCCACTGTCAGGCCCCACCCCCACCCCCAAGCCAGTCTGGCTTGGGCCAAATAAAGGCTGAACCACGGACATTTGGGGTTTTAATTAATTTTGTTGGCAGAATTAGAGATTGAACTCGAGGCCTCTTGTTGGTTAGGTAGGTGCTCTGCCGCCTGAACCATGACCTTGCTCTTGGGCTTTTTAGTTTGTCTTTCACATAGGACCTCACTTTCAATTTGCCCCATCCTGCCTTGAACTATGATCCTCCTACCTCTACAACCCAAGTAACCAGGATTAAAGGCGTGATCCACCATGCTCAGTCCTGAAACAGGGTCTCTAGGGAAAGAGGCCCCTACTCAGTCAGTTTTCCCCAGGGGCTTCAGATTCCCATAGAGACCCCAAGGGATGACACTGGGCACTGGACATCTTGCCCTCCCAGAGCCCTGCATTTTGTGTTTCTTAAACCACCCAAATCATCTCCATAGCCCGGAGGAGGATGGGCCAGAAAAGGGCTAACTCTGAACTCACCCTGAGAGGACAGGATACCAGGGTGTCACGTCTCCATCTTACCTGATATAAACAGCTACCCAGGAAGCTGAGATCTGAGGATCACGGTTCAAACCCAGCCCAGGCAGAAGGTCTCTGTGAGACTTTTTACCTCCAATTAAGCACCAAAAAAAAAAAAAAAGCCACAAGTGGAGCTTTGGCTCCAGTGGTAGAGTGCTAGCTTTGAGCAACAATGCTTAGGGAAAGGGCCCGGACCCTGAGTTCAAGACCCAGGACCAGCACCAAAATGACAAACAAACCAGCATTCATGACAGGATGGCCCAGGTCCCCTGGTCCCCTGTGTCCCCTACATTTGGTTAAAGGGGCTTTCTGGCCCAAGGGAGGCATGTCTAGTAGCCCTGACCCCTTCTTTTGTTCTGGCGGGGGGATGCCAAAATTTCAAGCGATGTCTGAAGCCCCAGCTTGTACTTGAACCCTGTGAAGACTACGTCTCTGACCCACGCATACATGTCTGTGATGAAGTCTAACTTATAAATCCAGCCCAACAACGAATAAACATAAAGGAACCAAGCTGGGAAGGTGGCTCAGTGGTAGAGCGCTTGCCTTGCATGCACGAGGCCCTGGGTTCAATTCCTCAGCACCACATAAGCAGAAAAAGCCGGAAGTGGGCTGGGGCTCAAGGGGTAGAGCGCTCGCCTTGAGCTGAAGAGCTGAGGGACAGCGCCCAGGCCCAGAGTTCAGGCCCCATGACTGACAAAAAAAAAAAAAAGGAACCATAACAACCTGTTTTAGTATATTATTCCACGCCGTCTCCTGTCTCTTCCCTTGTCAATGGAGGGAGAGAAGATTCACGTCCTGTTTGGGAGGACGTGGGACGGCTGGAGAGTTCCTCCCGTTACTCAGAATGGCACATGACATCACACTTAGGGGATTCTTTCTAGAACCTTCCACTGAGAATTTTCAGACTAAAGGTTGATTGCAGACACTTGAAACTGGAAATAACCGAGGGTGGAATCACACAGATGTTAGTCCTGGGCTCTCTGGTACCTTGCCAGGGATGGAGTGCTCCCCCAAATAAAGGCTGGGCAGGAATCATTTCTGGTCCTGTTCTGGAGGTTTCGGGGCTGATATGGTACCTCCATGGCTTTTTCCTTTTCCCTTGGTGTAGGAAATCAAATTGCACTGCACTCATCCAGGGCGGCACTGTCACAGGGTAATGAGGACAAACCTGTAGCCAGCTTTTAGTTTGCAGGAGAAAAAAAATACCAAAATCCTGGTGATAATTCTCTGACTTAGGGTTCTGTCCCCAGCACGTAGCCTGGGCCGGCTGAGGCAGAGTTACTAATACAGGTGGGGTTCTTTGTCGGAGACGCTTGGGGTCAGAAGCTGTTTGGATTGTGGATTGCCCGGCTGCTCCCGGCTCCGGATTGTGTAGATACATTCTGACCTGTCTTGGAGAGGAGACCCAAGTGGAAACACGCAATTCCTTCACGTGTCATGCGCACGTGGGCCTGGACCTAACCCGAGACAATACTGAAATCGTTCTGTGTGTAACACTGAGTTTCAGGAGGAAGTATTTTCCACTTGTGACTCTAAAAACTCTTGCAGTTGGGGACTTTTGGGTTCAACCTACGTTTGGAGAACAGAAACAAGCACAGACAAGTTTTCATTTCCCCCCATAGTCATAAGTGCCTTACTCGATCGCGGACAGCCGTGACCCTGCGTGAGCTGAGTTTTGTCCGTGCAGCCACCCAGTCCCCCAGTCTTGTGGAGGAGGGGATCACTCACCCCTTCCCGTGGCCTTTCCCCTGGACAGCCAGCTTTGTCTCCAACATCTGTGCTGTTTCCTGCTTCATAAAACTGTCCCCCCAAACTTGCTGTGTCTTCTTTACCATTAAAAACAACGTTCACTTTTTAATTGGACCGGGGGTGTTTTTATTAATGACATCACGCTTTACCCGCCCCACAGAGACAATCTCGTTTGTCACATTTGTTTCCTGCCTGCTGTCTATTTGTTCATAATTGCTTCTTCCACCATTAAGCATGGAGCCGTTGTATTTATTTTCCGTGTATGAAGATGAAATCGTACTTCCCATTGCCGGCTTTTGTTCACTTGCCACAGGATGAGCAGTTTCCACACCATTAAGCACTCTCCTGCGGCATCTATTTTAATGCCGGCCTGGCATCTCAACATCTGGAAGGATCTTCATTTGTCTGACAAATACCCTACTGTTGGGCGTTTAAGATGGTGGTGATTTGTCAGCACTGAAAGAAACGCCCTCATCACCGATCCGTTTCCCCGTCCATTATTTCTTTAGGATACATCCTAAGAGTGGATTTCTCCATGTCTGCAGGGGGAAAAAAAGCCCTAACTAAATTAGATCATTAAATCACTTTGGTAATTTTCCTTTTTGTAGAAAAAAATTGTACCCACCCAGCCCACATGTACTGGAGTGTTATTTTCTCTTTCTCCTGTATCACATTTTTTAAAAAGAAAAAAATAACAATAGGAAGGAACTGAATAGACAGCCAGCTAATGCCTCTGTATAAATCTCCTTTGTGCAGGCTTTGCTGTCTTATGAGTAATGCTTCAACTATTAACTCTATTTTCTTTCCTTTATTTCATCAAGCTTATACTCAGATAACCTCAGAGAGATATTTAAGTGCACACATAGTTTCCATGGCTTTGACTCCTTCTTTTGTTTCATGCCCTGATTCTCCTGGGAGTTTGGATTTCTTTATGGATTTTATAATTTTTAGCTCGTGAGCTCATCTTCAGTGGGGATGTGTGTGTGTGTGTGTGTGTGTGTGTGTGTGTGTGTGTGTGTGTGTGTGAGATAGGGCTTGAACTCAGGGCCTGGGCATTGTTCCTAGAAACTCCTTTGCTCAAGGTTAGTGCTCTTCCTCTTTGAGCCACAGAGTCATTCTGGTTTTCTGGTGGTTCACTGGAGATAAGAGTCTCACGGGGCTTTCTGGCCCTGGCTGGCTTTGAACTGTGATCCTCAGATCTCAGCCTCCTGAATATCTAGGATTATGGATGTGAACCACCAGCACCCAGCTGGAGTTTTTTTTTTCTTTAGGATTCCCAGGAGGACTAAGATGGGTGGGGAAAGTTTCTGGTACCAACTTGGTATTTGCATTTCTTCCAGTGGATCTTTTACAATATTTGTAGTGTGCAGTGGTCCATGGGCTTGCATGTCAGAAATGTAAACCACTGGGTAGAACTTTCTCCTGCTTCTGTCACGGGTGGACAGTGTTTTCTGGTCCTCTGCTTTGGGCCTGACAGCCCTGTCTATGCAGATGCAGTTCTGGTCCCTAGGAATTTGGCAGTGTGACTCTCTCTCTCTCTCTCTCTCTCTCTCTCTCTCTCTCTCTGTCTCAGAGTGTGAAGTTCTGATAGCTTGTGGACCATTCAGCTCATTTCATACTCTCTTCCTTTCTAGAACCTGGGGTTCTCTTTCAGATTTGTTTTGATCCTGGCTATGTATTTGAAGCTTTTGAGGAGCTATTGTATCTAGCGTCCCTGGGTGTTGGACAGTGAGGGGGTTCTGATCTGAGCTGGGCTGCTCCATGTGGCAGCAGGAAGTCTCTGAGCTCTTCCTTTGCCCTCAGGGGGCCATCTGAGGCCTCTGACAGCTACCCTTGCAGGAGGGCAGCTGCAGCTCCAGTCACTGCAGTGGCTGGCACACCGGCGTGGGAGAAAAAGCTTCCACTACACTTGCTTGATTGGCAAGAGTCCCCTGTCATCTGATGGGGTGGGGGGAAAGAGGCATCTTTTTCCTTAAGTCCCAGCTCTCTAAGACAAACCGGCAATGAATCTAACTAACTGTTGCCAAGTACCAGGTACAACCACAAGCATATTGTGGAAATCCACCCATGTATTCATCCCCAGAGACTTTCATGATAGAAATTGTTCTTGTGGCCATTCCCCTCCCCCAACCCTGCCCTGCCTGACAAATCTAAAGCAATGTACCTGTGGTCCTGGGGCAGAGGGGCAGAGATGGGGAGCAGAGCCCAGGAACATTGAACTGCCAGGCGCTCCGAATTCTCAGCATTATGACATAATACATAATAGTCTTTAACAAACTAAGAGACTTAAAGGCTCCTTTGTAAGAAATGAGTTCTCCCTAACTGCACCTCTGCCCCAGCTGGGCAAAACCCGGCTGACTACATCATCACGCAGGATTCCCAGCCTTACTGGGGAGTCTGGCTCTCCGGCCACGCGTGGTTCTTAACAATTTCTGTGTAGTGCAATCACACGAGGAAACCTAATTAACACACGGTCCCCTGGTCTGTCCCCAGAGGCACTGGTTTCCTTGGCCTGGCATGTGACCTAGACATTAGAAATGGGGGGGGGGGGATCTCTTTCAATGATTCTCATGTGGGCCTTCGCAGGCCTCCAGCCCATCTTGCCTTAGTCCCGTACCTTCAGTCGCCGAGTGGACCCCCAGATTCATCCAGAGGGCCGTGAAAACATCCACAGCGGCGGAGTTTCCGATGGAGTGGCTCCTGGGTAGAGCCCGAGAACTCGCACTCCTAACGAGTCCACCGGAGCTGTGGCTGCGGATCAGGAGGGCATCCTGGGAGCCCATCCCAGTTATTAGAACTATTCTCAATCTTTCGCTGCCCCAGCTGGCCCTGCTGGTTTACCAGGCTTCAAAACTCGGTGCCTCCCTCTTTCCGTTGGCCAGCTTTGTCCTTCCAGGTCTTTCAGGCCCTTCCTCTTCCAAGTCTCTTTGAGAGCGGCCTTGCTGGCGGGCGTCTCTCCCATCTCTGTTCCCGGGACTCCTCTTCTTCTTTGCTGCTTTGGGGGAAGAGGGGATGTTAGTAACAGACCATAGACTTGAAAGCCAGAGACTCTGCAGGAGCCCAGCAATTTAAAACATTACCTCTAAGGAGGAAATCTCTTTAAAGAGCACCTATGACCAGGCTCCGGTGGCTCAGGCCTGTCATCCTAGCTTCTCAGGAGGCTGAGATCTGAGGACTGAGGTTCAAAGCCAGCCCAGGCAGGATAGTCTGTGAGACTCTTATCTCCAATTAAACAACAGAAAACTGGAAGTGGCGCTGTAGCTCAAGAATGCTAGCCTTGAGTTGAAGAGCTGAGGGACAGTGCCCAGGCCCAGAGTTCAAACCACAACCAACCAAAAGAGAGAGAGAGAGAGAGAGAGAGCATCTTGGCCCAAGTGACACCATTTAAGATACATGGACAAGGATGTGTTTGAGAGACTTATGAGACCTTTTGTGCCTGTTTCTCTCTGTGGGGTCTTGACACATTTGGAGAAACATTGTACCGCATCGTTTGGGAATAATGCTGCACACCTCCTCATCTCAGATGAGGAAAAGGGCTCAGTCAGGGTAAGGGACATCCTCATGCATCCATTCAAGACAACAGAGAAGCGGATGCTGGTGGCTCATGCCTGTCATCCTAGCTACTCAGCAGGCTGAGATCTGAGGATCATGGTTCAAAGCCAGGCCAGGCAGAAAAGTCCCCATGAGACTCTTATTTCTGACGAACCACTCAAAAACTGTAAGTGGAGCTGTGGCTCAAAGTGGTATAGCCTTGAGCAAAAGAGCTCAGGGACAGTGCCTAGGCCCTGAGTTCAAACCCCACCACCAACCAAGTTAAAAAAACAAAAAGGCTGACGGAGCCCAAACCTCTGCCAGGGGCTGGCCAGGTCCTGGTGATGGTGAATGAGCGCACCGGTCTCTGGTCTCACAGGCTGTGAGTCTGGCTGAGGAGACAGTGAGTGACCAGGCGGACAAAATGACTGTGGATGATGATGATGGTGGATGGGAAAGTCCAACCTATGCTAGGATCAAGTGAGCTTGGGTGATGTCTTCAGGAAGTGGAGACATTCTCGATCCGCCAGAGTGAGAGGAATTAGGCGGGTTCGGGGCCTTGGGTATAGGCGGCATGGCGGATCCCATTTTATGCCAGTGAGATGGGAAGCCAAGGAAAGGGATGACAAGAGCTGACTCCGCCCCCCTGTTGACTTGTCTGCTGGAAGGCAAGGATGGCCGCCTCATGGTTCACAGCATTCTGACAGAGGATGGTGCGGAAAACGTGTTGATTGCGAGGGACAGGAAGTTACCACCACCATCTGTGATGTCACTTCCTGTCACCTAGGCCTGCTGTCTCTTAACCTACTGAGGATTTAGGACTTCTTCAAGGGTCTGATAAGACTCAGGGACCTTCCTGTAGAAAAGTATCTCCCTTTGGGCTGGGAAGTGGCTCAAATACTACAGCGCTAGGGCTTGAGTTTCAACCCAACTACCACGAAAAAAGAAATAAAAGGAAATGAAAGAAAAGCCTCCTCCGGTGACTATTGGAGGAGAAGGCGAGAGGAGCAGGCAACTGGGAGGGTGAATAGGCTCAAAGTGCTCTACATGCAAGTGTAAAAGTGGACTAGTGCAACCATACACAATTGTAAAAGGAGAAGGAAAGGAAAAAGAGGAGAGACCAGTTACACAAGCCGGGCATGGTGGAGCAACGCCACCATAGGAAGATCATGATTTGAGGCTAACTCGGGCAAAGCTAATGAGAGCCTGCCTCAAAAACAAAGTTAAAAAAAAAAACAAAAACTTAGAGGCGTGGCTCCCGTGGCAGAGCACCTAAACTTAGGTGTACCCCCAAAGGCCCATTTTAGGACTTTGCTCCCAAAGCCTTGGCTGCAGAAGCTGCAGACGTGTTTCTGTCCTTCTAAATGCTCCTGATTTGCATGTCGATCATCGCTTGGGCTGGATTTCAGGTCAGACTGTCTTAATGGTTTTAAACTCCCACGCGTGGAGATGGTTGGGGAGTTTGTATGGTTTGGGGGAAACGGCTGAGATCATCGCACGCTGTAAACGACCTGCACTACAGGTAATCTGACACTCCTAAGATTCACATCCCCCACCCCCGGGGCCCTCAGCTTTCTGAACCCAGGCAAATCAGAGTGAAAATTACATTGCTCAGATATTAGCAGGGAGACCCAGTCACCTTCCTCTGGGAGCACTCAGCAACACGAAGTTGCAGCCTCTAAAGAGAGAGAGAGAGAGAGAGAGAGAGAGGGAGGGAGAGAGGGAGAGAGGGAGAGAGAGAGAGAGAGAGAGAGAGAGAGAGCGCATGCAAGAAGTCCAGTGAAATGAAACCAATGCATAATGCAAGAATCCTGCTCGCTCCCCAGCTTAATTCTATTTTGTTAAGTAACGATGGGATAAAAATTCAGGAGGGGTGGAAGATGAGATTTGTGGGCTCTATTTGATCAAATGCCTGTCTGCCTGTCTCTTTCGAGCTTAAAGCCGATCGTCACATAAACAGACAGATAAATAAATCAGACGTGGATGGGAAATGAAAAGCCACGGTCAGGAAGGAAATGAGACAGAAATCACCCCAGCTGTGACGATTCACTGGGGGGCCGTCTCTGAAGGGAAGCCACGCTTGAGGCCATAGGGCATGGCTTGAGGAACCAAGGGGGTATTTTAGGGAATGGGGGAGGTCCACCCCACATTGTAGGGAACCACCTCCTAGGACAGGTGGTCCCAGACATTGATCCTTTCTATCAGGGCGACTTTGTGGAATCAGCTGGACTCTGTGGGTAATAATTTATAGGGGAACTCATTAAACCTAATGGTGTTGGTTCTCTGTAAACGGCTTAGCCTGGTCTCAGGGAAAATGGATTTCATAAATCGAGGTGGGGATTCGGAGGAGAGGAGGTGACTTGCAGCAGGGCTGGGGTGGGCCATCGCTCGGGGACGCTGAATGTCACCCCTTCCGATGATTCCGCCTGCTGTCCCTCACATTGGGGATGGGAAACACAGTTGTCCCTTAGTGTTCGTGGGAGAGGGTTCTAGAACCGCTCAGCCAGCATGAAGATGCTCAGGTACCCAAGCCCATCCCCCCCCCCCCGCATTGTGTAGAATGGTGTAGAATTTGCATCGAGCCTGCATCATCCTCCTGCATTCCTGCAACCACGTCTGGGTGACCCGCAATGCCTGTTGCACCGCAGGGCTGACTGCGTGGTTAGAGCATAGGGTTTGGAAACAACGTTTTGGAATATTTTCTTCCTGCAGCGCGTTGAACCTACGGATGTGGGACTCAGAGTCAGGGATGGAACCCACAGATGGTGAGGGCTGGTTTGAGTCCTAAAGGCTAATACTAGATGCCTTCATTTTTTGGTTTGTTTGTTTGTTTTGCTCCCCCCCCCATTACAATCACAAAACATCCAAGGCTAGACATTTGTCAAGAAAAGAGGTTTAAGCCAGGCATGCTGAAGGCTCACACCTATCATCCTAGCTACTCAGGAGGCTGAGATGTGTAGATCGCAGTTTGAAGCCAGCCTGAGCAATGAAGTCCATGAGACTCTTGTCTCCAAGAGACTACTCAGAAAAAGCAGAAGTGGCGCTGTGGCTCAAGAGGGAGAGCGCTAGCCTTGAGCACCATGAGGCTCAGGGACAGCGCCCAGGCCCTGAGTGCAAGCCCCAGGACTGGCCAAAAAAAAAGAGATTTATGACACAGTTCTGGAGTTCTAAGATCATGATGCCAAGTTGCGCTTGGCTCTGGTAAGTGCCTTGTGGTTACATTTTAACATGGCGGATGGCATTGTGGTAGGAACATGAAGAGAAAATAGGGATCTCTTGGCCAGAAAGGAAGGCAGAGGCCAGGCTTGAGCTTTGCTCTCAAAAGAGCCCATTCCCAACAGCCAGCATCCATTGGAGGAGACCTCCATGACCTAATTATCTGTATCAGGCTCCTCCTCTTAAAGGTGCTACCGCCTTCTAATGCTGCCTCCCTAGGAATCAAGTTTCTATGAGCCTCTGGGAGAACTCAAACCTTGTTTAAATTCCAATACTGGCAACGGAAGGAAAAGAAAAAAGTAATTAGGTGGGATGAGAAATGAAAAATCCATAGCAATCACTGACTTCAACCTCATCTCTCTGTGGCACAGATAGCTGGCTCATCTGTTTTCCTTAATTCTTTTAATAAGGAAATATCTGATTTCAAAAGTAGGGATAAGGTCTATATTTCCCTTGCTATGTCCATGTGAGTAAAGTTCTGGCCAAAGAAATATAGGAAGTGATGTCTGAAACTTTCAAGGTACATCTTTCTCTCCCTTCTTCCTAAAAACTACAGGGTGGGCTATGATGGCTGGAGCCAGAGCAGCCATTTTGAGCCAAGAAGAGCAGCAGGCTAATAAGGAGCTCAGGCCACAGATCCACTTAGCTCCTGGTTTTGACTCTGTGTGCAATAAACTATCATTTCCACTCATCTTTACATTTTAGGTTTTCTTCCTGGCATACTGAGTCATAGGTCCCTGAACTGAGGCTCAGTTAAGGCCTCATCAACAAAACAGGTTGTAAAAGTTTCGGCCAGAAGAACTGTGAGGATTCAAAGACACGATCAGCAGCATTGTGTGGAGTCCTTGTGAAATAAGGATGCTGTGTGTAATGGCGCCATCTTGTCAACGTGGTAGATGATAGGGAATTGGATCTAACTGGTTCCATCTTGGCTTCCTGGTGGAGGAAGATGAAGTACCGAGCATGCCCGGATGCCTAGGGGCAGGGGTGGGGACTTGGAGAATAGGTTACTGGACCTGCCCAGACCTGTTGAACTCTTTGAACTCTCTAGCTCCCAGTAACCCTGCCCCGTTATCAGGACCCATTTTGCGCCCTGCCTGGTGTCTCCTGACTCTCCTCAGCTCACCATGACATTCCTCTTCAGCCCTCCATTAGAGTTGATCTGGTTTATTGAGATTGTTTTTCTGTTCTTTCTTTACCACCCCGTGACTCAGTTTCCTAACAGTATTAAGTGTATTTGAGGCCGCAAGTTTTCCGGGGACAGGTGTCCCCCTGGAGACGTTAGCTTTCTAATAGACTCCGGATTAGACGTCTCAAAATGTGGCTTCTCTGTGTCTCATGATTGAATTCCGGTATAACACTAGATGCTGGACTCAGACCCCTATACCGAAGCATCTGGATACCAGATCTTGTCATCCCAAAGGGTGTACAAGTCCCCCAGGTCATGTGACCCCCCCACCCCCCACCCCGCAGGCTCAAGAGGCTTGGAGTGAACACCCATCCCCCTTCCCCAGCTTTTGAAGCTGGGCGAACGTGAAGTCAGTGGGGGCTGTACAGCTCTGGCAAGGGACTGACCCGCCATGATGTCCCCAGGCTTGCCATGTCCCTGGCCTGCCCCAGGTCATCTGAGGCAAACTCCCCCTAGCCCTCACTCTGCCCAGGGAGAAGTGATTTTCTGAGCCTGTGCGGCCCCTGGCAGCGCCAGCTGCTTCCGACTCATCCAAATGACTTACTCTCAAATTCATTTACCACGGCAGCCTCATCTGTGGATTATGGCTTTGCTGGTTTACATGCTCGTGATGGATCTTCTAATCTAATTAAGGGAAGGCGAGGTCTTCCCTGGGTGCGGCCAGCTGCCACAAATCTGTTTTCCTTCCTTCCTTCCTTCCTTCTTTCCTTCCTTCCTTCCTTCCTTCCCTCCTTCCTTCCTTCCTTCCTTCCTTCCTTCCTTCCCTCCTTCCTTCCTTCCTTCCTTCCTTCCTTCCTTCCTTCCCTCCTTCCTTCCTTCCTTCCTTCCTTCCTTCCTTCCTTCCTTCCCTCCTTCCTTCCTTCCTTCCTTCCCTCCTTCCTTCCCTCCTTCCTTTCCTCCTTCCTTCCTTCCTTCCTTCCTTCCTTCCTTCCTTCCTTCCTTCCTTCCTTCCTTCCTTCCTTTCTTGCTTTCTTTCGTGCTGATCCTGGGGCTTAAACTCAAGGCCTGGGCACTGTCCCTGAGCATTTTTGCTCAAGGCTAGCTTTCTACCACTTGAGCCACAGCGCCACTTTCAGCTTTTTTGATAGTTTATTGGAGATAAGAGTCTCACACACTTTCCTTCCTGAGCTGGCTTCCAACCAAGATCCTCAGATCTCAGCCTCCTGAGTTGCTAGGATTACAGGTGTGAGCCACTGGCGCCCAGCTCACAGCTCTGCTTTCTAAGCATAGAGCGTATAGCACTTGTCTGAGGATCAGAAAAACCTGAATCTGAATGATAGGTGTGTGAGCCCTGCACAAATCACTTAAATGCTCCGGACAGTCACTTTCCACCTGTATGAGCCAGACTTTAGGTCAAGCTCTTTGCAGAGAGAGAGAAAAATCTCACCTTAATCCTGGATTTGATGCTGAAGGTCTGTCCTGAGGCTGAAGGACCTCAGAGGCTCTGCAGAGCTTGGCAGGGCTGTCCCCATCCACAGTTTCCCTTTCTGCTGTGATGGTAGGGACCCTGGCTTTTGTTGCTATTCTGCAGTTGTCAACCATGTAAAGGTGGATCTGAGCGTGGCTATGGTAGGCAGGAGGATCCAGGGGGACAAAACAAGATCCGTGGGTGGCTTCTCCAAGCCCCTCCACATTTGTCAGACATCAGATGATGTCTTAGAAATCAGATTCTGTTTTGTTTTTTTTTTTCTGGCCAGTCGTGGGTCTTGAACTCTGGGCCTGGGCATTGTCCCTGAGCTTCTTTTGCTCAAGGCGAGTGCTCTACTGCTTGAGCCACAGCGCCACTTCTGGCTGTTTTCTAGAGTAGTTTATTGGAAATAAGAGTCTCACAGAGTTTCCTGCCCAGGCTAGCTGTGAAACACAACCCTCAGATCTCAGACTCCTGGGTAGCTAGGGTTACAGGCGTGAGCCAGTAGTGCCTGGCTTGATCTTAGATATCTTGGTGAGTTTGGCCTGCAGATGTGGGAACTGCTGCAGCTACCCTGCGTGTCTTCATTCCCAACACTCAGGACACTCTCCTGCCCAGTCCCCTCCTGGTTATTTTCTCACCTCCTCAGAGATGGAACCCTGACACTCGTGGAGTGTGGGTGGCTGAGGACAGCATGGTCACGGGGTTTTCCTGACCTCGGGTAATGAGCGATCTTAGAGTTAAGAGAACGTTACCATGAACAACGTTTTCTTCTCACCCTTTGCTCTGAATCTGTAGGTTTCACATTCATGCATTCAACCAATCATGGAGTGGAATTTTGTTTTTAAATTGTAACGGAGGCTCAGCACGGTTGTACTCACCTGTAATCTCAGCTCTTAGGAGGCTGAGACAAGAGGACAAGAATTTGAGGCTGGTGAAGGTCACACTAGTGAGACCCTGTCTCAAAAAAACAACAGAAAAAAAGATAAAACAAAATTGCATCTGTCTTATACATGTAGACCTTTCCCTAGGCATTCCCTAAACAGCACAGAATGACAAAGATACTAACATGGCATTTGCATTTTATCAGGCATTGCTAGTCACCTGTCGATGACTTCAAGTATATGATAGAGCAGCTTAGGTTCTATGCTGACACTAGAACGTCCTATCTACGGGACTTGAGTATCTCTAGATTTGGTATCTGCATAGAGAAAGACAGGGAGAGGGAAGGGGCTTCACCCATCCACCCATCCATCCACTCATCCATCCACTCATCTACCCACCACCCATCCATCCATCCATCCATCCACCCATCCATCCATCCATCCATCCATCCACCCATCTATCCACCATCCATCCATCCATCCATCCATCCACCCATCTATCCACCATCCATCCATCCACCCATCCATCCATCCACCCATCTATCCACCATCCATCCATCCATCCATCCATCCATCCATCTACTCATTCATCCAGTCACTCATCCATCCACTCATCTACCCACCATTCATCCATCCATCCATCCACCCATCTATCCACTTATCTATCCACCATCCATCCATCCATCCATCTACCCATTCATCCAGTCACTTACTCATCCACCCACTCACCCACCCATCCATCCATCCATCCATCCATCCATCCATCCATCCATCCATCCATCCATCCATCCATCCATCCACCCATCCACACATCCATCCATCTATCCATCTACTCATTCATCCAGTCACTCACTCACCCACCCACCCTGCCATCTGCCCATCCTTCCCATTGTACATCCATCATCTATCACCTGCCATGCTTCCACCCACCCACCCACCCACCCATCCACCTACTCATCAATCTCTCTACCCGTTCTCTCTCTTATCTTGAAAGTGATGCAGACATTTACCAGGGCCTCTCAAAGAACAGCAAAGTCAACTTGGCCATCCCTAACATCTAGAAAACAAAACCCTCTTCTCCATTCCTCTTTCCTCACATCCTGGTACTTTTCTTGTTTCACTATGAATTAACCCCTTCCTACCAACACCCCAACCATCTTGGAGTCTTGCCTTCCTTCCCCTCCCCTCTCAATTTCTTTCAGTCTTTCTTTCATTTCATCTTACAAAAATGAGAATCTCCTACCCTCTCTCACTCAGATCTTTCTACCCCCATTTTCCATCCTAAAGGCTTGGGAAACCCAGGTGGTAGAGTCAGAATTCTCCCTAGAGGAGGAGAAGGGGGATGTAAACTGGCAACCTCAGGATTATCCTTCACAGATGGGGGAGGGGGAGGAGATGTAAACCATCAAATGTTTTCCCTGCTGCACATCGTCAATGCTCGGTTATTCCTGGTCAAAGTGCACCTCAGAAAACTTCAGTGTACTGACTGGCAGCACCATCACGGTAGGGGGTGCTTGGGGATCCTGTCAAATTGTGAAGGCCCTGGCAACCATGCTCCTGAATTAGGGAAAGAATTCTGGAGACTAGTTGTCCATCCCTGGCCTTTTTGCTTTGCAAGAAGTAGAAATAGATAGCCATGCTCCGGGTACCGGGAGGAATCAGATTGGAAGCTATTACCTCTGGATGAATGAAAATCAATGGTTTCCCTTCGGCTCCAGCCTCTGGGAGGAGGGCGCCCCACAGTTGCATCTCTATCAGGAGACAATTTATCGAGGTATTGACATTCTGGGGTGGAAGGAAGTGGCTGGAGGCACTGACGGGCAGGTGGAGCTGTCACAAGAGACGTCTGGGAAAGGGGGAGGAGAGGGACTGGTTCCTGTGCTCTGGGAAGGGTCTGTGTGCCTAGAAGATGGACGAGGGCCTGATGGAAACTTCCCAGCTCTCTTCTCCTGAAGTCCAAACCTCTCTTTCCCTAGCCAAGCTCATTTCACGCCCACAGCCGTTGAAGCTGTCTGGCTTCGTGTAGTTGACCGGAATGCCTCCTTCGGACCTCAGTGGTGGGATCCCAGACCGTCTCCTGGCCCTCGCCTGAGGGCACAGTGCTGGGTACCTGGACCATGCCAGCAACCCAGAGCTCTTCCTGGAATTGGTCTGCGGGAGCCTTTGGAGGGAAGAAGGTGCGGCAGGACCATGTGAATTCAGGGATGTTCTCCTGGTCACCATCAGTGCCAGAGACAAAATGGCAAAGGGCAGAGTGTTGGTTGTTGTCGTCTGATTTCCTGACAGCATCAAGTCTGAGCTCCTGGATCTAGCGCTGCCTGATTCCCAGTCTCATGCTGGGGTTTCCTGGTTTAGGGGCTAGAACCTTTGAATTTTTCTTGAAGGGAGTTTGTGTTGAGTCTCTGTCCCTGGCAACTCAAAAGAATGGTGTCTAACCCAGACACCGTATACAAAGGGGTATAACATTTTTGCATGGCCTGTCTGATCCGAAAACCTTGGCAGGATTCTGTTCCATCAGCCTGATGCAGCAAGATTCAATTCAACGGGGTTCATCTAAGCTGCTCTGAATACCGCCACATACAGGACATTTCACTGGGTTCTGGGAATGCCAGAGGACTTGAAGAGCACTTAAATATGGTCAACACCTGGCCCACAGTGGTAGTGCATGCCTATAATCCCAGGGCTAGAGAGGCTCAGGCAGGAGAGGATTGAGGATTGGGATCATCCCAGAAAACACAGGGAGACCCTGTCCCATAGAGCCAAAAACAAAACAAAACAAAATTTGTCAATTTGCAGGGGAAAAAAAATCTAAGAAAAAGAATGTTTTGTGTGTAGAACTCTCTGCTTGGAAAGCAAAGACATCTGTTTTGGGAATTAGGTCCCCCACTACCCCCCACCAGCCTCTATGGGTCTGCTCCCCATTATTAGCCAAAGCCTCGGGATGTGTAGAGGCCAGATAGAGGCGGGCCAGGAAGGCCGGGATGGATGTAGCCTGCTGGGGGCCTGGGCGTGATGTCCCAAGCCAGAGCAGGGGCCTCCCCCACATGGCTGAGCTTTGAACTCCCCGGTGCTCTGTGGTGGGCTTTGCTGCCCACAGAGGCCTCTGGGGACCTCCTGCTCCTGGATGCTCACGACCAGAGATTCCCTTTGTGATGCCAACCTCGAGGAAGATGCTGGAAGGATGTTACCTTCAGATGGAGCATGAAACACTGGCAGTTTGGGTATGAGCTTGGGTCATGAGTCATTCTCCTTCTTTGCTGGCACCCACTTTTCTTGGTCGTGGGTTGGGTTGATTTGTGACAGCTTTTCCCATAAACCAAACCATTGCCTGTCAATGCAGGGTTAAGTGTGGTGGCCAAGCGGTGCTCTTGGTTTAAAAACCCCAATGCGGCCCTGCGCACAGGGCAGCCGGGAAGACGCTCAGCCTAGGAGAAAGGGTTCCTTGGCAGCATAGCCAGTGGGGTCGCCCAGCGTGGCCATCACCCCCATCCATTCCCAGCTCAGGCCAGCCACAGGTGAGCTTCCAGAAGCTCTGTCGGTCCTCAGCAACCCAGCAGCAACACTGACCTCTCCCCCTTCCCCCCTGACACAGTGCCACAGGAATCAAAGAGGTCCACTCACGTCCTGCCCTTCAGCCTCAACACAAGGGCACCATGGGCGCGGGGTAGGGTGCTGGCCTCTGAAATGGGGCCAGGAGGGACAGAGAAGCTCCGGGAAGACTGGACGCAGTGTCTGATGCCTGCGGGAGAAGACGGAGCTGTCCGAGGACAGCGTACCCACACAGGTGGGAGACGGGATGGGCCGGCCAGGCTGGGAGGAGGAGTCCAGCGAAGGGCCAGCGCTTACCTGCAGGGAACAGCCCGGTGAAGCCAGAGAACACCCCTCCTCCAGCATGCCCCCAGAACAGCACGTAGTCCACAGAGAACCAGGCCCACGCGAAGGGCTGCGCGCGTGACCGGTGGCGTCCTCAAGAGTCAGAGGGGATGACCTCCACCTGACCCCCAGGTGTCTCCCCATCTCCACCATGAGCAGCCCTGACAGGGCAAGGCCACCCAGGGCTGGCCTTCCACAGGTGGGGCACCAGAGGTGAAAGGCAGAGCAGAAATGTGGCGTGGAGCTAGAGAAGGCCGCCCACGGGAGTTTCTGGGTGAAAGGCGAGGCTGTGGGGCTGACGTCTGGGTGGCCAGGTGTGGTCCTGTCACCCCTCAGCCTCTAAGTGGCTGTCTCCACAGGTGTCCTGGGACCTCCTGTCCCGCCCCCCCCCCCAGCCCTCTATCATCACAGGACTCGGTTTGGCCAATAGAATTCCAGGGATCGGACGCACCACCCACCAGGCCGCAACCTTCTGCTTTCCCCGCCCAGGGACAGCAATGGAAGGTAATGACCAATCAGACCAAAATTGCCTTGTAATTATGCACCGCTATTAAACCACAAGTTCAGGTCCCTCCCCCTCAGTGCTGGCTGAAGACAGAAAAGGCTTTCTTCCCCTGGCTGCCCCATTCTGTGTAGCCGGTCCTGTCTTCTTTCTCCACCCCTCACCAGCGCTGGCTCCATATTTGCTGGGTGTGAGGGGTGGGGCCTCCCTGTGGACCTGCAATCTCACACTCTGCTTTGGGGGGGTTAGGGGAGGGATGGGGAGATCCTAGAACACCGTCCCCACAGACAGTCAGACCTAGCATGAAGTCAGCAAGCTCACATTATGTAAAACACTTGCTTTTTTTTTTTTTTCTGGTAGGCCAATTAAAAGTGCTTTCGATGCACTTGGACCAAAAGGGGGGTGGGGAGGGAGAGTCGTGAATGACATTGTTTTGTATTCATGGCTATCACAGGATATCAAGCCTGCCAGACCCGTGAAAAGATAAGGAAAAACCAACCAAAACAAAACAAAAAACAAAAAATCCCAACTCAGTGGGACCAGCAGAGCTTCTGGGGTTTTTTTTTTTTTTCCTTCTTCTTCAAAACTAGAAGCAGCTTTCTGCCTGGCAAGTGGCAGGGATTTAAATATCCTGTAGGGGCAAGCTGTTCTTTTGTTCTGGAAAGCCACCTGAACAGGTTCATTAGCTGTGAAGTAAGTGGGTGCCAACTGATGGCAGGAAGCTGTGAATTATCTGTTATCCTGGGAGCACCTGGCTGGGCTAGGCTTTCACTGATTCTCTGGAGACTGTGTTTAGTTGGGGATGAGTGTGGCAGGGAGGACTTTTTTCTTTCTTTGCTGGATGGATTTAGAATGCGCTTGTGGGAGGTGTGGGAGGTATGGGAGGATGCTGCTTGTCTTCAAGGGCTTCTGTGTCCTGGGGACCCCAGCACTGCGTGTGAGGAAGCGGGGGGGGGGGGGGGGGGGGGCGGGGGGGGGAGCAGGGATGCGGGGAGAATGGAAAGATCCTGAGGATGGATGGATGGAACCTGCAAAGACACAGAGCTAAAATAAATAATAAAAATAAACAATGCAGAGGCGATTCACGTGCCCAAGTGTGGAAAGGACATCTGCGGATATTTTTAATCACCATACATTAGGTATATAAAGGGGAGTTCCTTCCTTCCTTCCTTCCTTCCTTCCATCTTCCTTCCCTCCTTCCTTCCCTCCCTCCTTCCTTCCTCCCATCCTTTCTTCCTTCCTTCCTTGTTCCTTCTCTCTCCCCCTCTCCCTCTCCCCCTCTCCTTCTCCCTCTCTTTTTCCCCCTCTCCCCCCTCTCTCTCCCCTTCCCTCTTCTTCCTCCTCCCCCTCCCTTTCCCCCTCCCCCCTCCCTTTCCCTTCCACCTTTCTTGGCCATAGGATACAAGAGGTGGAGTAACGTGTACCTATCTTCCCTCAGTGAATTTGGGAAGCATGAGTAGGAGGATTATCGCCCAAGCTAGCCTGAGCATAAAGCAAGAGACCTTATCTTAAAAATAACAAAGGCAAAAAGTGGGGAGGACTGGAAGCATGGTTCAAGTGGTAGAGCACCTGCCTAGGAGGCTCAAGGTTCTGAGCTCAGGTCCTAGTAGTTCCACAAAGCAACCCAACCATGGAAGTTTATCTGAAAGACCCGAGTGGATCCCCCCAGTACACAATAGCTCAAGAAGGAAAACTAAAAAGGAGCCGCAAAAGTGCCTATGCATAATGGAACAAAAGAGACTTGGTGGGTGTCTGCTAAAATGTTAGGAATCGCCATCTCTGTGTGGAAGCTTTTACTTACCGTGTGTTTGTTGGAGTTCTCTGATGTTGCCATAACGAACACATGTGGTTGGTGCTGGGAGAGGCAAATGCGATTTTGAGTGGAGAGCATCTTTGGCTTTTGGAGTCCGGGACTCGACCCTGTCCCCACGTTCCCATGTGCATCTCCAGACATGTCTGCCTGTCTGGCTCCAATGCCAGGAAATCAGCACAAACTGTAGAGTAGGAGGGCAAAGCTTCGGAGGCACAAGCAACTCGGGGCTCTGGGGGAGGGAACATTGAGTAGAGAGACAGTTGGGAGGTGAAAGTTGGCCGGCCCAGACCGGGGTGAGGCTCTGCCCCCCCCAACATTGCCAAAGCCACACGCAAGGTTACTCTGTGAGGGACATTTTCTACTTCCTGTTTGCACGGGCCTGGCTAACAAAGTAAAATTGAAATCAGACGGATGGACGCCAGGCCCTCAACACCGAGATCATGAACCTCTCAGGGCTAACTGAAATGAGCCATGGCTCCCGTGTCCTAAAAGACAGCAGACCAGGTGATAGCAGCCAGGTCAGCTGGCCACCAGGGCTGTGACCTGCCCTCGCCTGGGCCTGGCCAGGGAGGGCACGGGCAGACGCTCGGTATGGCCAGGCCTGGCTAAGCTCAGGCATTTTGGGGTCAGCAGCAGTGCCCCAGCTTTGAAGTCTTCTTGTCCTCTCCTTGGTCAGGGAGTGGAATCCATATCACTCCCCAACCCCTAGGGGGCCCCCTTGGGTGCTTGAAGAAGTGAGCTGAATTCAGGCTGCTCTTCAACCCAGGTCCTGCTTTCTTCTCCCTCTCTCTTTCCCTCCTTCTTTCCCTCCCTCCCTCCCTCCCACCCTTCCTTCCTTCCTTCCTTCCTTCTTTCTCTTCCTTCCTTCCTTCCTTCCTTCCTTCCGCCCTTTCCCCCTTCTTTTCTTCTTCCCTCCCTTCCTTTTTTCTTTCCTTCCTCCCTCCCTCCATCTCTTCCTTTTCTTTCCCTCCTCCCTCTCTTCCTCTCTCCTGGAACTCAACTATGTACGTTCAAATACTGGTTCTACCAATGCACACAACAACACATGCAGGCGTGGATGTGGAGGAAAAGGAGGAACATGAACACACTGCTGGTGGAGATGTAAACAGGTGCAACTTCTCCAGTAAACAATTTGGAGATTTCTCAAACAACAGCCCCAAAACTCCCAAATCCCCAACTAAGCATAGAACCACCCTAGGATCCAACAATCCTACTCTTGGATGGTTGTTCAGAAGATTATGAGTCAGGAGACAGTGAAGCCGCTTGTACAATCAGGATCATTGCTGCACTACTCACCATAGCCAAGGCATAGAAAACAGCCCAGAGGCCCTTCAACGGACAAATGGGTCCATACGGAAATGGATAGATCTGGAAAATTTTTCTGTTCAAGTGAAGTATGTCGGGCCCAAAGACACAAAGAATGAATATTTCCTCTCACATGTGGAAGTGAGGGCCAATTTACAAACATATGTCTAAACACATACAGGGTTATATGCGTGTATACGTGAATGTATAAACTATTAAGTCTGGTCTATGCAGGGGAGAATTCCGACAGAGTAGGTCCTTTGAACAACTAACTCACAGTCCAACAAAATAAATACCAGAAGCCGGAAGCTGAGGTGTGGGGGTGGGGGTGAGGGTAGGGAATGGGAACAGACAATGAGGAGGAGGAAGGGGGTGAAGGCAGTCATAATCTTCAGTGTGCGTATGTGAAAATGGAACTGGGGAATCTGAGGGGTGGTGTGGGGTTGGGAGCGATGGGAAGAACGCTGGAAGGGGTGGCATTGCTTTAGATGTGTTGTCCTTATACCACCATGGGGAGTCAAAATCTCTTTGTGCAACTAAAGATTAAAAAACAAACAAACAGAATTGTGTGGAAGGCCAATCTTCTTGGATGCCCTCTGCCTCAGTTTCCTCATCTCACAAACAGGGGTGATGGCCATGGGCCCCAGCTCTTGGCACTGTTAGGAAGGTTGAACAGTCAGAGTGTATAAGGGGGAGAGCGTGGCTCACAGACATGCTGATAAGCATGACATGTTTAATGATGGTGTTCTGCTGTGTGTGTGTGTGTGTGTGTGTGTGTGTGTGTGTGTGTGTGTGTGTGTGTGTGTGTTGGTCTTAGCCAAATCCAGGTTCCTCCTGCATTAGATCTTCACTGCCTAGTAAGTCCCAAAGCTCTTTATTTTAGGCAATGGCTTCTTCCAGGAGGAGAGTAGAGTTTCCTTTGGGAAGCCCTAGATGGGTTGGGGTCATGATCAGAACTGCAACATGGTCAGCTGGAGCCCTGCAAGGTCACCTCAAGGACAGTAAAAGCCCCTGCAACCCACAGAGAGAAGCCTCGGGGAACAGCGTCCACACTACGACTCCCTCCCCCCCCTCAGATTATATCCAGGTAGTGATTTCGACAACGAGCCCAGGATGCACATAGCAGAGAGGAATATGGCCTGTTGGTCTATGTCTTCCTGCAGTGCTTATGTCTGCCTTGAAATGAAGTTCCCCTTCCCCTCTCTGTTCTCTGAAGAACACTGGGCTCTGACAAGCTCAGAGTGTGCCGGTCCGCATCCACCATGTCACATAACTACATCCTTCACCCTGTCATTTCAAAGGGGTGCAATTATTTATTACACAGAGTAATGTATTTCTTTGTTCTCTGGAGTCTCCGGGTTCCTAAAGCAGACAAAATGCTTTCATGAAAAAAAAATATTTTTCTCTATTACTTTCTTGAAGCTGGAAGGTTGTTATTATTAAATGACTGGGCTTGAGACATTTCAGTGAGTCATTGCCTAATATTTCTTGTCTTGTGACACATATATGATTAGCAAATGTTGTCTGTTCACTGATTAACTTTGTTTATTTCCTAATTAGGTTTAGGATCACTGTCTTGTGGTTATAGAAATAATTGTTTGATTAATGTGGGGGAATTTGCATTTTCATTATGCTCCTGAATAAGTTCTATCCCAATTAGTTGCAAGGCCTCGTACAGATCCTGGGCACCAGAAATGGAATTTTCATTTGTTAAGTAATAAATGTTATATTGATGGGTGATAATTGGGTGTCAACAGTAAATACACATTGTCAGGATTTAAGTTATGCATCTGAGGTAGCAAAGTTCTAGAGATGGGGAGCATAACTTGAATAGAATGAGGTCACACATGCTCACTGATGCTCTTCCAGTTTGGTTAAATGCACAAAAGTTTCCAGAAGAGCCGGGTGCTGGTGGCTCACTCCTGTAATCCTACTCAGGAGGCTGAGATCTGAGGATCATAGTTTCAAGCCAGCCCCAGCAGGAAAGTCCAGGAGACTCTTACCTCCAATGAATCAACAAACACAGAAGCGAGAAATAGAGCTGTGGCTCGGCTGGTAGAGCATTAGCCTTAAGCAGAAAAGCTCAGAGACAACTCCTCCACGCAGAGTTCAAGCCCCAGGACCAGCAGAAGAAGAAAAAAGTTTCACCAAGACTTCCAGCAGCCAGCCAGTGGCTAGAAGAACTGGATGATGGAGCTTGCTGGTGCCTCAAGCTTCTCCGGTGGAGCATTGTTCGCTCCACTTGTCCCCACAGGCCATTTTGTTCAGAGTCCTGACGTCTCCCATCCCACCCCTTCGCCTGACAGATGCCAGTGTTCCAGCCTGCTGCCCCAGACTCTACAAAACACAGTGCCTTCTTCAGAGCTAGCTAGTTGATCAACCTAGACCCACCGCAGTAACTCAGAAAACAAGCAAGCATACACCTATGAAGAGAGAGAGTACAGTAGGATTCATTCTAAGGACAGGTGGAATGGAGGAGAGCCAGGAAACACGCCCGGACACCGGGAGCTCAGGCCTCCCAGCTGAGTCCGCTTCTGCCTCGCTGCCTTCTTCTTCATCTTGGTTTGTCCATCTCTCCCTCCCCCTTCCTCCCTCCCCCTTCCCCCCTCTCTCCCTCTTCCTCTCTCTCTCTCTCTCATTTCTTGCTCTGATTTAGTGGAGAGGGGGCCGTCAATGGAGAACCAGTGCGCTCCACCCTGGGTGTTAACATGAGGGCCTAACACTCAGCCCCTACCGCCAGATCCTTTGGAAGCCCTCCTGCACTGTCGAGTGACAACGCAGCAACCTCGCGATTGGTTGCCCTGAGGTCATGGTCCATCTCTGTCCAATCAGCAGTGGGTGGAGGCTGGCCAGGCAGGGGTCGCGTGATCTACAGCCACAGCTATCTGAGTGAAGGATTTGCTCTGAGTGCCAGCGCACCCATTCGACTGACCTGGAAACTGGAAGGGGCACTGGGGCTCAAAGTGGTGGAGCACTAACCTTGAGGGAAAAGGCCCAGGCCCTGAGTTCAAGTCCCATGACTGACAAAAAAAAAAAGTCTACTAGAGCAGAGTAATCCCTGAGGTTCCAGGGGGAGCGCCCATCTGAGGCTCTCGGAAGAGGCTTCTTTGTTGGATGCCTACCGGAGCTGTTCCATCTCTTTACCTAGACCCCCAAGGTCAGCTCCAGTGGGGCCTTGGCAGGGTAACCTCTTCCCCTCTGAATTCCTAAAATGAAGAACTGTGCGGGGGGGCGGAGCCAATGGTCCTTCACCTGCTGGGAAGGTGGTTTGCTGGGCTGAGAGGAAAAGCATCTGGGCAGCGCAGAGGATGCTGGGCAGACAGAGAGGCTGCCCTCTTCCCTTCTGAGGGCTGAGCCTGAATCCATGCCTGGAGGTCCCTGGGGTGTCACTCTGGTGTCTGCATATACCCCCTCTGAGGGTTATATTGAAGTCACAGATACCCTCTTTTTGCTTCTCCCTCAGCCAGGCCTCAAATGCCAAACCAGACTGTGATGGGTGGTGAAGGGCGCTGGGAAGAGGGCAGCCACCTTCTTGATGGTCCACTCTGGAGGGGAGAGCCTGCTGCAGGCCCGACCCTGGGCAGTTCCTCAGGACTCATGAATGGATGGAGGAGACAGAGCTGGAGGTGTGGTCGGTGGCATAAATAGCAAGAACCCGTAGAAGAAGATGACAGAAATAGAAGGAGCCCAAAATGGAACCTCAGACCGCACTGACTTATCTTCTCTGATAGCATCGAACATCCCGGCTTTCCCTGAAGGAACCCAAAGCCATGTTTTTCGTGCTGGCAGAAATTCTTCTCCTGAAGGCTCCACCAGAAAACAAATTGTGTAGTGGAATTTTTCCAAGAGGAAGGAAATGGTGGCTTTCCCCAGGGTCTTGCTCCTGGTGTCAGAATTCTCCGAGACGATCGGGGTGCAGAGTGC
Source organism: Dipodomys spectabilis (assembly GCF_019054845.1). NCBI lineage: Eukaryota > Metazoa > Chordata > Mammalia > Rodentia > Heteromyidae > Dipodomys > Dipodomys spectabilis. The sequence continues at coordinate 258,767 of NW_024871503.1, forward strand.
ACAGGTGGGTGGGGGCAGGCGGCCTATGGAGGCCGGATTTACCTCTTTACTTCTTCACCGGGTTCCAGGTGCATGCTGGGCCCCCAGTGGTCCTTTGGGGCCTAGAAGATAAATAGCTGACATTTTATCTCACCCCCCTGGAGCGAGCCTCACCCCACACGCCACAAACCCAGGAGACCGGAAGTAGAGAGAGAACTCAGGGCTGCGCACACCACACTACTAACATGCCCAAGAGCCCGAACCAGGAACGCATCCCTCATCTAAAACCCCAAACCTGATGCTCTGAGCATGGACATGACATCACCGGTGGACAATTCCCCGTGTGATCCGGACACCCCCGAATGATTCTCTTTAGGCTGTGGAGACAAGGTGTGGTTGGAACAAAAGAATTTCAAGTGGAGCCGTGGGTCCCATCCCCCGAAAGCTCTCCTTATGTCTATGCAAATATCCCCAAATCTGATGCAGGAAATGCTTCGGGTTCCAAGCGTTTGGAAGACGAAGATGTGCTCAAGCTGTGCTCGGAAAAAGAAGAAAAAGAAGCCATTCTCCAAGGAGACACATGAAATGGCCGTTGCATGCTGAAGAAAAAGGCAGAGCTCCCCAGCAAACAGGTAACACTCCAGACACCATCGATCTATCCAGAAAGGCAAGTCGGGGGACTGCAGGCACCAAGCAAGAGCAAAGGTTGTGAGAGACAGTGAGCAGAAACAAACAAAAAAAAACCTCCAGAAACCATGCCTTTTTTTTTTCTCATGATGACAGAACACATGCTAATCGTGGAAACCACAGAAAGCTAAAATCACTTACAATCGCGGCACTCTCGAAAGAAGAGGAAGAAAAAAAAATAACTTTGAATGTCTTTCTTCCCAGTCTTCAAATCGGTGTGCATATGCAAGTGTACACACACATCTATTATTTTCCATATACTTTTTATACACAAGGTTTGACATTGCTTTTTAGCTCAGGGCTAGACTTGTACTGCCATCCTCCTATCTCAGCCTCCAAGTTGCTGTGATTACAAGCGTGAGCCACCACTCCCAGCATCCAGATTGCTTCACTGTTCCCTTCCTTAACCACTCGGCCGCTATAATTTTTCTCTTTTGCCCTTTAGAATGCACCTAATCTGAACAGGGAATGGGGGAGGGAGGTCCCTGAATTTCCTCCAGCCTCCTGCTCCCGGCAACACCCCAACAGGAACCTGCATCTGGTGATACTCACTGGCCCACCACCCAAAGCACGAGTCCCTCACAAATGAGAGAAATCAGGGCAGCCACTCAGGCAGCAGGGTGCCGATTGGTGAGAGAACCACTTGCAGAAGCTAAACATTAACAGGCTTCTCGAGTTGAAAGGTTTTAATTAAAAAAAAAAAAATCCCAGAGAATTATTCTCCTTCATTCAGATGCTTTCTGGTAATCACGTCCCCAGTGTTACCCTGAGAATTTATTTTAATCTCCAGCTTGGCGAATGGAAGATCTCAATGGCCTGGGAGAGGATATTTCAGAACTGGAGTGTGAGGCATGATGGGAGTTTCCCCTGGGCGCCATCCGGGGCTCCCCGACTTTCATTCCTCCAGCTCCTAGCACCAGACGCCAGCCATGCACGGGTGCCTCCTCCACTGGCCTCAGCCTGGGGCTCCTCCTGCTCTACCTCCACCTCCTCAGTGAACGTCTTGTTAGTTGAGAAGTTGATCACGAGACACAGAGAAGCCACATTTTGAGAGGTCGAATCAGGAGTCTTTATTAGAAAGCTGGCGACTGCAGGTGAACACATGTCCCCCGAAAACCTGCGGCCCCCAAAGACACTTAACACTGTTAGGAAACCAAGACACGAGGGTAGCAGAGTAAAGGAAGAACAGAAAAACAATCTCAACAAGCCTGATCAACTCTAATGGAGAGCTGGAGACACGGGACTGACAGGTCCAGTAACCTAGTGTCCAAGTCCCTGCCGCTGCCTCTAGAAAATCAGGCATGCCCATTACCTGGGGGAGGTGGGGGGAGGACTTCACTTTCTTCTGTCATGAATACAAAATGGCACCAGTTAAACCCAATTCTCTGTTATCTACCACGTGGCCAAGATGGCACCAGTTGGATCCAATATCCTTATTTCATAGTTAAGACAATTTACTTTCTCACAGTCCTGGAGGCTAGAAGTACAAAGTCAAGATATTAGCAGATTGGCTCCCTTGGCTTGCAGGTGACTGCCTTCTTGATGAGTCCTCCATCTCTGCTATCTGTGTCCTGACCTTCTCTTCTTACAAGGGCCCTTGTGGTATTGGGTTACGGCTCCACCCTTGTGACCTCGTTTTCACCCTCTCCTTAGTGGCCCTGTTTTCAATTGCAGCCAAATTCTGAGGTTCAATATCATAATTCCAGGGAGATGGACACAAACCAGCCGTTGCTGATTTGTTTCCCCCACAGTTGCAGTGGTACACCTTCCTGTTATTCCACTTTCTAGAACATGCTTCTTTCTCCCTTCTGGGAGAGCAAAGACTACCTGTGGCTGTTACAACACTACCCAACATGCAACACATACACGTAACAAGTATTTCTGAAGCTCATGATGGAATAAGGATACTGGGTCTAACCAGTGCCATCTTGGCCACATGGTAGATGACAGGGAATTGGGTTGAACTGGCGTTACCTTGTCTTCATGGTGGAAGAAGGTGAGGTCCCACCCCCAGATTATGTGCATGCCTAAATTCCTAGAGGCAGGGGCAGGGACTTGGATGATAGGTTATGGGACCTGTCAGTCCTGTGCCTTGAATATGCAAGACTCTGGAGCTCCCTGTGACCTGCCCCTTACCCCTGCCCCAGACCAGCACCAGGCACCATTACACCATGCCATCTCCTCGGGTCACCTTGGAGTCCCACTTCAACTCTCCTTTAGAGTTGATCTAGTTTGTTGGTATTATTTTTCTGCTCTTTCTTTCCTGTGTACTACTCTCGTGGCTCCGTTTTCTAACAGTGTTAAGTATATTCGAAGCGGCTGCAGGTCTTTGAGTCCAGGAGTCCACCTGCAGCCGCCGGCTAGAATAAAGACTCCCAATTCAACCTCTTAAAATGTGGCTTCTCTGTTTTCTCGCGACTGAATTCCTGCACAACATGGTGGCAACCAAAATGCAGGGGCAGGAAAACAGGCTCCATCTGTTCATGGGAGGGGATGCAGAGGTGTGGACTGAGAGAGAGGAAATCACAGCCAGTTCTGCACACAGTCTACCAGAACTGGACGTACCACAGACTCAGCGGCAATCCCTGGGGACAGACGTACATGTGCTCCTTTACATTCAACAATGCATTCACTATTCACGAGGGGTCAGGGGTCATACTACAGATCGTTTAGAGTCTTGGTCTTTGAACCCTATAAAGAAAAAGTCGTTGTGCTATAGCGTAGAAAGGGAATAAATAAGCTTCAGGGTATATTCTGGCTTTCCACACTTCTGCTCTGGATGCACACCTCCTGATCCCTTGTTTCCTGGGCATTCTGGATGAAATGGTAGAGTGTGAGCTGTGACCCGTGTTACGTGGCCAGTGGTGTGGCCGTATCCCTCCCAGGGCTGGGATGAGTTACCATTGAGGTCTGATGCTCACTCATGACCCTGTCTGCTCGACAGAAAGCTTGTTGGAGTGAACCTGGGCAAAGCTTCTGGAAGCCTCTGCAGAGGGAGAATGAGCAGCCACTGACTCCGAGGGCTATTTATAACAGGACTCTTTCTTTGCCACAGCAGAAATGACTCGTCTTGCCTGAGAGGTGAAGCAGAATGGAGAGTGATGAATGAAAATGGTTTCCAAAGCATGGGAGGGGTAGCAGGCCCCAAAGTAGACTCTGATCAGATGGATCCATCTTGAGCCCCAGAGTCCCCATTTCTGCCTGTCCCCTGGTACTTGTGACCTGTGGTCACTAACATAGTGGTTAGGGTCTCCTCTCCAGACCAGAGGACCATGCAAAGAGAAGAGGGCCATGTCCATGATGGGACCACCTGAGACTTCCTCTGCCTTCCCCTTCCCTTGGTTTGGGTGGCTTATCACAGAGTAAACTGAGGCCATCTTACATCACGAAGAATCAGTTGTTGGGAAATTCTCCCCCCCACCCCCCCTTGCTGGTACCGGGCTTGAACTTGGGGCTTGGGCACTGTCCCTGATCTTCTTTTGCTCAAGGCTACTGCTCTACCACTTGAGCCGCAGCTCCACTTTTAGCTTTTTCTGAGTAGTTTTATTGGTGATAAGAGTCTCACAGACTTGGCTGGCATCAAACCACGATCCTTAGATCTCAGCCTAAGATTTCAGGTGTGAGCCACCGGCGCCCAGCACTCCCCTACTTTTTAATGCTCAAGTTTCAAATGTATAGCAAACTGGAAAGATTTTATCCACCACTACATCCCACCACCTCCATTTAATCTCTTCATTCATCGGGACATCTATCAACTGACTGATCCTCTTCACCCCCTCTCTTCCTCCTCTTCTTTCTCTTCCTCCTTTTTTCTCTCATCTTCCCCCTTTTCTATTCTTCTTTTGGTGTGTTTCAGGGCAAAGTTGGCAGGGGCTTTTCAAGATGACTGATATTAGGAACCAATATCCAGTTCCCTGAATCACTTAGGCCAGTGGTCCGAATGAACTCCACCTGACACACGGAGAAACAGCTGCAGAGAGGCTGCGGGCCTGCTCAAGGCCCCATGGCTGTGAGCTGCCCACGCTGGGATTTGAACTCAGAGCCTGTGCTCTGCTCATGGTACCAGGGAGGTTGTCTGGGAGGTCACCGCCTCACTGGTCATCCATGGCTCACAAGCGCTCAGGGTGAACAGCTCAGGACTTTCCAGCCCAGTGGCCATGTCTCTAAATTCCCTCAGCTCTTCCGCTCAGAGAGTAGGGCTTTGGGCAGGCCCAGGTTCTTATAGCCGAAGCCCCTTTCTCCTTTCCTGACTGCTCCTGAGGGGAGAGTCTTGGATAGAGAATAATTAACCCACTTAAAATCCTGTAAGATTGGGACAGCCATGGTTTCTGACTTATGGGTTTTAATGAGGCCATTCATAGAAATGTGTAAGGGCTAAAACACAAACAAACAAGCAATAGCATTGTTGTGGCATTCATTCATTAAAAAAAAATCCAAAACTTCCTTAGCCCTAGCCCCACAGACTCAGGCAGACATGAAACTGAAAGTTAGATGCTCCCCTTGTAATTCAACTCCTTTTACCCTCATCGGCTTCATACATTGGAACTCTCGGAACAGACCCTGGGGTTCCCGTAAATGTGAACCAGAAGGGAGGAACTTCAGGAGCATCCTCTACAGAGGTCCTAATGGGGAGCATGCTCAGGGTCGTGGTGTGGAGCCTTCTAGTCCCTTCATTCTGATCAGCAGCTGCAGCAGGCTTAACCTGTCCACTCTCCGTGCTTTGGGTTTTAAAGTGATTTATCAGAGTAGACAGGGGCCATCTTGCCTCGGGAAGAATCAATGACCCACCCAAGTCATTGCCAAATGAGTTCATTTAAGGCCCTTTTGAGGCTCCCCAGCTCAGCGTGTGGAAAGCCTCCTGCGACTCCCCCTGCTACTGCTGCTGAGGTTCGTGCGTGGTTCCATCATTTCCCAAGAGTCCCCATCGTGATTGAAACCTCAGTCTACGTAACTGTGCTGTTAGGAAGGGATGGAGCTGGTGGGAGGCGGAGCCAAGCGAGAGGTCTTTAGGTCTCTGGGGCTCTGCTGCAGGAAGGCAGCTATCTGGAGGCTCCTGGGTAATGCTCTCGTGCATGCTGTGCTATTGGTACCTATGACCAGAGGTGACAAAGCTGGGAACCAAGCCGGTGCCACATTCTTGGGCCTCCAAACCCTGAGCCACATGAACCTCTCTCTAAGTTGGGTCTTACCTCTCACCTCTCCAGATGACACAAATGAAGGGCAGTGCCTGCCTGTGGCCCTCAGATGGCCCAACTGACTTGGGATCCCTAGTCTTTCTGGGAACAAGAGGAGCGAGTCAAGTTCTTTTTCAGACTCCTAATTCTGTCTGGGTTATTCGAACGGCCTCTCCACTCTTTTTCTTCCAGAATTTCGAGGCAGGTTTTCAGAACTTAGAGCATCCTGTGCTTCTTAAACATTCTTCTAAATATTTGATCAGTAGCTCCAGAGTGCTTTTTCAACCTACCCTCAGTGTGTCCCAGACTTTACTCAGGGAGCCTAAAGAAAGAGAAGTTTTATTCAGGTTGAATCCGCAGAGATTTTGATTCAAGGGAAAAGCTCCAGGGCTTCAAAGGTGTAATGTTAGTACTGCCATGATGTGAGCCGTTTCCTGCTGACTGGCCGTGGGGGTATGCCCAGGGCAGGTCTCTTCTTTTTCATTGACTCTGTTTCCTCTCCTATAATAAGAGAACCTCTCCTGAGTTTTCTTAGCCTGGCTGCAACCTCTTTGAACCATACTCTGGAAACAGCAAGGGCAAAATAAACATCCTCTTGGTCAGTACCGGACAGCCATTGCCACAGTGATCCCCACCCAAGGAGCGACAAGTCCCTGTCACCCAGAGACATAGCTGTCCCCAACAGCAAAGCGCAGCGCAATCCTTAGGTGTGTGTGTGTGCTGCCGGCATGACACCCAAACTATCCCGCCAGTGGTGTAAAAGTACAGCACGGGCTGGGAAGGTGGCTCAGTGGTAGAGCGCTTGCCTTGCATGCATGAGGCCCTGGGTTCCATTCCTCAGCACCACATAAGCAGAAAAAGCCGGAAGTGGCGCTGTGGCTCATGCGGTAGAGTGCTTGCTTTGAACTGAAGAGCTGAGGGACAGCGCCTAGGCCCAGAGTTCAAGCCCCACGACCCATAAAAAAAAAGGTACAGCACATAACATGCCATTCAGTACCTAAAGATCATAAACAGCCATGCAACTCAACTGTGCATCCACTTTACATCATTATTTTAGAACATACTCTTTCTACCTATTAAAAAATTAATGATAACTGGCTGAAGTGTTAGGATTGAAGTTCAAAGCCAGGGCAGGAAAGTCTGCTAGACTCTTATCTCCAACTGATGACTAAAGAGCCAAAAGCACCTAGGCCCTGAATTCAAGCCCAGTCCCTGCACACACACACACATACACACCATAATGTAACATATACTGTTCAGCTGGCAGGTGCCTGTTGCGTGTCATGGTTACTGTCCTTTGATTGCATTGGAAGGACACATTCACTGGGTGACCTGCCCGTCCTATACGATGTTTCCAAAGACAGCACCTCACAGAACACAGCCCTATCATTAGGCGACACATGCCTATAGTCATTGGCATTACTGCCCATCACCCTCTCTCCTGAGAACCAAGCATACAAATGGAGCTCAATAAATGCAGGTTGGCTGACAGGGGATCCCTTTCAGGGGGTGCTAATCATTGCACGGCAGCTGTAGATTTCCTCCCTCAGAGAAAGAGCCTGGGCCTGCTAGGATACATAAAACAGCAGATCTAACATGCACTCCGGTCTATCTAGGAACAAGAACCAAGGGTGAAAACAGGACTCTGAAATATGATGCTTTCAACCCACTAAAACTGTCAGATGGGCTGCTAGGAGCAAGTGCCTGATTAAGCGCATCTACTGCGGCTGTGGCTTACTCCTTGGTGCCATCGACAAGCTGGGAATCGATCAGCCAGCTGAGCCAGGAGCAGAGGCGGTGCTGGGGAGGTGAGGGTCCGGGCAGGCTTCCACCAGCAGAAACAAATTAATTATGTCTCCCGGGTGCCCAATGGGAGAGCCATAAATCATGGTGGTAGTCGATGGCTGGTGTGTCTGTGGGAGGTGTCGGAGCGGGGGAGGCGGACATCCCTGAGTTGGGGTGTAAGGAGCTGGATCCCCTTGGGGTTATGCTGGAAGAGGGCTGGACAGCCCCAAACCTAACCATGCTAACTGTGCTCTTTTTAGCCGTGTGACCCTGGGCCAGTCACTCACCCTAGCAGGGACCTCTTCATCTATCAGGATGGGGCTACCTGGGAGCCTGTCCACTACACAGACACAGGTGGTTTTGTGATGTCCTTTATGTTTCTACAGGATAGTGCTCATTCTCATTCTCATGTGTATTTGCTTTCCTTCCCTCCTTCCCTCCTTCCCTCCTTCCTTCCTTCCTCTCTTTCATTTTTGTCGGTCGTGGGCTTGAACTCTGGGCCTGGGTGCTGTCCCTCAGCTCTTCAGCTCAAGGCCAGTGCTCTACCATTTGAGCCGCAGCACCACTTCTGGTTTTCTGGTGGTTTATTAGAGATAAGAGTCTCGTGGACTTTCTTGCCTGGGCTGGCTTTGAACCACGATCCTCAGACCTCAGCCTCCTGAGTATCTAGGATGTCAGGCGTGAGCCCCCAGCTCCTGGCTCCTATGTATTTATCTTTGCTGCTTTGTTCTACAGTGCCAGGGAGAGAATGCAAGATTTCCCATGCTGGGCCAGTGCTATACACTGAGCCCCGCCCCTATGGCTGATCCACGCCCCTTCCCTGAGCCACACTCCCGTGGCAGAACCATGTTGTTGATAAACCACGCCCCATGGTGGAAACCACGCCCCCACGCCGGAGCCACGCCCCTACCACTGAGCCATGCCCCCTCAATTTTCTCCTATGCTTTGCTTTATGGATTTTGATTTTACAGTGGTAGGTCCTGGGCCATCACTTCATCCCTCTGAGCCTCAGTTTCTCCACATTTCCAAGACCTTTACTGAGCTTTCTGCCACGTGCTAGGTCCTGTTTGAGTGCTCTGTGCTCATGGATCACCAGCCCCCTTCCAGGCTGGGGAAACGGTAGAGCCAAAGGCAAAGCCTTTACCAGGAGGACGCGAACAGCCTGGATTTGAACCCACTTCTGCCTCCTTCAGAAGCACAGGCCCTTTGCCATTTTTCTCTGCTTAGTTTATTCCCTTGGTTGATCTGGGGTCCTAGTAAGTGAGTGAGGAGGCATTTGTACACCCAGGTAAGATGCTCTGGGCAGCCATTAAGAGTCACAGGCTGGGTGACAGGAGGGGGGGAGGGGGTGTCACGCTGAGAAGCAGGGGTGTCACTTCAGCTGCCCAAAGAGGCGCCTCCTCCCCTGGAGCTGGGGTGGGCCTGTGGGGACAAAGAGGGGTCCCTGGTCCAATCACAGCCCCCAGCCTCCTGCCCGCCCCCCCCCATGCACCCAGCTACATGGATCAGGTACTGGGGCCCTTCCAGATCAATAAGCAGATGGCTTGATTTCCCTTTGGGTTGTTGAGTGGGGTTGCAATTGTATCTGGGCACATGAGGAATCGTTGCTTGATGCGATGTAGGTTGGGTTTTGAATTCATGTGTGTAGGTGCACATTCATGGGGGTCTGTGAGGGGCATGTGTGCCTGCAAGAATGGCTGTGCGTGCGTGGATCTACATGTGCGTGTATGCACTATTTATGTAGATGTACATGTGCCTATCTACCTCCACAGACATATTTCTAGCACCCTTCCTTTTCTTATTCTAGGAACAACGCACCTTTTCTACCAACTGTTGGTCTAGCCCTCTGTGTGGGAGCACTGGGGCTGACAATAGCACCCCACCTGCCTGGTCTTCTCCCCATGCTGGGCGCGCCCCATCAGGCCCACCTGGCCCAGCATTCTCTTCCTTAGGAATCGGACAGTGGGTGGTTCCATGCAGGGACCCAGGGCTGATCTCTTGGTGCCAGGCAGCCATCCTTTCTGCTCAGAGGCCTGGCATAGCCCTGGCCTGGCCTTCCTGAGGCTCATGGTTCAATCACAACAGCTTCCAGAATGTTCTTTTCCCTGGCTTGTAAGTTATACTCACTCCGGGAGTTTTCTTCTCTTTTCTTGTGGTTTCTCCGCTGAAAGAAGACAGCATGAGGTGGGTCTGGCTGCCAACCCAGAGGAAGACCCCCCCCCAGGTCTCTGGAATGTCAGGGTTGGGGGGTGAGGGGGGTAAGCTCCAGAGCTGGGGTGGGGAGATGCCTCCACAGGCTGGCTCAGCAGTGGGCTGAGAATCTCACAGGCCCCCACCACGCTTCCTGTAGATTCCCGGAAGGCTTTATGGGTCCATGGCCTTGGCTTTGTACTCTGCGGGTCCACAGCTCCAGGCGTGGGTCTCAGCTTCCTGTTTAAACCCATTAAAAACAACAGCACAAAAGAACCTGTCAAGCGTGTGGGCATGTCAAGCGTGTGTATGTGTTGAGGGGTGGGGACAGATGGGGAAGATGGTGGAAATGCGTGGGGAGAATGATGAAAGAGTTAAGTCTGACCAAGGTATAGTGTGTGTTTATATGGACAGATCAAAAGGAAGCTTCCTGTAGAACTCACTGGTGCTAACAGAACAATATGGAGGTGTGGGGGGGAAGGGGATCAACAAAACAATTGCTGGGAGCCAGTGGCTCACGCCTATAATCCTAATTACTTGGGAAGATGATACTGTTAGGCCAGCCTGGATGGAAAAAAGTCCTCAAGACCTCTTCTCAATGAAGAGCAGGCTGCAGGAAGCAAGATCCTATCCCAAAGATCCCAAGCAAAAAAAAAAAAAATCAGGGCTGGCGGTGTGGCTCAGTGGGCAGGGCGTCTGCACAAAGCCCTGAGTTCAAACTTGGGCATTGCCAAAGTATGTGTAAAACCAATTGCATCGTGAATTGTCTTGGAGGTGAGAGCGCATGGCACCCCCCTCCCCCTGCACCCTCTTGGGGGTTGGTATGGTTAAGGGGAGGATTGAAATTCCCTTCCCACAGCTGGCTCCCCTCTCTTCGTCTTGATGGTTTTCTCACCCCCTCCCCACCAGAGAAGAAAGCAAAAATGAAACTACCCTTTTTGTCTGACCCAGAACCATTCCAGACTCCTCTATACAACCATTTAGGAGGTTTAACCCTCCAGATTGACTGTCTTTCCTTCTTTCCCCAGGCCTGAGACCTGGTTGGGCAGCTATTTGCAGCATAGGCCTTTATTAACCTGGGCACAATGGTTACCTTAGACCAGGCTACAGGTGATGGGAGGGGCCCTCCCCCTCCCTGTCCCCGCCCCCTTCCCAGGACGCCTCCGACCTGCATGAGTCATCCAAAAGCCTTCCAAGAGAACAGGTCCATTGGTGATCTTCATTGTTTCTAGGGAGCACGGGCAGCAAAAGCCACAGAGAACAGCTCCTATTTAATTGAGCGCTTACTTGGGGCTAGATCCCTGAGTCCAGCACTTTCTCTGTTACCTCCTTTGATCTTCATGGGGGAGGGGGGGTATGAACCCGGAGGCTTGGAGGAGCCCCATGAATCAGGACCCATCAAGCTCCATAACCTCAGTCACATCAGCCCCCCTCTCCGGGCCTCAGCCCCCCTGCTCCCCCATGGGCTGCCTGCATTTGTGAATTTTCACTTTGGGATTTTTTTTTTTCACCTCTCTCCAAAAAGGCTCAGTCACAGCACAGGCCAGGAGTCGTGCTCTTCATGCTCTAAATTGAATTACATCCATCAGCCCCGATGCCAGCTCTATTGTTCCCAGGACCTTCCTAGCTTTAATTAGAATTTTTTTTTCCTTTCCCTAGGAGAGAGAAGACTCAGTCTCACTCAGGTTCAATAACCTTGCCAGGGGGCCAGAACCTGAAAGTAAGTGCAGGGCTCACCATCGGACGGATCGGCCAGAAGGAGACGGGGGTCAGAGGACACCGGTCCGGTGTTTACGCACAGGGGCCCTCTCTGCTTTCCCTGTTTCTCAGCAGAAACCCAGCAGGCAGTGCCTTTGAAGAGGACATGCAAGCCGGCTGCAAGGCGCACGCACACGGAAAGTCTCGAGGACGAGGCGGTCATCGGGAGGATGGGAGTTCAAATGCAGCTACATCAGAAGCAGCGGCTCAGAGGGCCTGGCAGGCAAGCACGGTGGTTCAGCCTACACACTCAGAGCCCGGGCACTCAGTGGTTAGGCCAATAAAAGCATCGTGCGCATGCCCGTACATAATTTCATCTTTCTAGAAGCCATATATTTAAAAGTAAAAAAGAGTGGCCTGTGGTGGCTCAAGCCTGGAATCCTGGCGACTTGGAAGGGGGGTGGGGGTGGGGAGGAAGGGGGGAATGGGAAGGTTGAACTTCTAAGCCAGCCCAAGTCAAAAACAAGTCTGTAAGACTCCATCTCAACCAATGGCTGGCTGGAGTGGTATCTGTCTGCCATCTCAGTGATGCAGGGAAGCAGCAATAAGAGGAACTCAGTCCAAGCCATGCTAAGCAAAAAGTGAGTCCACCTCTTTTAAAAAAAATGGAAAAAGGGGGTGGAGCATGGGAGGGTGGGAACATGGCACAGGTGTTAGAACACTTGCCCAGCAAGTGCACGGCCCTGAGTTCAAGCCCTAGTACTGCCAAAAAGTAAAATGAAGAGAATTATTTATTTATTCATCTATCTGTCTGTCTGCCTGTCTGTCTATGTGTGCAGGTTCTGGAGCTTGACTCCGGACTTAAGTGCTGTTCCTGAGCTTTGTAGCTCAAGGATAGTGCTCTACCACTTGAGCCACATCTCCACTTCCAGCTTTTTGGTGGTTAATTGGAGATTAGAGTCTCACGGACTTTCCTGCCTGGGCTGGCTTCCAACCACAGTCCTCAGGTCTCAGCCCCCTGAGTGGCTAGGATGACAGGTGTGAACCACCAGCACCCGGCTTTACTTTCTTTTCTTCTTTGTCTCCCCCCTACCCCTTGTATAGTTTTGATCTGAGGTTGCGAGAGCGGTGGAGGTGATTTGAACCAGTGATTCGCAGGGAGGGAGAGGCGGGGATTCAGTCCCATGGATGTCTGCAGGGAGCTGAACACAACAGCTTCACCTTGAAGACTCCCTTCCTCACAGACTCTCTTGGGGGAGGGGGGGCGCGGAGGGAAGCTTCAGGTCCGCCTCACTCTGTGAGGCTTTTCAAAGAAGGGGTTATTTGCACACCTTCAGACTAGACAGGGCAGGTGACAAGAGCCCCCAGGAAACACTGCTGCTGGCACCTTGGAGAAGGGCGTTCAGGGTCACCCTTGGGCTGACCAGCCCTGCTCCCCGCCTCGGTGAACATTCAAAGTGCACTTTCCAGCCTGCCCCACGCCCTGCAGGCCCGGAATGCGCTTCAGACTGCTGTAATTAAGCCTGGGTTGCAGCAGCTAGAGCAGGGCTTGTCCATTCCTGGGGCTCTAAATGCACTTGTCAAAACCACTTGGGTTGGAAACCCTCTGTATCAACCCCAAGCCAAGCCTGTGGCCTTGGAAGCCTCAAAGCTTCTGGGCGTCTCTTGTTTGTGAAACACCTCTATTGTTTTTTTGGACATCGATTTTAAAAGACTCAAATGATTCAGAGTCTCAGACACATACTGGTTCGACTCCTGATCCAGCCACTTTTTATTTGGGTGACCTTTGACAAGTCATCTTTCTCCTCCCCTCCCCCCCACCCCCCACTGAGCCTCAGTTTCCTCATCTGAAAAGCAAGATTCTTGTGTCAAGGGTACAGTTGCCCTCCTTCCATCCAATGACCATAGTTCTATTTGCTTCCTTGATGGTGTGTGTGTGTGTGTGTGTGTGTGTGTGTGTGTGTGTGTGTGTACATGCGTGTTCTTGCCAGTACTGGGTGCTGTCCCTTAGATTTTTTCTGCTCAAGGCTTGTACTCTACCACTTGAGTCACCAGCTCTATCTCCTCCCAGCTTTTTGGTGGTCACATGGAAGAGAAGCATGTCACAGACTTTTTCTGCCTGGGCTGGCTTTGAACCACAGTCCTGAGATCTCAGCTACTCAGTCTTCTGAGTAGCTAGGATTACAGGTGCGGGCACCCAGCTCTTCCTGGACTTTTAACAATTCGATCCCTGACCTTGTGGAACAGAAACCCTTCCTAGCAAGCCTGTGGCAGGTCATGTGACCACACGAGTCCTGCCACCCTGCTATGGGTTTTGGCAAAGTTTCAATGTGTAATGTGTGTCTCCCTCCCCTCCCCCCCCCCACCCCCAGTTTCAGGTTTCAGAATTGGGAAGTGATGTGGGCCTTTAAGAGGTGGGGCCTATGGAGAGGTAACTACCTCATTGGACGTGACCTCAGCAAGGATTATGGGAGCCCTGACTTTGGAGCTGACACCATCTACTTGTCAATCCCTCACCAGAAGCCATACTGACACGTGACCTTCATCTTGACCTTGGGCTTTGAACCTCTGCAACTCTGAGCTAAGGAAACCTCTTCGTGATAAAGTTAGGCTGCCTTGGGCGTTTGGTTGTAGAGACAAAAAACTGACTTATAGAGATCCTAAAAGAGAGGCGTGAGCAGGGCCCCGTTCCCTCCTCCTTCCTGCTGCCTGGGATGCGGTTGTGATACAGGAGCTCCAGAAGCCCCACGCGACCATGGAGGAATTCACCTGTGAAGAATAGCAGAGTCTCAGGAAAGAAATGAGCCGGACTCATTGACGTCTGCCTGGGAGTTTGTTTAACATCCAAGAGAAATAAACTTCCTTCCTTAGGCCTCGGCTGTTTGGGGCCCTGTTTTCGTTTTTGTGTTTTTAATCCCAGTCCTAATTGATCCCTGCTGCTAGAAGGATTCAATGGGCCCATTCCCATACAGGCCATGTGCCCAGAACATGCTAAGCTCCCCGTAGGCATAAATAGCATGTTATTTTAAATGCAAAGCAAAGAGTTAAGAGAATTTTTGTAGTTGAGCAATCTGGTGCCGTGTTTAGGACAAGACTTAGAAGACAGAAGGAAACCCCTGCATGGAGCGCCACCGAACTGTTAGCGTGTGTTCCTGGGCAAGTTTTGTTTTCCTTTGCTGTACCTCTGTTTACAGGCCTGTGGAACTGGCACCGTACCTGGCATGTTATGGTAGCCACATACTGTACCCGTAGTGTACATGGGTGTCAGTCTGATGAGTGACTCAGGCTTTGGCCTTCAAGGCAGCTCCTAGTTCTTGTTTTCTACATCTCCAATCATCCATGGGAGCCATGGCCCCAAAACCAGGGGGTATGGGGGCAATTCTTTATTATTATTATTAGCCAGTCCTAGGACTTGAGCTCTGGGGCCTGGACTCTGTCCCTCAGCTCTTCAGCTCAAGGCCAGCACTCTACCACTTGAGTCTCAGCACCACTTCCGGTTTTCTGGTGGGTCACTGGAGATAAGAGTCTCATGGACTTTCCTGCCCAGGCTGGCTTTGAACCGTGGTCCTCAGATCTCAGCCTCCCTAGTAGCGAGGATGGCAGTAGCTAAGAGGCCCAGCAGCAATTCTTCACTTTTGCACCAACACTCAGAACACAGCCCAGATGAGATGGGCCCCAGTGATTCTTCACTGAATGTTTTGCTCACCCAGGAATTAATGCTCGGTTGGCCCAGTCCCAGGCCAGGGAGGCTGAGGGAAGTCAAGGAACGGGCTGCTGCCGCTCTGGGTCCTTACGGGAAGAAAATCAGACTCCGGCAGGACCCCTCCACGTGCAGCCCCTGCAGCCTTATGGCCTTTTGGGGGGAAGGGGGCTCTGAGGACCCCCAAGAATACACCAGCCGTCCTGACCCTGGCAGGAGAGGCCACAGAATCCCAATGTTGACAGAACCCCAATATTTTCCTTCCTAGCAGAGAAGACTTCTTCTTCTTCGCTCCTAAAACTTATTTGCGCTCTTCCAAAGATGCAAGTGGTGCAGAAAGATGCAGACCGGAGCGCGCACCTGGCCACCTGAGATGCAGAGGTGTGCGCGTGCACGGGTGCATGCGCAGCCCCTCTCCCCCTCCCCCACCCTCAGGCCTGGTTCTACCACGCATGAGCCCTGGGAGTGACCTGACTCTGGGGTCCTGGGGTCCCCATCCTGGGCACACATCCTGCTGCTGAGGTCCAGGGGCGCCCTTCCCAAAAGGGGGACTTTGGGGAGTGGCCTTGTGTTGGGATTATTGGGGTGAAGGCCCGGACTCCTTTGTTTTGGTACCTTCAAGTTATTGTCCACTTAAGTTCCTTGTGGGTCATTCATTGGTTGATGGGTTCATCCATTTATCCGTTTGCTCATCCACTTATCCATTTGCTCATCCACTTATCCGTTTGCTCGTCCACTTATCCATTTGCTCACTCCATCATTTGGTCACTCACTCATTCATTGGTTCATTCACTCATTGATTCGTTTACTCATTTTCTCACTCAGCCATTTGATGACTCATTCATTTGCTCCTTCATTGATCGATTGACTCATTCACCCTTTCATCGTCACCGATGCTTGGCGACAATGCAGCCAATGCAGCCCTCCCCCGCCAGATGCACGCCCATCTTCTCTGTTGCACACATGCGTGTTATTTACATCCGATCCTGGAAACCACTGCGCACGCACCTGTGTTCCATTCATGAAACCCCCTGGGGTCGTGTCCATCCTGAGGTCTGTTCTCTTCCTCACCACAGTGTCTTGCAGGCCCAGTGACCTGCGGTAGGTACCCACTGGGGCGCCGCTCAGCACTTCAAGCTGTGCATTACGGGGGGGGGGGGGGGTTAGACACTTAAGAGACAGGCAGAGAGAGAGAAAGAGAGAGACAGACATGAAGGAGCCTTGGCTGGCATCACATCCGGGAGCACCCGCATTCAGGCCCCACGTGGGTCCCAGTGACGATCACTCTGGAGGCACTGTCCTGGTCCCTGACCTCTGCCCAGCACAAAGGCTGTCCCCGTGATCCTATGTCAGTTCCATCTGGTGATGTGAAAGTCATCAAGTATCTTCTGATCACCTGCCCGGGTGGCCCTGTGTCAGGACCTCTGGTCCTGTGCCTTAGGATCCTTCCCCGATGTTCAACAGGGAGGAGCGATGGTAGGAAACCTTCTAGAACCCCTGTGACCGCTCAGGGCCTTGTTGTCCTTACTTAGAATGCACAGGAAGGGGAAAGGGGACAGACCAGATCATCTCAAAAGCCAGCCGCAAAGAGACGAAGACCTTGGGTTCAAGTCCCAGCCCAGCATTCTCACTGTGAGCTGGGGGCTTCTGTGTGCTGCAGCTCATACGTGAGAGACACGGGACCGTGCACCTTCTCTGACAATGCCAGCCCTCTATACCACCTGATGCCAGAAACCTATGGGGTCATCAGAGAGCCTGTGAGTGGCCGATTGGCTGGCAACCTTTTAGTTCTGCCCCAGCATCTTGCTGCCCCAACTTGAGGCATGTCTAATGCATCAGGATCCAGTACTGTCCACCTACCTCTGTCCACATCCATGTGCTCGTCCATACCTGTCCATGTGTATCTGCACACACTGTCCATCTACCTACCTGCTGACAGATCCATCCATAGCCATCCATCCGTCCATCTATCCATCCATCTATAGCATCCATCCATCTATCCAGACACCCATCCATCCATAATCATCGATCCATTCATTCATAGACATCCATCCACTCATCCATTCTTCTGTCCATCCATCTCTTTCTACCTGAGCAATGGACATCCTGCTTTTAAAAAACCTTCTGCTGCACCTCTTTCTGTGGCTTCTGAGCCAAGAAGCTTGCTGTTAGATTTCCTTTCTGTGTCTTCCTGCCTGGCCCCTGCCAGGTTTTGGCTGGTGAGCTCTTTAATTGGCAGTTGTGTCTTCTACGGAGCCTGCCAGGCCGTTAGGTAGAGTGCTACTTGTCTTCTAATGCACTTTTCATTATTCGCTGTGTGCGTGATTTTACACTGCAAGACGGGGCCTCAAGCAGCTGTATCCCGACTGCTGTAACTCAGTTTCTCTTGGTTCTCTTTGTATTGTATATACAGACTGGTATAGTCAAATATTTCTTGAGTACCTAATATAGTCCTATGTGTTTGACTGAAACGAAACACTGTTCTCCTGGAAGTTTCCGTCTGTAGAAGACAGATACTGAACACCTAATTGCACGCTAATAAATTACAGATCATAAAGCTTTAATTCTCAATACGAAAATGCTGCGGGAGCTTATTACAAGGGGAGTGTAGGTCGGCTTTTCAGTGCTAAGACCTGAGCTAGACCAACGTAAAGGAGAGAAGATGGACTTTGGCTCATGGTTTCACTGCAGGGTCAGCTGACTTTGGGGCCTGTGGAGGGGTAGCTCATGGCAGTGGGAGTGCGAGGTGGAGCCAGCCTGCTCACCTCACGGCGTCTGCAAGCAGAGGAAGGGCTGGGGTGCTCATACCCCCGCCCAGGAACCCCCAGTGACCTCACTTCCTCCTCCTCATGGTCCCGCCCCTTCCCAGTAATGACAGGAGCTGGGGATGAGCTGTAGCACATCAGCCTTTGGGGGAATATTTAAGATACAAACCACAACAAGGAGCTATGATTATTCTGTTCTGTTCCATGCTATTCCACTCTGTTCCATGCCATATCCTTCTGTTCTATTCAATTCGATTCCATTCCAATACTAACAAACAGAAAAAATAGTATGTAAAGGAGGCATAATGTGAGACATAATCAACATGTTTTGCATTGGAAAGCATTTTTTCAATTGCAAAATAGAAACTCAAGCTTAACTTACTTAAAAAAGGGGGATGATTGCTAAGAAATTCTCACTATCTTAAACCACATGAAATTGCCATTGTTAAAAAAAAAAGTTGTCTAATGTTGTTATCATATCTATTTGTTTCAACGTAAGAACCAGAAAGTCTAAGAGCACTCACTTCAGGTACAGTTGGATCTAGGTGGCTTCTTTCATGAAGATTCCAATGAGAGTTCTGGGCTTTCATTGGAACAAAGGCTCTTATTGGCTGAGATTGGTTATGCACCCTTCTGTGGACCAATCACAAACACAGAGGCTGGGATTCTCTGATTGGCTATTTCTGGTTTTCATACTCCCCATCCACCAATCCGTAGCCTGGAGTGAGCCCTACCTTAATGAGTTGGATGGGGAATGGAGGATATAAATGACAACCCAGAGTTATGTTACTACATGGGGAGGGAGGTGTAGAGGAAGAGAGAGAGAGGGAGAGAGAGAGAGAGAAGAGAGATTTCCAGTGATTTTGTCTCCCTTGTCTCCATTCATTTATTTTCTTCTGCCTCTCTGCATGTTCTAAATTTCTACAGTGAACATGAATTGCTTGTGAGAAGAATTTTAAAGTTATTAAAAGAGCAACCCAAAGGTATTCAGAATGGAATTTGGGCCCAGATGTGCCGTGGCTTTCTTCCAGGCTGATAATGGCTTTCTGTATTATCCCTTCCAGGTACGATTTGCATTTTAACCAGAGTCAAAATGCTGTGACTGCAAGGAGAGTGTAATGAAGGGATTTGAGGCATGGAGCAAACCCTGGAGCAGCCCCCTCCACCTCCCCCCTCCCCCTTTGTCTGCCTTGGCAGGGACCCGGAATCCAGCTTCCCTCTGGGATTGAATCGCCGCCCTTGAAAGTGGTACCCAGCTCCCAGCCTGAGAGTGCTCACCTGGGAAGAGGGGATGAGAGCCTTGCAATCCCTTTCCTTAACAGCACCGCCTGGAGATCACCCAGAGAAGGCCTGAAATCCTTAAACAACGCTTCCACTTGCCCCCCAGGCCCGCAATTCCGCCACTTTGACCTGCAAGCTCATTACCCCTCAGTGTCTCTCACCTGGAAAATGGAATGCAAATTACTTTGCATGCAGAGTGGAGAGAGGATCTGGCAGGTCACATGTAATAAAACACTGGGTGTTTACTGGACACTTGGCCTGTGCTTGCTCTTGGCCTGTGCTTGCTCTTTTGTCTTTTGACCCAAGGCTTCCCAGAAGCTCTGGCAGAAACCGCATCCTTGGGGTCAGAGGCTCTTTTACACACACGTTTACCTACACAACTGTGATCATGGAGCAGCATCCTGAAAATTCACACACAGCAGACAGGTTACAGCCTAGGGTTCTAAAAGGCTGAGTTACTTTTCCTACTTAAAGAAGGTGGAGATGCCCAGCTATTTGACAATGCTAGGTCATTAAAGGGACTCACTTAGAAAAAATTCCCACTTTTTGGCTGTACTCAGGACCTGGTGCTTGCTAGGCAGACATTCCACCACTGAGCCACACCCCTAGCCGCTGCCCTCGTCCCCTTCCTCCTTCTCCTCCTCCTCCTCCTCCTCCCTCTCCTCCTCCTCCTCCTCCTCCCCCTTCTTCTTATGCTTTAGTTATTTTTCACACAGATCTTATGCTCTTTGCCTAACTTTGGGTCACAATCCTTGTACCTAGCCTTCCTGAGTAACTGGGATTACAGACATTCACCACCATGCTGAGCCCACTTCAAAACTGTCTTCATTCGTAAGGTGAGACTGATATGTCACAGCACGGTTTGTCTGCCCATCAGCCCACCCATTCACCCATTATATGTCCATGGATCCATCCATCCACCCATCATATGTCCATCCATCCATCCATCCATCCATCCATCGACCCATCCACCCATCCACCCATCCATCCATCCATCATATGCCCATCTACCAAGGTGTGGCTTGAACTATACCTCCACTTCCAGCTCTGCCCAGGGTTGGTTTCAAACCACTCAGATCTCAGCCTCCTGAGTAGCTAGGATTATAGGCATGAGCCACTAGCACCCGGCAGTTTCAGAAGTCTTTTTTTTTAATCCTTTGAAGGGCATCAGAACCATGGATGAGAAACAGCAACCTGCAACTGACCACAGGCCTGTCTGCTTCTCTGCCCATGGCATGACCACAGGCCAGTGTCTTGCTCCCTGCCTCTGATATACCAACTACTACCACTGAACAGACAGGCACTGGAGGCCAGGGACGCAGCCATGCAGAGATCGAGTTGGCACATCATCCACAAAGGCCCCCATGCCTGCTCCTATTATCTTGCTATCTTTTTATTGGGTGGGGAGTCGAGTCCAGGGGTGTGATGTCCCTTCTCTGGGTTCATCCAGCTTGTAGAGATTAAATCTGAATTTAGATCCCATCCCGTTCGCTGGGGACTGTGTGTCACTAGCCACATTCCAACGCGATCCAAGATGGAAAGAATGTGCTGGAGAACCTCGGACTCCTGGGGGAGGAAATTAGGGGCAGGCTGGATGGAGAAGCGAACGTGGGTGGCAGCTCCCAGCTGGGGTTTGGCACTGGGCTGGGCAAGGCAAGATGGATGAGGGGTGGAGGGAGCAAGAGCTGGAGAGAAGGCTGGCAGGGGAAGAGGAGGAACAGATTGGCAGTGCAGAGAGATCGGGCTGCTGCCAAAGAACTCTGGGGGTCAAACAGGGCCACCTGAGTGAGCCCCTTAAGAAGCCTTGCTCTCAGCCGGCCCTGGTGGCTCACGCCTGTAATCCTAGCTACTCGGGAAGCTGAGAGCCAGAAAAGTCTGGGAGACTTTGTGGCAAAAAAAATAAAATAACCATCAAGAAGACGGGGCCTTGGAAGCATGATCATCTGGAGAGACGGCCGCGGAGTTTTAGTCACTCGGACCTGTGGTTGAATGATGCGATTTATACCTGACCCCTGAACTTTCGAGCGTTTTTAATCCTGAGACACCCGATACAATGAGCAGAGAAGCTGAAAGTATTTTAAAGAGCTTATCGGATGGTGGAAAAGTCAGGTGTATATACACGCTCCCAGTGGCTGGGTATTTGTTCTATTTGCCCTCTTTAATCCTTGCTGATCCTCTTTTTCCCTTCATATTAATCCTTTCTCTCCACCCTGAACTACCCTCCCCTGCAGATAATCGGGAGAGAGCTATCTACCTGGAGCCCCCCCCCTGCCCCCATCCCTGGCACCCAGCCCCTCCCCCCCCCCCCCCCCCCCGCAGGACCCTGGATCCCGCATCCTCTTCCTTACCTGCTGGGGTGGGGTGGGGGGAGGGGGAGGAACATGAGTAGAGGTCCTGGCATCACCTGAAGAAGCTTCTAGACCACACACACGATGCATGAGCTAGTCATCGCTCCCCAAATATCTGTTTTGCAGAGTTAATCGCCTTACAGGATTTTGTGTTCTAGAAGCTAATAGAAAGCCAGCAATTTTTCCATTTCCAGGTTGTTGTTGTTTTTTTTTTTTTTTTTCCCTTCCCACTGCACTGGGGTTTGGCAAACAAACCTCCCTCCCTCTGCATTTTGGAAGCGGCTTGTTGTATTTGATATTTATTATTTGTTCATTTGTTTTCATACAAACTGGCGAGGTCGTTGGGCATCCTGTATGATTTTTATCCTTCCTCCCCTCTCCCTCAAAGCCTGGAACACCAAGACTGCTGTCATTTCCATTTTGCACACGAGGACATGAACTCTTGGCTACCAGGGATCCTGCTCTCCCCCTGCCCCGGCCCCCGTCCGCACAGAGCGAGATGGCGCTGGGCTCTGACTCATGTCTGTCTGAAGCCCAGAGCCCAAGCTTTGAAGCATTATGACTTCATTGTCCACTTGGCTGGCCAAGAATGCCCCCTCCCCTGTCCCCAGAGCACCCTTGGCGGTGACTTCTGGAACCTACGTCAACAGCCTGGGCCCTGTGTTAGAGAAGTCCGACCTGCGCAGGTCCTGGGTGCAATCAAACTCTGGTTTCCTTTAACTTCCTAGGTCAGAGGTCGGCAAATCCAGCCCACGGCTGGTTGTTGTAAATAAAACTTTATTGGAACGCGGCCCTGCTCATTCATTGATGTGGTGTGTGTTTGCTGCTTGGAAATGAACAGCCTGGGAGAGCAGTAAGGCGTATGTCACGTGGTTCAGAAAGGCTGAAAGGTTCAGAAAGTACGTACCTCTGCCTCTTGGAGAAGATTTTCTAACTCCTAGAATCTGGGGTAAACATGATAGTTGGAGGTCATTAATGACAAAGGAGATGGGTACGGTGGCACACGCCGGTGATCCCAGTTACTGGGGAGACCAAGACAGAAGGAGCAAAGCTCAAGGTCACCCCCAGCAAAAGTTAGCAGTACCCTATCTCAAAAACAAAACACATGATGGTGTGTTGGCCTGTAATCCTAGTGTCTCAGGAGGCAGGGACAGGAGGATCGCTGTGTGAGGCCAGCCCGGTGAGAAGTCGGCCCTACCCCAAAGGTAAGCCGGGTGTGGCAGCACACGGGTGTGGCCCTCGCTTATCCATAGGTGGACTGAAGTTCCAGACAAAGTTAATGTGAGCACCTAACTGAAAAGCAGACTAAAAAAACCAAAATGACTGTGGGGTATGGTTCAGGTGGTAGAACCATCTACCTAGCAAGCTCAAGCTCCCGAGTTCAGTCTTGTTGGTTTTCAAAGCTGACATTTCTTTCTTTTCCCTTTTTTTTTTTTTGGAGGGGGGCATTCGTTGTGGGACTTGAACTCTGGGCCTGGGCGCTGTCCCTCAGCAATTCAACTCAAGGCCAGCGTTCTACCACTTGAGCCACAGCACCACTTCTGGTTTTCTGGTGGTTTATTAGAGATAAGAGTCTTACAGACTTTCCTGCCCGGGCTGGCTTTGAACCATGATCCTCAGATCTCAGCCTCCTGAGTAGCTAGGATGACAGGCATGAGCCACTGGCGCCCGGCGAGCTGACATTTCTTTTATACAGTTCTGTGTCCCGGCTGGGGATGACTGAAGGCAGCTTTAGCCCTGCTCCTTTTGTCTTCCATTCTGAACAGTGGCCACCACCCCGCTGTGGCCCTCTGAGGGCCGGGTACACACACCTCAAGAGGAGCAACTAAGGCAGGTGCGGTGGCTCACGCCTGTCATTCTAGCTACTCAAGAGGCTGAGATCTGAGGAGCAAGACGGAAGCCAGCCCTGGCAGACACATCCCTGAGACCCTCATTTCCAATTAGAAAAAAAAAAAAAAAAGAGCCAGAAGCGGAGCTGTGGCTCAAGTGGTAGAGTGTAATCCTTGTGCAAAAAAAAAAAAAATCTATGCAAGAACATGAGGCCAGGAGTTCAAGCCCAGTACTGGCGTGCGCATGCACACACACACACACACACACACACACACACACACACACACACACACACACAGAGCAAATGCAAACCCAGATGTCATGGAAAGCCCAGGGCAGGAGCTCAGAACCTGTCCAATTATTTCAGAAGCTCCAGATGTTGCAATTGGGGACAGCAAGTCACATGGTCCAGCTAAGGGTCAGGGAGCAGGAGGAAACATTGGGCTGCAGTGAACTAAGAGAAGAGAAAGGAACACGGAGCAAATCGTAGGAATGCCTCCACCGCCCAGCTCATCGCGTCTCTGGGGGACACAGGACCCCCTCACCCTCATCTGCCCGCAGTGCCTTCATTCCTCAAGCAGCAAGCCGTCAAGCCCCCCCTCCACACATACCCAGAGCCTCTTGCTCTGCCTCCACTTCACCATAATGACACATGGCAGTGTAGTTATTTAGATGTGTCCGTGTTAGTTAAAATGATAAAGCCAGGCAATGAGGTGCTTGTAATCTGTAGTTAGAATTCCAGGAGACAGGAGAAGGAACTTTGTTGTTACTGCGGCTGCTGTGTGTGTGTGTGTGTGTGTGTGTGTGTGTGTGTGTAGCTGCACATGCATTTGGGGGGGTGGGCAGTGAAAAGGGGTCTCATCAGCTAAGGCACTTGTCCGGCACGTGTGTTGATTGGGCCAGGGGACTGACCAGTCTCCATTATCTATTCTGCAGTAGTAAAACATACACTCCTGTTGGAAGGATCCTGAGCAATGGAGAACTCCGATCCATCAGAAAGGAGAAAAAACAATCCAACTCAGGCTCTGCCTGTGAGTCAGCTTTCCTGGCCATCTCTGACAAAAACATCCCTCCTGCCAGAACCAGACTCCACCCAGTGTGTGTCCTAGGCCCAGGGGGCTTCTCCTCTCCAGCCTGCTGGAATGCATCAGCATGAACTAGTCCCAAGTTATAGCCGTCACTCAGTGCTACAGTAATGCTGCTGCGTAACAAACAAGCCCCGTCTCGTTAAATAAGCATAACCAGCGATCCTATGGTGCAGCTGTCCCCTGGGCAGCTCTGCTGGTCCTGGCGGGGTTTAGGTGACACTGAACGGGGGTGGGCTGACTGGAAGCTGGATGACACAGCCTCTTCTGCCTGCGCCTCTCATCTCCCAACAGGGAGGCAGCCTGTGGCAGGGGCCAGGGGCCGGTGCTTCTGGTATCATGTGTGTGCACATCCGTGCTCACTTGTGACAGGCTGAGCTGTGGAAAGGAGCCGAGTTCACGGGCTTGATCTCACTGAGCAGCAGCCTCCCCTCCCCCAGGAGGGCACGGAGCGGGACTCCCTGTGTGGTTTTGGGAAGGGGGGAGCCGGAGAGCCCCAGGAGGAGAGCTGCAGGCACGCAGGTGTCTTGATGATTAATGATCTAAAAATCAGGGCTAGTGGGGTTTCTGCTCCCAGGAGTCTTTTACTAAGGTCTGGGCCAGTGGGCGGGGTTCTCCGTTCTCCAGAGATGGGTGAGGAGACAGTCCTGCTGAGAATGCAGCTCTGGATGGGCCTGGGGTAGGCCTTCCCGGGGCACTGGCCTGGGCACCGGGTGGGGTGCTGGGGTGGGGTGGGGGGGAATCCTGCCTGCAGTTATGGGTCCTGGGCCCTGGTACTCCACCCTCCCCACCCCCAGCCTCCCTCAGGATCCCTGTGTGCCTTGATTCCCGTTAATGGGTGGAGTCTGTTTGCCTGGAATCTTGAGAGCCAGACTGGTCTCATCAGTGGTGCTGACAATGGTGGAAGGGGGGGACTCTGCGCCAGGTCTTCGCTTCCGGGTTAAGTGAACTGGAGCACTGGCTCTTCTTTAGGAACTTGCCCAGCCTCGCTGGGACAGGCCAGTTAGCCCGACAGAGGGGCAGACTCTCATGAGAACAGCTTACCCTCCACCAAGGCCATTCTGGTGGTCACCCTCTCCCCAAATATAGAAGAGGCCAGCCAAGACCACAGAGCCACCTCCTGGCCATCCAGCTACACTCAGGTAAGGAAGCCCAGTGGAGGCCAGAAGGCTGGGCAACAGATTGTTGACAATGAGTAAAAGAAGGAGGCTATGAGTTTGGGCCTGTTTGTTAGGCAGCAGTAGCTGACAGGTACATTGTGTGTGTGTGTGTGTGTGTGTGTGTGTGTGTGTGTGTGTGTCTGTGTCTGTGTCTGTGTCTGTGTCTGTGTGTGCGTGCACACGCAAGTTAGCTGGATTATAGAGGGTACTTAGAAACAGTTTTCACCAGGAAGAGCTGACATGGGCCCATGAATCACCTAGACAGAGGAGAAAAACTCTACAGGCCCTTTTGGGGAAGATACTCCATCCACCAAGGCAAGACAGATCACAAATGAAATCCATAAACCCATGATACAGTATGCTCAGTAACAGAAGTGTACATGCATGCGCACACATGCATACACACACACACACACACACACACACACACACACATACACACACACACCAAAGAAAAGGGCACAGAGCCCCTGAGAGGAGTGCGATCTTGACCATAGCACCTTCCTAATGGGGCTCAGATCTCCAGCACTGGGCTGGAGATCTCCTGCCGAAGAGAGTTCAAACGGAGAGGAGGTTGAGGAGAGGCTGGCAGCGCCCGTGGTGGGGGGAGGGGGGCGCCTGGTTATTCTTAGCAGGGCCCTGGGGCACACAAAGGCTCTTTGGCCCGCCAGCCAGCTCCTCAGAGCTTCTAGGAGGTGCAGCCAGACCACAGACCCTCCTGTGGCCAAGTCTGGTTGGAAATTCTTTCCGCCTGAGGCGTCAGGAATGCGAGGAGGGCGAGGGGGCCCCTGGAGCCCCTTTGTGGTCTGCTATGTCAGAGCCTGGGTCAGGAGAAACGGGGCGGCGGTGGGGAGGGGGGTGTGCTGCTTGGGGCCAGGCAAGCAGGACCCCAAACCCAGGCTCCAGCCACCCCGGCACTGCCCGCCTGCTGGCAGTGTCCAGAGAGTGGGAGTTGCTGAAAAGGTACACAGACTTCTTTGCTGGAGCCCCCAGCTCTGGAAGGTTCTAGAAACACTGTTCACCTCACTGTCACCTAGGAGGTGAGTGAGAGCCCTTTGGGGGAATTAGCAAAGTTAGGAATGAGCAATTGAAACCAGAGTGGGAATCCTAGGTTCAAATCCTGCCTCTGCCCTTAACAAGTGTGACCCTGGGTGGGTTAATGTGGGCTGTGCCTCAGTTTCCCCAACTCATCCTAATCCTTACAGGATTGGGGTAAGTGCTGTGAGGTTTAGTGTGAGTAAATTCTGTTGTTGTTGTTGTTTAATTTTAGGTCAACCTCAGAGAGACCGAAAGTCCTCAAGAAATCTGTTCTTACCTTCAGCTAGATCTAAGTACCCTCAGGTCTCCTCAAGAAGGGAGCTTTTTTTCCAGAATTATCCACACATTTCAGCACTTGAAGGCCCTGAGCAGTCCATCACCAGGAAGCCCTTTGACCTCTGTTCCACCCAGAGCAACCCTGTAACCCTCTCCAAGATCAGCCCTGGTCATTTACTAGGGATTCAGAGGATGTTCATGGCAGGATTTGAACCCAGGATTTCCTCTCCAGTGCTGATTGCTAGGAGAGAAGCCCTGTTCTCTCCCTTCACCCACACTACTTAGGTTTGAACTCAGGGCCTTGAGTTCTCTTACTTGGCTCTCTTGTGCTCAGTTGGTGTTCTACCACTTGAGCCACACCTCTTGTCTAGCTATTTTTAATGATTAATTAGGGATGGAGTCTCACAGACTGGGCTGGCTTCAAAGCCACAATCCTCCAGTTCTCAGCCTTATGAGTAACCAGGATTACAGGCATGAGCCTCCTGACTCTTCTCCTGGCTGAGTGAAGGGACAAGGCCTCCCTCCCGATCTTCTGACCGGCTGAGCAGAGGCGATCCGAGGAAACATGGAAGCCAACAAGTCCTGGAAGAATTGTTGGGATCAACAGGATTTTCAGGATCTTCTAGGGGTGAGGCCTAGAAATGGAGCAGGGACGGGAGCCCTGCAAAATCATAGCCCTGTGGAAGAAAAAATAACTTAAAAAAGAACTGAAGGAGATCGTTTGGAGAATTATTGAGTGCCAGAACCCCCAAACTACAAACAGGATGTGTGAAACCATCTCAAGCACAAAGGTCACAATGTACAATTGAAATGGCGCTGCTTGGTGGCCTCTTTTCCTTCGCTATGGTTGAACGCTACCAATTAGGAGTGGTGTGTGTGTGTGTGTGTGTGTGTGTGTGTGTGTGTGTGTGTGTGTGGTTTTTCAAAGAGCACACCAGGCTTCTCAATCAGACCCAGGCCCATGGTGGCAGGGGGGAGGGGGGGGTGGAACTGGGGGGTGGGGGCTGAGCAAATCCTAGACTCCATTCCACAGAGATGCTTTCTTCTCTTTCTGGAAAAATATCAGCAGAAGGCATCGCCTACCTCTCTCCCTTTGACAGTCGGCAGTGGTTTTACTGGAAATAAATGAATCATTGAAAAACATCAGCCCTGGATGTTTTTAAGCAGACCCCAACCTGGCCCAGTGGTGTTTGTGTGTGTGTGTGTGTGTGTGTGTGCGCGTGTGTGTGTGTCCCGGTACTGGGTTTTGAATTTAGAACCTCAGCATGATCCCTCCCTAAGGATTTTTTCTTGTCTTTTCTTTCAAGGCGAGGGCTCTACCACTCGAGCCACCACATCTCCACTTCTGGCTTTTTGGTAATTCACTGGAGATAAGAGCCTCACAGACTTTCTTTCCCCAGCTGGCTTCATTCAAACCTAGAATCCTCAGATCTCAGCCTCCTGAGTGGCTGGGATTACAGGAGCGAGGCACCAGCCGCTCCCGCACCTCCTCCCCTGTGGTCTTTATGAACACCAGTCCTGCTCACTGGGGGTGAGGGGGGGGGCTCCTGCTGGGCATGGTGCCAGCTTGATTTCTTTGTCTAGTAGCTAGGACTCAGTTTACACTGTGGCTGGGGCGGGGTGGCTGAGCTGGCAGCAGGGCGGGCCCGTGAGCTGGTCCTTCTGAGGTGGGGGTGGGGCTTTCTTCGGGTGGGAGGACCCCACTGGGAGCACTGCCAACACAGGGTCTGCTGAGCTTTCATGAGTACCAGACACCCCGGGGATCTTGCCCCTGGCCTGGGGCGGACCCAGAGATTCCACCCTCCTACCCCAGCTCCAGGATGAGTGTGCCCCAGGTGGCTGCTCACACCCTTGGGATGACACCTGCCGGCTTTGCCCCCCAGCCTCCACCCCCTCTCCAGCCTCCCCACACATACACTGCCTGTTGGCCTCCCATGGATTTGGGGCTTCTGAAAGGCGACAGTAAGTGTGACCATCACGGAAATGCGGGGCCACACTTGAGTGCATGGAGGGAACTCTCAAGGGGAGGTGCATCTGCTGCTTCCTTCTGGAGAAGCTCAGGGTTCAACACAAGCATTGGAGGGCCCAGCACCGGCGCCCACGCCTGTCATCCCAGCTACTCAGGAGGCTGAGGTCTGAGGATTGCAATTTGAAGTCAGCTCGGGCAGGAAAATCTATGAGACTCTGATCTCCAATTAACCAGCCAGAAATGGAGGTGTGGCTTAAGTGGTAGAGCACCATGTTTTTTTGTTTGTTTGTTTGTTTTGGTCATGGGGCCTGAACTCTGGGCGCTGTCCCTCAGCTCTTCAGCTCAAGGCTAGCGCTCTACCACTTGAGCCACAGCATCACTTCTGGCTTTTTTCTTTTTGCTTATGTGGTGCTGAGGAATCAAACCCAGGGCTTCATGCATGCAAAGCAAGCACTCTACCACTGATCCACCTTCTCAGCCCCTAGAGCACCAGCTTTGAGTATAAAAGCTAATGGATGGCACCTAGGCCTTGAGTTCAAGGTCCAGTACCAGGACCCAGCCCCCGAAATGTGGGGGAAAGAATCACATATATTAAAATGTTCAACATATTTGGTCATACATAGGTGTGTGTAGTATAAAATGACTGTAGCCAGGTACTAGTGGCTCATGCCTATCATCCTAGCTACTCAGGAGTCTGAGATCTGAGGATAGTGGTTCAAAGCCAGCCTGGGCAGGAAAGTCTGTGAGACTCTCATCTCCAATGAACCACCAGGAAACCAGAAGTGGCGCTGTGGCTCAAAGTGGTAGAGCGCTAGCTTAGAGCAAAACGGCTCAGGGACAGCACTCATGCCCTGAGTTCAAGCCCCATAACCAACAACAGAGCAGAACAAAACAACAACAACACAAAGCCTACATAAGCCAGCTACTATCCATCTCGTTCCCTTATGGAAGCCTCGGGTGTTTTAATGACAGGAACTTGTAAGATCCACTTGCTTGGTGAGTCGTACATAGAGTATCATGAACTATGGCTCTTGTGAAGGTGAGCTCATTGATGGTGCAGGGCTGAGCCTTTGCACGCTCAGACCCGTCTAAACGAGCTGGTTCTGGGTTTGCTTTTCTGTGTTTGGCTTCGTCTGCTCCAGGTCATATCCTCCACATCCCCGCATGCTGTTGAACCCAGCAGCATTCCCTCCTTTTTACCGATTGTATAGTATTCCATTGCATGTGCCTACCCTATTTCCTTCATCCATCCATCCACTCATCTATCAGTTGGTTCTGTGTCTTGGCTCTTTTGTGCAATGGGTGCTGTAAAGACACTGGAAGTCAAATGTCCCTCGGGACCCTCAGAGCTGTGTCACTTCCTTTCATGAATTCAGCCATAGAACACAGGAACTCCATTTTGAATTTTTTTTTCCCAGAGAGCTCCATACTGGTTTCCAGAATGGCCAACAGTGTACGATGGCTCCCTTCTCCTTCGCCTGGCCATCCTTCCTTCCTGTCTGCCTTTTCAAGAACAACCAGGCTTATAGGTGTAAGGTGATGGTGGCTCACTCCCCTGGCTTTCCCAGCCCATGAACAATATAGGCCACCTTCTCCTAGGCCTGTGGGGCATTTTATACCTTCTTTTGTTAACTACTATTCTTTTTGTTTGTTTGTTTTGCTGGTCCTGGGGCTTGAACTCAGGGCCTGGGCTCTGTCCCTCTCCATGCTCAAGGCCAGTGCTCTACCATTTGAGCTACAGCTCCACTTCTGGCTTTTTCTGAATAGTTGATTGGAGAGAAGAGTCTCACGCCTTTTCCTTCCCCGAGCTGGCTTTGAACCGCGATCCTCAGATCTCAGCCTCCTGAGTAGTTAGGATGACAGGCGTGAGCCACCAGTGCCCGGCGTGGCTCCATTTTTAATTGGGTTGTTTGTGTTCTTGCTCTGGATTTGACATTTGACCTGATTATAGTCATCTGAAACTTAAGTATTCCCATGTGGCTGGTGGCTCCTGCTCAGGACAGCATTGCTCCTGCCCCACACGCTCTGGGAGGGTGGGAGTCACATCCTTAGCTTACTGTGGTGTCCCTGTCCGTCACTTAGCAGAGAGCCTGGGACATGCCAAGTACTTAATAAACGTGTACAGGTGAAACTGGGACATGGAAAAAAAGTTTCAGCCATTGCAAGTCACCAAAAGCAGCCTGCCTGAGATACACCAATGCAGCAAGACCCGGGAGTGCATCTGGATCTGGAAACCATCAGTTCCACTCCCTCTCTTTCTCCCTCTTTCTCTCTCATTCTCTCCCCCCTTCTCCTCTTCCTCCTCTTTCTTTCTCCTCTCCTTCCCTCCTCTCTGGTCTTCTCTCCTCTCCTCCTTTTGTCTGCATGGTGGCTCATCCCAGTGGGCTCAAGCTAATATTACAAGCAGCTCTGAATCTCCAAAGTTAGAACCTTAGGACCCTATGAAACACAGCTGCCTCCCATCAACACCGGTTAGAAAACTCCCAGGGAAGTTCCCTGATTGGCTGAGTTTCGGTCATGAGACCACTTCCTGGACCAATGACTGCATCCAAGCCATGATAGTTCTAAGCCTGGCCCCGCTTGGCTCCCCAAACTCTTCACTCAGACATAGCCTGCTTCAGATCCCCAGGGCTGGAGGTACAAGGGACAGTTCCCATAAACAAAAAAGCAGAAGTGGAGCTGTGGCTCAAGTGGTAGAGTACTAGCTTTGAGCTAAAATAAAGCCCAAGGACAGCACGTAGGCCTTGAGTTGATGCCCAGGACTGGCGAGCGCGCGCGCGCGCGCGCGCACGCACACACACACACACACACACACACACACAATTTGCACCAAGAAGAGGCTTCAGCTTATGTAATAACCATCCCAACGTTCTTTGAGCCATGATATGGCGTAGCCTTCCCAGGACCCTTTAGGAGACAAAAATGGGAATGCAAGATTCCACTGGATGAACTGGTTTCTCTCTAGATGACTGCTGTGTTAGTGAGACCATGCAGAAGCCAAGTGGGATGATTCTAGAAGCTTCTGGCAGGGCAAGACTTGAACAAGCAGGGCGAGCCGGAGTGGCCTGGGTGGTGGAGGAGAGCCAGCAGGGGCTGATGGCAGGTGGTGAACGCCGGGCCCTGTGTGGGAGGGCACACAGTACAGCAGTGGAGAAGCTGGAAGCCCCACAGCAAACGGGCTTGAGGCCGGGGCCTGGAGGGGAGGAGGCCGGGCTGCCTGCTGCGGGGGCCAGGGAGCCATGTGGGGCTGGAAGCAGGGGGTGAGATGGATCCTGGGCTGTGTGTGTTGCAAGAGATGGCTGCACCGGGCTGTGGAGAGGGACAGGGCGGCAGGGCGCGGGCGCAGGGCCATAGACAGCACTGTTCCCGTCCGTTCCTGGGGACTCCCGCTCCCGAGGGAGGGGACACGCCACGCTTCATCCTGGCCGGCTGCTTCATCCTGGCCGGCTGTCCTGTCCCAGCGTTTGCTCCTCTCCTGCCCAGCCCCAGTCCCAAGGCCAGGCTGGGGACAAGTTTCAGTGACTCCCATTGCTCACTTTCCCCAGCCTCAGTTTCCCTGACTGGAAAGGCTGTGAGGCCAACGGGCTTACAGGGCTGTTCTAGACCCCTGCGCAGCAAACCCCAGCCCCCCACCCCGCCACCACCCCCTGCAAAGCTCTCCGTGAGGTGGGAAAGGCTTGGGGAGATGGCGTTGAAAAGGAATCCAAGTAGGCCGACTGCTGCCAAACACCAAGGTAAAATCCCTCCACCCCCCACCGCCCACGGCGGCGTGTCCACTCTCTCCTCCCGGAGACTCATGGGTCTAAATCGGAATGTGCTAAAGAAGCTGATTTCTCGGAGCGTTTCTCTAGAGAAAGTGAGGTCGCCAAACCGCCTTTGAGGGGGCCAGGTGACGGCCCGTCAGCCAGACCTGACAGCCAAATTATCCCCGTGGAAAATCCTCCAGCGTGGAGCCCGGGTGGCCCAGGTCGGGAACCTTCCAGCTCCACAAGTCTGAGAAAGTCACTTGCTCCCTCTGCTCCCCGCTTCTTCTTAACACCCATATGGCTGGGGGGTGAGAGAGTCCAGAATATCCAGATGGATTGTGACCAGATTGTATCCACGTTGGATCAGTGGATGCAGATTAAGACAGGCATGAGAAACTCACAGAAGACTGGAATAATAGAAGGCAGCGGAAAGGGAAAAGAGACCGGAAGGCTGGGGTTTGATCTGATCAATATAATAGATGCATGTGGGTCTTTTTTTTTTTTTTTTGTCGGTCATGGGGCTTGAACTCTGGGCCTGGGCGCTGTCCCTGAGCTCTTCAGTTCAAGGTGAGAGTTCTACCTCTTGAGCCACAGCGCCACTTCTGGTTTTCTGGTGGTTTATTGGAGATAAGAGTCTCACAGACTTTCCTGCCCAGGTTGGCTTTGAACCATGATCCTGATCCTCAGATCTCAGCCTCCTGAGTAGCTGGGATGACAAGTGTGAGCCTCCGGCACCAGCTACGTTGGGTCTTTTATAGGGCAAGAATGGTAGTAATGGAGGGAGGGTGGATGGAGGAGGGGGAGGTGGCATATGGTCAAATCTAACGGTGAACCCTGTTGAAATTGTTTTTAAAAAGGAGGAGAGAATGGCAGGGATGTGGGAGAAAGAAACTCTATTGCACTGTTGGTGGGAATGTACAACCCCTCTGGAAAGCCGTCTGGAGAGTCCCCAAAAAACTCAACACAGACCTTCCCTACAACTCAGCCCTACCACTCCCGGGCATCTACCCTGACCATCACAAGCCATGATACTGTAAAGACACCTACACATCCATGTTCACTGCTGCACTATGCACAGCCATGCCACGGAAACAGCCCAGATGCTCTACAATAGATGGGTGGATCCCAAAATGTGATATCTACACTGGGATGATAGGCATGAGCCACTGAACCCCGCTTTGAAAATCAGGACACTGTCCCTTGAGCAAGAAACCTCAGAGACAGCACTCGGGCCCCGAGTTCAATCCCTAGGACTGGTGCTGGCACACGCACAAGCGCGTGTGCATGCGTGTGTGTGCGCACACACACACACAACACTATTAGGCAGTACCTTATTTATGCTACATGTCATTGCCTCCATTTACATGGAAGGGAGAAGATAACTTATCTAAGGTCACACAGCTGGGAAGAGCTAAAGGTGAGACTCGAACCCCAAATCTGGCACAGAATCCTTCCTTCACATCCTTGAAAAGAGACTGCGCTGAGCATCTTCGGGAAGCATCCAGTAAACAGGAACCCCAGAGGAGCTGGGAAGAGGGCCTGGGTGAAGTCACCCTGTTAACTGAGCATCTATTCATGGGGCCAGCCTGCCTTTGGGCGGGGATCTCTCCTTCCCTGTACGGCTGAAAGCCCAGTGCACCGAGGGCCAGTCTGTATGTAAACATTTATGCTCGAAGCGCTGCAGAGCGGCCCTGCTTCCGGCCCCTCTCATCATAACAACCACGCGGGCTGGCTCAGGGCTGTGTGCATCTTGGTCTTGGGGCGGAGCTTCTGGGGCTAAGGGCAGAGGCTGTGTGGAAGACCCCCACGCCCACCCCGGCGTCTGGGCCTGCCTGGCCTCTCCCACAGGGCTTCCCAGCTCCTCTGGCAGCCATCAGACTCCAAAACACAGGCTTGCCTTATTCTCTGTGCCCACAAAGACGGCCCCAACCCGAAGGTCTCCCCTGCAGACATGTTGGCTCCAGGGTGGGGTGTCACTGTGGCGGCCTGCCAGCCTCCGCCAGGGGCATTTGATCCTGAGAAGCCGCCAGATCTGATCACTTGTGGGGTGTGCCTATCTTGCAGGATCCCGTATCCCAAGCGCTGGCCGGAATCCTCGTCCCTACCCAGCCTGGGTGGATGGAGACAAACACCTCTTTAGTGAGCCTGAAATGCAAGCTGGCTTGGGTTCACGTGTTCGAGGTCCCTGCACGGGGCCAGGGGAGGGGGGGGCGGCTGATGGAGAGTTTTCCCTCGTTATTGGGGTGGCTGGCCCAGGACTGTGATGTGACTCTGTGTGTGTGTGTGTGTGTGTGTGTGTGTGTGTGTGTGTGTGTGTCCAGGGCTTGAACTCAGGGCCTAGTCACTGTCTCTGAGCTTTTGTGCTCAAGGCCAGTGCTCTCCCACTTGATCCACAGCTCCACACGTGACTTTTCTTTGTGGTGTGGTGGTTCATTGGAGGTAAGAGTCTCATGGACTTCCCTGCCCAAGCTGGCTTTGAATCAGAATCCTCAGATCTCAGCCTCCTGAGCAGCTAGGATGAAAGCCATGAGCCACTGGTGCCTAGACCAAAGGGCTTTTAAATACTGGATTTTGCGATTTCTACATTAAAAAAAAAAAATCTCCCGTGATATCTGGCATAGGTACAAATAGTAACTGCGCCTCGGTGACTCTCACAAGCAACACACTCTCACAACCAGCACCCCAGTCCTGGGTGGGAACTTTACCAGCACCCCCAAAGCCTCCACAGCCCCTTCCCCAGCCCTGACAGCCTTCAACTCAGGAACATCTGTTCTTCTGACTTTGGTTTGTAACCTTTGAGCTTTCTCTACGTGGCAGAAGCTGCATGAGCTGTTTGGGGTCAGGCTTTGAGGGTTTGTTATTATGCATGTGGCTAAACTTATCTGTGTGGCTATAAGAGCCATGGTTCGCCCATCTTCATGGCTATATAGTATTCCATTGGGTGAATACAACACTGTTTATCCATGCTTCACAAATGGCCAGCTCCAGTTCGGCCTTGTTATCCATATTGCATCCTACTGTGTGTATTTTTGTGCTGACAGGAGGCCATGTTTCACCATGGGGAAAAAAATTGAGTTAAAAAAAAGACGCCAGGATGGTAACCTGACTATCTTCTTGTCTCTTTCTTGATGGCTTCTACAGTGGCAAGACCGAGCATGGTGGTACATACCTGTAATCCCAGCTACAAAGAGGATGGAGATGGGAGGCTGAAGGTTAGAGAGGCCGCATCACCCAGGCCCCGGCTGATGCAGAGCCTTCGATCACTAGCACACACCTGATGTCTGAGGTCCGCTCCCCTCCGGACCTGCTGAGAACCCCATTCTGCAGAGGGGAGGGCTACTTCTTGTCCCGCCCGGACCGCTTGAGTCTCCCCCAACCCCTCCTTTTCCATCGGCAACTCAGGAAATTAGAGCAAAGCCTATTTTTAGACGCGGTGGTTCGAATGACAGTGATGTATGGGTTAGTGACTGGTTTCATGAGCAGAGCTCCGAAGTGTCGTCTGATCTCATGCACCGAAATTCTCCTCCGTCGCTCTGGCCTGATCTTCACCGCTTGTTTGGGAGATGGTGTTGTTTCTTCTCCTTACTCCATGAGTTCTGGGTGTGGCCCTGAGCTGGTGGAGACGGCTGGAGAGGGCATGAGTTTCCTTGGGGGTCCTGAGCCCCAGGGATGGTGGAGAGAAGCAGAGAAGGGGAGCTGAACCCCAGTCCAAACTCAAGCCTGTCCCATGGTTGGTCTCAGAAGAACGCCTCAGCCTCCCTTCCTTTCTGCCCGGCCCGTGGCTCACAGGCCCTGCACGGGCCCTGGCTTTGCTCGCTGCTATCTTTCGGGGTTAAGGACCAGTGATGGGGGTGAGCAATAATGAGGTGGTGGTGGTGGCTAGACACCCCAAGACTTAGACAAAGAAAAAGAGGAAGACCAGATAAACAGGAAGGGGGGTGGTGGTCAGGACTCAGCACAGATGAGTGCTTATTACTAAGTGCTGGGAACAGCTCTGTGATCCATGCCATGCCTTTGTCCATAGAAGAAGGGTTTTTATCCTTAAAACCCCCGAGCCTTGTACTCACTCTTTAATTTTTTTTATTTTGATACTACCAATGTTCAAACTCAGGGCCTTGCCCTTGCTAGGGAGAAGCTTGTACCACTTGAACCCCAGACTTTTTTGCTTTAGTTTGTTCTTTGGATAAGATCTCTCTCCATCTTCGTTTGGGCTGGCCTCAGACTGTAATCCCCTCTATCTCTGCCTCTGAGGTACGATTACAGCCATGCACTACTATACCCAGCTTGTTTTTGAGATAAGCCTCCCTAAGGTTTCATCCAGCCTGGCCTCCAACCGTGATCTCCTCTCCATATTCACAGTAATACTCTCATTTCACAGATAAGGCCACCTACCAAGCCCAGAGGCCCACTGGACTACCTATTTAATGAATAAGAAATGCGAGATACCCAATTATATCCGAATTCCAGCTACACCATGAAAAAGAAATTCGTATGGTTATAGCCCGATGGGCAAGACTCAGACTAGCATTAAAAATGCCATGTTGGCCAAGTGCCGGTGGCTCACGCCTGTCATCCTAGCT
The DNA here is from genome assembly GCF_019054845.1 of Dipodomys spectabilis. Taxonomy (NCBI): domain Eukaryota; kingdom Metazoa; phylum Chordata; class Mammalia; order Rodentia; family Heteromyidae; genus Dipodomys; species Dipodomys spectabilis. The sequence continues at coordinate 296,058 of NW_024871503.1, forward strand.
ACTCAGGAGGCTGAGATCTGAGGATTGAGATTCAAAGCCAGCCCGGGCAGGAAAGTCCGTGAGACTCTGATCTCCAATGAACCACCAGAAAACCTGAAGTGGCGCTGTGGCTCAAGTGGTAGAGCGCTTGCCTTGAGCTGTCTTAAGAGCTCAGGGACAGCGCCCAGGCCCAGAGTTCAAGCCTCACGACCGACACATGCATACAGACATGCATGCATGCACACATGCACGCATGCATACATACATGCATGCATGCATACATGCATATACACATGCATGCATACTTACATCCGTGAAGCCAGCACTCTCCCCTGGTTATATCTTACATCTCCCAGCCCGGGCGTGCGGCCGGTGGTAAGGCTGGGTGCAGGCCACGCCCGCCCCAGCATCACCCACCGGCCCGCGGGGAGAGACACCGACACCGAGACTCGCGCCCCCCCCCCCCCCCCCGCAGCCGGTAACCGGGCGGGTGGCCGAGCTCGGCCTGACCTCCGTTCCGCCTGAGAAAAGGCGTCGGATCACTGCCTGCCAGCCCCTCCGCGTGGGTCTCCAGCGGGGTGGGGGGGGTGGTGAGGCCCGCGGCGGCGCGGAAGGGGTTAAGCGAGCGCGGGGCGCGGAGCGCGGGGCCGGGCGCGCGGCGGCGGCGGCGGAGGCGGGCGCGGGGCGCGGGCGGGGCGGGCGGGGGGGGGGGGGAGCCGGGCTGGAGCCGCCGCCGAGGCCCGGGGAGCGCGGGCCACCGGCGTCCGCGCGCGCAGAGCCGCGGCGCCGCAGCGCAGCCGGGCGTCCCCGGGGCGGGGGCCGGGGTGGCGCGGGCACCGCAGCGTCGCCCGCAGCGCCCGATCCGCGGGGGTCCCCCCCGCCGCCGTCCCCCCCCCGGTTCCGCGGCTCGCCCGCCCCCCCCCGCCCCGCGCCCGGCCCCGCGGCTCGCCCGCCCCCCCCCCGCCCCGCGCCCGGCCCCGCGGCTCGCCCGCCCCCCCCGCCCCGCGCCCGGCTCGGCTCCCGCGTCCCCGGCCGGCACTGCAGCAGCCGGCGCGGCGCGCGGACCCCGGCGCCCGCCCCGACCCGCAGGTAAGGACGGGGATGGGGGGGCCCGGGAGGGAGGGCGCGCGCACCCCCAGACCCGCGCCGCCCGCCCCCGCCGCCTTCCCCGCGGGGATGTGGATGGGGGTGCGCGCGCGCGGTACCCCAAACCCAGTACCCGGGAGCCCCCCCCCCCCACAGTGGCCACAGCCGCCTCCAGGCCAGCGACAAACTTTCGGGGCCGTGTGCACGGCGGGGACGCGTCGCCGGCTCAGCCCCTGGACCGGGCCCGGGAGGAGTGGGGCGGGGGGGGGGGGGTCCCCTGTCCCCTTCTGGCAGCTCGGAGTTCCCAGGGAGAAGGAGCCAGTGAGAGTCACAAGTTGGCTTTCTAGGGTGCTGGGTGCTGAGTACCCCGACGGGAGGAGCAGGCAGGACCCCACCCCGCCCCCCGTGGGGTGAGGAGAGAGACGCGGGGGGCCACGGGGAACCTCAGAGCAGGGTCCAAAGTGACCCCCAGAGCCCCGGCCTCCTCCGCCCCGGCCCAGGGGAGCCTCGTCTGCTTCCCACAGGCCGCCTGAGCTCCTTTAAAAAGAGAGGAAAAAGGAAAAAAAAAACCGAAGGAGGCCACTGGGGCTCAGTCCCGCCTCCCCTCTCCAGGCCCCAGCAGGCTGTGTCGGGCTCCGGAGTTTGGCAGGTCTGCTCCAGACCGCATGGGGGCCAGCCTGGCCCTGGGGCCCTGCGGCCAGGACACCCTGAACCGCGCCACCCCTCCTGCTCCCTTGTCCTGGCTGCATGCTGCTTGTTGGACTTTGGTCCCTGGGACCCAGGGAGCCAGGGGGCCACTGGGGACCGTGACTGAGGGTGGAGAATTGTCCCTCAATCCTAGAGCACCCCCCACCACCTAGCACCCACCGCTCTCCAGTCCCTGCATACCGTGCGGCTCTGAGGCCTGTGAGCTTTGCTTGCCATTACCAGTGTGGGGCCAGGTTAGAAACTCCTTCCTAAGGTTTCCAAGCCCAGGGACTGAGGTGTCAGAGGTCAGTGGGGGTGGGTGGGGGTGGGGGTGAAGGCTGGGCACTCCCCAGCTCTGGGTCAGGAGGTGGAACATCACATCTGCCCCTCCATGCGCTGTGTGGCTTTGGGCAAAGCATTTGACAATCCTGGGCTCCTTCTCTGACATGAAGAGATCTCCGCTCGGACTCTCTGGTCCTGGGAGCAGGGTGGCAGGGTGGCAGAGTTTCAGCATCCAGGGAGGTAGGGGAGCATGGGGGGGTGGCGCAATGTGGTGCTGAAGAGCCCCATGTCTCAGACCCGTGAAAGTTTGGCCAGAGGCTTCGTTCTGTAATCCTCCAGTAAGAGCAGGACTTCGCCACGGGCCAGGCGCAAGCGCCCTGCGTGCCAGGACTTAGTGTAGTCAGGGCAAAGTGTGGTAGTGGCAGGATTATCTGTTTGGGGGTCTTGTGTGGGGGACAGAAGGTGGGGGGGCTTCCGTCCCCCCTTGAAAGGCTAGCTCCATTTCTCCCCAGCATCAGGTGACCCGCGGCAGCAAGCCCTCGGTTCTTGCCAATCACCTGACACCTGCAGTCCCCGCCCCCCTCATCTTGCTCATAAAAGCACCCCTGGAGCGGAGCATGGTTCCAGTGGGGAGCCGGGGGCAGTCCGGGAGGGCTGGAGGCATCCTGCTGCTGCGGTCGCCATGACAACGGGCTGTGCGGGTAAGCTGTCTCCATGGCTCCAACTTTGCAGTTGTCTGGAGAGACCCAGGGCCGAGGAGGAGGAGTTCCGTCCATCTTCCCTCTGCCCTGGCACCCCGACTGCCCAGAGCCTGGACCCCCGAGGCTGCAATTCTAGTCAGAAACAGCCGCGCTGGGGAGCTGGGGAGCTGGGGATGGAGAAGCCCAGGCTGTTTGTGGCTTGGAGGGGGCGGGGAGGGCTGGCTGCAGAGCATATTCTTAGCTTCTTTCCATCTGGTTCTGAGGACTGGATGGGGGGGACCCCCAGATCCCTGCTGACACTCCAGTGGGAGAGGGCAGAGCTCCCGCTGGTGTGGAAGGGGGGCGCAGGAGGCTGGGCGGGAGCAGAGCCACCGAGTCTGCAAATGTCTGTGCACTTGACTTCCAGGACTGTAAGATGGACAGTTCACTCTCGTGGGGAAGTGGGGGGGGTGGCATGCGCGTGGGGATGGTGTACACGTGCTCCCCAGAGTATGGCTCACACGGGGCCTTTGAGTGTGTACCGTGCGTGTGTGAATTGCATTCGTGGAACTTGGTTTCTCTGCTGTGGGCCTGCCTGCAGGTGTGTGTGTGTAGACATGGTACGTACCATGTGTGAGTGTTCTGTGTGTGTGTGTGCGTGACCACTCCGGTGTGTGCCAGCACGGATGTGGGGTGTGCTGGGAAGGGTTTGTGTTTGAGATGCTGAGTGTGTGTCTGCTGGGGCTGCTGCCGCTGCTGGTGTTTTAGTAGCTGTCTGCGTTGCTCACGTGTCTCTGTGGGCGCTTCTACATGCTGTGTGAGTGTGCAGGCGTGTGCAACGAGGTATGACTTCACGCTTGGCGTATATGGGCCCTGTGTGTCTGTGTACTTTGTGTGTCTCTGTAGTGTGTGTGCATCACTCTGGGTGTGCGTGCACGCCTGTTGGTGTGGCAGTATGACTCTCCCGCGTGTCCCCGTGTATGTGTGTGTGCGCGTGAGTGTGTGTGTGTGAGAGAGAGATCTCGTTCAGGTGTGTGTGAATGTGAGGCCTCACCGGGGAGGAGAGAGAAGACACCCGAGTACTTTGAAGCAGAAGCCGGCCCGGAGGCCCCCCCCCCCCCCCCCCGGTGCCCCTGGGACCCAGGGCCACGCTGCTCCTGGCTCTCTGGTCCTTGCCTGTGCTGATTCCTCTGGGAAGTGGCTCTATCCAAACCTCTGTGCTCACCCCTGCTCCCTAGGCCCCCGGGGATCCCCTCTCTTGCCCCCTCCGCCAACCCCCCCACCTCACCCGGCTTGCGTTTCTCTCACCGGCCCCTTCCACTCAAGACAGTGGCTCACTCAAACTCGCAGATGTTGAAAAGCTCAGGTATCATATTTAGGCAGAAGGACTGAAAATAGGCAGACGGGGACGTGCCAAGCAGCCTGACAGCAGTGTTTCTAATTAGGAGCAACTTGTTTTCCTTAAATAAACAAATCAAGTGAGGGAAGAAATTGCTGGAGATTAATGGCTCCCCGGAGCAGGCCCAGATGTTGGGAGAGGAGAGCTGGGGTAGGACCGGAGCCCGGGGTCCTTCTGGATGGAGAGCTGCTGGGTGGGGGCTGGCGGGAGAAGCTGGTGAGGAGGGCAGGGTTGGCCTCTCGGGCCCTTTCCCATGTGGGGGCGCGCTTGGTGGCTAGAGATGGCCTTGGCTGTGGGAAGTGACCATTCTTGACCTCGGGGGACAGCGGGGCGTGCACTCTTGCTCTGAGAACAGCCATGTAGCCAGCACTGGCCACAACAGCAGGTATAGGTGACAACACTCCTGGCCTGTGCGTAGCTCTCGGGGACCCATCTGAGAGAGTTTCTACCGTGGCCGGGAAGAGCTGTTCTCAGGGCAACTCCAGCTGGATATGGGCAGGTTAGCTAAACAATTGTTTGTTCTCCCCTGTCTCTGGCATTGGGGCCTGGTCGTTACGTGCCACTAGTGTGCAGTAGCTAACCGATGCATGTGCCTGTAAACCATCTTCCCTTCCTTCTCCTGCTTGGCCTTGGTGCTCATTCAGGGCTGCATATTGAACACCGGTATTGCTCTCCCACTGTCTGCCCACCCTTTCTTTGCTTTCTGCTCCTCCCAAAGCAAATGAGAGCCATAGTAGATAATATTTATGGAGTGTAAACACTATGTCAACACAAAGCCAGCAGCTTCAAGTGTGTATGTGTGTGTGTGTGTGTGTGTGTGTGTGTGTATGACGTGCATGTGACGCACTTGAGATAAATGATAGGTAGATAGATAATGGATGATAGATGGGCGGATGAGTAAATAGGTAGATAATAGATGGATAGACAGTGGTTGATAGATGGATGAGGGTGGATAAATAGGTAATAGATGGATGGATAGGTAATGGAAAGATAGATAGCTATAGATGATAGATGAGTAATAGATAGATAGACAGATAGATAGATACATAGATAGACAGATAGATAACCTGTCCCTCATTAGCAACCTTGTGGACAGTCTCTGTCATAATCTTAGAGGCTCAGAAGGGTGAATAGATTTACCTGGGTCACACAGCTTTAAAAAAAAATCCTTCCTGAGATTATTTGCACTTAGACCATAATGTCAAAGACCATGCTTTTAAAAAAAAACAACAACACCTTAGCCTGCATCAGTTCTACAAGGGAGGGGGTATTTCGTTGAGATGTGTCCGTGTTGGAAGCCATGCTGTCTTACTGCATCCCCTGTGCCGGCAGAGATGAGTGTGATAGCACTGAATTCCCAGCTCACACCCAGCACGGCCACTTAGCTCCCCTGGACGTTGTGTGGTCAGGAGAGAATCATGCCATCGGAGTCGGGGGTATGTTTGAAAGTGGGAAGACTTGCCCAAGTGTTCTTGAGCCCATCCATTCACCACCCACCCATCTATCCACCCACCCACCCATCTATCCATTCACCATCCACCCACCCACCCACGCATCTACCATCCATCCACCCACCCACCCACCCATCCATCCACCCACCCACCCATCCATCCATTCACCATCCATCCACCCACCCACCCATCCATCCATCCACTCACCCATCCAACTATTCACTCACCCACCCATCTATCCACCCACCCATCCATCCATCTATTCACTCACCTACCCACCCACCCATCCATCCACCCACCCACCCATCCATCCATCCACTCACCCATCCAACTATTCACTCACCCATCCATCCATCCACCCACCCACGCATCTACCATCCATCCACCCACCCACCCATCCATCCATCCACCCACCCATCCATCCACCCATCCATCTACCCACCCATCTACCCTTCCATCTATCCACCCACCCATCCATCCATCTATTCACTCACCTACCTATCCACCCATCCATCCATCCACCCACCCATCCACCCATCCATCTACCCACCCATCTACCCTTCCATCTATCCACCCACCCATCCATCCATCCACCCACCCACCCATCCATCTACCCACTCACCAATCCATCCATCCACCCACCCTTCTACCCATCCATCTATCCACCCACCCATCCATTCATTCACCATCCAACCATCCACCCACCCACCTATCCACCCATCCACCCACTCACCCACCCACCCATCCATCCATCCACATACCTCTCCATTCATCTATCCACCTACCCACCCACCCACCCATCCATCCACCCACCCCACCCATCCAGCCAACCACCCACCTCTCCATCCACCCACCTACCCACCCACCTCTCCATCCATCCCTCTACCCACCCATCCACCCACCCACCCATCCATCCATCTACCCACCCATCCACCCATCCATCCACCCACCCACCCACCCATCCACCCTCTCATCCACCCACCCATCTACTCATCCATCCATTCATCCACCAGCTCATCCATCCATCCATCCACTACCCATCCATCTGTCCATATACCCATCAATCCACCCATCCATCTATTCACCACCCATCCATCCATCTATCCATCTATCCATTCATCCACCTATCAATCCATCCAACTATTCACTCATCGGTCCATCAATCTATTCCTCTATCCATCCACCACCCATCCATCCACCCATCCATCTATCTATCTGTTCATGTAACTACCTATCCCCAACCACACATCAGTCTTTCCATCCGTCCTTCCATCTACCCATCCACCCACTGATTAATCAATCCATCTATCTCCCTACCTACCCATCCACCCATCTAGCCACTCACCCATCCAGTATGCCACATCCCTATGCATCACCTGCCTATCACCCCCTACCCGTCACTCCCTCCATCCCTTCAGAGCTCCCGGCGCCCAGAGCCCCTGGGAAGCTGGAGCCACACCTACTGGCCAGAGTTTCCCATCATCCTCCAGGCCAGAGACAGCCACCGCAGGTCCCCTGTCCCTTCCACTCTGGAGCTGCCTCCCGGGCAGACCGTGTCCAAGCCGGAAGCCACTTATCCTGGAGTTCGAGAAGACATTGCCAGCCAGAGGAAGTGGAGTAGCATCCCTGGCCCGGGTTCTGAGCGGCTTCCATCCCCCCTGCATGGCTGTTCCCTAGAGCTCGGTGACCTGATTTCCCAGGATGGTAACACACAGAAGGAGTGAGCGAGCAAACGAGCGAGGAGTGTGTGGGATGCTGGAGAGAGAGAGAAAGAGTGAGGGGGGAGAGAGAGAGCAGTAGCAGACGCAAGAGCTGACAGCCTGAGGCTCCAGGCCTCAGAGGAAGAGCTATGGGCAGGAAGGCAGGGCACGGTGGCTCATACCTGTAATCCCAGCTACTCCAGAGGCTGAGATCTGGGTCTAGACCACCTGGAGAGTGCGGGCCTGTGGCGGGGAAGGTCCCAGGGGTCGAATCATATTATGCCCTCAGCCCATCCAGCTTGGCCCACTTCCTTCTCCAACACATTTTTTTTTTAATTGAGCACCTGGTGTGTGCCCAAAGCCCTGTGAGAGAGATGGGAACCTGCTCCAGGAAGAGGAAGGTACAGGAGGCTGGGACATTTGAAAAGGGGAGAGGGGGGAAAACAAGCAAGCTGGGGTTTGAAGGATGAATCAGGTGAAGCAAGCGAAGAAAGATGGGAAGAAAAACGTCAGAGGGACCAGCATGTGCAAAGGCCCTGGGGTAGGTAGGTAGGAGAGTGTCCTACACCAGAGGAAGCGGGGAGGGAGAGAGCTGGTGTCCAGGGGGGACCTAGACAGCTCTTGGGGTCTTAGAGGGCTCTGGTGATGGGAAAAGTACCCACGGATCCTGCGTACATGGACAGACACAATTCTGCTAAAGCCTCCCCGGGCAAGAGGCGGCCTGGGTGGCCACACTGGCCATGTCTGCCCCATGATGTACAGCACAGTCGGCCAGGGGCATCGAGTACCTCGCTTTCCATGCGCCTTAAGCTTCTAAAATGCCCAGCTTCCTCCACAGCCCCCAAATGGCCTGGGGGCTTTTTTTTAAAAACTTGGATTCAGGATCTCCATTCATTCATTCATTCATAATAGAGGAGCTTTTGTTTTGTTTTGTTTTTCCTCCTTCCTTTTCCCTCCTTGCTTTTCTCTGCTTTTCTCGAAAAACAAACCCCAGCTGTGTTTTGATAAGACCGAATCAAAAGTGGCCTCAGGAAGATGGCACCGAACGCGCTGGTATTTCTTTTTCTTTTCTCTTTATGGCCTCAAGACTGATTGTAAACAATTATAGACGTCCTTCCAAGGTAGCCTCCTTCCCTCCCTCCCCAGCCTCCCAGTGCAACCCCAGGCTCAGACATTTGTGAGTGCACACGATGTTTTTCTACACACCCACCTCTCCCATTCTGGGTGTGGAACCCTCTGAGACCAAGTTTTCTCACCTCACAGCTCGGGAAAGTGGTTTCGAAGCTGTGATTCACATCTTGGTGTGTTTTAAGCCATCAAAGCCTAACCCTTTGCCAGGATTCTTCAAGTCATGGACGATAGAAAGCTCCACTCGAATGTCATGACATTGTTTAATTCTCAGGCAGAGAAAGGAGCAAATTGGCTTAAGTCTCCAGCCAGATAGCTTCAGGAGAGGCTGGGTCCAGGAGCTTGTTGATATAGATCCCTCTCCTCCCGGGCCTCTCTCATTCTTTCTTCTTTATCGGTTCTTTGGCTCTTTTCTTCTGGTTGGGGGGGCGGGGATTGTAGGCTGGGGGACCTCTTTCCTCTGGTGACCAGGTGCCCAGGCCGTGTTGGGCACTCGGAGTCCTGGGAGACTTTGGCTGACTGAGCAAACTCTGCGCCTCCGCATACAGAGCTCTTTTTGTTTCCTGAGATGATTCCAGGTCTGACTTGAGGCTCCACCCCATTGTTTGTCTTGTGTAGGTTGGTGAATTCTCCTAAGGGGACTCCTGTCTCCCCAGATTTGTTAGCTCCGCCCCTCCCAGGCCTTGTGCACAGAAAACACACACAGACACACACACACACACACACACGTCTGATGTGTTATTGGAAGGGCTGACCGAGGTTTGTTTATTCATTTGAGCTCAGACTAACCAACTCTCCATCCTTCCTCCTCAGCGCCCCGAGCGCTGGGATTACAGGCATGCACCACCGGGCTGAGTTTCAGGTCTCGTTTTAAATCAAGCTATTGCCTTCCATGTAGAGGGCGGCAAATCCTCCTGTGGGGTGTGCCCCCTTCCATCCTAAGACACCCCTGGAGATCCAGACGTGGAAACAACCCCGGCACCTGCTGTCTCTGCCGGCTAGTGCTCAGTTGACATTGCAGAATGTGATAAGACGGAGCGGTGGGCTTGCCCCAGAAAAAAACCAAAGAGAACAGGAAAGAGCCAAGTAGAGTTCCCCCTTTCACTGGCTCCACTGGGCAGCAGACAAGCTGTCCTGCGTGATCAGGTGTCAGAACATGAGGTCTGGGAGGCCTGGGGCTTGGGCCTTCCTGGTTCGTCCATCCCGGGACCCAGACCCTTCTTCCCTAGATGACAGGAGAGAGGAACCTGGGCTCTACCCCTGGGCCTGAGCTCAGGCCAGGCTGGCGGAGTTTGCACAGGTCCCCGAAGCTTGATCCCCACTGGATTGGGGTTGGCGTCTCGCCAGGGTTCCCGGGAGGCTGGCTAGCTGAGGACCCATCCAGGAAACAGCTCTCAGCCAGGCACTGTCCCTCACACCTACAATCTCAGCTGCTTGGGGGTGGGTGGGAGGAATTAAGAGTCCCAGGCCGATCAAGCAAAGGTAGCAAGATCCTGGCACAAAAAATGTGAAGAGGGTTGGGGTCCTGGCTCCAGTGGTAGAGGGCTCGCCAGCCATGTGTGAGATGAAGGAGGGAGGGAGGGAGGGAGGGAGGGAGGGAGGGAGGAAGGACTTCTCCATGTCTGATCTCTCTGTGTTCGCCTTCAGCTGGCTTTTGCACAACCGCAGGTCTAATGGGAGGAATCAATTTGTTTGGGCATGTCTGCCATTCCCCATCCTGGGACACCCCAGTTCCAGGGGAAGCCTGGGGTGCTGAGTGGGGTGCTCCGCCGCCCACCCCTACAGCCTGGCGAGGAAGCAGCCGGGCCGGCCTTATTGTTGGGGAACCCAGGAGGCCCCTCACCTGGCCAGGGGCGTCCAGGAGGGGTCCTGGAGGGAGGGGGCCCATGGTCAGACGTGGGCTGCCTGTGACCAGAGAGTCGCCACCTGCTGCATTAAGCTCCCGAGGAACTCCATTCCTTTCACCCTGCATAAAGGCTCAGAGGCGTTAAGCAACGCGAGAACAGCCGCACAGCACCGAGGGCCAGGTGAGCGTCTGCAGGACCCTCTGTGCATCACGGCTGCTTTCCTCCTGTTCCACCTGGGGAGCCCTAGGGACCAGGCAGGCAGCCTGGGGTTCACGGGATCGTTGTAAGAACAAATCGGACGGAGGGCACGCGCATGCGCGGCGGTCAGCACGGTGCCTTCGTGAGAGACAGCAAAGACTGAGAGCCTCCCCGGCCCCTGGCGCCCGGCCCCGTCCGCCATTCTTGCTGTACCATTGCTGTGTGTCCGTGGGGCCCAGGGGTTTCAGCGCTGTTCGCTCGTGAATGTGGGGACATTGTGACACGGGTGTTGGGGCGTCTCCATCCGTGAAGGGGAGAAGGTCAGCTCTGAAGCTCTGCCCTTCCTTGGTCCCCCTCCTTGCTCACTTGGTACCAACTCTGCATCTTATAACTTTCACCTGTGGCCCGGGCAGGGTCCCAGCCGCCCTGAAGTCCAGCCTCGGAGCACGGTCCTCAAAGCCAGCATGGGTGGCCTCTAGGTTCCCCCCCCCCAGGCTCCCCACTTCTTCCTAGAGTCTGTCTGTTGGAGGCTGGCACACACAGACCACCCAGCCCAAAGCACAAAGCCAAGTAGAAGGAAAGTGTGACTTAGGAGCTAAGCCTAAACCCTAGGCCTTCTGCCTCCACCTCCATGCAGCCCCCTGAGAGCACCCCATAACTAGGTCAGCCAGGCACGCGCCAGGCGCTCCGTGGAGGGCTCAGCCTGGGACGTCCCCGCTTCCCTCTGGTCTCTGGGAGCTTTTAGAGATGAAAACCTACTCCAGAGAGTAATGGCCAATTAATTGCTCTCTCTGGCAAGATAATACTTCTGGTTTTCTCGAATGTGTGTCTGGCTTCCCCAAGGTCAGACCGGCTCTCTCCGGCAGGGCTCGCTGCCCTCTCCCCAGGCCCCCTCCCACCCACACAAGGGCCAGATAAGAGACCATTGATCGCCTGCTGGGCTTTGATGCCCCCCCCCCCACTCCCCCGGGTCCGTCTCAAGGCGGTTAGCCACCCCGGTTCATCTCACAATGAGAGCATTTAGCAGAGTCAAAGGAAATTGTGTTTTTATTTGCAGGGGTGGGGTGGGGGGAGAGGCGGGGAGAGTGGGCAGCCCAGCCAGCTCTGATTTCACAGATGTCAGATGCTGCCCCAGTATGGCTCCATTCCCCCCCCTCCAATCTGGGGGAGGCTGAGAGCGGAGGATGGCCAAGAAAGGAAACCCTAGAGCCCCACGGAGCCCTAGAGCAAGGATCCAAGCTGAGCAGGGCAGGCAGGGCCAAGGGGCAGGAGGACGGGGCTCGGCCTTCTCGTGGGCAGAAGCTCCAGACGTGGCCTCTCGCGGCTCCAGCCGGGCGCGGGCTGTGATCGGAAATCGGTGGCGTGGCCAGACGCCGAGGCTGCAGACTTGGGGTCTGGAAGGTGAGCCACCTGCAGGATGAAGATGAAAGAGGCTTTGGGGGGAGGGGCAGAGCCCCAGAAAGGACTGCACATTTGAGTGCATGGGGGATCCAGGCAACTGATTCCAGCTTTGGGCCTGTTTTTGGAGTGGGTCCTGAGGCTTGAACTCAGGGCCTGAGTACTGCCCCTGAGCTTCCTTTTGCTCAAGACGAGCACTCTACCATTTGAACCACAGCGCCACTTCTGATTTTTGTTGTTGTTGTTGTTTTGGGTTGTTTTTGTTTTGTTTTGTTTGTTTTTGTCGGTCATGGGGCCTGGGTGCTGTCTCTTGATCTGTTCTTGCTCAAGGCTAGTGCCCTACCACTTTGAGCCATAGCTCGATTTTCTGGTGGTTCACTGGAGATAAGAGTCTCATGGACTTTCCTGCCCAGTCTGGCTTTGAACTGTGAGCTTAGATCTCAGCCTACTGAGTAGCTAGGATGACAGGCATGAGCCACCAGAACCTGGCTGGTTTTTCCATAACTGAAATGGACATTGTGCTAGGATTTTCCTTGAAGAGTTCCTGGGAGACCCCAGGATTTCATATTCAAAGTGCTCAGAACTGTGCTTGGTCACTGGATGTTTTTAATGCGCCAAGATTCTGGGTTGGTGTTGAAAATCTCCCAATTGCTCCATGCTGGCAATGGATCCAGGATAAAAATCAACCACAAGGGGCTGGCACAGTGCCCCACAGGTACCTGGCAGGATTTTTCTGGAGGCTTCCAGAGAAGGCTGCTGCTTTGCCTTCCCTGGCTTCTAGAAGTTTGCCACACTGCTTGGCTGGAGACCCCACCTCTATTTTGAATCTCGGAAGCCAGCGGGCACCTTAGTCTAGACTCTGCTTCATCTGATGTGGACCTCAGGGCACCCTCTGCCCTCCAGAGTCTCTGCCATGCCCCAAAGCCTGGGCCTGTCTCCCTGATCGCAGGCCCCTGGGCTCGAGCTCATGTCCCCCCAGTTCTGATTGCCCGATGCAGGCTCTGGGAATTCCAGTGTGGGCATTTGGGGGTGAGTGTTCTTCTGCTCACCACAAAGAGGCGCCAGGAAGCCTCTGGGAGTGGGAGAAAGACATCCTCAGGTGTGTGCTATGGAGACCACACAGTCTCCTGGATTCACGACGCTCCCAAACTCTAGCACTCTGTGAGCTGCCGTCAAGGAGGTCCCCAGAGCAAGCCCTGGGTCGTTCCTTACACGGGTCTTAACTCAGCCTGCTCTCTTGCTCAGTTGCCCCCACCCCAGTGTGGATTCGAGGCCCCACACTCACCCACAACCGCCGTTAAAATCACCACACATGCTCCCCCACCCTGAATGGCCTTGCAGTCCCTGAGCCCTGATGTGTGACTGGCACGAGAGAGAGAGAGAGAGAGAGAGAGAGCGCGCACAAGATTCACGAGTGGGTGGTGGGATGATACACCACTCTCAAGAACTAAGTAAGGGAGAAGAATAAAGGAGGAGGAGGTGGTGGAGGAGGAGCAGCAGCAGCACAGGCCGTCCGATAAAAGGAGCTGAAAACGGAGCATCAGGAGTTGGAGATCAAGCAGAAAATCAGAACCAGCCATCCCAGGCATTGGGAAAACACCCAGAGGGATGTTGAAAGAATGAGTGAGTTCAGCCCAGAGACCAAACCTACATTTAATTGGAGTAGAGAAGGGAGAAGAATTCAATACAAAAGGCATTAAGTCAACAAAACAATAACTGAAAACTTCCCCAGCCTCAGGAAAGAGAATCTCACCCATCAATGGGGGCATACAAACTCCTAGCAGATAAGACCAGAGAAGAAACACTCCAAGACACACTGTTGTGAGAACTTTGGACTTAAAAAAACAAAACAGGGCATTCATTTTTAAAGGAGCAACATCAAAGAGGGAACTTCATTACTACGCCAAAATTGCGGATTTGAATGCAAGCAGACTTCCAAATGATGAGGTTGACACAAACCTGAGCAATAATGCACCTCGCGGAAGCTGTCACTCACAACCAATGAAGAAGCGAAAACCCGAGATGAACAAATTCACTGCACAGCCATTGATGCTTAAGGCAGGCACGCCCGGGCAACTGCTAGGAAGTTTGTGTGGAGACTGAGGATGTGAGTATCCCCGCTCGGCAGAGAACATGCAGCCCACACCCCAGCCTGCAGCCGCAGGGTGAGCTTGCGGTCAGAATCCTGGGAGGAGGACTGGGAGCTGACCTGTGGTTCTCCATTCTGCACCTGCTCAGGACCTCGGCCACTGTCTTGATCTTTCCCGGGTCTCGGCATCCCTCCTTTTCTCTGTAGCTCAGATGTCATGCGATTTTACCACCTGCCCATCTAGGAGTCAGTCCTGAGAGGTACGGCCAAGGCTTGGGTGGGGCTTGATGGGAGCCAGGCTCCCATCAGACTCCTGTCAGAGGCAGCTGGCGCCCACCTCACTCCCCAAAACATCACCAATACTCTTCCTGGTGCACATCTAGCACCACATGCAAACACCGGACATGACTCTTTGTTGGTGGCTGCGTAAAGCTCAGCCTCAGACTCATACACTGATCCTAGAATAAGGGCCCAAATCTATTGACTGGTTGTTGAGCAACTGGTTTACTGACAAACAAACGGTATTCTGATTTACAGGGGAACCCTAGAGGTCAAAGCTCACCAAAAGACACAGCCCAAGGGCCAGAGGCCTAGAACATAAGAGGTGAATTAATATTTATGAAGTCATTTTGCATATGGGAAGTGACCTATTGGGAGTTATCTCAAGATCACACACACACACACACACACACACACACACTGTAATCTTCAACAGTAAGCCACCTGTTGCTCCAGTTCAAACATTGTCCTGTGAATATTTTCATAGGAGATGCTTCCTAGATGTTTGCCAAAGCACAAAAAGTTTCACCCGTGCAGAATATAGATTTTCTTAAATCGTTTTTGGGTTGTGTGATGAGTTGTCCGATGAGAGGAAATGAAGGCGGTAGAGCTGACTCATTATCGGGGGAGAGGGAGAGGGTGTGTGGCAACCAGGAAGGCCTGTGGCACCTTCTGGCCGTGCCGCTGGCCACCAGACAACCCCAAACCAGCCCATTTGTCCCCTCCCTGAGCACCTTCGCCCCTCCCCTGGCCCGAGCCAAGCTGGTTACCGTGGCACTTTGAGGAGTGTCTAATTAGTAACAGTGGTAGCAACCATTTCCAGCAATGCCTGGGAAGTGGCCAGCACATAGTAGGCTCTTTAAAATATATATATATATATTTTTGTCAGTCATGGGGCTTGAACTCAGGACCTGGGCGCTGTCCCTGAGATATTTTGCTCAAGGGCAAGCACTCTACCACTTTGAGCCCAGCACCACTTCCAAAGAGCTAGGATTACAGACATAAGCCACAGGAACCTGACGTCTAAGTGCTCTTTTCAGCTCTTAAACATTCAATTATTGAGCTGGGTTCTGGTGGCTCACATCTGTCATCCTTGCTATTCAGGAGGCTGAGATCTGGAGGCTCACAATTTGAGGCCAGCCCAGGGAGAAAACTTCTTCAAGACCCTACCTCTAACCAGCAAAGGGGCTGGGAAGGTGGCTCAGTGGTAGAGCTCTTGCCTTGCATACATGAGCCCCTGGGTTCAATTCCTCAGCACCACATAAGCAGAAAAAGCCAGAAGTGGTGCTGTGGCTCAAGTGGTAGAGTGCTAGCCTTGAGCTGAAGAGCTAAGGGACAGAGCCCAGGCCCAGAGTGCAGGCCCCACGACCAACAAAAAGAAGAGAAAAGGAAATCACAGCAGTAAGATGGCTCATGTGATGAAGCACCAGCCAAGCAAGTGTGAGGCTCTGAGTTAAAGCCCTGGAACCACCCCCTAAACAACAACAACACAAACACCAAGATGCCCAATATCTTGCTGGTTAACGTAGGCACCTGAGTTCATGCCCCTGGCCCGGACTCCCACAGAGGTCAGAGCAGCTTCTCTCTTCTGCCCTACAAACGTGTTTCCTGATCACAAAATGTTGGGCCGCTTGCTTGCAATTAGAGAGAGACATTCAGGGTACGTGCGCACAAATGAGTTTCCCGGTGCCTTCTGGGAGGCCCAGAGAAGCCTCTTGAACCCTCAGCCAGCGGCCTAGGCTGAGGCTGCTGCTCGCCCTCCTGGGCTGGGAGTGGGTCTCCTGTGTCCTCCACACGGCCTGGAACGGGCCCCAGGTCTCTCGAGCCTCAGCGTGGGCTGCACACCCTGCCTCTGGGTGGCCACCGCAGCTCTGGGTCAATAATTGATGCTCAGGCTACAGTTTCACCCCCCTGACCCCCTTTCTGGAGTGAGTAGAGAACTGGACACCTGGGAGATCAAATTGCTCCCCCTAGTTGGCGGGGGGCGGGGAGGGGGGAGGGGGTGGCTGCTGAGGGACATGGGAGGGGCTCCGGGCTGGAGCATCCTGTCCAGATGCAGCCCCCAAAACGTGCAATATGGCATGGCCACACCGTGACCATCCCCATCGCCTCCCCCCTGAGACCCACCCCTGCTGGCCCTATGGCTCAGGGCTCTGGAGAGCAGTGACCCAAAGATCCCTCTAGAGGCTGAGGCCAGCATCGGTGAGCGGGGGGGGGGGGGGGGGTCACTGTCTCTCGGAGTCTCCATGTCATGTCAACCTCCAGGTGGTCTACCATCCACCTCTAAGACAAAGAGACCCCAGGGGTCACAGGGCTGGACATGGGGCTGGAGGGGGTGGGAAGGAGGGAGCTCACATTCTTCCTGTGCTGGGCCCTCCCTCCATTTGCAGGGCAGTTGATGAAGCAGATATCTGGGGTTCAGATGAATGTGGGGTGGAGCCGTTGACGTATCACTTTTGTCCTGTCTCCCCAACGCACGCACGCGTAGGTACACACACACACACTTGCTTATTTTCCTTTGAATCCATTTATTTGTCAGTTGTGGGGCTTGAACTCTGGGCCTGGGTGCTGTCTCTCAGTTCTTCAGCTCAAGGCTAGCGCTCTACCACTTGAGCCACAGCGCCACTTCCAGCTTATTCTGCTTATGTGGTGCTGAGGAATCGAACCCAGGGCCTCATGCATGCGAGGCAAACGCTCTACCACTGAGCCACCTTCCCAACTCTATGAATAGGTTTTTTTTTTTTTAATTCATTTTCATTGGATTCATTTTGATTGATTCCTTTGAATTGATTTCTTTGTTTTTTAAACTAAAAATTGTTTATTTGGGGAGTTTAACTTACCTGCAAATAAGAAATCAATAGGTGTTTAAATCGCCATCAACACCAAACCGATCGATTCCTGCCAGACACTGTCGGGGGCTGGGGCTCTGGGCGTGATACCGTGTCACTGGGGTAGATTAGACACTCAGGAAGAGGCATCGGGAATCTATTAGCACAAAGGAAGACATTCTGCCCACGGTGGAATCCGGGGGATGGAAAGAGAATTGGGGATGAGTCTCTTCTCGCTATGATTGAATGGTTATGTGGTTTGGGCTGGAATCACCCCTGGCCAAGAGGACTGTTGGGAAAAAGCCTGGATCTTTGCGTGTGAGTTCCGCTGGCTCAGTGGCTCTACCTCTCTGAGCCTCCTCTCCCTCCTGTGTAGGTTAAGATCCATCACCACAGCACCTGCCTTTAGTACCCGGGCAAGGATTCTGCCTAGGGCACGTGTGTCACAGGGTTAGCTAATGGTTCTTGTGTCTAAGGGCCGAGGCAGGAGGAACTCCTGGGACATTTCTCATATTACAACCTGCCAGGGCTCCTTTGCTTCCCAGCAGAGCCACCAGACAGCTCCAGCAAATCCCGTCTTTTCCAGAGAGTGTTTATTGCCTTTGGGGATTCTGCCAAAGGAAAGTGCAGGAAACGGTCCGGATGAAGCCGCCCACTTTGTCTTTCTCTGAATGGGAAACACTGAAGGGTCAGCGGGACCTGGCAGAGCACCTGCAGCCAGGGAGGCAGGAGGGGGTGTTGGGAGCTGCCCGCCCACTGTGTGTCCTCGGAGGCCAGGTCTCCTCTCTGGGCTTCGGTTTGCTCATGCGCAGACAGGATGGCTCACGCCAGCCTCCTCAGAAGGTGAGCCAGTCGTGGTGAGATGGTGGCACATTGTGGGATCTGTGTCCTCTTTGTGGAGGACGCCGTGGGCTGCAGGGAAGTGCGCCCGAGCTCTGACTCTACCCCCAGAACTCTCGGTGATCTGAAGTCTTCCTTTTCAAACCCACTTCTGTTCCCAGAGTTTGTGCGCTCCCCAAAGCCAAGATCAGACGCGCCTGTCACAGACTTGGGTTTGACTCCCATGACGCGTTTTATCTCAAGAGTTGCCGAGACACAACGCAAATGGGCATTCTGAAAAGTCATCTACCCTGGCTGGCAGACATCAAGATCCACCAGCCACCAGGATCCAGTGGCTGGGTTACTGGTGGTTCACGCCTGTAATCCTAACGACTCAGGAGGCTGAGGTCTGAGGATTGGAGTTCAAAGCCAGCCTGGGCAGGAAAGTCTGTAAGGCTCTGGGGACAAGCTTCAGGACTGACACAACAAAATATTTTTTTTTAGAAAAAGAAAAGTCTCTACTGGTATTTTACTTCAAATGTGGTCAGATCCGGGCTCTGACAAAGCCCAGTCACTGGCTATTTGTTTCTCTACATCTCTACCTTTCCCCTAAGCCCCAGGAACCCACACTGACTTCTCACACCTACTCAGATCCCTGAAAAACCACCACCTGTCTCTGAAGTCTCATTTGTTCTGATCAATGATCTCTCTGCTCCTGAGCCAGTCAGCAAGGCTGGTCAGGGAGATGCACCGTGCGGATGGGCTGAAGTTGGGAAGGATCTAATGTTGACTTCTAGTGTGGCATCAGCCTTACTCAGACACGACTACTCAGAGGAGCTGTGAGTTCTGCAGGGTATTGATGCCGGGAGAAGAAGGGTGAAAGGAGACAGGCTTCAGGACCCCGAGCTGCCGGTCCTTTTCCCAGAAAAAGGAGAAGTAGATTTCCCAAGAGATCCAGTCTCCTCCCCCTCTACTCCCCCCCTCACTCACATTTGCACACTCATTCCCAGTGCCATGTCGCTTAGAAATAACAAGGCTGAAGTCGGAGTGATGAATGGAATAGCATTGTGGGCACTGATTTTGCCCAGAAGCTAGCTGTAGCTGTAGCTTAGTCCTGGTCTGGCTTAGCTGGTTGAACAGTGTGGATGTCAAGGCCAAGGGCACAAAGCAGGAGCAGAGGCGTGGGGCAGGAGGCAGCAATCCCCGGCCCTGGCTCTGATCGGTGCAGTGCAGTGCTCTGCTCTTGGCTCTCTGTCTTTCTGTCTCTTCCTAACTTTCCACCCTGTCCTCAGCCCTCGCTGCCTCCACCCCTACCTCTCTTTCCGGTCACAGTGGAGCCACACACACACACACACACACACACACACACACACACCACACAGGCTGCCCCTGCTGGGAAGCCAGCCTTAGGCTTCTGAGTCCAGATCTCAGGTGGCTTTGGCCAAGGGGGTCCCCTTTGCCTGGACCTCTGGGTCTCCCCGAGGTGGTGGCTGCAGCTGGGCTGTTGGTTAATGTCTGCCCGTGTTGAACTTGGGGCTGAGAGCAGGAAACAGCCGGCCGAGAGGAGGAGGATTCTGAAACCTCCTGGTGGGGAAACCAACCTGCTTCCTCTCCCGGCTGGGGGGGGGGGGGGGGAGGAGAGGGGGGAGGGAAGTGAGGAGGCTGGGAGTTCTCTCCCGCTGCCTCTTAGCCTCCAGCCTGGTGCCCGGCATGTAGGTAGCAGATGCTCAGTGAAACCGGCTAAAGAGATGTCCCAGTTCAGCGTGTTCTAGGGCATTCTACGGGCTCTGCCTAGCCCAGAATGACACAAGTAGGCTGTCCACAGACCTCAATGAATATCAAGTTTGAATGAGGAGGGAAGGGGGGGGGGCTGTGTGGCTGATTCCAGTGGTGCTTGACTCTCATCTTTGAAATGCCTCTCTCTGGCTGTCTCTCTGTCTCTCTCTCTCTCATTCCCCCCCACCCCCAGGTCTTTAAGTTGAGGAAGGCTCCTCTGACAGGTAGACAGAAATCCATTGTCACCATCCTGCCATTGCCTCTAAAGAAGTCATTAGAGCAGTCCAGTGGGCGGGCGGGGCGGGGGCGTAGGGAGGAAGAAGTCCTGGGCAGGCCGCCTCCCTCAGGCGGCTTCACACAGAACTTGCCTCACCGCCACTCCCCCCGGCCTGGTCAGTGGGGCTGGACCGCTAGGAGCCCTTGAACAAGATGGCCTCTGTGTGACTAGAACATTCCGGACCCCAGGGAGGTCGTTTTCCTTGGCAGCTGCCCCAGTGGGCAGTCAGTCAAGAAGCCGAACAGGAGGCTGCACCACCAGAGCATCGGTTGAGGTGGTGAGGAGAGCGCGGAGTTGGTAGAGCTGCGGCCATGGCCCCTGCCTGGGCACCCCAAGCTGTGTGTGTGGCCGCCGTCCTGAGCCAAGCCGACTTCCCCAGGCACGGGTGCGCATGCACGCATGAGTCCCTCCAAGCAGGAATCGTCTTTCGGCGTTAGCTTTCTTTGTGGGTGTGTCATTGGATGGGTTTAACACAGCTCAGCGTAGCTAGAAGGAGCAGTGCTGTGCCCAGCTTTATGGTTCGTGCATGATCACAGCACAGCTGGCAGAGAGTGCCTATGGATGATGGTGATGATGATGATGATGATGGTGATGATGGTGATGATGATGATGATGATGGTGATGATGATGGTGATGATGATGGTGGTGATGATGATGATGGTGATGCTGATGATGCTGATGATGATGATGTGATGATGATGATGATGATGATGGTGGTGGTGATGATGATGATGATGGTGATGATGATGATGGTGATGATGATGATGCTGATGCTGATGATGGTGATGATGATGGTGGTGATGATGATGATGGTGATGCTGATGATGCTGATGATGATGATGGTGGTGATGATGATGATGATGATGATGATGATGATGATGATGATGATGATGATGATGATGATGGTGGTGGTGATGATGATGATGATGATGGTGATGATGGTGATGATGATGATGATGATGATGGTGATGGGGATGATAATGATGATGATGGTGATGATGATGATGATGATGATGGTGGTGATAATGATGATGATGATGGTGATGATGATGATGATGGTGATGGGGATGATAATGATGATGATGGTGATGATGATGATGATGATGATGATGATGGTGATGGTGATGATGATGATGATGGTGGTGATGATGATGATGATGATGGGATGGTGGTGATGATGATGATGATGTTTATGGTGGTGATGATGATGATGATGTTGATGATGGTGATGATGGTGATCATCATCATGATACTGGTGGTCCTGGTGGTGAATATGGATGATGATATCAATGGTGGTGTTGGCACAATGATCGTGGTGATGGTGATGAGGCTCATGATGTGATGATAATGATGTTGATGGTGGTGATGATGATGATGATGATGATAATGGGATGGTGGTGATGATAATGATGTTGATGGTGGTGATGATGATGATGATGATGATGGTGGTGATGAGGATGATGAGGATGATGTTGATGGTGGTGATGATGATGATGATGTTGATGGTGGTGATGATGATGATGTTGATGGTGGTGATGATGATGATGATGATGATGTTGATGGTGGTGATGATGATGATGGTGGTGATGATGATGATGATGATGATGATGGGATGGTGGTGATGATAATGATGTTGATGGTGATGATGATGATGATGATGATGATGATGATGATGATGGGATGGTGGTGATGATAATGATGTTGATGCTGGTGATGATGATGATGATGTTGATGGTGGTGATGATGATGATGTTGATGGTGGTGATGATGATGATGATGATGATGTTGATGGTGGTGATGATGATGATGTTGATGGTGGTGATGATGGTGATGATGATGGTGGTGATGGTGTTGTTGACAAGGATGACAATTAAGAGCCCACCAGCCAACTTTCTCCTAAGGGCCTGAATTTGATTTACAGGCCCACCTGAGTTGAGGGTGCATAGGGAATGTGGAGAGGGGGTCCCCTCCTGTCCCCAGCCTCTGGAACGGCTGCTGCTGCCTCCAGATGGCCCCAGGCCCTGGGCTGTGAGGGGGAGGGGAGGAGGGAGGGCTCTGGGCAGGAGACCGGGAAGATCCAAATGAATGGAGAAGCAGAATCTCCTATGGCTGGTGGCTGAAGGCGCTAACGTCTTCCTGCCTGGGCCCTGCCCCTGAGTGAGGCCAGGGAGGGACAGGGGGCCTCGGGGGTGACTGGCCAGCGTGTCTGCTGAGAGGGATTGCGGGGTGGACGCTGAAGTAAGGGGCCATCCGCATTCTAGTTCCCTTTGGTCTTCACACTTGGGGAAGGCGGGGGGGGGGGGATGCAGGTGGACAGTAGTGATCTTGTCATGCATGGACACCCCCTTCCCCAGCAGACAAGCTTCCAGGCCCCAGATGTCAGCCGTGTCCTAGCTGTGGGGGGCTGGGGAGGCTTTTGCCCCCCCCTGCCCCCACTCCAGGGAGCCTGGCTGCCCTCCTCAATCCATGGTATCATCTGGCTCTCACACAAGCTTCAGGCTTTCCGAACAAATGCAAACACAAACCCTAGCAAATGTGTTTGTACGTAAACACAGCGGGGGGTGATGGCTGCCTGCGGAGTGAAGAGCCGGTTCTTCTCCCAGCAGAAAAAAAAAGAACCCTGCGCACGCATTCGGAGAGGCTGGCAGGTTGAGGGTACCCGGGGCTTCGAGGGGTGTGCAGAGCCGGGGCTCCTCGTGTTAGAAGCCTCCTTCCTCCAGCAGGCAGGCCCCTCAACAGGAAAACTGCGCGTAGGCCGCAGCCCGTGTGCAGGTCTTCGTTCCATACAGTTTACCTGCAGTCAATAAGACTCAAGCCATTTCAATTCGCACGCGTGATCAACACAAGCAGCCTCCTCAGGAATCAAGACACACAGAGGCCTGGTGCCCGAGGCTCATGCCTGTCATCCTAGCTCCTGGGAGGCTGAGATCTGAGGATCGCCATTCAAAGCCAGCCTGGGCTGAAAAGTCCCCATCAGACTCTTGTCTCCAATGAACCTCTGAGAAACCGGAAGTGGCCCAAAGTGAAAGCGCGCAGGCCCAGAGTTCAAGCCCCACGACTGACAAAAGGGAAAGGAAAAGGATGCAGAGTCCCAGCGCCCCTTTGCCATCCATCCCTTCCCCTCACCCTCACCCCGGCCACGGCAGATGGGTGTTCCTTTGCCTCTTTCTAGAATGTTCTTTCACTCTACACCAGTGAGCCTTCAGGATTCACCTGTGCTGATGGGAATGTGAGCAGTTTCTACTCCACGGGCAGCCATACCTCTGGCAGCTCCTGGCAGTGCCCGCGATGGCTGGCGGGCAGGCAGGTTTGGGTGGGCACTGAGGCCGTGGGGGTTCAGCCTGACGCCCGCCCTGCCCTGCACTTGGGTGGTTTGGCTGGTTGGTGGGTGTCTGCCATTCCAGCGCTTCGTGGCTCCATCCCATCGGGGTTTTGTTTGTTGGTTGGTTGGTTGTGGGCCTTGAACTCTGGGCCTGAGCAGTCCCTGAGCTCTTTAGCTCAAGGCGAGCGCTCTACCTCTTGAGCCACGGTGCCACTGCTGGCTTTTTTTCTTTTTTTCTGATGGTTAATTAAAGATAAAAGTCTCACGGACTTTCCTGCCCAGGCTGGCTTTGAGTCATGATCCTCAGATCTCAGCCTCCCGAGTAGCTAGGATGACAGGCGTGAGCCACCAGTGCCCGGCTCATCGAGGTTTTAATTGAAGCTCAGGCTGCTGAGTCTGTCCTGCCCAGGGCTGACTGTCAGCAGAAGCGGCTGGTGCCGTGATCCAGGGACTTCCCGTGCACATGGCCACGCTCCGTGCCAGCTCGGCCTCTCTGGGTCCTGGGACCTTGACTCCTAGAAAGGAGCCTGGCAGCCTTGATGCCACAAAGAGGCATATGACAGAACTGATGGGTCTTTCACCATGCAAAGAACCCCCCCACCCCACCCCTTGGTTTGGATATAGGCCGGCACTCGGTGGGTATATGAGTGAGCAAGGGAGCTTACAGCTTGACTGGATGGTAAGAAGGAATTAGAAAAAAAAAAAAATGTCGTGGGAATTTTTGTTGCTGGGTTTTACTAGGCAGACCCAAGGGAACAGAGAGGGCCATCTACCTGCCCAGCTCACACAGCCACAGAACCACCTGGAAAGGTAGGGCAGGAAGACGGGAAGTGGGGGCCAATGCTCACGGCGAGTGTCCAGCCCACAGCAGCCGCGCACGCGCACGTGCAGAGCCAGGCCAGGCCCTTCCGGCTGCAGCCAGCGGGATCACACAGGTCCGAGGGAGGCACAGAGACACGGGCGGTGACCATCACAGACCCGGCGACCCCTGGGAGTCACGTGTCTGACGTTGACCCCTTTGTGACCGGGTCACAGCGAGAAAACGGGGTGGTGGTAAAGCTCGTTCATGGAGCAGGAGAGCCGGGTCCTTATCCAGGAAGTGGAATTGTGATCTTTAGTTATAATGGGCACCATATGCTCTCTGTGATTGTTGCTTTTCTTTTTAATTTCGTTACATCATAGCAGATGGCTGGGTGTCAAAGGCCAGGATGCTGATGGCATTTTGGCCTTTATTTTCCTGAGATTTGAGGTGGACGCATGGAAATGCTGGAGGGTGGTGAGCTGTGAGCCCTGGGCAGGGCAAGGTGTGTGTGTGTGTGTGTGTGTGTGCACGTGTGTGTGTGTGTGTGTGTGTGTGTGTGTGAATCCTTGTCCTGGGAGCAGCGGGAAGTGGGCAGCGGGGACAGGGGACTCTCCCTGGCTGTGCACACACGCGTGTTCAAACACACAGGTGCGGATGCAGCCCGCACACTTTCCTGGCTGAGGAAAGAAGTCTGTGCGTGCAGAACTGCCATTCTAGCTTTCCCAGAACGTCCAGAAACTAAAGGAAGCACTGTGCATGGGCGGGAAGCACCCTCGCATCTTTAAACAGCACCCTGGGGAAGCCTGTGCCCGCCCCATCACCAACACCCTTCCTCAGAGTTGGTGAAATTCAGGGCTGCTAGAGACCATGACCGAAGGCCCCGAGGATGGCCTTTGGTGTGTGTGTGTGTGTGTGTGTTTCTTAAGTAGAGTCTCACTACGCAGCCCTAGAACTCACGATCCTCCTGTCTCAGCCTCAGAAGTGCTGGGATTACAGGTGTGAGCCGCCAGGCTCAGCAAGGCCACCCTTTCTAAGAGCAATTCTTCTTGAATCATTTCCATTAACTCTGTAAGCCGGGTACCCACAGAATCTGTTACCAGATAGACAAAAATAAGAAATAAGCCGGGGCGCTGGTTATCCTAGCCCCTCAGGAGACGGAGATCTGAGGACCAAAGTTTAAAGCCAGCCCCAGCAGGAAAGTCTGTGAGACTCTTATCTCTCCAATTAACTGGCGAAAATCAGCGTGCGGAGGTGTGGCTCAAGAGGTAGGGCGCTAGCTTTGAGCGAGAAAGCTCTACCACAGAACACAAATCACCTGCATGCTTTAGCGTCCTGATGAGATGTGCGCACTGCAAGTCTTATTCCCACAGCAGTCTTCCACGTGGCCCACAAACTGGCGTCTGTGGGTCCCAGAAGACGGATATGCGTGGGGCAGCTGGAGAGGGGCACCCATCCCACCAGCTCCACGCGAGCCCAGGAGGGAAAGGGGCTCCCCTCATTTAACCTGTGTGTGCCAGTACTGGGGCTTGAACCCAGGGCCCAGGGAGCTGTCCCTTAGCTTTTTCAGTCAAGACTGCTGCTCTGCTGCTTGAGTCATACCCTTCTGGCTTTTTTTCTGGTTAACTGGAAATAAGAGTCTCATGGGTTTGTTTTCTTACCCAAAGTGGCCTCAATTGTAGATCCTCACATCTCAGCCTCCTGAGGAGCTAGGATTACAGATGTGAACCACTGGTGCTTAGCTATGGACTCCTTAAACCAGAAAGAGGAAGGGGTGCTGGGCAGGCAACACCTCGTCTTCTCCTCGTAATATGATACACTTGGGTATATTGAACTCATTTAGCTCATCAACTATTATTTCCCCAGTCTAGAAGGGAAAGTGAGGTACAGAGAGGTCAATGACTCCCTCAAAAGGCCCCGGCGAGGCAGAGCTTAGCACGGTGCCTGGCCTCCAGTTTATTTCCTGAGCTTGCGCCTCTGCAGTTTCCTGGAGACTCCACAGATGGCCGTCCTTCCCAACAGTCTGACATCAAACCCTCAGCATCTTCTATTTGGCCCAGCTTGGGAGATCAGAGCGGGGTCAGCTGACCCCTGGGCCTGCGCCCTCCACTTGGGGCTGGGGCTGGAGGGGAAAGGCCCAGGACGGGAAAGGCCGCTGTCCCAGCCTCAGGACGCTGCCCCTTTCCATGCGGGGGGGGGGGGGGGGTGGCGCCGGAGCCTTGTGCCTCTCATTTCCCTTCCTGCAGGAGGCTCTACCCAGCCTGGCTTTTCCTTGGCAGCTTAACCCATGAGGTTGACGCTGGTGCTAAAAATAGGCTGTGGTTAGCCAGTTGAAGGCTCCTGCAAACTGCAAACACCCAGAATACAGACTGCAAACACCCAGCGCTGCCATGCCCACCAGTGGCGGGTGCCCTCAGCCTCACGGCTGCAGAGAGGAGGAGCAGCCTCCACAGCCAGCCCCGGGCACGGCGGAGCTCAGAGGCAGCGAGATATGGAAATGGAATATCTTTGGGGGTTTCTTTGAGGACGGTGAGCTGTCCTGCGTGGGACCGCTGAGGGTTCCAGAAGCACCCAGCACTGACCAACGCGGGGGATCACAGATCTCCGAATCTGCAGCTCACCACAGCGGTCACCGGGCGTGCTGGTGTCCGGCACGGAGGGAGGCCGTGGTTTGCTGTGTAGGCCCTGGGGTCAGGGGTGGGGACCCGGCTGCTCTCTCCATTCACTGCTCCCCTCCCAGAGGCTTCTTGGGGTCCTACTGTGTGATGGGTGCTGGGGACAAAGCCTCGGCCATGTGCACGCTGTCCGGCCTGCCAGGGCTCCGATTCCGAGATGCCCCCTTTGTCTTGCAGGGTGGTGTGGGTGGCACAAACCGGGTCCTCTGAATGTAGGGGTGACCAGTGGCCTCCCGCCTGTCCCCCCTTCACTGGCCGCTTCCCGCCCTCACCCTCCCACTGCCACCTGCGATTGAGCCGTGTTCTCCCCGCCCCTTTTCGGACCCACTAGCGCCCCCTGGAGGACAGAGGTGTGGGCTTGCAGTGGAAAGAAAGGAGAGCAAAAAGTCACCTTGAAGGCTGCTCATGGGGGCCTGGGAGAGGGGTGGGGAGCAGGGCTCCCCCAGAGCTCTGTCTGAACCCCAAACACTCTCCCTACACTGCTTGTAACTGGATCCCTTCACCTCACGGAGGCCGTCGGTGTCTTCTCATCCTGGTTGGGCCGTAGAAACATCTGGCTGATGCGTGTTCTGCAGAGAATGTCTCCCCAAAGGGAACGTCATGGGGTCCCGTGCGTGCCACTGGAACACGGTCCAGGATGGCCAAGGTCGATGAGCCAGGCCGCCCCAGGGCCTGGTGCCGGCCCAGTGTGCTGCTCTCACTTCCTGGCCTGTTTCTCTGCGGTTCTTTCACTCAGACCTCTTGCTCTAGCCAATCCAAGGACCCCACCCCCGGGCAGTCCCCTCTGTAATCCCCCCAGGCAGTTGCAGACCCTCGCTGCCTGGGCTACCAACCCTCAGAACTCACATACCAGAGTCCCGGGCCTCCTGACCCTTTAAACCACAGGCTGGGAAGTTACTGTGGGTGTGTTTGTAGTCGCCACACTTGCAAAAGGGATACAAGGCCAGGACAGGTGCATGGCTTGGCTTCTAGGCTTTACAGGCATCTGATCCTAGACTGGCAACACACCTGCCATGGATGAGCTGCAACTCTCAACTTGTTATTTAACCTTCATTCTTCAACTCTGAAAAGGGGACAGGCCTCCACTGTAGAACTGTCATGAGAATTAAGTCTCAATATGGATGTGTGTGGAAGGAATGGTGTCAGGGGTATGTTAAGTGCTATATAGACATTATTCATATTCCTTTCCATTCCATATCCTCTGTGTGTGTGTGTGTGTGTGTGTGTGTGTGTGTGTGTGCACATCTACTACGGGTTTCTTGTTGTCTGGTGTAGTTACTGTTTGCATTGCTTTCTCCCTTGATTGACTCTGAATTCCCTGAAAGCAGAGATTTGATTATTTGTTCCTGCATTCCTAGCACACACACCAGTAGACAGCCAGCACATGTTTTTAAGTTCATGGGGAAACAAATGGGTGAAGAGTTGGTTAGATTGATGAATTTAGTACAGTTCAGATGTATGTTGTATGTATTATGTATTATGGATGGATGGATGGATGGATGGATGGGTGGATGGATGGACAGATGAATAGATGGGCAGTGGACTAAGGGGTGGATGGATGGCAGATGGGTGGATGGCTTCCTGAATGGTTGGACAGGTAGGCTGATGGATGGGTAGATGGGTAGATGGATGACTTGGCTTATGAGTAGATGGGTAGGGGATTGAGGGATGGGTGGATGGCGGATGGCTTCATGAATGGATGGACAGGCAGACTGAAGGATGAAGGACAGACAGGCCGTCTGGATGACTGGCTGGCTGGCTGGCTGGCTGGCTGGCTGGATGGCTGGATGGATGGATGGATGGATGGATGGATGGATGGATGTTTGATTCCACAAGGGCTTGGATTTGTGTCTGTTTTGTTCACTCACGTCTTTCAAGTTCCTGGTAGGTGACTGGTGCGTAGTAGGTGCTCGGTACAGAGTTCCTGAATGAGTGGATGGCAGACTGTACCCTGAACTACAATTAACCCCCCATGCTGCTGGGAGGGGCTGTCACAACACAACTCTCCTATTGGCTGAAGATGGCCATGGCACCCCCTGCTGGTAGGAGTAGGAAACAGGCACTGCCCCCATGGAGCTAGGCCATTTTCTAATCTTCGTTCAATGCCTTGAAGCAGGTTTCCCCTCACCAGAGATGCTGGGTGACGAAGGCAGCCCCTGGGCCATCCCAATCTGATGTTCCTCAGACTTGTCTAAGACCCAGAGGGAAGTGGGCGAGTATAAAAGGCATCGCCCAGGGTCTGTGGTCGCCGCCCACTCCCCAGCGGTGTGACTTCCGGTGTGACTTCCATTTCCTCATCCGCCAAGCAGGGGAACAGTTCGGGTAGATAATACTCAGCACAACACGAGGCAGATAGCGGGAGATCGGGAAACACTGGATGAGAGTGAAGGTGTTGCTAAGAAACCCTGCTCCCTTTCCTTTCCATTGATTGGCTCCTCCCCTCCCCCTCGCATAGAAGTGAGGAGGACCTGTGGGGTTCATTTCCGGGAAGCCAGGGGTTGGGGTCTGGTTTGCTGTATTGCCAGTGCCTGGGACGGCATCAAGTGAGTGGAAGATTTTATGAAATTTTTGCTGGGGAAAGGAATGGATGAATTTGAACAGATTTGGGATCTACACGGCTTAGGGGGAAACGGATTGGGTTTTCAACCTGACTTGGAAATACGTTCCGGACTTAAGGAACCCTCCCAAAATCACTGGGTTGGATGAGTGTTGGGGAAGGGTGATACAATCCGCAGGTTTTATATCTGCAGGTTCAACCCACTACGAAGAGGAAATACTCAGGAGAGGGGAAAATTGCATCTGTACTGAATATACACCGATTTTTTTTTTCTCTTTCTGTGAGTCCCTAAATCATAGCATTTACATACTACTAGATGCTGTAGGAGCTATGTGTGGGTGTGACACACAGTGTCCCAAACACGTGCTGTTGTGTATCGGGGCCTTGAGCATCTGAGGACTTGGGATCCATTTCTCAACCCAGGAGACACCTCCCCCCCAAAAAAAACTAGAGCCCAGTGCAACTCAGGTCCCCTAATTTTGTTTTGCTGGAAATGAAAAGGCAGATGTCTGAAGGACTCCAGTTTGGACTTTTGTCCAGTGGGGCTACCTAGAGGTTTTGTGCCATGGATAGTCTCCTCTCCTTTCTGGGCCTCACCTCCACCACCCCCCCCCCAGCAAAAAAAAAGGACAAATTGCTCAGGACCCCTTTAGATCTGGTGCTTCAGATAGGACTCCTCACCTCCGCACATCTCTGTGTTGCAGGGAGCCTGATGCTCAGCTGGACAGAGCTTCTCCAGAGTCTGGCCCCAGAAGACAGGTACTCCAAGCTTGCTCCCCAACTGTAGAAGAGACAAGCATCGGGGCCCTCTGAGAACGAATCTCACAGGCCTGAGGAGCTGGGAAAGGGTTTAGAGTGACTTTGTGGCTGCCTGGAGGGAGACCCCGGAACTCTTTACCAATTGCAAACTTCAGGGTTCTCTGGGAACTCAGAGGCCAAGAACAAGATGTAAGGGAAATGGACCTACTAGCTTTGTGCTTCCTCTCCCAGCGCCCCACCCCCGACCCCCCTGAATTTCAGCTCAACCTGAGAGGCTGGTGAGCTCTGTCCTCAGCCCAGCCCTGGACCTGTCTTCTTCCTCTGTAGAGGAATTCAGACTCCAAACCTTGCAGGGGTTCCATCTGGAAGGGCAGTTTGGGAAACCCCTCTGTCTCGCCAGCCTACCTGCCATTCCGGAATGACCCTGCTATGGCCAAGCTCTGGTTCAAATTCCAGCGGTACTTCCGCCGGAAACCCGTGCGCTTCTTCACCTTCCTGGCTCTCTACCTGACAGCCGGGAGCCTCGTTTTCCTGCACTCTGGTTTCGGGGGCCAGCCTGCCGCAGTCTCACAGAGCCAGCCCAGCCCCGCGGCGGGGGGCCCGGGGGAGGGCGCTGCCGAACTGCCCTTCTTGGGGGACTTGCATCTGGCCAGAGGTTTTCGGGATGTGGGCGACGCTTCGAGCATCGCCCGCAGGTACGGACCCCCGTTCAAGAGCAAGGACGCCAACGAGAGAGCCAAGCTGGGCGACTACGGCGGCGCCTGGAGCCGGGCCCTCAAGGGAAGAGCGGTCCGGGAGAAGGAGGAAGAGCGAGGTAAGAGCCGGGTGGAGGGGGAACTCAGGGCGGTGGCAGCTGTGCCCCACGCAGCGCCGAACAGGAGCCAGCTGTGCTGCAGAGACCGCTGCCTGCATAGCGCCCCGCTGAGGAGACAAGTCAAGTCCAGAGAGGCCACACGGCTTGTCACACAGAACCTTGGGATCTGAACTCCAGGCCTATGATGCGGTCCCAAGCTTGATCCCATATCCTCTGCAGCCTTTTTTTGTTTTTTTCCTAACTCACGTGACAGCCCGCATGCCCGGCCCTGGCTGCGCGGGGTCGTGCTGCGAGCATCTCTGCAGGGCTTGAGTTGGCCACCGTTCTTTGCTCCTGAGTTGCTGGGGAAACAGAGGGTTCCCCGAGCCCCAGGTTTTGTGAGGAGAGCTTTCAGTGAAGGTCCTACGGGAGACAGCACAGGTGTGGGCCTAGGCCATGGATTGTTCTCAGCCTCTTATGATCAAGAAGGGCTGTCACTAAGTTTCACAGGCTTGGACAAGACACGCAGGATCCTGTGCCCGGTTCACAGATGTGGACATCAAGGCCTGCAGGGATAGGTAGTTTAACTCAGATCCTGGGCACCTGTCCAGCTGACCAGCCTGCTGGGGAAGAAGCCAGGGTTCCCTGTAATCCATGACTGGATCATGGATGGAAATTTCTAGAATCCCGGGCAGGATGGGTTGGGAGACAGGGAAAAGGCCTCTCTGCCTGCCATGGCCTCTCTGCCATGCCTGTCAGACCTGAGAAGGAATCCATCCCAGGGAGCACATGCCCTCCCCACACCTGTGGACCTGGGAACCATCTAGAAGACCCCATCAAGAGCCTCCTAGCCTTCTGCCTCCAAGAACTCAGGGTCCATGGAAGGCGGGGTGAGGGACAGAGGAGATTAAGGACGTGGGTTACTATTCCATGTCTGCCCCCAGCCAACCATGAGGACCAGGCCAATGGCTTCTTCTTCTCCTGCCTCAGTTTTGAAATCTGTAAGATGGAGCTAATGATGGGCTTCCCACCCAGGCGGTCCTGAGAGGCCGGGGCAGCCTGGTCAGTAGAGCACCAGGGCCTGGGCCCTGCCCAGGGCAGAGGGGGGGGTGGGGTGAAGCTGTCAAGGGGCTGGGGGCTGCCTGCGGGGAGAGCCCATCCTGCAGGTGGTACAGGGAAGGAGGGAGGGGCAGTGCCGGGGGGGGAGGGGAGAAGGATGGTGTCTACCTTCACTCGCTGTCCAGCTCCCCCCTGGCCACGCCAAGCTCGAGCTACGCGTTCAAAAGCTCCAAAGTGCTCACAACTCTGGGCCTTCACATACGCTCCTTGTTATGTTGGGGACGGACCCGACTTCTGTCCCACAGCCATGCTCCTGGCCTCCCGGGTGTGGTGCGTGCGCATGCGCACACCCGCCGGCCCACTTCACCCCGTGGTCCATGCTCAGCCGGCTCCTGCCTCCGGATGTCTGACACCACAGGTGTTGCTCTCCTCCTCACGTCCTTGCGTGGATCCCCTCTTCTTCCCACAGACGCTTCCCTGGGTGGCCCAACTCAGCCCACCTCTTCCTTGGTCACAGCCCCGTTTCCCCAGATTTCTTTTCTGTGCAGGATTTGTCACCATCTGAACGCATCATGCGTGTGTGTGTGTGTGCGTGTGTGTGTGCGTGTGTCCTGCTACGCTGCAGCTTCAGTAGGTTCGGCCATGTTTCTTCAGCACCAAGGACAGCTCTGGCACAAAGATGGCGCCTGGCACCCATGGCTGAGTGGATGGGGCGTGAATGAGTGAAGGACATCCCGTCTGTGGGGAGGACCGGCCTCCCAGGGCCAGCCTTGCCCACCCCCACGGCACGACCCTCCCCTCCCCAGCTCTGAGCAAGCACTCCTCAGTGCTCCTGGCCTTGGCCCTTGGACTCACACAAGAGATTGCCTGTGCTCTTCTAGATCCCGTGGAGAACGCAGTTTCTCAGGCGGCGGCAGCAGCAATGGCCTGCTTTGGCCTTCTGCCCGGAGGGTTCCACACCCTGAAGTTCAACCCAACACAAGTAGAGAAGATTCGGGGGGGAAAATGGTCTCTATGCTGAGCTTGCAAGACAATGCAACTGCTGTGTACAGGGTCCTTATATGGCCCGGGGGTGTCCTCTGGGGTGATCGCCCAGCACCATCACAGAGAGCACTTGAGCATCTTCCCAGTTGTGTATTTGCAGGCTATCCTTTAACCAACCCCCCCCACCCCCCAGACAATGGAGGGCCACTGTAGACCTCCACCTGCTGCTAATAAGAATTACGTGGGTGCACGTGCGTGTGTGTGTGTGTGTGTGTGTGTGTGTGTGTGTGTGTGTGTGTGTGTGTGTGCTGATCCTGAGGCTTAAAGTCAGTGCCTGAGTGCTGTCCCTTGGCCTTTTTTTTTTGTTCTCAAGGTTAGCGCTCTACCGCATGAGCCACACCTCCCTCCACTTCTGGCTTTTTTTTTGCTGGCTCATTGGAGATAAGAGTCTCACAGACGTTTCCGCCTGGGCTGCCTTTGAACTGTGATCCTTCGCCCTCAGGCCTCCTGAGTAGCTCGGGTTTACAGGCATCGGGCTGATTTTCATATTTTAGAGCGAAATGATACGTGTAAAATACTTACCACGTCTGGTTCACAGCACGTAGCCATTGCTGCGGCTAGCAGCAGTAGCTGATCAATATTGGGCAGTGCTTATGGCGTCGTCCCTGCTATCAGAGACTTGCTGTCGCATCTAGTGACCGTGACTCCGTAAAGGCAAGGCCTTCCTTGTCCCATTTCACAGAGGGTAAAACTGAGACTCCGAGAGAAAGCACTTACCCGGAGTACACGGATAACCGTTGGGAGAAACAGACACAACGCAGGGACTATTGAATTGTGACATTTGAAAGACCTGTGATCGCTGGGTATGCCGTGCTAGTTGCCCTCTCCCCGCGGCCCCCTGCAGCCCAGCAAGCTTTTACATTCTATACAGTGCAAAGAGAGAGGAAATGGGCGCCCCGAAGAGCAGTCCCAGCCCTCGAGGCTTTTAGCAGCAGCCCTGGGATCCGGCAGTGTTCCTGAGAACGCACAAATGCAGCCCATCCATGACAAACACAATGTATTAGCAGTAATAAAGGCAAGACTTGCCCCTGACCTGGTGCTAACTATGTCTGGCTTGCTCCACAGCTGTCCAGGGCCGTCCAGGATGATGATGTAGAAAAGTCAGCGTCTGTCCTGGGCTGGGAGCAGGGAGGGGAGGAGCTGCACTCAGGTCCTCAGGCTCGCCGCTCTGGGCAGCAGGTCTGGATCTCTGTGTGTTTAATGTGCTGGTGCCTTGCCTTGACCTCACTCAGAGTGCGCCCCGGGCAGTCAGCGCAAACTTCAAATCTCAGCTCTGTGTTCTGCTGGCTGTGCAGTCCTGGACCGATCCCTGTGGCTCTCAGGGCCTCAGTTTCCCCTTGTAGACAACACATACTCTGCAGGCCACAGGAGTGACGATTACACAAGACAGATGAGTTGTGTGGCCCGTATGGGGCAGGCACAGCTCTGAGTACTGTGCACTTTAGCTTACCATAGTCTGAGAGCAGTCCAGACAGGGAGCTGGCTCAACCCCACCTCGTCACATACACGAAAACCCGAGCACAGAGAGGCAGAGTCCCATTCTATTAGATTACACAGAGCTCATATGGCATCTTCTCGGGTAGTTCTCTCCTGTAATCCTAGCTACTCGAGAGGCTGAGACCTGGAGGATCAAAGTTCAGAACCAGCCTGGGCAGAAATGTCCAAGAAGAGACTCTATCTCCAATTTAACCAGCAAAAAGCTGGACTGTAGGCATGGTTCATGTGGTAGAGCACCAGCTGTGAGTAAGCAAGCTGAGCCAAGTGAGAGGCCCGAAGTTCAAACCTTGGTACCAGCACCCCCCCCCCAAAAAAAACACATATCTTTCTACATCCTCATAATTTTTTTGGAATAAGAAGAGACTTTATAGAACTATGGAGTACTGTTATAAGGTATCACATTTCCCATGAGGGCCAAGAAAACATTCACGGCTTGGAGAAACTAAATCTGTGGCTTATTGCTGAGAGGTTGTGGTCTCAACCTGAAATTGTGCTTTGGGTGGAAATCATCACGTTGATGACACACGGTGAAGTACTTTAAACAGCACCGTGCCATACTTAAAACAGCACTGTGAATGGCTGGTTTCTACTTAGCTGTGTTTCCGGCCTGGTATATACAGGATGCTGTGGTCGGAGCATTTACACAGATCACTGGTCCGGCATTTTCATGGCCACTTCAGGAAGACAAGGCCTCTCGGTAGCTCACCTGTCTGTCATCGCTAAAGGTGACAGCCACTGAGACGGAGACCGGCCCAGCTGGGTGCAGAAGCATCAACCTTGTATCCCAAGGTGCATGTGTCGGTGCTGCAGCTCAACAGACCACAGAGCCGGGGGGTACCTGGCACCTTCCTCCCCTAACGTCTTTGTCTCCAGTGACAGCTGACATGTTTCCTCTTCCCAAAGCCAAGTACATGGGCTGCTACCTGGATGACACCCAGAGCCGGGCCCTGCGAGGTGTGTCCTTTTTCGACTACAAGAAGATGACCGTCTTCCGTTGCCAGGACAACTGTGCAGAACGGTAGGACCCCCGACAGG
Source organism: Dipodomys spectabilis (assembly GCF_019054845.1). Classification (NCBI taxonomy): domain Eukaryota; kingdom Metazoa; phylum Chordata; class Mammalia; order Rodentia; family Heteromyidae; genus Dipodomys; species Dipodomys spectabilis. The sequence continues at coordinate 331,501 of NW_024871503.1, forward strand.
CCACCTATCCCCTCGGGCACCCCTCACCGCAGCCGTGGGGAGGGAGTGCGGGCGGGTGAGGGCCGGAATGTAAGGAGAGGAGGATGTGCGTGCGCGTGCGCGTGCACGTGTGTGTGAATGAGCAGGACTGTCCAGCTTCTGGAGATTGTGTTGGGCGGTGGCCTGGGACCATGCCAGGAGTGAGCTGGTGGTGTATGTGTGACCTCACACAGATACGCTAGGGTCTGCAAGGAACGGGGGCCTTGTGTGCAGGAGTGTGTGAATGTGTGTGCAGACATCCAGATTTGTGCATGAGCTAGGTGCCCAGCTAGGAGGTCTCTGCCTTCGCAAGGAGGGACGGGGAATCCCGGGGGAAGCATTTTAGAAATGCAGTCTCCTGGCTAGCAGCTTTCCTGATGTCCTTGCTCTTCCCCTGGCTCAGAGCGGCTTGTGATGGAATGCTCTCCTCTTCCCACCCCTCCCTTCCACCCATCCCTCCCCGCTGATTCCCTCCTCCCAGGGATAGTGGCCGGGCTGTTCTTGCTTTGGAAAAAGTGGGTCCTGCTAAAGGTGCCTGGGGCAAGGCCATGCCCCTGGGGTGTGGGGAGGTGAGTCAGGCTGGGAATGTCTGTCTAGCCAGCATCGTGGGACCCCTGGAGAAGTGGTTACAGTCCTGTGGGTGCCTCCCCCATGGGACTGTTCGGCAGGGGCTCCTCTGCGGGGCCATGCCAGCTCTGGGGGTCACCTGGGGTGAGGGAGCAGACGATGTCTTTTCCGAGCCCCAGCCTGGTGCCCGCCCACGTCACTGGTTGCCGATGGGCCGAGCGCTGAATGGCCTTTTTAGGAAAGGATTCCAGCGCCAGGGAAGGAGTCGTTGAGCCCCGCGCGGGGCCTGCAGCAGCTCATCGTTTTTTAGGAGAAGGAATTTGTTCACATGGCAGGGATGTGGGCGCGGCGTTGCCGTCTTGCAAAGAGCTCATGAGACTCCCTGCCTCCTTCCCTCACCCCCCGCTGCTCTGGGGGATGCAGAGACCTCACGGGGTTGATGCATGGAAAGGAGGGGTGGGCTCTGCAGAGGTGACTGTCTCCCAGACGCAGCACCGAGGAGCAAGAGGGTGTGTGTGTGTGTGTGTGTGTGTGTGTGTGAAAAAGCAACAGGAGAGAGAGAGATAGGTAAACAGGTGTGTGGTGGAGTAGTGTCAGGTGACAGTGAGTGAGGATGGGTGTGTCTGTGTGGCAACACACGTGTCTGTCTGTGCAACACATCTGACTCACTGGCCTCCCTGCCCCCCGGGGGTCTCCTCTTCCCTCCCTGTCCCTGTGTGTCCCATGGCCCTGCTCCGGCCTCTCCTATCTCCTGGAGGCCCCTGTGGGTCTGGCCTCCACGTTGGGTGGGTGTCCCGGGTCTGCCCCCCTCCCCGGCCCCCCGCGTGGCGCCCGCCTCCCTGCCTGACAGCCGCCTCCCCCAGGGGCTACCTGTATGCTGGGCTGGAGTTCGGCGCCGAGTGCTACTGCGGCCACAAGATCCAGGCGGCAAACGTGAGCGAGGCGGAGTGCGACATGGGTTGCAAGGGCGAGCCGGGCAGCGTGTGCGGTGGCGCCAACCGCCTGTCCGTCTACCGGCTGCAGCTGGCCCGGGAGTCGGCCCGCAGGTGTACGTGAGTCGGCCCCGCTCCTCCGCTGCTTGCATCTGCAGCGCCCCCCCCCCCCCGTGTCCGCCCCGTGCCCTCCACGGCTCTGCCTCGCTACGCGGTGTGCAGCGCCCCACCTCCCATAGTCCCTCCCTGGGCTTTGTACTGGCTGACTTTCCATTGGTTGAGTGGGTACCCCAGGGCATGATGGGAAGCAGCAGCACCTGAGTGGGTCATCCAGGGTTATTAGGGGAACCCAGGGCATGATGGGAAGAAGCAGCATGTGAATGAGAACCTAGAGCACTATGGGAAGAAGCACCATGCTGGGCCACGTGTCTGCTGCGTGTTCAGTCCACCATGTTTTATCCCTAAGGCCTAACTCTCCCTCATGCCCTCATTCCGAGGAGGAGGCAGATGGAGAGGTCAGGGCCAGCCCCTCTCCTGTGGGTGTGGTCCTGCCATGGTCCCCTTCCTGTGGGAGGTAGTGTCTAGGAACAGTTCGTCACTATGGCGTGACAGGCCCTGACGCCAGGCGCTGGGAGGCTGATTTTGTGTGCTTTCTCTGGAGCCAGGCAGGTAGTTGCCACTGGCAATTATCTCCATTTGCATGAGACTTAATGAATTCAAGCCAACCTGCTACAGGTCACAGGCTAGTTCCAGGTGACCTTCAGACTGCTAAGAAGCGGGAGGCTTAGTGGAGGCAGAGCTCTCTGGAGGCTGCTGTCGGTCCCTGGGCAAGAACAGAGACCCATACCCAACCTCAGGCTTCCCCAGCTACGGTGTGCCTGAGACCCTCCCCCCAGGAGGCCGGTTACCATGTGGACTGGCTCTATCCATCCCTCTGAGCTGTATTTCTGCGGTGCCCTCAGGTAAGGGCAGACTGCAGGTCCTTGAAGCACACTTGAAATAATAAAGCTAGACCCCATGGATTCCTTCTAGAACATAATTCTACCCACACAGAATAGGTTTGGCAGAAAGTGAACGCTGGTCTATGGGTCAAGAAAGGTCTCTTCTATGCAAATTTCATTGTTTATAGAAGATTCAAAGACAGGCATCCGGGTGCAAGCCTGTAATCCAGCTACTCAGGAAGTGGACTCCATGGCAGCCAGGATGAAAGTTCAAGAAACTATTTGGAAAACAGACTAAAGCAAAAGGGGCTTGGGGCATGGTTTACGTGGTAAAGGCCTTGAGCTCAAATCCCAGTACTGCCAGAATAATTCATTGCTTGATGATGTATCCAGTGTTTCAGAGCCTGTGTTTTTGAAGCCACATGCATACTTTGTGGTCGATACAATTGCGAGTATTACCAGCTTGCCAAGACATTGTTTTCTCCAGCTAGATTCCCCTGGCCACCTGGGTTTAGGCCTGGCTGGAGGAGGGCAGAGGTAGTGAAATCCAGGCTGGAGCAGATCCACCAAGTGGGCTTCTGTCTGTCTGTCAGTATGATGGGTTTTCAACTTGATGGTACCTTCATCCTCTTCAAAACCAGCTCCCCTTGTGCCTATATTTAGGTGGTTCGATGGGGCCCCTCTGCGCATCTGGAGGGAGGACCTCGAAGTACTGGGGGCGTCTGAGAGGAAGCTGTCGCCACTGAGCAGGGCTCTGGATGTGGCAGAGGCAGATAACGAGATTTTTGCAGGGTGTGTTGTGAGCCAGACATTGGCCAGATTTCCCTGTGGTTAGTGTTCTGGAGAATCTGGACATTCTCTTAAGCTCTCTCTCTCTTTTCTCTCTCTCTCTCATACACACACACACACACACACACACACACACACACAGATCACTGGGCTCTGCCATGAAAGTGCTCTGTGCATGTCTCTGTGGGTGGCTGGAAGGCTGCTGGGCCAGTTGGTGGCAGGGGAGCAGTCCACTGAGGTTGGCAGGGGGGCTGCTGTGCCCCTCAGAATGCCCGCCGATGTGTGAGAAGCAGCACTGTGGGAGAGACACTGTAGTATCCGAGAAAAGCATCGTCCCCTGGCATCCATGAGGACACTGTGGTCCTTCCTCCGGCAGGTGGAGACTGAGGTTCTGCATGCCCACCGCAGTTGTTCTGAACTGTATAAGGCTCCAGGCCTGGGCACATGCCCTCTGGAGACTTTAAAGGGCAATTCCATAGTTATTTTGGCTGGGATGAGAGTGGAGGCAGCGCAGATGGGAAGACTGGAGGTTGGTACTAAGCACACCTGGAAAACATGGCAACGTGGCATGTGGAAAGAGGACTTGGACCTTCCACTGACCCATGGTGCTCGGTGGGCTCCAGCATGAACGAGGCCTGGGGGGAAAGGGGGCTGACCAGGGGACAAAACAGTTCCCATGGGCCCCACGGGAGCAATGCTGGAACTGAACCTCACTGCAAGGTGATTTCAGGAGACGCAGAAAGCCACGTGATCCAGCCGTGAGTCGTGGGTCAAGTCCCTATAAACCTCCCGGGTCCACGGCTCTGTTTCACACGGCACAGGGAACAGACGTGGCTGGGCTGGACACCCCTGGGGGAGGCACCCAGGAGGAAGAGGAGGGTGATTTCACCATGAAAGCCTTGACAGGTGGCGAGCTGAGTAGGGAAGAGTAGTACCCAGTCTTGAGATGAGTGGCCAAGGAATTGGGTCAAAATCTAGGCAACTCCAGGTTGCTGGAGACAGAGTATCTGGGGGGAATTTCGGGAAATAATTAGCTGCAGAATTTACTTAGTTATTATTTGTGTCAGTCACGGGGCTTGAACTCAGGGACTGGGCACTGTCTCTGAGCCTCTCTGTGTTCAAGGCTAGTGCTCTACCACTTGAGCAACAGCTCCACTTCCAGCTTTTTCTGAGTATTCTTATTGGAGATAAGAATCTGATGGATTTTCCTGCCCAGGCTGGCTTTGAACTACAATCCTCAGATCTCCCGAGTAGCTAGGATTGATTAGAGTCACTGGCCCTGGGCTTGGCTACATGATTTTCCCCCCTCGAGGCCTTGACGCATCTTAAGAACAGAGCAGGGATTTGAAGCCAGTTCTCTGGCTCCCAGTTTGGATTGTTCACACACTACAGCACTGGGGGGAGGGGGTTGCAGCTCCTCCCGCCTTTGACCCCCTGACCCCGCCCACCTTGGCTGCTGACTGTCAGCAATCTGAACTCTCTGAGATCTTCGCTGCGATGACTCTGATGCCCTTGGCTTCCTGGGCCTGGGATCTGTCTCAGACATAAATAAATCAGAACAAGCGTACCCTCCGGGCTGGTGGCATAAGGCCCTAGCATGTGGTACAGCAAGCAGAGCCAAAGACAGAGCCCTCCAGGAAGCCAGTGTGGTGCAAACGGTTCCATTTGTACAGTCATTAGTGGAAGGAGCGCTGTCTGCTAATGCTATTTCCCTGAGCGCCTGTATGGAACTCGGTCTGATGGCAAACACCCAAAGGAGGCTCCTTGTCTCCCAAGCACGGCCTTGCGGGACATTGACCCCGGGTGTGGAGCTGGCCCACAGATCCCTGAGGCCACGGAAGGTCCCAACAGGGGTGAGGGCATTAAGAGGCTGGCAGAGGGAATGTTTGCACACAGGTAGCTGCTGCTCTGCCTTGACATCACCTCCATGTCTGGGGACTCCTGGATCTTGGTGAACAAGAACCAAAAAGTGGGCTTTCTTCTTGGTTGGATTTTATTAAATATATCCGACTCCCAGAGCAGGGGGAGGGGGGCAGGCAGAGAGTCCTGCTGGCGATCAAAGGTTCTGGCAAGATTTGGGTGTCGAGGCTCATTAGGGCTGTGCTGATCTGTTAGGACTTAGTGGCTCACACCTGTACTTCCCAGTGCCCAGGAGGCTGAGATCTGGAGGATCGAGGTTTGAAGATAAGCCAGGGCAGGAAAAGTCAATGAGGCTCTTATGTCCAGTGAACCAGCAAAAAGCTGGTGATCCTGTGGCTCAGGTGGTAGAGTGCCAGGCTTGAGCAAAAGAGAAAGCCAAGTGAGAATGTGAAGCACTGAGTTCAAGTACCAGCACGCACGCGCGCGCACACACACACAGAGCTACACTGAGCTCGAATCCTCCTCTGGCCACCCACAGAGCATGACTGCCAACCAGCTTCTCCTCAGTTTCCTCTTCAGTGACACTAGTTCATTGCCCTGCCTTGATGGAGGCATCATGAAATCTACGCTAGGAAAAAAAGATCCCAACTTGAGCTTCCAAATGGAGGTGATGGGCGTAGAGCCCCATGGCTAGTTTGGGTCATTTTTTTGTCTTCAGAGCTTGGAGAATTTTGTTCAGTATTTGTGATTTAGGCTCGCTGACGGTTCATGCCAGCCTCTGAGAGGGGCCCCGGAACACCCAGGGAGGTCCCAGATCCTACAACATCTCCTAGTTCTTTGGTGGTGGTGGTGGTGGTGGTGGTCATGGGGCTTAAACTCTGGGCCTGGGCGCTGTCCCTGAGCTGCTTTTGCTCTACCACTTCAGTCACAGTACCACTTCTGGTTTTCTGAATGGTTAATGGAGATTAGAGTCTCACGGACTTTCCTGCCTGGGCTGGCTTTGAACCAGGATCCTCAGATCTCAGCCTCCTGAGTAGCTAGGATGACAGGTGTGAGCCACCAGCACCCAGCTCTTTTTTTTTTTTTTTTAAGAGAATAAGGTCTTAAATTTTTTACTTGAGGATGTGGCCTTACTACCTCCTTCCACACAAATGGGATGGCAGGCAGGTGTCACCATGCCCGATTTGTTTATTGAGATGGGGCGGGTGGTCTCCATACATTTTTATCCTGTCTTCAAACTGCTGCCTTCCCATCTCTCCAGTTTCTCCGTACCTGGGATGACATGTGTGCACTGCCGCGCCAGGACTCTGAATTTTATTATTTCATACAGAACTTCATGGGCTCTTCCTTCTGTGTGGGACCGGTGGGATGACAGAAGGACTGTTTTCCTCTGTGTCCTAGAAGGGGGACGGTAAAAAGCCTTTGCCCGAGTGGGTGGGGGCTGAGGTCAGGCAGGCCTTGCTTTATGCACCCCTTTTCTGGCTGTGTCACTGTGGCCACATGCTTGGTTCTCTCCAAGCCTCAACTGAAACATGGGGACAATTCTCCCACCCTGCCTGTCCTACAGGGATTCTCTGAGAAGCTACATGCTGTGGAACCTCCAACAGTCTGAGGGAGCCTTAGGTGATGTCTAAAATTAGCCAGCCTGAGTGCTTCTCAGATGGTGAGGGCCTTTGTGTAATCCAGGCCCTGACTGCGGGAGGGGGGGGGGCTCCGTGGCCACAGTCGGCTCCCAGCTCGCCTCCAGGCCCTTCCCAGCATCTTTAATGCAGTCAAACTTGTCCTAATTACCCCAGGGGCAGGTGGTGGCTTTCAAACTGAGAAGGACTCTTCCCCGCCTGCCTCCAAGCTGAAGCCTGCTGACTCCTACCTCGGGGTTTGTGTGCGTGTGTGAAGCAGCAGAACAAAGGCCTGATGGGACTCCGGAGACCTTGGCAGCTACTTCCAGACTGTTTTTCATCTATCTCCGGCCAAGACAGTCCATGAATGCATGCGCAGCTTGCCTCCTGCTAGTGAAAGGCTCGAGCTGCTCAGGTCACCGCTGTCCCCAAGGAAGAGCTGATGTGTGTGCCGCTTCTGCAAGCCTCCTGCTCCCACCGATGGCCCGAGGGGGCTTCTGGGAAACTCGCATGGCTGGCACTGTTCCTGAGGAACAGTGGAGAAAGCAGAGTGCCGGGCTCACACCTGCAATCCCAGCAACTCGGGAGGCTGACATCTGAGGAGCGCAGTTCGAAGCCAGCCCGGGCAGGAAAGCCTGTGAGCCTCTTGTCTCCAGTTAACCACTAGAAAACCAGAAGTGATGCTGTGGCTCAATGTGGTAGAGCACTAGCCTTGAGTGAAAAAGCTCACAGGCAGTGTGCCCAGGCCCTGAGTTCAAGCCCCAGGACCTGCACAGAGAAAAAAAGGAAAAACAAAAGAAAGAGGGAAGAAAGGAAGGAAGGAAGGAAGGAAGGAAGGAAAGAAAGAAGGAAGGAAGGGCTGGTAGATTTGCTGTGAAGACTGACATTTAAAAGTTTCATTCAGGGGGCTGGGAAGGTGGCTCAGTGGTAGAGCGCTTGCCTTGCATGCTCAAGGCCCTGGGTTCGATTCCTCAGCACCACATAAGCAGAAAGAAAAAAGCCGGAAGTGGCGCTGTGGCTCAAGTGGTAGAGCGCTAGCCTTGAGCTGAAGAGCTGAGGGACAGCACCCAGGCCCAGAGTTCAGGCCCTACGACCGGACCAAAAAAAAAAAAGAAGTTTCATTCATAGCTAGGTGCCAGTGGCTTAAGCCTGTCATCCTAGCTACTCAAGCAGCTGAGATCTGAGAACCATGGTTCAAAACCAGCCTGGGCAGGAAAGTCCGTGAGACTCTGATCTCCACTGAACCACCAGAATATGAGGAGTGGTGCTGTGGCTCAAGTGGTAGCGCACTAGCCTTGAGCAAAAGAGTCCAGGGCTCAGATCCTGAGTTCAAGACCCATGTCCAACAAAAACAAATTAAAAGTATTATTCACAGCCCCCCGCCCCCGGGTTCTGCTAAGGGGGGCCATCCCCTAGGGCTTCCTGGGCACATAAGTGCACAGGTGCTGAGCCCCAAGCCCACTCTACCGGCACGCCAGACCCCCGCTGGCTAGAAGCCCCTGACGTCTGTAGTTCCTGAGCCGGGGTCTGCGCCCAGCAGGGCTTCTCTGGAAAGTGAAGTGGGCTGGCGTCTCTGGGGCGCGCGGCAGCAGGGATTTGGTGGATGGCGTCTAGGTCACGCCCCTGATGTCGGCAGCATCCTTCGTCTTGTGTGACAGGGTTTTCCACCCAAGCTCAGGCGCGGGGAGAAGGGGAAACTGAGTCAGACTGCAACTATGCTCCGCAGGAGCTTTGTGGTGTGTGCAGCAGGGCGACTATTTTCTTAGGTTGGTTTTGTTTGTGCAGTACTGAGACTTGAACCCAGGGCCTCCCAGTCTGCCCTCTACCATCTGAGTAGACAGCCCCTCGTCCTGTTTGCTTCTGTTAATATTTGTAATACATGGTTTCGTGGCTCCTGTTCCGGTTGACCTTCACCCTCCATCTACACTTCCTGCATGGCTGGGATTCCGGCCGCTCCTTAAGGAAAGACAACTCCACCATCCCGTTTCCCACATGCGTGTGTACACAGATGCACGTGCGCGTGCACACACACACACACACAGCTCCCTGAGGCCCCGGCAGAGGCCCCCTCCCCTGTCCCATCCCCTTCCCATCTTTCTCCACTCCCAGAGCTGGCTTTCCGCACAAACACTTGACTCAGGCTCTCCCTAAGGGCTGGGAGTGTGGATCCGTGGTAGAGCCCTGGCCCAGCATGTGCAAAGGTCCTGGGTTCCATCCCCAGTGCTGGGGGAGGGGGCAGGAATCCACTGAAGAGACAGCAGTGGCCTCTGAACTTCCTGTGCTTGCTGCTACTGTGCAGCTGGGGGTTTGCAGATTGAATTGTCTTAAAGAGAGCCCTCCCACAGCATCCTGTGCAAACTGCAGGTTAGGTGCTAGGCAGGGAGAGAGTCCCCAGGCCCAGGATGGGAGGGGCAGCGGGGCCCTTTACAGTTGAGGGACTGGGCCCTTTGCTCCCTCCCGTCCTCAGGTGCTTAGAATCGATGGGTCTTTCCCTGGTCGACACAGATACCACCAAAGGAAAGGGGCTGGCGTGGCCCGGGGTCCTTGTTGAAGAATGAAATGATCTGCTCTTTCTGCATCTGCTTTGCTTTGGCTCGCTGTGCGACCGTGGGCAAATCCCTTGCCTTCTCTGAGCTTCTGGCTCATCCGTCTCCTGCATCTCACGGTCCTTTTCCCTCTGGCTTCAGACGGCAGTGCGGTGTTCCGGGGCTGTTTCCGCAGGCCTGACAACCTCTCCCTGGCTTTACCTGTGACTGTGGCCATGTCCAACATGTCGGTGGACAAGTGCGTGGATCTCTGCACGGAGAAGGTGCGCCTGGGGGGTTGGGGGGGGTCCCCTCACCGCCCTGGGGTGGAGGGAAGGCGGCATGGGCAGAGAGGCTGGGTGGGGATGGACGGCTGAGGGCCTGGGCTGTAGTGGACGGTGGGGGGCGGAGCTACGTAGGCAGACGTCACTGCCAAGGCTGAACGACGGGCTGCTGGGCACCAGGCTTGAGTGGGCAAGAGCCTGTCTCCTCCCATAAGGAGGACGTGTCCAGGGGCTCCGGGGTACCCCACGGCCAGGTCGAGGGCTGCTCCAGCCCCTGATCCTCTGGCTCACTTAGCGTCTGTGCCAGGGGAATACCGTGTGCGGTCACGCCTGGAATCCCAGCTACTCGGGAGGCTGAGGTCTGAGGATCGAGGCTCAGAGCCGCAGCGTGCGGGCCGGGGCTGACTCCTTCCCTCCCTGCGCCCTCAGGAGTTTCCCCTGGCGGCTCTGGCGGGCACCGCCTGCCACTGTGGGTTTCCCACCACGCGGTTCCCCCTGCACGAGAGAGAGGATGAGCAGCTGTGTGCGCAGCGGTGCGGCGCCGAGGAGTTTGAGAGCTGCGGGACGCCCAGCTACTTCATCGTGTACCAGACCCAGGTCCAAGGTCAGCCACGGCCGCCAGCGTGCCTCAGCGCTCCCCCCAGACCGGGCCCGGCCCGGAGGGGATGCCCCCTCCACCCCGCCTCCGGGCCTCAGTTTCTCCATCTGTACAATGAAGCTGTAGGTTGTCGACTTCAAAAGTCCCGGTTTGAGAACGGTGTAAATGTACCTATCACTTTCATCCCTCTCTCCCTGAGTCTCATCTTTCCCTCCTGTCCTTCTTCCTTTCTTTCTACACCACGAGGTAGAGTGGCTCTGCCAGCATCACACAGCTAGGAGAGGGCAGAGGTGAGATTCAAACCCAGGCAATTGGGGAGGTTCTCAAGACTGAACTTCTTTTTTCTCCTGGTCGTGGGGCTGGAACTCAGGGCCTGGACACTGTCCCTCAGCCTCTTTGTGCTCAAGGCAAGCGCTCTACCACTTGAGCCACAGCATCACTTCCAATTTTTGAGTAGTTCATTGGCGATAAGAGTCTCACCAGGGCTTTTCTGCCAGGGCTGGCTTCAAACTGCGATCCTCAGATCTCGGCCTCCTGAGTGGCCAGGATGGCAGGCGTGAGCCACAGGTGCATGGTATCAAGCACAGCTTCTCCGCAGATGTTGCAAATGCTTCACATTCATTATCTTGCTTAGTGAATCCTGGTTGGTGCCTTGGCTACGTTGTATAAATGGGAAACTGAGGCTCAATGGGCAGAAGTGGGTTACCTCCAAGGTGGACGCCAGGGGAGGCGACCACCAGTTCAGTCCGGTTAGACTTAGGTGGCGTTAGAACCAAATAAACACGCTCTTCAGGGACTGGATCAACTCTACCTCCGCGCTGGCCTTGGCCTTCTGGGGTAGAAGTTGGGGAAGGGTGGGGGGTGAGTGGGAAAGCGTTGCTCTGCTGGGGGGAAACCGAGGCTGGGGAGAACACTCATTCCTGCTCCTCCCTGACTTTTACTGAAACTCAGCAGCACAGTGCTCCTGCCTCATCCGAATCTCACTCGATCCTGGGAGGGAGGGAGAGAAAGGAAATAACTCTCCCACTGCCATTTTCACAGCTGGAGGACCCTGATCTGGTCCCTCCTGCCTGTGTGTGGCTGACCCCGGCATGTCCCCCCCCCCCATGCTTCCCAGACAACCGGTGCATGGACAGAAGATTCCTGCCCGCCAAATCCAAGCAGCTCATCGCTCTGGCCAGCTTCCCGGGTGCGGGCAACACGTGGGCCCGCCACCTCATCGAGCTGGCCACCGGCTTCTACACCGGCAGCTACTACTTCGACGGCTCCTTATACAATAAAGGTAAGGGACAGAGGGCCAGGCTGGGCTGAGCGACGGCCCGCTGGAATACCCCCGCCCCCCCCCCCCCCCAGCTCCTGCTAGAGCCAGGGTCTGAGTCCTATGCTGTGCTTCCTACCTTGCTTGCTTTTATACCTGACGACCATTGCCTGCATCTCCTGTTTTGGCCCCTGGGCTGCATCGGCTCGGGGTACCTGGCGATTTCACCAGCACCAGCATGCGCCCAGCGTCGGTTGCACGCAGGCCAGTCCCCCCCCATCCCCCACCCCGCCCCACGACCCCAGGCCTCCACCAGGGCGTGTGCCCTGCATCTAGCAGGTACTTGGTGATGCACGAATGGATAACCAAGCTCCCCAGCACTCCCGGAGAGAAAGAATAACCGAGCTCCCGAGCACTCCCGGGGAGAGTGGATAACCGAGCTCCCCAGCACTCCCGGAGAGAGAGAATAACCGAGCTCCCCAGCACTCCCGGGGAGAGTGGATAACCGAGCTCCCGAACACTCCCGGGGAGAGTGGATAACCGAGCTCCCCAGCACTCCCGGGGAGAGTGGATAACCCAGCTCCCCAGCACTCCCGGGGAGAGTGGGTAACCCAGCTCCCCAGCACTCCCGGGGAGAGTGGATAACCCAGCTCCCCAGCACTCCCGGGGAGAGTGGGTAACCCAGCTCCCCAGCACTCCCGGGGAGAGTGGGTAACCGAGCTCCCCAGCACTCCCGGGGAGAGTGGGTAACCCAGCTCCCCAGCACTCCCGGGGAGAGTGGGTAACCGAGCTCCCCAGCACTCCCGGGGAGAGTGGGTAACCCAGCTCCCCAGCACTCCCGGGGAGAGTGGGTAACCCAGCTCCCCAGCACTCCCGGGGAGAGTGGGTAACCCAGCTCCCCAGCACTCCCGGGGAGAGTGGGTAACCCAGCTCCCCAGCACTCCCGGGGAGAGTGGGTAACCCAGCTCCCCAGCACTCCCGGGGAGAGTGGGTAACCCAGCTCCCCAGCACTCCCGGGGAGAGTGGGTAACCCAGCTCCCCAGCACTCCCGGGGAGAGTGGGTAACCCAGCTCCCCAGCACTCCCGGGGAGAGTGGGTAACCCAGCTCCCCAGCACTCCCGGGGAGAGTGGGTAACCCAGCTCCCCAGCACTCCCGGGGAGAGTGGGTAACCGAGCTCCCCAGCACTCCCGGGGAGAGTGGATAACCCAGCTCCCCAGCACTCCCGGGGAGAGTGGATAACCCAGCTCCCCAGCACTCCCGGGGCATCGCGGAGGGTCAGGGGCCTCCCGCCCCCCCCCCGCCCCCTCCCCCGCCTCCCCCGCCCCCCCCCCCCGCACCCCTAACCTCTGCCCTGGGGTCCCGGGCAGGGTTCAAAGGTGAGCGGGACCACTGGCGGAGCGGGCGGACCATCTGTATCAAGACGCACGAGAGCGGCCAGAAGGAGATCGAGGCCTTCGACGCGGCCATCCTGCTCATCCGCAACCCCTACAAGGCGCTCATGGCCGAGTTCAACCGCAAGTACGGCGGCCACATTGGCTTCGCCGCGCACGCGCACTGGAAGGGCAAAGGTAGGCTTAGTGGGCGTGGCTTGGGCGTGGGAGGCGGGGCTTGCGGGGCAGGGCTTTGGGTGGGCGGGGCTTCTGCAAAGGGGTGGCTGGAGGGGGGATGCAGGGGGCCGGCGGGGCTGTCACCACACCCACCAGCATCAGTCCCCGACATGGCGCAGGTACAGGATAAAGAGGGAGGCCCAGCCTCTCACTTTCTAGAAAAGCTGCTCATCCTCCCTGAGCTGAGATCCACCCTCCCCATAAGAAGGGACTGTAAGCCTGCAGAGGGGCTTGACTCAGCCTCCTGAGAGCTGGGATTATAGGCATGCACCACCATGCCTGGCAAGGGTAAACTTCTTCACCCTCACAAGAAGGATACCTCTTAATAGTTGGGCAAAACCAAAGTCATCCTCTCTTGCCCTTGGCCCTTCCCAATGAGAGCTGAGTTGAAGCTCCCCCCCCTCCACACACACACACACACACACACACACACACACACACGGTTCTATCACATTAGTTTTATGACCTCCCTGGAGGAAGTCCAAAGCAAAATTTTATGTTATATGATTACACAAGGTGAATTGTTCTGGATCTGTTTAATGAAATAGATACCGTGTGTAATGATTCCGTGGGGGAATGAGGGACAGTGAGGCCATTAATCGGGCTCGGGTTCTTCCTGTCCCTGAGAATCTGGAGCGGAGGCGGGCCAGCCTGCACACAGCCAGCCGGGCACTCCTGTGGGCCAGTTCCTGGAGGATCCGGCATGCATGACCGATGTTCTGTGGCTCGGTGTGCCTCTGTTACCGGATCTGAGGCACTGATCGATTCCCCGGAAGCCTGAGCTAATTGCGGGCTTTTGTGTTAATTTTTATTCTTCTTTCCAGTGAGGTAATTTCAGCAGCTTGGTTATATGGGGGTGGGGGCGTAGGCAAACACCTGCGGCTAAAACAGCTTGGAAGTCTGTCCTGTTTTGTGAGGGGCTCCGGCACCGCTGATGGGGTGCATGGAGCGTCTCAGGAGAGGCTGGGGACCCGCATGGGCCTGAAGCATTATCAAAGTGACAGTCATTCATCCAGCCGCTTCCAGGCTCTGTGCCAAGATCTCCGCACCCAACCTGCACAGCACAACCCCCAGGCATCCGTAGGAGAGGGACCTGGATAGGTTTTCCACTTGCCTGCAGGCAAACTGAGTCTCAGCAACATCAAATCACACCGCCACAGTTAGGTGAAGAGGAAGGGGGTTTTGAACCCCCACCATCGGACTGCAGAGTCATCATCTAGGAACATCTACCCAGGAGATGGAGATTGGATAGGTCACTGTTCAAGGGCAACTTGTTCAAAAAGTTAGCAAGACCTCCATCTCAATCACCAAGTTGGGAATGGTAGTGACGTCTTGTGAAGCATACACAAGAGGATCACAGTCCAAGCCAGTCCAGGCCCAAAACATCAAACACTTCCCCCCCCCCCACAAAGTGCAAGACTATCTGAAAAATAATTAAAGCCATAAAGGGCTGGGGGTATGACTCCAACGGCAGAGCACCCACCTAGCAAGCGAGCATGAGGTCCTAAGTTCAAACCCCAGTACCATCAAAACATAAAAAAGGTAAGCACAATCCAGGAACCAGTGGCTCACACTTGTAATCCCCACTATTATGGAGGTTGAGATCTGAGGATCATGGATTGAAGCCAGCCTAGGCAGGAAAGCCCATGAGACTCTTATCTCCAATTAACCAACACCAAGCCAGAGATATAGCTGTGGTACTAGTGGTCAATTGCTAGCCTTGAGAAAAACAAAAATTCAAGAAGCCCTTCCTAGTTCCTGAGTTCAAGCCTGGTACCAAACGGGCAGCGGGGGTGGAGGCACAGAAATTGGACCAAGTGTTTGTTTGTTTGGGACCTCATTTTGTAGCTAGGACTGGCCTTGAACTCACGTTGTCTTAAACTCAGTCCTCCTTACTTCTGTTTCCCAAGTGCAGGATTATAAGTATGCACCACCATACTTGTCTGGATCAGAGGCCCTTAGAGGGTTATTGGGAAACAAGGAGCCCTGCCCGGTCTGCGGTAGACATGGCAGTGGGTTTGAACTCTGGACACCCCCCGTGAGCTTTAGGCAAGTTACTCTATGTCTGTGAACCTCACTCTCCCTGTCAGAAACACCGGGTGGGAATTCTTCCTCACTGGGTGAGACTTCACGTAAAGTGCTCAGCATACCACGAACACCCAGCAGATGCCCCCACAGGCAACGGGGTACCAGCCTGCTCCTCAGACAAACAGTCGTGTCCTTCTATTGAGGAATCATCCCGGCCTGCACCCGAGGCCCCGGGCAGCTGGAGCTACCCCAGGGACCCTAGCCACCCTACGCACGGACTCTCGAGCGCCACCTAGCGCCCCTTCCTCCCAGAGGTCAGGAGCGGCCACCATCTTGGTCACTTGGGCTTTTCCCTGGGACCACACAGCTGTCCTGAATCCCAGGGGGTGCCACAAAGTGACAGAGGAGGGGGAGAAATTCTGGAAAGATCCTGTGGCTCTCCACCCGTTCTAAGAACGTGGGCCCATTGAGTCCGATCCATTGTAAATAACGCCATTTGAGAATTAAAAATAATAATAACTTTGTCACCAGCATCAACATTTCCCCAGCAGCTTTGGGGTCCCAGGGGGCTCTGGGGGAGCAGGAGTCTCAGCAAGGGACAGGAACCTGAGCTGGTGCTTCAGTCTGGCAGCTGGGAATTTCAGTTCAGTTCAGTGTCCCTTCACAGAGCCCCTGTTTGCAAGGTGATGAGGGCTGGGGAGGGGTGACACTGTGTGGCTTCCAGGGTGTCACTTGGTCTGTCTGTCTGCTTGCTGGTGAGGAGGGACCAGCAGTCTCTTCACTTCAGGGTAGTTGAGATTGAAAGAGATAATTTGCCTCCGTCACCCAACAAAGAATTAGGACTTCTTTGTTTTTGATGGTACTGGGGTTTGAACTCAGGACTTTGGTACTTGCCAGACAGGTGCACAGACGCCCTACCACTTGAGCTACGCTGCCAGGCCTTTTTTATTTTTTATTTTTGAGCTAGTTAGAGTAGCCTGTATATGTTAGGGTACCATGTATTTTTCTGTTAGGGTAGCACACATTTCTAGGTTGGGGTACCACATATTTCTTTGTTAGGATGGGGTATATTTCTATGCTAGGGTACCATACATTTCTATGTTGAGTACCATATAGTACCATATAGTTCCATATATTTCTGTTGGGGTACCATATATTTCTTTTTTTTTTTTTTTGTCAGTCGTGAGGCTTGAACTCTGGGCCTGGGCACTGTCCCTCAGCTCTTCAGCTCAAGGCAAGCGCTCTACCACTTGAGCTACAGTGTCACTTCTGGTTTTCTGGTAGTTTATTGGAGATAAGAGTCTCACCGACTTCCCTGCTCAGGCTGGCTTTGAACTGCGATCCTCAGATCTCAGCCTCCTGAGTAGCTAGGATTATAGGCGTGAGCCACCGGTGCCAGGCTTGGGGTACCATATATTTCTATGTTAGAGTACCATGTGTTTTTATATTAGAGTACCATACATCTCTATGTTGAGTACCATATAACTCCATGTTGGGGTGCCATATAGTTCCATGTTGGGGTACCATACATTTCAATGCTGGGGTAATATATACATATATAGATAGATGGTTCCTGGGATCCATACATTTCTAGGTTGGAGTACCATGTATTTCCATGTTGGGGTACCATACATATCTATGCCAGGGTACCATACATTTCTGTGTTGGGTACCATTAGTTCCATGTTGGGCTACCATGTATGTATGTTGGGGTGCCATATATTTCCACATTGGGGTGCCCTATATTTGCATGTTGGGGTGGCGCCCACTTCCGTATGAGAGGCACACGTGTTATTAGAGCGCAGGTCGGCAGGGCTGGGTCTGGCTCTGGGTGGGCTCCAGGTGACCTTCCCTGTCCCTTAGAGGAGAGGAGCAGCTGGGGGCGGAGCTGGGGGCGGGGGCGGGGCTGGGGGCGGGGCCGGGCCGGCTGCTGGGCGGGGCAGGGCTGTGGGCGGGGCCGGGCCGGCTGCTGGGCGGGGCAGGGCTGTGGGCGGGGTGAGGCTGGGGGCGGGGCTGTGGGCGGGGCCTAGCCGGCGGGGAGGCCCTAGAGGAAGTGGGCCAGGGGCGGGGCTATGGGCAGGCGGGCAGGGCGGGGCTGTGGGCGGGGCTGTGGGCGGGGCCGGGCCGGCGGCTGGGCGGGGAGGCCCTGGAGGGCGTGGGCCGGGGGCGGGGATGTGGGCGGGGTCGGGATGTGGGCGGGGCTGTGGCCGGCGGCTGGGCGGGGAGGCCGTGGAGGGCGTGGGCCGGGGGCGGGGCTGTGGGCGGGGCCGGGCCGGGCCGGGAGGCCCTGGGGGGGGATCCCGGTGGCGCGGGCCCCCGCCCGGCCCCGGCCCACGCGCCCGCCCCGTGTCCCCCGCAGAGTGGCCGGAGTTCGTGCGCAACTACGCGCCGTGGTGGGCCACGCACACGCTGGACTGGCTCAAGTTCGGCCGCAGGGTGCTGGTGGTGCACTTCGAGGACCTGAAGCGGGACCTGTTCGCGCAGCTGGGCCGCATGGTGCGGCTGCTGGGCGTGGCGGCGCGCGAGGACCGGCTGCTGTGCGTGGAGAGCCAGAAGGACGGCAACTTCAAGCGCTCGGGGCTGCGCAAGCTCGAGTTCGACCCCTACACCGCCGACATGCACCGCACCATCGCCGCCTACATCAAGATGGTGGACGCCGCGCTGCGGGGCCGCAACCTCACCGGGGTGCCGGACGACTACTGCCCGAGATGACGGCCCGGCCCGGGGGGACGCGGGGGGCCCCGCGCAGGGGGCGCTGACACCGATCGCGCCCCGGGAGCCCCTCTGCGCCCCACTCAGGAAGCCCGGGCGCCCCTCCGCCTGGCCCGGGCGCCCCTCCGCCTGGCCCGGCCGCTCCTCCGCCTGGCCCGGGCGCCCCTCCACCCGCGGCGCGGACACAGCGGCGGCGGGCTGTGCGCCCGGGGGTCTGCCGGGGCCGGGGGGGGGGCGGAGGGGACAGCGGGGCTCGGGGTGCATTTCTTGGTGGTGGTGGTGGCGGATGGAGAAGGGAGCCAGTTGGGCATTGGGGCGGTTGGTGGAGATCGGTGGGGGGTCCTCCCATCTAACGTGCAGGGTCTCTCAGGCACCGACCAACCCCCCAGGTGGGGGAGCACAGCTCCTCAGGGTGGGATCCCGCGCCCCCTCTGTGCTCTGTCCTCCGGACTGACCCCTTCCCCCCCTCCCTCCCCGGGCATCGTCCACCCCCCACCACGAGGGCTCCCCACCAGAGAGAACCAGGCCCCCCCCCACTACCTTCCCAGGCCGCAGGCCGCCCCTCAGGGCCGGCCCCACACGGCCCTCTTCCCTCCAGAGCCCTCTGAGAAACGGGGGGACAGGCCTCCTCCTTACCATCCACCCACCCTCCGTGGTCCTGAAGCCCAGACACCAAACCAAAGGATTTCCGAGGACCTGAATCACCAATTGTCTGTTACCAAACAAAACCAAGCATCAATTCAGGACCCCATCCGTGGAATTCCCCGCCTGGGGTACCTGTGGCTCCCATCAATGTACATACAAAAGCCATAGTCACAGCCAGCGCTCCTGTGGAGTGCCCCCACCCCCGCGTGGCCCTCCCTCCGGGTGCCAGGGAAGGCCCGGCTAGCCAGGGGACTCGAGAAGGTGAGTGAAAAGAGATTTATTTTTTTAAGAGAAATATGACTAATACATTCGGCCCCTTGGATCTTGGCCACGGGGGGGGGGGGGGGGGGGGGGGGGGGGGGGGGGCGGATAGAGGGAAAAGTCTCTTGAATGCCTCCTGCACAGGGTTTGGGGCCAGCCCGGGACTCAGCCAGCGGCTCTGAATGTATTTTGTACCATGTTTCTTGCACCCATCCACACCCCTGGGCTACTTTCTAGTCTTCTTTGATGGCCTCCCTGCCTACTGGGAGGTGGTCTCTCTTTCTCCCTCTCTCTCTGGGAGAATCTTGGGCCAGGACCTGGGGCTCGGTCTTGGCAGGTGGTGACCTCCAACCACAGCTTCTGTCTGAAGACGCCTCTGGGCCTGTGTCTTATCATTAAAGGCGAGTTTTGTTGACAATTTGGCCACGTGATGGAGTGTTGTGTGAAGGGGCTTTGCGGGAGGGGCTGTTTTCTTGGGGAGGGTGTCTGTGGGGTTGGATTATGGGGGAGGGTGGGGAGGGAGCTGAAAGAGATGTGTCTGCAGGGGAGCTCAGTGCTCGAATTGGCTTTGTGCAAAAGTATGGGAAGGGGTTGTCTATGTGTGTGTGGGGGGGGTCCCTTTCTGTGTGTGTGAGAGTCAGACAGACAGGGACAGACAACAATAGAGACTTCTAGAAGGGGGGGGGGGGTAAGATGCTGTGTCCTTATCTATGCAGTGGAGGGGCCAGTGCAGGGAACGGTGCAGGGAACATGCCTGGCCCGGCCTGGAATCCAGGACACACAGGATCTCACGCTGTCCCCCACTCTCACAGTGGCTGCTGACTGCTGGAATTTCTTCCAGATCTCTCCAGCAAGCCTGGGGGTGGTCATGAGGCATCCAGTAGACCAGATGGTAGAAGAAAGGAGGAGGGCAAAGAGGCAAAGCAGGGCTTGCATGGATCTATCCCTCTCCTCCCCTGTCCCCCCCCCCCCGCCCCTGCAAGGCCCAGCCCGGTCTCTCTCTCTCTGCTGCTGCCCTTCCTCCCCACCACCACCATGGCACCTTCTTGCCCTTCCTCTTCCCCTTCCGGCCACTCACACTCCATCACCTCTTTTCTGATTGCTGTGTGAGTTTGTGCTAGTCTAGTGTCATCCCTGCACTCTCGGGGTCCCTTCCTCCCTTCCTCTCCCATTGTCCCCTCCTTTCTTCTCATCCTGGAGAGCGGGGGCGACTCGGCGGGATCCAGACATAGTGCGACAAATGGTACCCAGGCTGGTAACCAAGGAAGTGGTTTCCTTAGCAACAGAATCCGCAGGCACATGCTGCCCTGCCCCATCCCTTCCGGTGGGGGAGAGAATGGGTGGTATGTGTGTGGAGGGGGGGGTGGGGAAACGTTGAGCTAGTAAGACCGTTGTTGTAGTCACATTCACAAGAGGGAACTGGTCTCACACCAGCCCAGTGCCTGGCACTGTGGCCACATTCAGACATATGAGGGATGGCGGCTGTGGGGTTGGGGAGGGAGCTGAGCTGTGGGAGAGGTGGAGGATGGGCTTGGTGGTAGGGTAGGCTATGTGTGGAGGCAAGGAGATGAAGTAAGGTAGAGAGGACCCCAGGGGCTCTCCTGACATCTTGGGGAGGAGGGCCTCGCCTGAGATGCCATCACATAGAAGATGAGGGGGTGGGGAGGAAGAGGCTGGGGTGAGGGCGCTGTCTGACCCCCAGGAGCACACCTTCATGGCAGGGGGGCAGGGGGGACAGCAGGAAACTCCTTCACCTCACCTCCATAAAATGGAGAGGGACAGCTAGAACCATCCAGATGATTCCCTGGGTTCAGAGAAATGATTCGCCTTGGACACAAGAGTTGGTGACATTTGGATTGGAAATATGGGAGTGGAACAATGCCTGTCCAAAGGGATTGGGATTGGGGGAGAGAAGGAAGTGGAAGGGGAGGAGGAGGAGGAGCAGGAGGAGGAGGAGGAGCAGCAGCAGCAGGAGGAGGAGGAGGAGGAGGAGGGGGGGGAGGGGGAGGAGGAGGAGGAGGAGGAAGAGGAGAAGGGGGAGGAGGAGGAGGAGGAGAGTAACGATAAGTCGACAGCAATGACTAGCCAGAGGAAAGGAGAGGAGGAAAGAGGAGGAGAGAAACAGATAAAGAAGGAGGAAAATAAGGAGAAAGGAAGCTGGACGCTGGTGGCTCACGCCTGTCATCCCAGCTACTCAGGAGGCTGAGATCTGAAGATCACTGTTCAAAGCCAGCCCAGGCAAGGAAAGTCTGTGAGACTCTTTTCTCCAATAAACTACTCCTAAAAAAACAGAAGTGGTGTGGAGGTTCAAGTGGTAGAGCAGTAGCCTTGAGCAAAGGAGGTTCAGGGACAGTGGCCAAGCCCTGAGTTCAAGCCCCAAGACCGGCACCGGAAAAAAAAAAAAGGAGAAAAAGAGAAAAGGAGAGAGGCAGGAAGAGAAGGATAAATTGAGAAAGAGGAAGAGAGGAAGAGGAGGAGAAAGAAGAGGAGGGGGAGAGAGAAAGAAGGAAGAGAAAAGGAAAGGGAAAAACAGGAGAGAGGGTTAAATCATAAGTCTGTCCCTTCTTCCCACTGGGGCGGAGAAGAGCTCAATTTTCAAGACGTGACAGAAGAGGAAAGAGAGTGAGCACCTACTCACGCAGCCATAAATAACTGTCCCCCAAGAAAGCATCTGTTGAGACACATTCGCTTTGAGAGAGAGGACCCATGTCCCCAGTCCACACTGACCAGGGGAGGTGACCCATGGAGAGGGCCAGGGGAGGGGCAGGGGGTGAAGGGTAGAAATCGGATCAATGGAAGGGCGACACCGGGCTCACCTCTCCCCAAAAAGCAACAGAGCACTCAGGTGGGCGAGGGAGGGGCGCTGAGAATCTGCACCGTGGTGACATCTGCCCTTGGCACAGCGACAAGTTCGTTGATCGCGTTGACAGGTTTGCTGTTCCCCTCAGATTTATAGCCCGCAGTGTGGCAGCGTGCTCGCAGGCATGCAGGAGAGAGGAGGAGGAGGGCGAAACAGGCCAGGGGAAGAAATGATTCCGTTCATTCCCTCACCCCGCCCCACCCTGCTGCCTTACATCCTTTGGGAAGGTGGTGGTCTCTGGGGGAGCAGGACACTAGGCTCCCATTCCAGGCCTTCCATGGCTGATGGACATGAGTCCTCATTATGGGATGGGTCCCTCTGTGTTGGGGAGACAGTGGCTACATGGCCGGGGTGGGTCAGGAAGTCAGTGGGTGACTGGGCTCTGGCACAGGGAACTTCTCAGCATACCTTCCTTCCTTCCTCCTTTCTTTTTTGTTTATTCATTTATTTATTGTCAGTCGTGGGGCTTGGGCGCTGTCCCTCAGCTCTTCAGCTCAAGGCTAGCGCTCAACCACTCTGAGCCACAGCGCCACTTCCAGTTTTCTGGTGTCTTGCTGGAGATAAGAGTCTCACAGACTTTCCTGCCCGGGCTGGCCTCCAACCATGATCATCAGGTCTCATCAGCCAGGATGACAGGTGTGAGCCACCAGCACCCAGCCTTTCCTTCTTTCTAAGGGTGTTTATCCCACACCTTCTAGAAATACTGTATCTCAACAAAGCCTACAGTCTCCAGGCCTCAGTCTCCCCTTCTGCATACCAGGTGGGGTTCAACTGAATGTCCCCTATTAGAAGTCTGGAAGTACACAGAATGAACTTAGGGACATGGGTAGGATTTGAAGCTACACAAGCCAACCCACTGAGGGAGACAATTGCTGAAGAGGGAAAGAGTCTCAGACACATTTGGCTACATTCCCTGCGGCCAGAACTGCGACTTAAGCCACACGCTGGTGGCTCACGCCTGGAATCCTAGCTACTCAGAGGAGGCTGAGGTCTAAGAATCGAGGCTTGAAACCAGCCTGGGACAGAAAAGTCCTCAAGAGATTCTAACCTCCAATGAACCACTCAAAAACCAGGAGGAGAGCTGTGACTCCAAGTGCTAGAGCACTAGTCTTGAGCAAAAGAGCTCAGGCCCTGAGTTCAAGTCCCATGACTGACCAAAAAAGAAAAAAAACTGTGACTCAGAGACTAGTCAGCCACTGAGTGGATGGGCTGACTGAGCGCAGGCTGCTGGGCCCTGACCCCGGACTGGCAGGAGAACACACCCACATCCAGGCTTCTGTGGGATTTTCCTAGAAAGCCAGCTCTGCCTCCCCCCCACCCCCACCCCATTCCCTCCCCTCTGAGGGCTGTGGAAAGTGTTTAATTAATAAGCCTGCCTTTAGAGCAAGCTGATGTGTAAGAGTGATGTTTAAGTGCTAATTATTGTTATCATGGGCCGCTTTCCACCTAATTAAATGCATGGATTTGGTAATTGTTAGCTAATTCCCGCCGAGGAGCGGGGGCCCGCTGGTGTCACAATGAAATCGTCCCCAGCCATTGACCTAGTTCGCAAGTGCCAACGTGGCAGGTTTCCTGTGCTCAAGGCCCGACTTGGGGAGGGTTGGGGATGGCTTCTGCCCAAAGAACATGGGCTTTACCTTCACCTTGTTGGCTTCAGCTCCACTCAGCCCTGCCACTTCCCAGTGGTGGGACTTCGGGGAGAGGCCTCCATATCTTCTTGAGTATTCATTTCTGGTCCAGTGTGAGAGAGAGACACACACACACAGAGCACCCAACTGTCTGACAGCATTGAATAATTTTTTTTTGCCGGTCATCATTAGGTCTGCTATGGGCTAAGTGTTTTATTTTGTTATGTGTTGTCAGACCTACTGCAGTGTGCTTTACAGACAACACGGGTGATCGATCCAGCTTCACGGTTACTATAACACAGCGCCAGAAGCGATTAACTTTTATGGAGATGAAAGGTTTCTTTGGCTTTTCTGGGTCTGGAAGTTCTGGCCTAATCGGCTGAGCTACGAGTTCTGTATGTGTTTAACTTCACAAAAGAGCAGTCATGCCCCAGTTTGCACACCACGTGGCTCCGTTGGAGTCCCCTGGGATCCCAGCCTCCCAAGTTCTGCTCCTCTTGTCCCTCTTATGTCTTCTAGCCATTCAACCTGCCACACATTTAACCCTGAGAACGGCAGGAGTTAAAGCACAATGGTTGTTCCTATTTTACAGAGCCACCAGCTAGTAAAGAGAAAGGGAGCCACCGTAGGTTGAACCCCCCACTCCGGCTTTGGAATACTGGGTCATCCCTTGAGGAAATGCTGTCCTACCCAAAGGGAAGTAAGAGACTTGTCCTCCAGCCACTGGGTGGTGGGTGTGCAGCCTCTCCTGGTGAGATCTCTGTCCGTGGTGCTGAAACAATGCTCACACAGATGTCTTTCCTCTACGTGTGGATTATGATTTGAATCCAATCCTGGAGATTCTAACCCACTGGGAGAGGAGAGCAGGGCACATATAAACAGCCAGGTGCCGGTGCTCACATCTGTAATCCCAGCTACTCAGGATGCTGAGATCTGAGGATCGTGGTTCAAAGCCAGCCCAGACAGGAAACTCCATAAGATTATCTCTGATTAAACCACCAGGAAACCAGAAGTGGGTCTGTGGCTCAAAGCAGTAGAATGTAGTCTTGAGCAAAAAAGAACTCAGGGACAGCACCCAGGCAAGTTTAAGCCCCATAACTGACCAAAAAACAGAAAACAAAAACCAAGCAAACAACAAAACCAGCGCAGACAATATCGCACGTTACAATGCCTGCCTTTGGCTGATCTCTGGGATTATAGGTCATTTCCCTTCCATTGTTGTTTGGCTTCATCATATATTCTGACTTTTGCAACCAAAAAAAAAAAAAAAAAGAGGCAAATATTACTTGGGTGATCGGGGGCTTTCCTCCATGTTATTTCTATTCTAGACCTTCTAAGATAAACTGATTTTCTGTTTCTCTGTTCCTCGAGTTCATGTGATTTCATGTATCTAAATCAAAACTGGAGAAAAAAAGAGGAGCCTATGAAAGGGAGGAAAGATCCCATTGTAGAGCAAGGAACAGCAGAGCCAGGAGCCTGTCAATTCCCTCTTTCTCCTCGCAGTGGCCTGTGCTTCCAGCCCCCATGGAGAATCCTGGGCAGGGTGGGCCCTACCACGAGGGCCTCGTCTCAGCTGGCATTTAAGGTCAAGCAAGCTGTCTCCTCAGATCTGTCCCCACCCTTCCTGTATTCTGCAGCCAGGGAACCCAGTGTGCCATGGGGGAGGGACCCAGGAATCAGAGACTAGGGACATGTGGATCATCACCCGCTGAGCAGGCAATGGTCCCTCTGGTGAGGACAGGAGGGGGCCAAGCAGCCCATACCTCCCCGCCCCTCCTGCACATCCCCGCCCCCCCCCCCATTTTCATTCCACCTCAGTTCCTCACCTATAGCCACCATTTGTTTGGTTTCAGTGTACAGCTCCGTCTCTGGCTAGCTCTGAGAAGTCATGGGGGGTGGGCACTGTTGCTGACAGGTGCCTGTTGGAATCCAGAACCATAATTCTCAGAGACCCCAGTCTTCTCTCCCCCCCCTCCCCCCCCAACATGCTCTCTCTTTCTCTTGCTTTATAGCAGAAAGCCTTTCTCTTGGCTCCATGCGAACTCCTCAGCATCTATTTTATTGAGCTCATGAGGCAGATATATAGCCAGCAAGAATGAGCCACTGTGTGGGCTCAAACGCCCGCTTTCCAGCACGCCCAGATACTGAGAGACTGCTGAGAATTGTCATGGAGTCAGCAGCCGAGGCCACACACACACACACACACACACACACACACACACACACACACACACACACAGCCCAGCAGGTGGCCTGGTACACAGTAGGTGCCTAAAACCAATCAATGACTGGATGCCCACGTGGTCCCGAGAGGTTGACTTGATCCCTGAGGGGCCAGCTCCCTCAGGGGCTTGTCATAAAGATAAAAAAGGATGACTGAGTCAGCGGCCTCCAGCCGCCAGTCTCCCAGCCTGGGATCCCATTACAAACCAGTGGGATCGGTGCCTGAGCAGTGGATACCATGACCCCCACCCCCAGCTTGACTGACAGCCCTCCCCACCCACCCCCCCTCAGCTCCACAGCCAAACATCTGGAAAGGAACCGGAAACTCCTCCCCTCATCCAGATACTGCCTCGAAGGACGTGCCAAGCGATCGCGCGGAAAAAAACAGAGCGGAGTTCATTTTGATGATGCCTGCCCACGGGGGTGGGGAGGGGGGAGAGGACCCCCAGGGCGCCGGGGTAGGTGGTTGTGCATTGGTGTGTCACACATCATCCTTGTCAAACGCAGACCTGCTGCCCAGCTGGTGGCTTCACCTCTTGATTTCCACTCAGAGGGACAAACACAGGAAATCAGCCGTCACGGTGATACCAGCCAAGCCCTTAACCAAGAGTCCTGGGCCCGGAAAAAAAGCTGCAAAGCATTAGGGAGATGGGAGCCCAGGCGGGGTGGGGGAGGAGCATCTGCTTCCTGGATTTGCAGCCTGGAATCAATCAGACTGCGGGGCAGGGGACAGGCCATGGCCACAGCGGGTGGAAGCTGTTCGTGGAAACCTCATTTGTCTGGGATTGCTCCTGGTGTCCCCAGGAGAGAAACCCAGGTCCAAGCCCAACCCTCCCTCTATCCGTGTCTCCCTGGTGGTCATATGCTCAGAACCGGCAAGAATCTGGTGATGGTGATGATGGTGACAGTGATGATGATGGTGTTGACGATGGTGACCACAGTGACCTGGGCTTGCATGTGTTTCTCTTATTAATTCTATTTTTTTAATTGTGAGCAGCAAACACCCCCTACCACCAGCACCCGGCTTGCACCCCGACCCCGCCCTGTAGGGTGACCCCCCCCCACCCTAAGGACCAGGGAATCCTTCAGACCCTCCCCCAGGGCCCTTCCTCTGAAGCTGGTACTGCAGAGTGAACAAACAGAGCCTGCTAGGAGGCTTGGAGTCAGGATTCCGTGCAATCACGAGGCCATGGAGTGGACCCCTCGCTCCTGTGAATGGCCATGGCTCCCACTGGTACTGGGACATCTTCATCCTCCACTGCCTCCTCCCTCCACCCTCTCCCGCTCCCCCCTCCCCCATCTCCCCTGCCCTTGGGCTGGGTATCTAGAGCAGGAAAGGGGCTGACCTGCCATCCTTGCACAGAGACACTTCTGGAAGATTCACCAGGTCCTCATCCCAGTGATATCCAAGGCTAACACCAAGTTCAAGCCCTGGGACCCCCCGTCTGCAAACTTCCCTGGGCACCGCCCACCATGGTGCCCTGGCCCCGCTTCCGTGAAGGTAGGCATGGTTTACGGGGGGCTCTGGGACCTGGTCCGGGGCTCCCCCGGGAAATGTGCGCACGCAGAGGCCAAGCTGAGCCACAGTCCCAATTAATTCCCATCAACAACGCGACCGCTGAGTGCAAATGGCTCTGCGGTTGGCTTCCCACGAACTGCTCCCCTGGGAAAGCTGGGGAGCCTCTCCACATCGCCCAAAGCTTTCTCCAGCTGTCTCCTGTCCAGGGGCCAACGCGGCCCAGCGGAGCCCAACGCCGCCCCCACCTCCCTTCCCCCGAGAGGCCCAGGAGCATCATCTGTGCATGTCCACGTGTCCGTTCGCTGCACACAGCTGTGAGGGCAAAGGCCACTGTTCACCCACCTCCCTCCTTGCCGCCCCCACCCCGTCAGCCCCCGGGAATTGCTGGTCTGTCCAGGGCTCCCCATGCTCCCCCATCAATCTGCCCTCCCCCCCCCCTTTCTATGCTCTCCCTCCCTTCTTCCTTCCTTCCTTCCTTCCTTCCTTCCTTCCTTCCTTCCTTCCTTCCTTTCTTCCTTCCTCCCTTCCTCCCTTCCCTCCCTCCTTCCCTTCCCTCCCCCCTTCCTTCCCTTCCTCTTTCCCTTCTCTCCTTCCCTCCCAGAGCTGGAGAAGGTGGATCTCAGGCAGCAGACCCAGTTCCCAGCCTGGCTGCATCACCTCCACCATCCTGGTCACCACTGGATGGGATGGTCGGGTCTTACCCCCAGCCGCAGGTTTGGACCCACGGTATGCTGACCCACGGTAGCTGCTTCCTGAGTGCCAGCTGCTTGGCTGTCATCATCTGTGAATTCTGTCCCTCCCCTCTTATCCCCAAGCACCCTCTTCTCTTCTTGTCCCTCTGCCTCTTGTCCCCAGGCCCTCTGGGGCCCCCCAGGGGTCCCCTGCACTGGGCAGGGATCACACACTTGAGTCCCAGGGGATGCTTGGAGACATGGGGGGGGGACGCCATGGGGGCAGGCTGGTGGCACATGGGTGCTTGCAGGAGGCAAAGGTCAGAGCAGAGACCCTGGGGTCACAGCCAGGAGGAGGGGAGTCTGGCTCCCAGGGGGAACAGCCAGCCTGGACTGGGCTGCTGGTTACCAGCCCTTCCAAAGAACAGCCTGAACTGGCCTGCAGCTCGCGGGGCCCGGCCTTCACCTGGAAAGACCGTGGGCCTGGGTGTGAGGCCCTCACACCTGACTCCAAGACCCGGGACAAACCCCACGGCACGCAGTGCCTCAGTTCCTCCATCTGGAAGCCCGGAGAGAGGCCCAGAGAGGGGCCTGGGCCATCTTTTTGCTCTCACACTTCCAAGTTCAGACTTGTGGAAGCAGCCAGACGCCCCAGCTTGGATCCATTCAGGGCTCCCTGGTCACAAGCCCGCAAGACCCATCTGGGAAGCGACTGTTCCTCCCTAATGAGGTGTGATTCAAACAGCCCTGGCGGGAGGCAGCTAGGACATCCGTTTATTGCCCCAGCCACGCAGTGACTCAGAAGAGGACAGAATGTATCCTCTCTGGCTTAGAGGGACAAAGGGCCTTGGGTCCACGGAAGCTGGCCCCGGCCAGGTTCCCCGCCCACCGGGCCTCTCCACCCCCAGAGGCCTTGGGTAGGGGTGGGGGTGGAGAATTGGAACCCCAGGGGGGTGGAGCGGGGTGGGGCAGGGCAAGGCTTTGGCCCCTGTCCAGGGTGCTGAAAGGCCCTGCCAAGTTGGATCAGTTCAAAAACTCCTCATGAAGCTTCCTGCAGGCGGAGAATCCGCTCACATGAATCCACTGAAAAATCAATTCAAACACCTCTGGCAGACAGACACTAGCTGGTTTCCCTGGGGTGAGTCACTAAACCTCTCTGGGGCCCTACAAGGTAAAAGAGAAGGCATTCTCTCGTTGTTACTGAGGTGGCAGGATAAGTATGGGAAGTGCTAAATACTTCAAAGCTGCCACAGCAGGCTGGGATGGTCTCAGTGAATAAATTCTCCCTGTCAGAAAGGGTGGAATCTGCGGCAGACCCCGCTATCCGGATGCTGATGCCCAGCACTGCTGGGCAGGGAACTTCCTTCTTCTCCAAGGCTTTGGCTTTGTCATGGGTCGGTGGGACAAAGTCACTGGCTTTCAGACCTTGTAGCTGCACAAGGGAGCAGGTTTTGGGGCCCAGTTCAAGCAGCTAGGTAGGGTTCAGGCTTTGCTTCAAGTTCATGGCCTAGCCTCCCTCCCCCACCAGACACCATCTTCTCCTGGGGGATTCTCTAAGCCTGCTGTTTGTGTGTGTGTGTGTGTGTGTGTGCGTGTGTGTGTGTGTGTGTGTGTGTGTGTGTGTGTGTGTGTGTGTGTGTGTGAGTCCTGGGGCTTGAACCCAGGGCCTGAGTGTTGTCCCTTAGTTTTGTCATCCAAGGCTGGTACTTTACCACTTGAGTCACAGCTCCACTTCTGGCTTTGGGAAGGTTAATTAGTTTGGGTTTTGTTTTTATTTTGTAGGTCATGGGGCTTAAACTCTGGGCCTGGGCGCTGTCCCTCAGCTCCTCAGCTCAAGACAAACGCTCTACCACTTGAGACACAGAGCCACTTCCATTTTTTTGAGTGGTTTATTGGAGATAAGAGTCTCATGGACTTTCCTGCCCAAGCTGGCTTTGAACCGCAATCCTCAGATCTCAGCCTCCTGTGTAGCCTGGATTACAGGCGTGAGCCACCAGCACCCGGCATTAGTTTGGTTTTGTAAGTCTCACAGACTTGTGTGTTCAGCCTGGTTTCGAACCCTGATCCTCAGATCTCAAGCCCCTGCGTAGCTAGGATTATGGCTCCTTGGTGCTATACTTGAAATGGTCTCCTGCAAAGCTTGGAGGACACAAACTAGAAGGAGAAAAGTCCCTTTCCTTTGCCTTCCACCCTATGCCCTAGAAGGGCTGGACTCAAAGCACATAGCCAGAGCTAAGTGGGTTGGAGAAGGAAGGAAGGAGGGAGAGAGGGAGGAGGGAGGGAAGAAAGGAAGGAAGGGTTCTGGTGATGGCTAGGGGCTCAGCTGCCCCCGCCCCAGCCTCTGTCCTCAATAACAGTGCCAGGAGGCCACGGGGGGCTGAAACAAGAGGCTGCTGCCACCTGCACCCCCAAATGGCCTGCAGACTTTGCCCTGGGAAGTTTTAGAGTGAACTGTTCCATACCCACAACCTTTGCAACCCCCCCCCCATCCTTTCCTGGGTCCCACATCCTGCTCACAGCTTCCCCCAACCCATGGTGCCCTTGCAAAGAGCTCATAACACCCCGAGGGCCGCATCTTCTCAGCTTCTCGAGAGGGGAACGTGGTTGAGAATTCACATTCCCCTCCCCATAAGCCGTGACCACAGGGGCAGGAGAGGGGTTGGCGGCTGTAGGCGCGGCGTGTGGATGCATGCACACATGCATGTATGGATGGTGTATGTGTATAAGCATGCATGCATGCATGAGTGCGCATGCCCCCCCTGCTCACACCAGAGGGCTTGCAGTGTCCAAGGCATTTCTGGGGCACACAGTAGACAGCTTAATCTTGTAGCCGGTGCCAACCCCAGTTTACGGCAGTGCTTTGGAGAACTGCTCTTTTGTTCTTCTTTTTCTTCTTTCTTTGTCTTTTTTCTTTCTTTTTCTTTTTTTTATTATGTTGAGTTAGGCCGAGGCTGGTTCTCACTGGTGCAGAGCGCAGACTGCTGGTTAGGGCGGGCTGTTGGCCATCTTCCCTGGAGAAAGAGTTTCCCGCCCTGGGTCCTCAGCCGAGAACGCGATTCGCTCTGCGTGCACTGCGGGTGGGTGCCCCCCCCCCTTGAGGAAGGGCTCTGGCCTCGGTCCTGGGGTCGGGGTGCCCCCTGGGGTTCTCCCTGGAGGGGGCGGGGGGAAGGGGCACACTCAAAGCATGTTGGTCTCCCTCTCGGTCCCCGAAGCCCTCTCATTCATGGACGACACCTTGGTGAAGCTCCTGTGGCTGGGGTAGGAAGACTGGCAGGTGTCATCGCTCAGAGCGTTGGCCAGGCGGGATAAAATGGCCACCTTGAACTTCTTGAAATCCTGACCCATGAAGACGTACAGGATGGGGTTCATGCAGCTGTTGGCGATGGCGATGGCGGTGGCCAGGGGCAGGACGAGGCCGAGGGTGGAGGCGGGCACGGGCGCGTGGTACAGCTCCAGCAGGTAGAGCGCGTGGTAGGGGCACCAGCAGAGGAAGAAGGTGACGATGATGGCCACGATGACCTTGAAGGGCTTCTTGGTCTTGGTCAGGTGGTTGTGCCTGAGCTTGTAGACGATGATGAGGTAGCAGGCGGTGATGATAAGGAGAGGGACCAGGAAGCCGCAGAGGAAACGCGTCAGGGTCACCCCCATGTGACGGCTGTACCCCGCCGAGCCCAGGTGGGGCTGGGCGGAGGGAGGCAGGTCAGCCGACAGGCTGAAGTTGTTGAAGCAGATGATCTTCCCGTGCAAGCGGGTCGTGTCCCGGAAAATGAGGGAGGGGGAGCTCAAGAAGAAAGCCAGGACCCAGATGACCATGCAGGCCGCGCAGGCCAGCCGGACGCTGCGGTGGTTCTGGGCCCAGACGGGGAGGAGCACGGAGACACAGCGGTCCAGGCTGATGGCGGTGAGCAGGAAGACGCTGGTGTACATGTTGTGGATGAGCAGGAAGTTGCTGATCTTGCACATGGTGAGCCCCAACACCCAGTGGTAGCGCATGGCCACGTAGACGATGTGGACTGGCAGGGAGACGTTGAAGAGGAAATCCGCCACGGCCAGGTTGAGGAACCAGATGGTGTTCACCGTCTTTTTGGTCTTAAAGTTGCCGATGACAATCACCAAACCGTTACCCAAGATGCCCAGGAAGCAGATGATGCTGTAGACGGCCACGAAAATCTCAATGGCACCCGTCTCCATCAGAGACGCATCCTCCAGCGCCACCACGGGGTCTAACTCATCCAGGTACTCATCGTCGTAGGCAGAGGAAGCGTTGTAATCCAGATTCTCCATCCTCTGCAAGGGAGGCTCCCGTCACAAGTGGCTCTTAGAAGCTGACCAGAGCCGGGCACTGGTGTCTGTCATCCTAATGACTCAGGAGGCTGAGATAACTGGAAGTGGAGCTGTGACTCAACGTGGTAGAGCTCTAGCCTTGAACAAAAATGGTTAAGGACAGCACCCAGGCCCTGAGTTCAAGCCCCACAACTGACAATAAAAAGAAAAACAAAAAAGAAAATCAGAGGCTGACCAGCCCCGGTGTGAGAAGCCCTGGCCACCTTGGCTCAGAGGGAGGCCAGCTAGTGGTTTAACTATGCCTGGCCATTTCCTCTGGGGCTTTTTCCTCCCTCCCTCCCTTCTTTCCTTCTTTCCTTTCTTTCCTCTCACTGTGTTGCTGAGGATCAAACCCCAAAGCCTTGAGTGTCCTAAGCAGACATTCTTAACACTGAGCTACGACCCCAGCCCTTTATTTTGTTTCCTTACCAAACACTTCTCCAACTACCTCCTACAAGCCAGGCACTGTTCTAAGAGCAGACATCTAGAATCTCGTGGCAGTCAGTACTGGGGTTTGAACTCAGGACCTCATGCTTGCTAGGCAAGTGTTCTACTACTGGAGCCACGCCTCTATCCACCAAGCCACGCCCCTATCTATCTCTGAGCCACGCCCCAGTCCTGACTTACATAAGCCTAGTGTGCTTTTTTTTTTGGTCTGTAATGGGACTTAAACTCAGGGCCTGGGCGCAGTCCCTGAGCTCTTTTGCTCAGCACTAGCACTCTACCACTTTGAGCCACAGATCCGCTTCCAGTTTTCTGGCTGGTCCATTGGAGATAAGAGTCTCAGAGACTTTCCTGCCGGGGCTGGCTTTGAACCACGATCCTCAGATCACAGCCTCCTGAGTAGCTGGGATGACAGATGTGAGCCACCAGCGCCCAGCTCTAAATGTGTTCTTAACAATGTTTTCTACTTTTTTGGGGACCCTCTCTTCCCTAGAGTCTAGTCGTAGAGGCAATTATTCAATAAAATCTCCCGCAGTGCTGGGTCCAGTGACTCACACCTGTAATCGTAGCTGTGTGGGAAACGGACACCCAAAGGATGTGGTTCCAGGCCAGCCAAAAACAAAAAACCAAAAATCTGCTAAGACTTCATCTTAACAACAGCAACAAAAAGCTCGGCGTGGTGGCACAAGCCTGTCCTCTCAGTGACAGCGGGAAGTACAAATAGGAGGGGCGGCAGTCTGGGTTAGGCTGGGCAAACAACGGAGACCTTATCTCAAAAATAACCAGAGCAAAAAGGGACTGGAGGTGTTGCTGAAAACGGTCAGGCCCTGAGTTCAAATCTCAGTATAGACAGAAAAATAAAGTCCCTCGATAATGAGACCATTACACCAATGCTGGGTTCAGTGGGGGAGAGAGGCCTCGTGCTGTGCACTTGGCTTCAAACACCCAGGGGGCAGCTGTGCCAGCCCCGCCCCCCATTTCCCATCCCCCCCGCCCCTTGCCCCTCCCTGCCCGTGGTCCCCTTGGGACACCATTGTGGTCCCTTACCGTTCACCGTGACGTGTCCAGAGCTCCTCGGCGTGGGTCTCCACGGCAGCCAGGAACACCTGCAGGGAGGAGGAGAAAGGAGGCAGGGTGAGGGGAGCAGAGCTCACGGTGGGCTCTACGTCGCTCCTCGCACGGGGTGGGAAGATACAGAAGGCCTGATCACCCCTTCCTGCTGGGAAGACCCTGGCGGCACCGGAGCCTGCACCCCAGACACACAGCTCCCACCACCGACCAGCTCCGTCAGGGCGCAGGGAGGATGTGGGGGACAGCGTGTGGGCTCTGCTGGGCAGCTCACCCCCAGGGCGAGTCCCAGGAAATACAAAGGGATGCTGGGGGCACAGAGGCCCAAGAGGCCCTGCCCGGAGCACCTGCTCCGGAGCCCGCACTGAATACCCCGGGGCAGGGACCGGGCCGGTGATGCTGCTTCTGCTTTTGCTGGGAGAAAGGAGCTGGGGCTCACCGGACCCCCCCCCCCCCCGGTTATGAAGAATTTGGCACAGGCATCTCTTGTACAGATCGCAGAACTTGAACTTCACCCAGGCTGGTGCCAACTAGCTGGCTGGGAATCGCCTGATCCATGACATGGCAAGCGAGGCTGGGCGGCATCAGAGATTGAGAAGGTCTCATGGGGGGTGTGGCCTGGTGTTATATTTGCATGCATCCTATTCGCATGCATTTGCATATAGCTCCCGTCTCCTTTGATCTATCAGCTGTAGTTAACAAACCTTATCCTCAGGCCACCCCTGTAATCCCAGCTACCCAGGAAGCAGAAATAGGAGGATCGCAGTTCCAAGCCAACCTGCGGCTGGGAATAAAAAGTGAGTGACGATGGGGCAGAACTTCAAGGGCAAGAAAAGGAAGGAAGGTCTGACCTGGAACATGGCTAAAGCACAAAAAGCTAGAGTTAAGGGTCGTGGGGGTTGACGCTCGTCTAATGAGCTCGAGGGTCTGAGTTCAGGTTTCAGCCCTGTCTGCACACCTCCACCCGCCCCCCACACACCCACACACCCCACAAGAGCATGTGCAACCCCTGTGCACATATCCACTGCACAATTATTTGCAAGACACCACGTAACAACCCGCAGGGATTAACACCCCCCCCCCCCCCCAGCCTGCAGAGTGGAAAACCAAGTTTCGGAGAAGGGCGGGTCACTCGCCCTCGCCGGAGGCCAAGCAGGGAGGCAAGCTGACTCCAGAATTCCAGGTGGGAAGCCCACGGACGACCTCCGCGTCCCCCTGAAGCCACGCGGCAGACCCCAGTCCCAGCTGCCTCGAGCTCTCTGTTCCTTCACCTTGGATCCCGAGCACCAGGCCCGCCCCTCCCTTCCCGATCTGCCCAGCGCAAGTCATGGACACAGACCTTCTCTGGGCCTAGACATCTCTTCACGCTTCTCTCAAGGTCGCTATGAGCGGCTAAGGTCAAGAAAATTACCTCTTTCCCAGCTAAGGTCAAGAAAATTACCTCTTTCCCAGCTAAGGTCAAGAAAATTACCTCTGTCCTGGGTAACCCAGCAGCCCAGCCCTGCTTCCTTTGACGAAGACACCTGCCCACATGAGAAATAGAGCCCTGGAGAATTGTGTGCGAAAGAGTGACACTGCTTCCCCCCCCTGAGAAACTCGGTTTTCTTCCTCTTTTCTAAACAGTGCAAGACTAACTCGTCCCGTTTCCCTTTTTCATGTGGCCACCAGGAAGCTCGGAGTCATGTGTCAGTCAGGTCCGTGGAGGCGATTTCTTGAGCTCTGCTTGCCTGCAAGTTTTCTGCGCTGGTTCTTGGCGGGTCCTTACTTCTACATCTAACTCTGTTTTATGTTTAATGTGGCTCCTTGGGAGACCTAATACGTGGGCAGACACGATGGCTCCAACACCGTGCTAACTAAGTACTACATGCTTAGTTGTATTCGTTCCCCTAACTCCCCTCTCCCCCGAGGAGCGACACTGCTGCTGCCCCACTGTGGAAGTGGGGAAGTGCAGGGGTCACACGGGTCAGCTGGTGACCCTGACCCCTGCCCTTCGCCACACAGGCTGACCGCCCTGTGGTCACCCTTCCCCCCATATCCCAGGATCCCCTGCTCCTCCCCCTCCCCCCACAGCTCCACTTTCCTGAGCATTTTAGGGACTGTATCCTCCTCCCCCGGTTTCCAGGCCCATCTGTCTGAGGTCTGGGGGACACACGGGGGTCAGCTGCCTCCCTTCCCATGCCCCACAGCGCCCCTGGGGCGGATGAGCAAGCCTGGCCCTGCTCTTGGGGGTCTTCCTGCGGCCTGCAGCTCACGGCCCATCTGGCATCCAGCGCAACTCACCTGAGTCACACGCCCCAGGCTGGCCTTTGACCCCGCAGGTCAGTCCCTGGACAGACCCAAGGAGAAGAGGCCGGGAAGGCCGGACCCACACATGGTGGGGGTGCCTGGGCCAGTCCCTGCCCTGCTCAGGGCCTCGGGACAAAGGAGATGAGAATCCAGAGACAGATCAATCCTTCCCGGTCCCCAGACAAGCCACGACCCCCACACACAGGGCCTCCCCCACCGCGCGCGCACGCACACACACACACACACACATACACACACACACACACACACACACACACACACACACACACACACACACACGCCCCACAGGCCCCCACGGCTGCCTGGCTCATTCCCTCCCAGTGTCGGCAAGCATGCGGGAGAAAAATCCCCCCCAAACGCCAGTCTGGTCAAGACTGCAGGAGTTGGGGCGCCCTTGCTCATGGCGGGGAGCAAAGCCGGGGGAAACCAGGACAGCGGAGCCCTGTCCGCACGGCGCCTGTGAAGGGCGGCCGCCTCCAAAAGACGCAAGTGCTTTTCCCAGGGTGTCGGAGCCGCTAGTCCTTGGCAGATTCCTTCTACCAGGCCAGGTGTGGTGGCGCGTGCCTACAATCCCAGCACTCGGGAGGCCGGAGCAGGAGGATCGTCACTTCAAGGCCAGCCTCGGTGACCTAAGTAACACTGCCCCAACTGCAAAAAATATTTTTAACACACGCAGAATCGTCCCCCACATCCACGTGGAATCTGAGACGAAGGACAAAGTGAACCCATGTAACAACAACCCCAACAAATAAACTTTACACCTGGGAGGAGGGGATGGAGAGCTGAGGCAGGAAAAAAGTGTGGGAAAAGTGGACAGTGGGTAAGAACATACCACCAGAAAAGCACTCGCGCACTGCCTGACATATGTAACCCTAGCCCCGCGGCACATCCCTTCGACAATAAGATTCTATTCAAAAGCAGAGTCTTGATACCTACACTCTTCTCAATTCTCAATGCACACGGCGCTACTTATGTCGACGGGTTTGTAACACATATACAGACATGTGGAAACAGTTCTGTGCTCTTTACATTCCTAAATGGATAGAAGAGACACCGGTTCCCCTAAACCACCAGGTTCCAAGCCACCATTTACAAATTACTGTTGAAATCGTTTTGTTCAACTATGTCTGTAGGAACCCCGATACTCATTTGAAACTGCAAACTAGGAGAAAGCCTGGCGATGAAATATGCCCCAAGTCGGAAACCCTCACATTTTCACACCTGTCGTAACTGTGAGCAAGATTCTCACGTGACAGCCTTCCTCGTCTGTAATCAAATTCTTCAACTCTATCGATTACACAGGCATCCTAACCACTAATACGTATTTTGTTTTGGCAAGGTAGATCTTCCTGAAATACGCTTCAAAGGCTCTTGCATTCAGCAGTAGGGATGCTGTGCATCAGGAACGCCGAATGAACTATAATTTGGTGATGGTGGGGGCCATAAATATGCAGGCAAGTTACACAAGTTGAAAACAAAGGTAGATTCATCGGGTATGGTTTCATGAAAAGAGCCGTGAATTACAGTCTGAAGCTACAGCCCTAATCTTCTTTGAACATTTTAGAAATATACCGGAAAAAATCTCTAACGATGCATGTATTCTTGTCTGAGATAGTGTATGTACACCGGCAAGAATCTGTTTTGTTTTTTCCCTTGCCTAATTCACATTAACGAACGTGTAATACACGGTGTACCAAAATCAAACACCAGTTTTCTGGTGGTTCACTGGAGATAAGAGTCTCACGGACTTTCCTGCCAGGCGGGCTTTGGACTGCAATCCTCAGATCTCAGCCTCCTGAGTAGCTAAGGGTTACAGATGTGAGCCACTGGCACGTGGCTAACTTCATTCTTACTATTAACCAAGCATGCAGACAGTTCTCACTGCATTCCGGCCGTTGTACCCGATGCTGCTGCAGCTGCCGCCGAGGAATTGGAGGCACAGAGGGGGTAAGCCATGGGCCTGAGGTTGCACCGCGCTGGTAAAGCCAGAGAGATCAAATGAACCATTCTGCCTAGGAGGAGGAAGCTCAGATATGGGCAGTGATGTGTGGATGGGGAGTGGGGGGGGGGGGGGGGGGGGGTTGGTTAGGCTCAAACTCAGTTCGTGCAGAATTGCCAAACTCACTTCCTTGGAACCTTCCAGAACCTTTTGCCCTTTGCCCTGGTGGAAAGCCCGTGGACCCCTCCCCAGGCCCTCGGAGTGTGAATGCTTCCCACATGTGGACGAATGCGTGCGTGTGGCCTCGGTTGCTGCCCTCCCGAGCGGGGACCATTACACACACACACACACACACACACACACACACACCGGGCCTCTCCCCTGGCCTGGTCACTGCAAGCACAGAGACTCGAACCCAGGACCCCCCTCCCCCTCCCCCCCCTCCCCCCGCCTCCTCAGGCTGCTCCCAGATGGACACGAGGCCAGGAGACATCTGGACAGCAGCTGTTTGCCGTCTGCTCTGCCCTCTCCCAGCGTGAGCCCTGGTGTGCGGGATCCCGGCTGCCTGTCCCTCCCTCCCTCCCCCTCCCGTGTGTCTCTGCAATCCGTGTCCCCATCTCCCCCCCCCCAGCTCCTTCTCCTCCTGGTCCTGTCTCCCCATCCCCTCCCCTCCCCCCTCACCACCCCCTGCCTCACGGGGCTCACACCCTTGGCTGTCCAGCCTGCCATCTGCCCTCCCGCAGTCTGCCTCTCACCAAACACCAGAGCCTTATCAGCTGGGCGTGGGAGCCCCTGGGGAAGGGGGGGGAGGGCTGGCCTTCCTTCTGGCAAACGGCCTTGCCCTGGCTCCGTCCCACCCCCTCCCTTCCTGCCCGGCCTGCAGGCGGCCCACACCCCACTCCCTCCCAACCCTGACTGCAGGCGGCTCTCAGGAGCTGGAGGGAGGCCCTTGGAAGACATCCTCGTGGCTGGGGAGAAACTGAGGCCTGGAGTGGGTGGGGACCCACACCTGTGTCCCCTCACACACGGTGCACCCCAGAACCGTGCCTGGCACCTCAGACGCCTCAGACTCAGGCAGAGACTGGCAGAGATTTGCAGAGGGAAGCACAGACAGAAGTGACCTGCCCAGGACGCACAGCAGTGTGCGCGCGTGCATGAGCGTGTGCTGCATGTGTGTGTGTGCGCGTGCACGAGCGTGTGCTGCATGAGTGTGTGTATGTGTGTGTGCACGCGTGCATGAGCGTGTGCAGCATGAGTGTGTGTGTGCGTGCACGAGCGTGTGCTGCATGAGTGTGTGTATGTGTGTGTGCACGCGTGCATGAGCGTGTGCTGCATGAGTGTGTGTGCATGTGCACGAGCGTGTGCTGCATGAGTGTGTGTATGTGTGTGTGCACGTGTGCGTGAGCGTGTGCTGCATGAGTGTGTGTGTGCGTGCATGAGTATGTGTGTGTGCGTGCACGAGTGTGTGCGTGCATGAGTATGTGTGTGCACATGCATGAGTGTGTGCTGCATGCATGAGTGTGTGCTGCATGAGTGTGTGTATGTGTGTGCGTGCATGAGCGTGTGCTGCATGAGTGTGTGTGTGAGTGTGTGTGTGTGTGTGTGTGTGTGTGTATGCACCAGCAGGACCTGAACTCAGGATCTGGGTGCTGTCCCTTAGCTTTTGTTGGCTCAAAGCTGGTGCTCTACCACTTGAGCCACGGCTCCACTTCTGGCTTTTTAGTATTTCATTGGAGATAAGAGTCTCATGGGCTCTTCTACCCAGGCTGGCTTTGAGCCACCATGCTCCCCAGTAACCAGGATACACCGTGTGAGCCACCGG
The DNA here is from genome assembly GCF_019054845.1 of Dipodomys spectabilis. NCBI lineage: Eukaryota > Metazoa > Chordata > Mammalia > Rodentia > Heteromyidae > Dipodomys > Dipodomys spectabilis. Next base: position 370,949 of record NW_024871503.1, read on the forward strand.
TGCCCAATCCTGCTCAGCTCTCAAGTGTCGACTTAGGGTTTGGACCACAGACTCTCTGACCACAGAGCCCACGGCAGCCTCCAGCCGTGGCTGAAACACTTCGCCCTGAAGCACACCAGGAGCCCGGCCTCTGCAGCCCCCACAGCCCCTGCAGAGGGAGTTTCTGGATGGGCAGAGACGATGGCTCCAGGGCCCTGTGTGCGCATGTGCGGGATGATTGCAATGCCTACATCCCCAGACTCTGAGAGACTGGGCTCCTGGAAGCCACTGCCGGCATCTGCAGATGTTGCAGCCGCAGGCCTGGCTGCCCGGCCCGGGGACAGAATTAGCCGCGGTGGGAGAGAGTTTCCTCCCTGGTCCCACGCCCCCGCGTGGTGCGCAGGCTGTCAGCCAGGCCCCGGCTGCCAGCTGGGCTTCTCCCCTCCTCCCCTCCCCCCCCTCCCCCCGCCCACCCTTCGCTCTCAAGCTTGGGCGGCCCCAGGCTGGAGCTTCGAGCCCCAAAAGGATGGACAGAAGCAAAGAGATCCCAGGATGTCCCCTGGAGCAGACGGGCTCACGGCTGGAGACTCCTGCTATCCCCTGGTGACTGAGAGCCATCTCTAGTACCAGGAATTGCCAGGCCCAAAGGACACAGAGATGTCCAGCTCGTATCTCCAATGAACCAGCAAAAAGCCAGAAGTGGCGCTGTGGCTCAAGTGGTAGAATGCTTGCCTTGAGTTGAAGAGTTCAGGGGCAGCACCCAGAGTTCAAACCCCAGGACCGACCAAAAAAAAAAAAGCCGTAAGGGGAGCTGTGGCTCAAGCGGCAGAGCTGATCCTCACCCACAAAACCTCAGGGGCAGCATTCAGACCCTGAGTTCAAGCCCCAAGACTGCCACAAAAAGAAAAGGAAAAAACTAGATTCTTGGTACCTCCCCTTCCTGAACCCCACATTCACCCCATCCTGCCCAGAGTTCAGCTCACCTGCAGGGCGGCCATTGGCTCCTGGCCAGGCTCTGCTCTGCTCTGGCTAGGGTACATCTTCCCTGCCAAGCACCCCCCTCCCACTCCACTTCCAGAAAGCTCAAGTTGAAAAGCTTGATTGGTAGCCTGGGGCAGGGCTGATGGGAGGAAGTGAGGTCCCAGGGGCGGGTCTTCAAAGGAACTTCCTGTCTCCCTGCACTTCCTGGCCTCCATGAGGAAGGAGCTTCCTCCAGGAGCTCCTGCCGTGATGCTCTTGCCTTGCCACAGGGCCTGAAATTCCTGAGCCCCAGTAAACCTTCCTTCTTCTGAAGCTGACTTGTCTCAGGTCTGTGTTACAGTAGCAAGGGGGCGCTGATGAGGACAAGAGGCGTAGTTTCAAAGACACAAGCCTCTGTGTGTTGTGATCTGCTTACAGTCCCGTCCTCGGCCTAACACCCAGCGCTGGGGCTCCGCCCTCCCCCGGGATTCTCACCTGCTCCCGGTTCCATAGGTTCGAGTACCGAGCAGGCCGCCTCCCCTTACATGACAGTCCCGGGCCACCTGGGAGAGACCACCCCCCAGCAGCCAGCCCCAGCCCCTACAGGACCCCGGCCTGACCGCGTGCATGGACGCCTCTCCTCCCAGGCTTGGGAGACCCTCCCACGGCCCACCCCCTCCCCAGTCCATAGGTCCAACGCACGCAGGCCCAGTACCACCGGCCCCGCCAGCTGCGTACGGAGCGGCAGCAGCAGGGCTATGCCTCAGTGGGGCCCGAGTTCTGTAAACACATCTGGATCGTGTACTGCGCTCTAACCTGAGCTCCGTTAATCCCAGACACAGCCGGAGTCCACTCATGCTCTTAATCCGCGGCGACCGTGTGGGCTGCTGGGGATGCGGTCGCCCGAGGCTGTCAGGAGCCAGCCGATGGCACGCAGGGCTGCAGAAGGGGCCCCCTGAGGGGCTGGTATCACCCCCCCATGCCCCAGCCTCCAGCACACATCCAGGCCGACCCAACCACCCACCCCTTCTTCCTCCAACCCTGCCTGTGGGGGGGGGGGGGGGGGAGGAGGGCAGGCTCAGCTTTGCTGAATCCCTGCTCTTAACCCTCTTCTTGCCTGGCTCCCCTGTGTCGCTCTGTCAGATGAACTCACAGCAGAGCCGTCCACCTCTGAGAGACACTGCAAGGAGCTGGGGGGGGGGGGGGGCGGGAGGGTGTGCAGCATTTCAATATGGATAGTAATCGCCACAGGAACTCCATCTCACTGAACACCTATTATGTGCCAGTCACTGAGAGGGCCTTGGTGATCATCCACTCAGCCAGAACTGGAGGTATGATGGCCACGGAAGAAGCGGAGGACTGGGCAACATCGAGAGCCTTCCCCCAGGTCCTGTGGCTAGTGAGAGACAGAACTCAGTTTAAGACTCTAGCCAGGCTCAGCCAGGCACTGGTGGCTCACGCCTGTCATCCTAGCTGCTCAGGAGGCTGAGATCTGAGGATCACGGTGCAAAGCCAGCCTGGGCAGGAAAGTCCTTGAGACTCTTATCTCCAATAAATCACCAGAAACCTAGAAGTGGCGCTGTGGCTCAAGTGGTAGAGTGTTAGCCTTGAGCTGAAGAGCTGAGGGACAGCGACCAGGCCAGAGTTCAGGCCCCATGACTGACAAAAAACAAAACAAGAATCTAGCCAGGCTCAGCAGCACATACCTGTAATCCCAGCTATTTGAGAAGCTGCTTAAGTAGAAGGAGCTAAAGCAAGAGAGACGGAAGGCATTGGCTCAAGCGGTAGAGCATTTGTCTAGCAAGCACAAGGCTCTGAGTTCACGCACCAGAGCCAGCACCAATAACAACAACAATAAGTCTAATGCCAATACTATTATACTTTCCACAAGCCCTACATAGCAAACATCCTTAGAACTATCTGACCCCTTGAGACCTCAGTTTCCTCATCTATAAAACAAAGAGGTTGGCGTTACCACCTTCTCTTTAAGGCCTTGGTAGACAGCGGGAGCCCCAGACCACGAGAAGAGAGAGACCACCATTCTGAACCCACACATAGGCTGTGGTCTCGGAGCTTGGCAACCAGCCTGGAGGCCGAGGAGAGGCGGGAGCTGGGACACACCACCCTGGGGTCCTGTCCTGCCACCCCCTCCCACCCCTGCACCCCCCCCCCCCCGCAGCTCTGCCCCGCCTTCCTTCCCCCCCCTCGCCCTCTTTCCTCAGTCCTTCTGAGCCTTTTCTCACCACTCCAGCCCTCTAAGCGGAAGCAAGGCTACAGACTTGCAGGCCAGGCTGCACAGCTCATGCCCGTCATCCCCGCTACTCAGGGGGCAGAGGTCTGAGGATCATGGTTCAAAACCAACCCAGGCAGAAAAGTTCGTGAGACTCCTATCTCCAATTAACTACAAAAAGCCAGACGTGGAGCTGTGGCTCAAGCGGTAGAGCATCAGCCTTGAGCAAGACCTAAAGGGCAGTGCTCAGGCCTTGAGTTCAAATCCCAGGACCAGCAAACATGAACAAGCACCCTCTCTCCCTCCCTCCTCCTTCTCTCTTCTCCCTCCCTCCCTCCCTCCCTCCCTCCCTCTCTCTCTCTCACACACACACACACAAGCTTAGTGAAGAAGGAATATCTCCCTGCCTCTGTTTCCACACCTGAGACCCACCTAGGCCATGGAAGAAAATGGCCCACATGGCACCCAGCAAATCAGCCCTTGTTGCGGGGGGGGGGGGTCTCCCCCTGCTCTCCCACTGTACAGACAAGAGCCCTGAGGTCCGGGTCATTTCCCCAGGCTCCACCAGGGGTGAGCAACGCCGGGTCTCCAGGCTGGGTCCCATCCCCCCCCCCACCAGGCCCCCTGCCATCCCACCACGGGCCACGCAGAGCCAGGCTTGAATCCCAGCCCCACACTTCCCGGCTGGGCGCCTTTTGAGTACATTACTTCACCTCTCTGGGCGCAGTCGAGCTGTGGGGATGAGAAAAAGCAGGCTGGGTCCGAGCTGGCCACGCTCCAGGGTCCGCTCCCGGCCGCTCGGATGAGAAACACGGCCGCCCACCCGCAGGACGGTGTTTATAGGAATCTCACCATCTGCGGCTCCAGCCGCGATCACTGTCACCCCCTCCCCGCCCCCCCCAAGCCCCCCAACCACACTTAATCACACCCCTCGTTCCTCAGAGCTCCGTCTCCCTGTGTTCGTGGATTTTGGAGGGAAGGCGGGGTCATCTTGGGGAAATGGGTGTCTGCTCCCGCCCCGCACACACACCCCAGGAGCAAAGGAGAGCGGGCAGCACGCCCCCCACCCCCGCAGCCCTTCCCGGGGCCCAGCTGTCTGTGCACATCTGGCTTCAGACGCCCCTGAGAGGCCCCCACCCCGGCGAGGACAGGAAATGTGTCCGCCTGGGCCTGGAGCTGTGTGGTTTGGCACCTGGGACTAGGACGGGTCAGAAAACAGAGGGGCCATTGCAGGGCGTCCAGCGCCCCTCCCAGGCGGGCTGACTCAGCCCCCCACACTGGGCCAGGCTCCCAGCACCCGGGATTCCGCCCTCCAGCCCTCTCCTCCCGTGTCCCCCGTTTCCCCCCAGCCTTCAAAACACCCACCCGGCGCCCGCATCTGAGATGGCAGAGAGCAAGAGCGACACCCGGGAGCCCTGGGGGGGGGGGGGGCGCAGGTCGCCGACACCAGTCACAAAAGACAGCAAAGCCAGACATCTACGGCTCACGCCTGTCACCCCAGCTGCTCAGGAGGCTGAGATCTGAGCATCACGGTTCGAAGCCAGCCTGGGCAGGAAAATCCATGGGACTCTTACTTCCAATAAACTACTCAGAAAGCTGACGCTGGGGCTCAAGTGGTAGAACACTCTGCCTTGCACACAGCAACTCGGGGACAGCGCCCAGGCCCAGAGTTCAAGCCCCAGGACCAGGAAAAAAAAAAAGGAAGTGAACATGTCTGAAGGCAAGCAGGGTGCCCAGGCCGGAAGGCCAGCTCTCCTGTGTGACCTGAGACACATTACCCTAACCTCTCTGTTTCCTCATCCAAAGACCAGGCCTGGAAGATGGAGGCCTGGGGGGGTAAATATTAAAGAGAGACCCACAGCGGGTGATGATAGGTGCTGCATATAAACTGCAAAGAGAACTAAATATTTAAAGTTGAGGGAGGCTGGTTGAAATAGAAGGTTTAGAAGCCGTGGGAAGTGGCACTGAGTGGAGCTCTGCGTGGCTAAGGGGAAAGGGAGACAGGCCACCTCCTTGTTCTCTAGGAAGTAGAATGAGCACGTGTAAAGGTCCTGGGGCAGGAGCAGATGTACAACAAACAGCACAGATTCACTCATGTATCCATTTAACAAAGAAGCCAGGAACGGGCATCTTCCAGGTGCCACCCTTCGTGCCCAGTGCTGCTGGAAGACGATGGCCCAGGCCCTGCTCCGAGCGTGAGGACAGATCGCAACACGGCCACATGAAGTGCCACTGAAGTCCAGACTTGCAGCAAACTGGCCGTGTGGGTCTGGCCTATAGACAAAGCGGGGTTCCCATAGCCCTCACCCCTCCCTGGTGTCCTGCTTAGCTTGCCTGAGTCTCTGCCATTGCAGAAAGGAGAGAAGTCCAGAAAGAGAGAGAGGGGAAGGGAGGGAGGGAAGGAGGGGAGCCGGTCCTTCTGGCTTCTCAGCCCCTTAGTCACTGGTGCGTCCTGCCTGTGGCCTTGGCTCTGTGTATGGAGAGCGTGGCTGGGGAATCACGGGGGGCTTCCTGGAGGAGGTGACGTTGGAGCTGAGCTTCACAAGGCTTAAAGTCTTTGCCAGAGGGAGCCCTGGCAAGTTGGAGACTTGATAAAGTGTAGTTAGGGGATGCAAAGAGCAGGTGTGAGGTTGGGGGGGGGCAGAAGGCAGAAGGCAGGACCAAGAGCCCCCCTCCTTTATGGAGTGGGCACAAAAGCCGGGCACGGGGTCTGGGCACCGGGGTGGACTGCCCCCCCCCCCGGAATTCCCAGGTCTCCGTCCAGGCAGCTGACAAATGGCCGGTACCGTTGCCAGGAGGCAGGATGGAGGAGCCCGAGACCCCACCCTGTTCCCACGCGCTGGGGAGTGAGGCCAGGATGCCCTCTGCACCCCAGAACCCGGCCTCGACTCCCCGACAACCTCTTCCTGCCCACCCGCCACAGGAACCGGAAAGCTGGTTGGAACCCAGAGAACATTCCAGACTCCTGGAAGTCACCCCAGGAGAGTCTGGAGGGCGGGGTCCGTTGCCTCTGGTGATGGCGGTGGCCGAGGGCCAGCTGGGCCCGGCCCTCCCGGCAGGCTGACCCCGGGCTGGGCGGTCCACGCTGCACACAGGGAAGGAAACGCACTCAAACCAGGGCATCCTTCAGCGACGGGGTTGAGAAAGGCACGAATCCCCCCCCTCCCTGCCCTCCCCAGGCAGAACTTCCAGAAAGATCCATGGAGTCAGTTTGAAAGCTCTGCCTTTTGTTCTGTTCTCTTTTTTTTTTTTTCCACGAAAGGGAACCAGAGCAGCCTGGGCTGTGTTGGTGTGGCCCAGCCCCTGGGTGACCCCCAGGCCAGGGGTCCCCCCCCACTCTGGAAGCAGCCACTTCCCACTTGATGGGGGCAGGATACAGCCGCACACCCCCCCCCCCCGCCGTCAGAGAAACCGCCCTCCCCAGACACTGCTCATGATGGTGCTTCCGCGCTGGGTTGTTGGGGTGCTGGTGGGTAGGGGGTGGTGGAACAGGGTTCATCCAAATAAAAAGAACAGGCAGGAGCAAGGGGAATCAGGAGGGGCCCAGGCCGCCAGGATCCCGGTGACGAGTAAGCATCCCACCACAGCCGGGCGCTAGGCACACACCTGTCATCCGAGGTACTCGGGAGGCTGAGGCCTGAGGATCCCAGTTCAAAGCCAGCCTGGGCAGGGAAGTCTGTGAGACTCTCATCTCCAGTGAGCCACCAAAAAAAAAGAGGCAGAAGTGGAGGGTGGAAATGGAGGCAAGGTCAGGAGAAGGTTGGATGGGGGGAGCAAAGGCCCTGGGGGACAAAGAGAGCTGGAGACAAGCAAAGGGGACCGGGAGGGTAGAATGTCGCGCCCTTGTCCTGGTGGACACAGCCCGGGGCGCTGAGGTAACAGAGGACATTCCTGGGGCTGGTGACAGGATTTCCACACTCCCTAGAGACCAGGGCGCCAGGCAGAGCCCTCAGAACAAGGGGGGGGCGGGCAGGTCACGACCTCACCTTTGGTATAAGAAGCCAAGGGCCACCGGGCCCTGGCTGGACAGCCCCCTCCCTGGGCAGTCCTCACCAGGGGCTCTGCCTGACAGGAATGGAGAAGCTTGATTGATTAATTCATGCTTTCTCTTTTCATTTGTGGTGGCTGGGATGGGACCCCAGAGCCTTGTGCGCGCTAGGCCACCGAGTCCCAACTCTGAGCCATGAGGAGGTTTCAGTGAACAGGGCCTGGTCAGCGATGGCCCAGGGCCATGTTTGGGAAGGTCCAGGAGCTGGGGACGGAGCAAGGGCTTCTGGGTAACTGGATACGAACCCAAACGTGTTTATTGCCTTCCCTACAACTATGGCATCCAGGGCTGGGGAGGCCCCAGCTTGGCCACCGACAGCCCCAGGAGGCCACCAGGCTCCCATCCCAGCCACCAGGGCAACGTGGACCCCGGGGAAGTGGATTCAAGGGGGGACTGGAAAAACCTGCTCTTTATATGATCCAGGAAAAGGAGGATGGGCAAAGATGAGCTTAAAATCCCAGCGTCCATGTGCTAATAATGGGGGCGGGAATGGAGGTCGATGCCGCACCTAATAACATAATACATTCATAGCAATGTCAACAGTCACTGTTACTATAAAACACCAACTGCGGCATTGGGGGCAATGGCAACTTGGCATTTTCTAAAAGTAAGTATCTGGCTAAGCAACCCCACTCCATCTAATGGGTAACCTCCAAGCATCCAAAATCCAAGGCCTTGCCCTTCCCCTACCACCCATCCACCCAATGCCCAATGTACCATCTCCTGGTATTAATTTCTCCTGTCACCTTCCGCAGTATCTTTGACTTAAATACAAATGTATATCCTAATTTCTCCCCCCGTTTGGCAGAAAAGATAGCACCCTGCCGGTACTAGTTGGCATTGGACCTTTCTTACAATATCTATCTAGCAACAGATCTTGGAGATGCTTTCTACCACGGGTTTGTGGGAAAAGCATACTCCTTCTTGGCTACATAGTATTCTATTCATGATTTACCAGCATGTAACAGTTTCCTGGGAATAGGTCCTTGGCTTTTTGGCAAGGTTCTAACTGGGGATGAATACTCGCTATGTTAGTCTCCTCCTGCTGCCTTATTAACACATTGTGCCTTCCCGGCTTCGATAGAGTTCTCAAGGCTTGGTCTCCTGTAGGAGCAAGTCGACACCCCCTTTGAGATGTTCTGTTTTCTTCGCCCACCCAGAACATTCTCAGAGCCTCCACCGTGGGTGCCCGTGGGCCCCTCGCATCTGCCAGACCAGGCCCCCCCGCAGGAAGTATCAGTTCCTGCCCCAGCCTGCGGGAGCTGTTTCCTCTCCCCCTCAGCTCCTCAACATCCACGTTGTTTATCAAACAGAGACAACACTGGTTCTCAGGGGGTGCGGTGGGGGCCCCCCCCCCTGAGTCAGGAATGTGGAGGGAGATTGCGGGCGGGATCTACGAAGTCCTGACGGAAAGAGAATGGGGGCCAGGTCCAGCAGGGCATAGGTGGAAGAGGCCCGGCGGGATGCAGACGCAAGTCTAGCCTGGAACTGGCCAGATGGAATGCAGATAGGAAAACAGCCCTCCGGCCTCTTCCACAAGCATAAAATTTAAAGCAGGGTCTGAGCAAAGGAGACAGGATCAAACGGGCGCACAGAAAAGAGAGACAGACAGGCAATCAACAAAATCTCCACTGACTCCATAAAAGCCTGAACCAGGCCCCTATGTATGGACACAGCAGCAGCACCAGCAGCAGCAGCAGCAGCAGCAGCAGGACTGTTTGCTTGCCTCCAAACCATCTCCTAAACACCTTTATCCTCAATACATCAACACATCTGTCCATAAAAGATGCTCATTGCTAGATTCCTTGACAGCTCGGAAAACGGCCGCAAGGAAAGAATGTCACCGGCCTTGTGTGGTCGTGGCCCCTGCCTGGGGCGCACCCTCCCTCCCCACCCCACCCAAGACCCAGGTCAACCCTAAAAGTGGGGCGGGCTCTGGGTGAACAGTTGTGAAGCCCTCCCCCCCCCCCCCCCGCAGCCTCCCACCCGGGACCAGCCAGGGGCCAGCCGTTCCGGCCAGGCTGGAACCTGAGCGGAGGGTTGGTGAGCATCTGCCAGCCATACCCATGGGTCCAAGCTAGCTTCTAGTTGTTTTATTCAGTTCTAAACTAAAGCTGTGACAGCAGAGCCTCCCTGGGTGGAGAAGCCCCTGTCCTCCAGTATCAGGCCTCCGCCTGGCTGCCTCCTCGGGGAAGAATGCAAAGGAAGTTTTTTAGCCAGGATCTAAGGGCGGGGTGGGGGGGGACACAAAACTGGTCAAACAGGGTCCTGTCCCAGACAGGAGACCTTGGTCCTTCTGGAAAGCACTTCCAGCCCGTCTCCCCAGGGCCCTGCGTGGCTCACAGAGGAGCCTTTGTGTCCCCTCCAAGACCCTGGAAACCACTGAGTCACAGGGAAGTGTTGGTGGCAACCCTCGGGAGACCCCCATCCCCAGAACTTTGTCTCAGCTGCTCAACAGCCTTGATGAGCACTGCACCTTGCAGCAGAGGAAATCTAACGCTCAGAGACGGCAAGCAACTTGACCAGGAACGCACAGCTCAAAGACAGAGAAGCCAGGGCTTGAACCCCAAAGCCATGTTCAACGTGTGATGTTTAAAGGATGGTTAAGGCCCCGGAGTCACCCTAGTTCAAATGTCAGCTCCGCCGCACAGCTCCTGCAAGACCTCTCTGTGGCTTAAGGTCCATGCCTCAGTTTCCCTATCTGCAAAAACACAGGAGGATGAGCCCATGGAGTGGGTGTTAGGAGATAATTTAAGATAAGGAACAGGAAATGGGAGAAGTTAATAATGCATGGTCTGTGCTACACCATCAGCATCATTCAACAACTATTATTATTATACTAGTAGTATATTATTTATATTATGTACTATTGTATTATTAACATATTGTTTATTGTATTACTGATAACATATTATTCGTGTTAGTGTTATAGACATTATGTTGTTATTATTGTTCTTGAATATGATTATGAATCTTAACTGCTGTATGACAGGTAAAAACATAGCACAGTTGTAAGGAAGTATGGTTTTGTAGCTGCTATTTCCCATTTGTTTTGTAATGATGGGGAGCAAACGTGGGGCATTTTACATGCCCAGGCAAGTATCTTTCTATGGAAAGGTGATTTTAAAAAAGAAAAAAAAAAAAACAAAAAGACAAGAACTGGGTGCCTGTAATCCTAGCTACTCAGATGACTGAGATCTGAGGATCGGGCTTCAAAGCCAACCCCGGGAAGAAAAGACCATGAGGACTCTTAGCTCCAATTAACCAGCAAAAAGCCAGAAGTGGCGCTGTGGCTTAAGTGGTAGAGCGCTAGCCTTGAGTAAAAGAGCTCAGGGACAGCGCACCGGCCCTGAGTTCAAGCCCCAGGACGGGCACCAAAATAAGAAGAGAGAAATAAAAAAGCAAGGGAGGGAGGAGAGATGACTAGGAGCAGTGGGCACCTGGCGGCCCATTCTCCTGGCGGCCCATTCTCACTGTCCTGAGCCTCCTTGGTCCTGGCTACATGGTCCCTACAGGTACCTGGCAAGGGGCGGTGAGAACCGAGCCCCCCACGCCCCCCCGACCCCCCAGCCCATCCAGGCGGGTGCTGGTGGGCACCCCAGGCCCAGGAGCGTCCCCCCAGCTAGCAATCAGGGAAGGCTGCCTGCAAGAGGCAGAAGTCGGCCTGGCTGAGTGCAGGAGGCAGCAAAACGCCCACACTCCCTGGGCCTGGCTGGAAGCAAGAACTCTGTGACCTGAACGGGGGATGTGGGGGTGTCATGGCGAGAACCCCGGCATGGAGCCCAGCCGGGCAGAGCCAGAGCTGCGCAAGAACTTCACCAACACCCCGGTCTCCCTGCAACCCTAAGGGGGGTCGCGGGGGGGGGGGGGGCATGGTTAGAAAGAAGCCCTCCACCCCCAGTTTGCAGAATTCTCTCCTGAGTTCCTCCAGGAGGCTCAACCCGCCGCCCCAGCCCAGAATCCCCCAGTTCTCCGTGCTCCCCAGTCCTCCCAGAGTGCCAGCCCCCCGCCCCCCATCTATGCCCCCCCCAATGTGTCAGGATCAAACCTCGTCTGTCCTTTTGGTGCCGTCTGCCTTCCTCTCTGTCCGTCTGTCTCTTCTTCCCTTTGCCTCTCCGATCCGAGCCACAGACACTTATTTGACCCACTTTGCCTTTCCTCTAACCACCCTCCTCCTCCTCCTCCTCCTCCTCCTCCTAGAGGCTGGGACAAACCTGGTCAGCCCGGGCCACGCCCACGTCCACTGCCCCACCCCCCTGCCCCACCCCCACTGCCCTCCCCGCCCCCCCCCCCCCCCCCCGCCCCATCCCACAGAACTAGCAGAACCTGGGAGCAATCCAGCAGCCAACACCCCTGCATGGCACTGAGGGGATGCTGGGACCCCCCCCAAACACACACACACTGCTAGTGGGGTCCAGATCACCCATTCTCCAGCTGCAGAAGCCGGGAGGGAACGCCCAGACCACAGTTGTCTCCTCCTCCCCCTCCTCCTCCTCCTCCTCCTCCTCCTGAGAACTGCTCCAGGCCAGACATCTTACCTGAGGCCCGGCTCACCTGGTCTCCCGGTGAGGCCGCACCCTCCCTGCGAGGGTGAGTGAGCGCGGCCGCTCCCGGGGGCTGGCTGGGGCTCTGCCCTGGACTCCTGGGCCAAGGAGTCCACGGCTTTTCTGGAGGGGGCTGGCGAGGCCTCTCTCTGGCACCTGGGGACTCTGCCAGCCACAAGGCCGGCTCCAGATGTGGCCTCCCCAGATGTGGCCGCCCGGCCTCAGACCAGAGCCATGAATGCAGCTGGACCCCGTCTCTCCACAGCTTATCCAGGATACGGTGATGGCACCATCACTGACAGGAAATCGGCCGCCCTGCCCCTCTCTGGGGGGAGCAGGGTGGGGGAGCAGGGGGAGGGGCCGTGAATTCCCGCGGGGTGGGGCGGGGCAGCCCCCCACACACACACACACCATCTCAAACTCACCAAATAATGTGTTAGTGCAATATTCTATTTGGTGTCGGACGCTATCCCTTTGCTTTTTAATTTTTCTCAAGGCTGGAGCTTTACCACTTGAGCCACAGCTCCTTTTCTGGCTTTTGGGTGGTTCATTGGAGATCAGAATCTTATGGACTTTCCTGCCCAGGCTGGCTTCGAACCACCACCCTTCAGTCTCAGCCTCCTGAGCAGCCAGGATGACAGGCATGGAGCGCCAGTGCCCGCCTTTGGCACAATGTTTTTAAATTTAAAGTTAATGCAAAGCATGCACAAGGAGCAAAAGATCAGCCCTTTAAGTAGAGACGAGACCCAGCCCGGACCTTGGGCCTGAGTCTGCCTGGCTTTCATCCCCCTGACCCCAGTGCGGCCGAGACCCCAGCCAGTCTACCCAAACCTCCGTCTCAGGCCCTGCCTCTGTCCTGGGCAAAGCGTATCACAGGGGCCTTCTAGAATGTTCTTATTATACTCATTCCTCTCCCCCGGCCACAGATGTAACGCAACAGATAGGAACAGCAACCAAAGTGAGCTCAAGTGTTGTGCTTAAGACTACCTGGGTTCAAATCCTAGCCCTGTCACTCCTTGGCTGTGTGTCCTTCGATAAGTTACTTAACCTCTCTGTGCTCCTGTTTCCTCAAGTACACAACGAAGAGGTGATGTGCTAAAGTGCTGTCTTCCCATGGCGGGAGCCATGGAACAAAGCCCCTTGGCTCTGTCCTTCACCGTGTCTCTTTATTTGGCATATGGAGTTGAGTGGCCACACCTAAAGTGGGAAGGCTGGAGTTTGGGGTCTGGGATGGAATACTCAGGTTTCAGATTCTCAACTTCAAGTCCCTCCCCCACCCCATCTCTACCTCTCCCTCCTTCCCCCCCCCCCCCTCTCCAGCCCTAGGGCTTGAACTCAGGGTCTGGGCACCATCCCTGAGCTTTTGTGTCCAAGGCTAGTGCTCTACCACTTGAGCCACAGGGCCACCTCCAGCGGTTTACAGTTAATTGGAGATAGAGAGCCTCATTGACTTTCCTGCCCTGGCTAGCTTAGAACTTGATCCTCAGATCTCAGCCTCCCGAGTAGCTAGAGTGACAGGCGTGAGCCACCAGTGCTCGGCTTTCTACACATGAATTACCTGAGGGCCAGCTTGACCCCTCTAAGTATGATCCAAAGTCTACCGGGAACCATAATTGTACATGTATATGTACATGTATTCATGTATGAGCGTAGTGTGCCTGTATGCACATGCTTGCTTTGCTTTCCATTTGTGACAGGACTTCACTGGAGCCCAAGCTGGCCTCAAACTCTCCACCCTCCTGTCTCAGCCTCCCTAAGCACCAGGATTAGAGGTGTGCTCCACCATGCCCAGTCTAAGAGCCACGATCTTTGTGCATACATGTTCGAGTCTAGGATGGAGCTGAATGAAAAATCCTCAAGGTTTGGTTTGTTTTTTTTTTAAACTAAAACACCTGACCTCACCTCAAACTTTGGGTGAGGGTTTGCTTCCCCCTGAGGGAAGGAGAGGGCTTTGGGAGGTGCCCCAGACCTGGCCCTGGTTGAGGAGGACTGCAGGAAGAGGCCAGGGAAAGGCACAGGAGGAGGAGGACGGGGGACGGGGGATGGCAGGGCTGTGCAGATAGCCCCCAGCCCCTCAAGTGCTGGCGCCCCGAGGTTGCTGAAGGCCTAGAGAGGTCCCAGCATTCCCACATGAGCTCCCACTGCTGCAGCATCCCAGGCCTGGCCTGGCTGGGCTGCTCCTCCTCCACCACCACCATCTCCTCCTCCACCACCACCTCCTCCACCACCACCTCCTCCTCCTCCTCCTCTCCCACCAGCTCTTCCTCTACCTCCTCCTCTTCCTCCTCTTCCTCCACCTCCTCTTCCTCCTCCTCCTCCTCCTTCACCACCACCTCCATCACCTCCTCCTTCTGACTGCTGCCCCCACCACGGAGAGCCAGCGGCTTCCACTCCACGCCAGGAGCACGGCTCCGGCTCCGAGGCGAGGTAACTCATGTGAAGTCCTGCAGCCAGCCCCCCCCCCCCCCGCACTCACCACCGGCGGCTCAGAGGCAGTGACCGGGAACAACACGGCGAATGCCTGACCCACCGAGTCCTAAGCACCCCGCAGGTGGCTAGGGAGAGAGGCACCACCCATCCACCAAGCGCTCAGCACCAAAGCAGTGGCCAGTAGGTAGCTAGCACCTGCCCGGAGTCCTGAGCGACCCCTGCCGTGCCTGGTAGGTGGGGAAACTGAGGCTGCTGCCTCCCTAGGGAGTCCCGCTGTCCCAGCTCTCCACTCAGGGCGATGGGACTGTGCCTTCCCTGCCCTTCCCCCGGCTCAGCGGGGCACCCCGAGCCTTTACCCAGGGCCCAGACACTTGCGTCCCTAGGCAGCCAGTGGGCCGTGTGCACTCAGCCCACCTGAGTGGGCAGATTCCAGCTTCTCCCCGCTCTGGTGGACAGCTCTGTCACGTTATAAATAAACAGACCCGTCATCCTCACCTCTCAGGAGGCTGAGATCTGAGGATCACCGTTCAAAGCCAGCCCAGGCAGGAAAGTCCATGACACCCTATCTCCAACGAACCACCAAAAAGCCAGAGGTGGAGCTGGGACTCAAGTAGTAGAGTGCCAGTCTTGAACAACAACAACAGCAAAATGCTTAGGGACAGTGCGTCCAGGCCCTGAGTTCAAGCCCCAGGACCAGTGATCACGCATGCATGCGCGCGCGCACACACACACACACACACAGAGTCAGTAATTAAATTAAACCAGCCCTATTCCAGACATTGAAAGAAAGGAGCCCCAGGAAAGGCGTGCTGGGGAGGAGGGAGGGAAAGGAATCAGAAGCCTCTGTCCTGGAGGCCTGGAGCCAGAGGAGGCTGCTGAGGGCCTCTGGGAGGATCCCAGCCATAGATCTCCCTCCCCCGTGACCTAGTGGCCTGCCACCCCGTGTCCACTGTCACAGGCGCGGTGACTCAGACCCCCTCTGTGACATGAGACTCCTGGTCTTTGGACCGAGGGTCTGAAAACCTGGTTTGCCATTCCAGAATGTGTCTTCTGAGGGCCTCAGATGCACCCGCCCTACTTGAAGCACGATGCCCTTAGACACAGTTGCTTTATGAGAGACCTACTCTGTGCTGGGTTTTGCTGCCGCCGCCGCCACCTCTGAGTCCTACTATGTACTGGTCCCCCTCCCCCTCGACCAGGGTTCCTTTGTGGATCATCCCCACTGGGACATCTCCACATATCCTACCAAGGAAACTGAGGCAGAGAGAGAAAGAGAGTCAGCCATCCAAGATGGCTCCTCTGGAAATGAGGGGTGCCGGATTCAAATCCAGGCCCAGCTGCCAGCTGAATTGTTCAACCACAGGATCCGGGGCCCTGTGTAGACCTGGCTAACAAACATAAGTGAGCTTGAGAAGGGAGGGGCAAATGAATGCACACACACACACACACACACACCACACGCACACAAACACCACATGCACACGCTCTGTGGACCTCGGTTTCCCTGTCTGTGAAACAGGACCGCGTATCTATCTCCCTGCACACACTCCCGATGAGCGTAATAGAAACATGGTTGTTTTAAGGTCTACAGTGACCCATACAGTGGGACTGGCTCCAGGGCCCAAGCCTGGCCCACATCCCAGCTGGACACAGCCTAGTGGAAACTGCCAGTCCTTCAAATGACAGAAGTGACAGAAATAACTCGTGGAGCAAGGACCAACGAGGCCATCCAGAAAACACAAACAAGCCAGAGCCGGGGCTGGGCTGAGAGTTTCAACACCGAGTGTGGACGCAGGGCTGGTGGGGAGAGCCCCCCCCCCCGTACCCCTCACCCAGCCCCAACAGGCAAACGGGAAGATGGAGGCCTCGCCGGGCTGCTAGCCTGGGCCGCTCACAGCCCCTCTTTCCCGCCCCCGGGGCCCTGTTTCTAATTTCCTTCATGTCTGTTGTTTTTCATGGCAGAGGAGGGTAAAATTGCAAAAGAAAAGCTTGTTCAGGCTAGACATTCTCCCCTCCCCACCCCCTAGCTTCCCCTCCTCCCCAGCCAGGGATAGAAGCAACTGGACTGCCAGGTCTGCCAGGTCTGCCGCCCAGCCTCCAAAGGAGGGGGAAGGTTGGGGGTTAAACTAGGGGCCCACAACAGGCATTTGCCAGCTTGCCGTGGCTCAGGAGTTGTAGGGTCCTCCGCTGAACCAGCCTGCTCACGCTGAGTCCACAGTATGGTCAACTCTGGGCCACGCTCCATGTCCTATGAGACAACCCTGTCTCTGGCATTTTCTTTTCTTTATGTGCTGGGGCTGGGGCTTGAACTCAGGGCCTGGACGCCGTCCCTGAGCTTTTTTTCCCACTCAAAGCGGAGCCATACCTCCACTTCTGGCTTTTTGCTGGTTCGTTGGAGATACGCGTCTCATGGACTTTGCTGCTCAGGCTGGCTTCGAACCACCATCCTCCGATCTCAGCCTCCTGAGTAGCTGGGATGGCAGGCGTGAGCCACCAGGATCTGGTACTCTCTCCAGCGGAGGGACTCGGGGCTCCTTAGTACTTAAGGGTCATTTTCCAGTCTCACAGCCAGCAAACAACAGAAAAGGAAGCCTGGGAGGGGAGTCAGCTCTGCCCTGCCCCTCACCCAAGAAACCCCCTTTCTTCATGACCCAAATCTCTGACCGCTGAAGAGCCCCCTGGAGAACTCAGTCTGTCGTGTAAGAGACTGGAAATTACCCTAGCTTCCTGAAGATCAATTCCTCAAGTCACCTGATCCCATCTGGCCAGCTTGCTGAGTCTGCCGTCTGGTGGGTTGGCAGGACTGAGTGACTGTGGCCAGACCAGAGCCCTCCCCCCATACTCCATCCCACCCATACCCAAAGGAAATACCTTCTTTCCTCCCAGCTCTATAAGATACCACCTAAAAGATGCTTTGGCCGGGTCTTGGAACTCAGACTCCCCCAATTTTGTGTCTGCACTCTCCTCTGCCGAGCCCAACCAGCTTGGGCTCCAGGAAAGAGCGGTTTCCCAGACAGGCATCTCGCGTGGAGGGCCCCCCCGCCCCTCTCACACGGGCGATGCCTTCTTCTTATCATCTTAAAGGAAGCCTCCAAAATCTCGGGAGATCACCGGCTACGCAGCTTGTTCCTTCACGCCTACAGGATAAACAGCCGCTCCAGAACCCTCCAGAGAGACTGAGCTCATGGTCAGCCGGGCCTCACACCCGGGACCTGGGACTGTTTGAACTCTGCACACCTTTCTTATCCCCCTCACCCCAAGTCTCGTGTGTGCGTGCGTGCGTGCATGCATGCGTGTGTGTGTGTGTGTGTGTGTGTGCGTGCACGTGCACACGCACACGCCAGTCCTAGGCCTTGAACTCGAGGACTGTGCATTGTCCCTGAGCTTTTTGGCCCAAGACTAATACTCTACTGCTCGGGCATTTAAAAAAAAAAAAAAGAAAAAAGTCCACTTTTTTCTCTCCCTCAGTGTAATTGGAGATAAGACTCTCATGGGCTTTCCTGCTGGCTTTGAAAACCACGATCCTCAGATCTCACCCTCCCGAGTAGCTAGGACAGGCGTGAGCCACTGGCACCAAACCCAATTCTCTATTTAACCTGAGGCCACTGCCTCTGCCCCTGAAGACGGGCTGAGGACGCTGTGAAGGGCTGAGTCCCTGCAGCCGTGGGATAAACCTCCCTGCCCTTTGCTCTCCCTTTCACCCTGACACATGGGGCCAAGTGGGCGGGCCTACCGTGGGACTCCTCGACTTGGATTCTGGCAAATTCTGGAGTGAAAAGAAAGAGGACTGCCATTCAGTTGAGAAAGAGAGAGAGAGAGAGAGAGAGGAGGGGGTGGGGAGAGACAAACATTCTCTTCTCTACACAGGATTGTGCTCCGATCAACCCAGTGAATAAAAACACAATCCAACATGCCCTCTGCTGACTTAGAATTCAGAATTCAACTCGATTCGCTTCTGTTTGTCCGCAGTGTTCCATTGTCAAAGTGTTCCGGCGCCATCACTGAGAGCGGGAAGGGTGGGTGAGGATGCTGGGAGGGAAGAGCCCAGACGGCTGGACCACCCAGGAAAAGCGGGTGGGCCCTCCGAGGCCCCCCACATCCCCGCACCCACCACGCTCAATAGGGCTTCCCGCAGCTCGCTCTCTCTCTCTCTCTCTGTCTGAAATCTCTTTTATTCCTGGCCAATTCTCCTCCAGGCACCTCAAGGCCAAGTCCTGCTTTGAAGCCAGCTCAAATACCCACTTCCTTTGGGAAGCAGCTTCCCGGATTCCCGCTAAAGCTCCCGCCCCTCCACTCTTGTCTCTGGCAGGCATTGGTGGAGATGCATGCAGCCAGCAGCTGTCAATCAAAAGGGGCAGGCTGCCCTGGCTGTGACAAACTGGCAATGGATGAACTGGACCGTGGGGACCCCGCTCTGTCAACTCAAATGTCTTCCCACTGGGAGCTGAGCACAGGACATTTGTTCTCTTCTAGCACACAGTAGGTGCTTAATTTGAGGTGAACTGAGCTTTGTCCCGGCTCCTTCCTGCTGACCCTCACACAGTGCCCTCTCCCTAGCTGAGCCCCAGTTTACCCATCTGATTGATGGAATGATAGACTTGCTCAGAGATGATGCGTGGTTCTCTCAGACCAGATCACCGCCTTTGGGGTTTAAGATCACGTCTGAGCTGGGCGCCGGTGGCTCACGCCTGTCATCTTAGCTACTGGGGAGGCCGAGATCTGAGGATCACGGTTCAAAGCCAGCCCAGACAGGAAAAGTCTGTGAGACTCATCTCCAATAAACCATCAGAAAACCAGAAGTGGTGCTGTGGCTCAAATGGTAGAGCGCTCGCCTTGAGCTGAAGAGCTGAGGGACAGCGCCCAGGCCCAGAGTTCAAGCCCCACGACCCACAACAACAACAAAAAAGATCAAGTCTTGAAAGACTGACTTTAACCTTTCTCTCCCTCCGTCCACAGAAACCATTCCTCCCATCAAGGGCTGTGACTTACACGGCTAGGACAATGTGGCAGAAGTGACAGGCCCAGGCGTAGGTCTCAAAAGGCCTGGAAACTTCTATGCTCTTTCACTCTTACAGAGACCTGGGCTTCCAGGTAGAGAAACCCTAGAAATCCCATTAGATAGATAGATCCCAGAGAGAGAGAGAGAGCACATCCAGAGACTGTGAGGTCATCTTAAATGGCCAAAACCCAGCCCAGCTCCTGGCTGAACACAGTCAACAAGTGACATAACAACATCCCACAGACCCAGAGAT
Organism: Dipodomys spectabilis; assembly: GCF_019054845.1. NCBI lineage: Eukaryota > Metazoa > Chordata > Mammalia > Rodentia > Heteromyidae > Dipodomys > Dipodomys spectabilis. Next base: position 390,392 of record NW_024871503.1, read on the forward strand.
TAAAGCATCCCTGCAGAGCTGGGACAAGTCAATCTTTTCAAGCCACTCTCTGTTTGGACCGGTTTGAAACCCAGACATAGACTACTGAAACCCTGGGGTTCGGCCCTGGAGAGAGGCAGGAGAGGTCTGCAATGCCTGCCCAGACACGGGAGCGAGGATGTGAAACTCCACCCTGGAACCAGCTCACGGTGAAGCCAATGCCAGTCTACTTCAAAGTGTCAGGTCGATGTTCCTCTGGTTGGAACCAATCACAGGCTAAAAATAATAATAAAGAAAAAAGAAGCAGCAGGGAAGTCTGGAAGAGGAAAAGAAGCCATTCACCCCCCAAGTGCCTTCCAGGGGGACACATCCTAGCTCTGCCTTAGTTTCAGGACTTCTGATCTCCACAACTATAACAAAGCAAGGGCTAGGGATATGACTTAGTAGGAGAGCACCTTTGGGCCACTAAATTTGTAGTAATTTGTTGTTACTGCAGGAAACTAATACACTTGGCTCTGCAAACTCTTATCTAACAGTGTATATCCTAGAGGCTCTGAGTTCAAGTCCCAGCATTGGCACAAAAAAGAAAAGGAAAGGAAAGAAAACAATTATATACCTCATTTGAGCCATTGCACACATCCGGTTCTATTTGTCGCTGCAGCTCAGTGAGCTCATGCAGGGTTCAACCTTTTCATTGACAAGTGATACAAAGCTGATGAGATCTGAGGGCTTTATAGATTCTGAAAATCGTGGAACAAATTCAGAGTACCAGGGAGGGGCCTGTTTGGAATGCAAGGATGTGACTTTTCCAAGTTCAGGGAGGTAGGATTCGAATTCAAGACTGCCAGGCTGAGGGTCAGCCCTCATCCCACTCCTCCCCATCCTCCTCTTCTCCTCCTTGATTTCCAGGAGGAACCCAAGTGTGTTGCTTACCCAGATCTGACACCACCACCACCACCCCGACACACACCGGTCCTTACACTGGACGGAGCTCCATCAGCACAAAGCCAGAGCTCAGATCACAGAACCCAAGTCCTGTTCCCTCCCCCAAGAAAGCAGAACTGATTCTGCACTCCTGCTGCAGCAGCAGCTGCCTGGCCTGCTGACTCCAGAGGTGGATGTGAGTGCAGTTCCCAGGACTGCCATCGTGGGGGAGGTGGAGAGCAAGACACTCAACCAACCAGAGCCCAGAGGCAGCCAGCAGACAGGAACGGAGGGGCCGCCCAGAGTCCCTTTGTGCACACGAACTCATTCCATCCGCCGCAGATGAGCAAGTCCACGAGGCCCTGGAGCGGCAGGAGGAGCCGAGAGCTGCGTTCTGGAGCGCCATATCCCACCTGAACCCTTGCTTCCTTGAGACCTCAGAATAAACGACAAATCACTGCTTCGGAGCCAGGCGCCTGCGGCTCAAGCCCATCATCCGCACCACTCAGGAGGCTGAGATCTGGACACCACCACTCAAAGCCAGCACAGGCAGACAAGTTGAGACTCATGGCCAATGAAGCAGCAGAAAACCAGAAGTGGAGGAGTGGCTCAAGTAGTAGAGCATCAAACAAATGCGAGTGTGAGGCCCTGATTTCCAGGCCCGGCTCAGGGACGCCGGCTTTGCAGGGCTCGCAGGCAGAGCCTACTCGTAATCCCCGCCACAGACAGGGCCTTGCTTTCTCCCTCTCTAAGATGGGGGCAAATATAAGTGCTTGAATGTCTCCTGTAAGGGACCACAAGGACAAGGAACCACCTTGTTTGCTCATGTTTGCGCTGCAGAATGCCTGACATATAGTAGACGCTAGTGTTTGTTGAGTGGCTGAGTGAAAGTCAATACTAAAAGTCCTTCTCCCCTCCCCTGGGAACCCCCGGGCAGGAAGTGGGCTCCTGTCCCTTCCCTTTTCCAGGGCTGGTGTTGGAATAGCTGCACTGGACTCCTCCAAACCAAGACAATCACCCAGCTGCCTTCGTGGCCAGCACCCTCTGCCCATCTCACAATGACCACAGGCCTCTACTTCCCTTATGCTGATCCATGGGGAAGTCCAGCCCATGGAACATCCCTCCTCTAGCCACACACGCCCCCCCACACACATGCAGACGCACACTCACATTCGCGTATACACACACTGGTGTACACGCGCTCATCCTCACAAAATGAACTTCCAGAGGTAGACATGGACCCCAGGTCAAAATCAGATTTAAAAGACCCAGCTGACAATACATGGGTACATTGTCGGGCGCCGGTGGCTCACGCCTGTCATCCTAGCTACTCAGGAGGCTGAGATCTGAGAATTGTGGTTCAAAGCCAGCCCGAGCAGGAAAGTCCATGAGACTCTAATCTCCAATAAACTACTTAGAAGCCAGAAGTGGAGCTGGGGCTCAAGTGGGAGAGCACTAGCCTTGAGCTCAAAGAGGCTCAGGGACAGTGCCCAGGGCCTGAGTTCAAGCCCCAGAACTAGGGGTATGGGTGGAGAGAGTTTATGAGATTCTTCAATTAACCAGCAAAAGGCTGGAAAAAGAGTTGTGGCTCTGATAGTATGCCAGCCTTGAGGACCAGAAAGGGGAAAAAAAACCCAAGTGAGATTGTCAGGTGCTGAGTTCAAGTCCCCACCAAAGGGGGAAAAAAAAGGAAAGAAAAAATTATAAACCACTTTTGAGGCATTACACACATTTGGGTCTATTTGTTACTGCAGCTCAATGAACTCATACCACGTTCAACCTCTTTAATGGCAAATGATTCAGTTCTGGCCTGAGTGGAAAACCCTTGGCTAAGGTCTCATACTCAGTTCCCTTCCCTGCTGGGGGCAGACACACTTTCAACCAGCCCCACAGAGCAGCGAGGAGTCACGGTGCCCCTCGGCTGCCCGGAGCCCTCCGCGCCCCCCTCGGGGAGATCCTCACCCTGTTATCCGCCTTCCCACGGTTCTTCCCCCTCCACCGTATTCACCCAGTCCACGTATCCACCCCACTTACCTTCTCCACTGGAGGACAAGGACCCTTGGTTTACAAGAAGCCCCACGCCGTTGGACTTCCTGTGGTCCTGCAAGAAGGCAGTTTCACTTCTGCACTACCCAACCCTCCCTGCCTCGGCCGGGGACACCCAACGTGTGGTAACATCGAAGTGGGGGGGGGGGGGGTGTCTGCTGAGTAAGGAAAAAGAGATCTCAGCATACAGCGGAGAGCCCAGGAGTCTGAATAGAGGGCAAATGTGTGTGTGTGTGTGTGTGTGTGTGTGTGTGTGTGTGAGAGAGAGAGAGAGAGAGAGAGAGAGAGAGAGAGAGAGAGAGGGAGAGAGGGGGGGAGGTGTGGAAGCACATACCTGTATTCCCAGCCACTACGCGAGAGGCAGAAGTAAGGAGGATCAAAATCAGAGGCCAAGCCTGGTGCTGGTGGCTCACACCTGTAATCCTAGCTACCCAGGAGGCTGAGATATGAAGATTACAGTTCAAAGCTACCCTGGGCAGGAAAGTCCGTGAGACTCTTATCTCCGGTGAACCACCAGAAAACCACAAGCGGCGCTGTGGCTCAAGTGGCAGAGTACTAGCCTTGAGCAAAAGAGCTCGGGGACAGCACCCAGGCGCTGAGTTCAAGCCCTATGATGGGGGGGGGGGGGGTGGAAAGTCAGAGGTTAGCTCTGCAAATGTGCAGAGGAAGAGGAGGAGGAGGAGGGGAAAGGGGAGGAGGAGGGGGAGAGAGGAGGAAGAGGAGAAGAGGAATGATTTTTAAGTGTAAGGTTTTAGACGAGGAAAGAACACACAGGAAGAAGTAAGGTGAAGAAGGAAAAGTTTATTGGGGTATGCTCCCGGGCAAACTCCCTGGTGGGGATCAGAGAGGTCGCGCTAAGTGTAGTTGTAGCAAAGCTTTCATAGGCAGGATAAAAGCAGCACTTGTAGTGAGCGGGGGCTTGTGGCGCGTCGCTTGTTTTGCCAGTTGGAGCGGCCTCCGGCCAGCGCCCTGGAAGAATGGTTGACTGGGATGGTGGTTTTGGTAGGGACGTGGTCCTTCTCGGCAGCAGCCTGCTTTCCCCTCATGGCCTGACATTTTTCCCCCGCTGCCACCTGACACTCAGCGCTCTAGGCTGAGTCCTGGGCTTTACCCCGAGAGCACTCATGTGTGGGCCTCCCTGTGCCCGAATCCTCAGAGCTCAAATGTCAGAAAGTCATGCAGCTTTCTCTCTGAAGGAAATCCAAGCACCCTTTCCCCCTCGGGGGCCAGGCTGACCCAGCCAAGAGCAAGAACCACAGACCTGGGTTTTGGAAAGGAGGTGGGAGGCTGGGGGGGTGGGGGGAGGCAGGGGGGTGGGGAGGGAAGAGTACAAAGGGAAGCTGAGGTATCCCCAAGAGGAAGAGAGGGCAGACTCAGCCACTTCCTCCCTGTGTGACCTCAGTCCTGTGATCTGGCCTCTCTGAGCCACCAGATTTCAGTCCTGTAGCACCTACTCGGTGACTGTCCCGTCTTTGTGTGCCAATTCCACCCCCACCCACCCCCACACCCCCGGAGGAAATGCACTGGGAGGGAAGCATCCTCGAGTGGAGTCTTTACACCCAAGAGCACCAGCAAAGGGTTTTTGGAGGTCCTTCATATGCAAAGAGCATCTCAATACCAATAAGAAAAAGACAACCACAGGAGGATTCTTTTAGGGAGGAAGACAGAAGTGCAAGGCCTCTGTGCTTCTGATCATATAAAATATTTATTGAAATAAACTCCAGGAACTGGAAACAGGAGGCTTTTTTTTTTTCTTTGCTGTTGTTTTCCTTTCCTTTTCCTTTGGTCCTATATGTTCAATTATCTGTCTTTGGGAAGGTAAAAGGAGGCACATAAATGGCAGGACAAAGGGTGAACCAATGCAGCCGTGGTGCTACCAGTCATGAGGTTGAAAATGACCTATACAGCTATCGGAAGGAGAGGCGAAAACTGGAAGGGAGCAAGGGAAAGTGTGACATTGTGGATATACTCTTCACGTGACTGATGTAACTGCAACCCCTCTGTACATCGCCCTTATAATAAAAACATTATTAAAAAAAAAAATAGAAGCTGAACAGGAAGGGGCCGCGGAGGGAGGAGGGCCACGGACTCAAAAGGCGTCACAGGGAATTACAGGTGAGCCACACGGATGAGGAAACGCACCGAGGAGCCTTGGAATCGGAGCCTCCCTCCTCGGTGCCAAGTCCCAGCCTCCCCCGGGAGTGTTTCCCCAGCAAGAACCCGCCAGGACGGCCGCCACCAGCACGGCCACAGCCCTGCTAGTGAGGCACGAGGAAAGAAGACAGAAGCAAACGCAGAAGCCGGGAGCGGCACCCGTGCGAGGAACACCTCTCCCCCAGCCGTGACCCACGTGACACATGCCCACAGCCCCGACCCGGGGAAGGGAGCTTCCTCCACCAGATGTTAGATGGTGGCTGCCGGTCTCCTTCTAGAAACTTCCTTGGTATCCGCACATGTATCCATGGATAAAGGTCTGCATCTATGTATTTTTTAAGCCAATGGCACCCACTACTTTTGAACTATGAACATAACCAGGAAACCCTTTTTCCTTCGACAAACACCAAGGCAAAAGTGACACCCCGGTTTGTCGGCCTGCACCCCCGCTTCCCAGCTTCCGGCAGGCAGCAAAGCAAAGTGCACACCCCTACCTTCTCGCTGGCTTGCTCGCTCGCGGGCAAGTCCTGCCCGGACTCCAGCTGCTGGAAGGAACCTGAATCTCCTGGCTGCTTTCTCTCCTCCGTTGCTTTCCTTGTTCTGGGGCTGGATGTCCTCAGAGCCCCGCCCCCTTCCCAGAGTGCAGCCCCCCTCCCAAAGCCCACCCCCTCCCAAGGCTCCCTGGGGATCCCCTCAATTCTGTCTGCCCCCAGCTCCCTGCCTGCCCGGGAGACTGAGCTCAGGACTGAACTCAGCTGGAGAAACAGCTGGAGGGAGGGGAGGAGGGAGGGAGGGGCAGGAAACAGGACTGCCCAGGGCAGGCGGCCAGCTGTGGAATGGGGGGGGACCCACAGGGGAAGTGGGGTGACTCTTGCCAGCCCCTGCTGGGCTGTGCCCATGGTCTGGGCACACTTGCCCCCTGAGCCTCTGCTCCCTGTCAAGGGCTCAGGGCCTCCAGCCCTGTGGTGCAGGGATCTGGTTGCTTCTTATCCCCCCCCCACCTCTCCTGGCTGCCCCCCGGCTCAGGCCTGTGTGCTTGCGGCTCCTGCCAGCCACACTGCTGTTAGAGGCCCAAAGGCCTCCTGTTCCCACCTTAGTGTTCAGCACGGAGGCCGCCTCCTCCTCCAGGAAGGCCTCCCTGACTGGCAGAGGACTCCAAAGCCACACCATCCTGCTTGCCCTGGGAGCCCCCTGGCACTTTTCTATCCCCCGCTCTGCCCCCAGCGCCAAGTACAGAGCCTGCTTCACCAGCTGCGCCATCACGATCATCTAAAGAACCAAAGAAACCGGGAGTCAGGCGAGGCGCTACGTGCTGAACACTCAGCACACACCACAACCACAGGAAATGGGTATTAGCCACCACCCCTCCTCTTTTCCCCAGGAGGAAATTGAGGCATAACAAAGTTAAGGGTCTCCCCCAAGACCACCCAGCTGGCAGAAGGCAGAGCTGGGTTCCACGCCGGCTCCCAGCCTCCCACAGCCAGGCCTCTGGGATACAGTCTTGGACATGGTGCCGGGGAGATGACCCTGGGCCATCCAGGTGCCCATCCACCAGCGCAGGAGAACGCGGCAGTGCCCAAGGAACAGATGTGTCCGTGGTGTGGCCACAAGCCAAGGGATCTGGGCAGCCTCTGGGCAGAGAGTGAGGGCGCTAGGCTCAGAGACCATCGCTGGGGAAAGAACATGATCTGACAGACACGACTATGCTTAAAACAGGATCCGGAGGTACAGGGTTGAAATGACCCTCTAGGTCGGCTCTCCACCCCTCGGCCCCCACTGACTGCACACCTAGCCATCTGCGCTCTCTCTCTCGGGACAGGGCTGGAATTGGGCGTCCTGGAGTTCTGCTGTGGTCACTACCTCCCCTCCGCCCACCCGCGTTCCGTGGCTGCCCTGACTCTGGGTGATCCAAGTCTCGCGTGGCCTGCATCTCCCCCGAAAAGGGAGAACACACCAAGTCAGGGATCCCCGACATTGATCTGCTTGTGTGTCATTCTTCCTCGTCCCAGGGCGGGCAGGGGCTCTGGACTGGGAGCAAAGGAGCTGCGGCGTGGGCGGGTAACAGGCAGGCAGTAAGAGCCAGCAGCCATCTCTGGGCAGCGGGAAAAGAACCCAAGGCTCCCTTCCTGTAGCTGGGATTACAGGCGTGAGCCACCAGCACTGGGCTAAAAGGAGACTCTGAAGTAGGCAAGACAGGAGACTAAGCACCAGGCTGAGAGTCTGCAGACAGAGGCCGCCCTGGGAGCCTCGGGATGGAGGGAGGGGAGAAGGGAGAAACTGAGGCTGGTGAGGTGAGGCTGAGGAGGAGGGAGACGATGCTGGAGCCTCGCACACACTCCCAGCTTCCTGCTCCTTCCCCTCCCTCATCCTCATCCAGCCTGAAAGGAGCAACCGGAAGCCGGGAGCAAGGAACTCCAGCTCTGAAGCTGGGGGGGGGGGAGGAGGGGGAGGGCCTGTGCTAGCAGGGAAGGGCCAGCCCCCCTCCCCCCTCCACCCCCGCCTGGTGCCGAGCCTCTGCCCTGCCCAGTCCCTCCCCTGGTCAGCTTCCACCCTGGGAGCCATCGGACGGCCTGGGAGGCCTGGGATGGTGGGGTCCAGCAGGATTGTTCCTGCCCATTTCTCCCACCCCTGGGGAGCTCTGAGCTGGCTGAGCCCCCCACCACCACATCCCGACTCTCAGGTGCAAGGAGCTGGGGTCTGGGAAAGTATCTATTTTCCAGCCTGTGATAGAGCCCCAGAGAAAGCTAGACACTGTCCAGTGCCACACAGCAGAGTCTGGAGCAGCTGAGAGCGCTTCCCAATTCCCAAAGTCCCCAACACAGAGAGAGACAGAGACAGAGAGAACAGAAAAAGAGAGACAGAGAGAGATACAGAGAAAGAGAGAGACACAGGAAACAGAGAGACACAGAGGCAGAGACAGAGAGAGTCAGAGATACAGACAGAGACAGAGACAAAGAGGCAGAGAGAGTCAGAGAGAGAGAGACAGAGACAGACAAAGAGGCAGAGACAGAGAGACTGAGACTTGAGTAGAACGGGCAGCCTCCAGGGTCTCCAGTCCCGGGCACTCTTTTAAGCCTTGTTCTGAACGTATTCCCACCGGCAAAGCCCCTTGGCTGAAGCCGCCTGGCTGAGTGCAGATGCCCGGCGGGCCTCGCTCCCACAACCTCTCCTCCAGCCTGCCTCCCACTTCTCTTCCCACCCTCCTGGGAAGCTGCTGGCTCCTTCACAGAGTTGGTACCACCTCTCCATCTTCCCCTCGCGTCATCGCTTTCTCGTTTCTTACGTGCATGTGCGTCTCCGAGCCCTGCACGGATGCTCCTCCCACCCACCCACCCCGGCTCCTGCTCAGGACTCTGACTCATAGGCAACTCGGTGGCTTGAACTGGCTCCAGGCCTGCGCATCCCGCCCCGGCCTGACTGTTGAGATGAGTCGTTTTCAGAATGGACAACAAGCCTCAAAGCCACAGCGTGTTAGAGAAGGCCGGCCAAGAGGTGGAGAACTCACACTCTGAAAACACAAAGAGCTGGGTTCACGCAAGCCAGCCTGCATCTTTTGCTCATCTCTTGCAGGGCTGGGGATTGAACCCAGGGCCCTGAGAAGCACTTCACCCCAGGCCTGGGTCTTTTGAGGCAGAGTCTCCCCAAGCAGCCCACCTCAGCCTCCCCAGGGGGCTGGAACTGCAGGCGTGCACCACTGTACTCTGTGAAGCCTGCCGCTTTCTTGCTGTGTGAGTTCAGACTTTGGTCCCTCTCTGAGCCTCTTTTGTCCCTCACTGGAGATAAGTCATTGCAACTTCGCAGGGACCGGCGAGGAAGACTTTCTGAATGATTCATGGACGGGGCACAACGCTCAGAATGAGGACGCAGGACTAGGTGTGGCCCGTGTCTCTCCCCTCCCTGTCCCTCCCAGCTCCGGGCTCTGGCCTGGCATCATTCACGAAAGCCCCCATTCATCAGGAGGAAGTGAAGCCACGTGCCGCCACCGAGTCCAAACTGCAGCTCCGCTCAGCACTCCCCCACTGTGCGCCTTTGGGAAAATTACTTCCCCTCTCTGAACTTTCATTTTTCTTTCCCCAGATTAAGGAGATGAGCAGGGAACCAGGAGAAAGTGATCGGACTTGTAAAGTCCTTCCACAACGGCTGGTGTGTACCTGGGCTGCAGGGTGCTCAGCACCCCAGCCACTCCTGCTCCCACCCCATCTCTCCTCCGGCCCCAGCCAGGCTCTGCCCCTCCCACCCCATCTCCATCTACAACCACCTCGTGGCTGCCTTTCTCTGCCTAGAAAACCCAAGTCTCGCCAGACAATGGTGGCTTAGCCTGTCAGCCTAGCTCCTCAGGAGGCGGCGATCTAAGGATCGTGGTTCAAAGCCAGCCTGGGCAAGAAAGTTCATGAGATCCTTATCTCCAATTAAGCACCAAAAAGTTGGGAGTGGAGCTGTGGCTCGAAGAGTAGAGCGCCAGCCTTGCGCCAAAAGCCAAGGGACAGTGCCCAGGCTCTGAGTCTAAGCCCCAGTACCTGCACACACCCCAAACTTTTTCTTTTCTTTCTTTTTTTTGGTCAGTCATGGACTTGAACTCAGGGCCTGAGCACTGTCCCTGGGCTTTTTCTGTTCTCGGCTAGGGCTCTACCTCTTCGAGCTACAGCGCCACTGCCATTTCCTGTGGTTCATTGGAGATCAGAGTCTCAGGGACTTTGCAGCCTGGGCTGGCTTTGAATCACGGTGATCCTCAGATCTCAGCCTCCTGAGCAGCTGGGATGACGGGTGTGAACCATCAGCACTCAGCTCAAAACAGCCAAAAGTCCTTAAAGACCCTCTTGGATCAAGGGGGCAGGAATGGGAGAGTTCGTGGGGTGCTCTCCTGCGCTCAAGGGAGCGCAGCCTAGAAGGTTCCCTTTTGCCCCGCCCCAGTCACAGCTGGGCCAGGGGGATGGAAGAAGAACTTCCCACTGTGAGCAGAACCCCTGAACCCCCACAGGCTCCTCCTCACCCCATTCACTAATCATCCCCCCCTTCTCCTCCTGCCCCCCACTTCTGTCTCCCAGCGTGGCTTTCCTGAAATGCCTTATTCTGTACACGGGGAAAACTGAGGCCCCAGGATTTGCACCCAGTCCTATCCCCAAGGCCCAGAATCTGGAGTCCATAGGCTCATGGGGGACGTACTTCAACCGCGATCACGGGCCTGTCAAAGCAGCTGGAAAATCCAGGTGGAGGTGAGTCAGGCCTTCCTTATGGCCCTAGAACCAGAACCAGCCAGTCGCGGGACGCAGGGCTCATTTGTCCTTCACGGGGGAATACAAACAACCAACCCATGACGTCGGAATGACGTTAAACCCTGCTCACACGCTTCTGACCGAGACACGACCGCCGAGGCTGGCCTGTGGGAACACTGGAAGGTTCCTAGGGGGACGGGGAGGGGCTTTCCTAAATGTCAGCCCTCCCAGCAACTCCAGAGGCCTCCCACAAGCCGTCCAGGCCCCGCTCAGACTGGCCTGTGACATGGGTTTTCCATGTCGCGTTACGAGGAGGAGACTGTGGGTACCTTTATATGCTGGCTTTAAAAACAAAAAGGGAAATTTGAAAACATCAGAAGTCGTCATAGCAACGGGGTGGCCTTTCCTATGTTTGAAAAGCTAGATCCCCCCTCCGCCCCTAGGTACAGAAAGTTTATTTTCCTGCCGGGGTTCTGACTCAGAGATGGACGCAGAAGTCAGTACAGTGGGCACCGTGGGGGGGGGAGGGCTGGCTCCAGGCCAGGGGAGGCGGTGCCCCAGGTTCAAGCCCATTGGCTTAGGAGATCGGGGGCTCAAGTCCCACCCCCTCCCAAACTGGCATTACATCCAGGAATCCAGGGTTCTTGGTTCTTGCTCCCATTCTGCTCCTCCACAGATCCAGCCAGCCAGAACGAACCCCCCTATGCGGGGGTTTGAACCCCAGGATGGATCTGCACAGCTCAGTAAATACTGCAAGACCGTGGCATGGTGGTCGTTCAGCTTGCTTCCTCGGCTGGAGCTCTACTGCTTGAGCCACAGCCCCACTTCTGTTTTTGTGTAGTTTGGGTTTTTTTCTGGGGGGGGGGGTGGGGTTCACTGGAGATCATCCTCTGACAAACTTTGCTGCCTGAGCTGGCTTTGAACCATGATCCTCAGGTCTCAGCCTCCTGAGTAGCTGGGATGACAGGTGTGAGCCACCAGCACCTGGTTCCTTGTGATTTTTTTTTTAACAGTTGTTGCAACAAATGCTCCATGTGTTCTCCCTCGTGGATAACGCAGACTTTGCCTTCCAGGAAATGCCTAGCACCCCATGACCAGGCGGCAGTGGTCACCTTCAGATTGTTTGCACTGGGCAGAGTAGTGGCTAACGCCTATCATGACAGGTATTATTGGGAGATGGAGACAGAAAGTCGCGGTTCACAGCTGGTTCATATCTGTGATCCCAACTATGAAGGAGGCTGAGGTAGGAGGATTGTGGTTGAAGGCTGCGCCAGGCAAAAGGTGTGAGACTATAATCTGAAAAAAATAACTGAGCAAAAAGGGCTGGGGGTATGGCCCATGTGGTAGAACATTTAGCTAGCCAGTATAAAGCCTTGAGTTCAAACCCCAGTACTACCAAAAATAATAATAAAGTTTTGTATGCAAAATAAAGAAAAATGCTTTTTTTTTTGATAGTTTGGTTTTAGTTAGCAAATCCTTCTATTGATACAGACCTATGACCAACCTCCAATTCTTCCTGAAGACTGAACACAGCTGAGTCTAAACCAGCCTGGAAGTGCACAGACATTTTAACATTTACACATTAAAATCAATGAAGAGAGCACCAGGTACCAGTAGCTCACACCTGTAATCCTAGCCACCCAGTAGGTTAAGATCTGAAGATCACGGTTCAAAGCCAGCCCAGGCAGGAAAGCCCATGAGACTCTTATCTCCAATTGAGCAGCAAAAAAGTCAGAAGTGGAGGTGTGGCTCAAGTGGCATAGCACTAGCTTTGAGCACAAAAGCTCAGGAACAGGACGCAGGCCCTAATTCAAGCCCTAGAACCAGCACACACACAGACACACACACACACACAGAAAATAGAGTAAGTTACCTAAACCATAGTACCAGAGCATGAAGAAAACAGGCCCTTGGTCAGCAGGGTGAAGGAGAGGCCATAACTGGATATTTCTGATCTTCTGCAAATTCGTTACGCGTCTGGCAAGCGTCCTGGGAATGCTGGGCTGGGATGGAAGGTACGCTGGGCTGTGCTTGCTCACCTAGCTTGCACAAGGCCCCGGGTTCCATCCTCAGCCCCACAAAAACAGCTTTATTCATGGAAGGCTATTACCATACTAGATATTATTAGTAACCGATTATCTTATAGATTAGTAACAGCAAGAAGCTGAACACAATGTAAGTATTGAACACCGGTGTTCGTAAAACCAAGCCTCCTTCCTGGCCTTACTGATGTTTACGTGGTGTTCCTATAAGCAACAGGAAATCCGTCATCAAACTATGCCTTAAAGAGACTCGAGAGACCTCATAAAATCTTTTTGTAAGTTCATGCTTCAAAGGATGACATGAAAGAAGAGGAAAAATCAACCCACAGACTTAAGAGGAAATCCTTGTAATTCCTATATCTGCTAAGAGACTTGTATCTAGAACGAATACAGAACTTTGAGAATTCAATAATAAAAAACCAAATAATGAAGAAATCTAAAGAAATGTTGCCCCAAAGACCTACAAATGTCCCAAGCCTGTGAAAAGATGCTCAACATTACCAATCACTAGAGAAATACATACCAAAATCAGGACATCCACTTCATACCTTATCTGGATGGTTGCAACAGCCAGCATCCTGTACACCTGTAATCCCAGCTATTTGGGAGGTCGAGGTAGGAGGATCATGAATTTGAGTCTAGCTCAGGCAAAGGTAGCAAAAACAAAGGGCTAGCGGCACAGCTCAGGTGGTAGAACTCTTGTCCAGTACCTCATACGAGGCCCCAGGTTCAATTCCCAGAAACACAGAACAAACAAGAAAGAATGCAATGGCAGATACCACCCATGGACATGGAAGACAGAGCAGCCAGTTTGCAAAGCAAGATGGTAGTTCCTGAAGGAATTAAAATGAAATAATAAATAAGCAAAAGACTGCCATACAACCCAGCAACTCCATTCTTGGGTGAAACGAAACTCTATATCCCTGCAATCATTCTTAGCAGCATTGTTCATGATAGAAACAACCCAAGTTATCCATCAACCGATGAATGGATAAACAAAAGACAGTATATCCATACTGTATTCAGCCATAAAAAGGTACCTGAATGAGCCTTAAAATATTATGCCAACACCAGACACTGGTGGCTCACCCCTGTCATCTTAGCTAATCAGGAGGCTGAGATCTGAGGATCATGCTTCAAACCTAGCTGGGGCAAAAAAGTCCCTCTGAGACTCTTATCTCCAATGAACCACTCAAAAATTGGAAGTGGTGCTGTGGCTCCAAGTGATAGAGCATTAGCCTTGAGCAAAACAGTTCATGGACAGTGGCCAGGCCCTGAGTTCAAATCTTACAACTGACAAAACACACACACACACACATAATGTCAAGTGAAAAAATCAGACACAAAAGGCTGTATTGCAGGATTCCATGTCTATGAAAAATGAAGGCTAGGAAGGTGTAGAGAAACAGGAAATAGAATCATAGCTGCCTAGAACGGAGGGGGGGGGGTGGAGGACCAGGAGGGGGCTGCTACTATAAGCAGGGTTTCTTTCCAGAGGGGATGAGAATGTGAGATGGCTTGTCATGGTGGCTGCACCGTTCTGTACCACTGAAACACGGTGAGCTGTGCTGGTCATGTATTAAACTCCTTTTCCGTTTTTTTCCCACGTTCTTCATTACTGTTGCGTAATCGTGAACAATCAACGCAGTCTCCTGACACCCCAGAGGACAGAGATTGGGGCCTGTTTTTCTGGAGAAGGCTTGGTCCTTTCCTCTTTCTGGTGCATACAGCCTGGCTACACATCCCCTGTCTCCCCTCCCCCCTGGACTATAGCTAGAGGATGTGTGCATGCCAGGATACTCCCAGCATGCACTGCACAGCCCCCTATCCTCATACCAGGACATTCCCAGTATTCACTGCATGCCCCCTGTCTCCCTCCCCCCTGGACCATAGCTGGGATGATATGTTTGTGTGCATCACTGCTTCTAGCAGGTGCTGGTAATGAAAGCCTCAGACAGAAGAGATGAAACCAGAGCTTTTTCGAGGTTCTGGGAAAGGAAACAATGAACAGATCCCGGTTACATAACAGCATTTGGGACTGGATCCGATGGAGAGCTTGGGCCTTGCACGCAGGCTTGAGAAGACCTGGCTCCAAGCCTCCGCTTGACTCCAGGCCAGCGAGATGACCTCGGTGCAGCTCAACTCCTCTCTCCGGACCTCAGTTTCCCTCTCCCTGAATCCAGGACACTGCCGCCAGCTCATGGGGCTGTAGATGATTCTGAGGTCTGCCCTCTGCCATCTTTATTCATTCCTGCCTTCCACAGGCCAGTATGAAGCCCTTTGTATAAACGCCTATGTGCCCCTCCCCAACAGCTTCAAGGGCCATTCTGTCCCCCAAAAGCCTCAAAGTTGACAGATGACCCTGGTCAACTCACCTCAAAGGAGGAGTTCCCAAGAAGGCAACGTGAGCTAACATACTCTCCCTTCACCCCCAGTGAACTCATTCAAGGAGGTTTTGTCCAGCATGGACTAGATGCTGGGTCCGGTTGCCATGGTAATGGTATTGTCCTGGATGGACAATACCTCCCAATTATAGGCCCTGCCTTGAGGCTGGGGGGGGGGGGGGGAATCAGCATAGCATTCTCCCTGGGATGCCTCTCACTCACTCCACAGCCAGACGTTATCATTCACAGTTTTCTGGCTTAGACCAGTAAAGTGCTTTGCTCAGGATCAAGGAGCAGACAGGAAGCCAGCCTGCCTACTGGGCTCAGGGCCACTTCAGAGGCATCTGGGACTGTCTCTGTTCTTCACTTCACGATTTAGCAGCTGAAACAGAGCTGAGGGACCTGACCCAGCCCCGCCCTTTTGATTTGGATCTCAGAACTGGAGAAAAACAAAACAAGTTGTCATAACCCTTCCTTCCTTCCTCCTTTCCTTCCTTCCTTTCCTCCTTTCTTTCTGTACTGCATTTTGAACTCAGGGCCTGCAGCCTGACAGGACAGGCATTGTACTGCTTGAATCACAACCCCTAGCTCCTTTTGCTTTTATTCTTCAAACCAGATCTTGTATTTTTGGCCCGCACCAACTTAGACCGCAGTGCGCCTCTTTACACCTGCCACGTTGCTAGGATGACAGACACACACCACCACACCCGCCTTTTTTGTTGAGATGGAGTCACACAAATCCTTGGCCCAGACTGGCCTTAAATTTTGACCCTCTCCTTAGTAGCCAGGATTACAGACAGGAATCACCACCCCTTGCCTAAACGGTCGTATTCATAATGTCAAAACACAAAACTTACACTTGATAAGACAAACTATGAGTTCATTCAAAGGCGTTTGTCACAGTGCAGTGCTTTATAACATGGGTAAGGTACTAAAGATCCACTTACACTAGGAGGAAAGCATTCTCTTTTCAATTCTTTTCCAATCCTTCTAATTCCCAATTTGGCACTAATGTGTTGAGGGCTTGTTTTTTCTTTTTTTCTCCTTTTTTTTTGGGGGGGGGAGGGTCTGGTAGTGGGGCCTGAACTCTGGGCCTGGGCACTGTCCCTCAGCTTTTGTACCACTTGAGCCACAGTGCCACTTCCAGCTTTTTTCTTTTTGCTTATGTGGTGCTGAGGAATCAAACCCAGGGCCTCAGGCATGCAAGGCAAGTGCTCTACCACTGAGCCACCTTCCCAGCCCCGGCTTGTTTTTTCTTAATGCCACCTACAACACAAGCCAATCATACTCTTTGGTCACAAGCCAGAGACAACAAAATCTTGGGGTCTTGGGGCAGGCAATAAGATGTAGCAAACATTCAATACCCTTGTTCTATTTTTTAATTGTTTTGTGCAGGTGTTTTATTATTGGAGGAACCTGACACCTGATTTTCTGAGGTCATATACTTTTCCCTTTCGAGTTACATTTACTGATTTTTTTTAATGGGTCCACTTACTGGCATTTTAAAGGAGTAGATTTAAAGGAAATATTATATTCATGATAGCAAAGAGAAGGTGGGCAGCCAGGAAAACACACACACACACACACACACACACACACACACACACAAAGGTAGCCCTGGAGTTACTGAGGCTTGAAGAAACTGCCCCATGAAATTAAAAATAATCCAGCCATGTAATTATATTGTTCTGAAAGGAGACTGCAAGGTACCAAAGGAGCCCAGCCTCACAGGACCCTGAGCATTTAGTAAAACACATTCCTGAGGGCTTACATCTGCAGTTACTTTAGCAACAGAAGCTCAGCTGAATCATATTCAAACCACAGGATAAGCACACAGGAAAGTCTAATTATTGGAAAATTATAGACCCAGGAAATACAGCTAGGCCTCACTGCATGGGGATGGGGGAGAAGGGGGGGGGGAGTGGACAAATCCTTGTGATCACTAGATTATCTAATCTACCCAAAAGACAGAGAGAGGAGAAGCCCTTCCCCAAACACACTACCCTGAAAGACATCCATTCATTCACTCATTCACTGAGCCCTGTTGTATACACTGGAATGCAATAAAGGACCACAGGCCTTCCAGTCCCTGGTGGGTGCTTGGCTTCAAACTCTGCTCACCAGGAACACAACAGAGAGTCAGAGGCGGCTTCCCAGAGGAAGAGAGCATCAGGTTGTGATCTGAAGACAGCACAGGAATTAGCTGTGGCAGTTGAGACAGGACAGGCAGGTGATTCATGGGTGTGGGTGGGGACTTGAACTTCCCCCTTAGGAGCAGCTCCTCCTGGCCATGGCACCCACGGGCCCCCGCGTGTGTATTCCCCACGGCTGGGCCCCTAAATGCACACCAGCAGTGGTGGTTGCTCTTCAGTAAGAAAGCAGTTAATTCTAAACGGGGGAAAAGCTGAGCGATGTTGGGTGGGTTTCCAACACCAGCCTCCTCCCGGTGGGATTCGAGTGATTTGGGCCACCCAGGACTTCTGTGTGAGGCTGGACATTTTATTTCCAGCGGTCCATCTGTCTGGCTGTACTTTGGCCTCTCTGGAGAGTTTTCAAATCTCCACCCAATCCATGCTCCAAACATGCACCAGAGGCAAGTAGGCCATGCCGGAGCCACGCCCAGTGCCCTGGCCACGCCTCCTCTAGGCCATGCCCCCTGATCATGCCCAGGTCACACCCAGGCCAATTAACTTAGACTCTCCCTTACCTGGAGACATTAGAGAAGTGTAATCCAAACACAGGAAGACAAAGGGCCCTGGACCGCACTCCAGTGAAAGTGCTCTCAGGCAGGGAGGATGAGGAGAGTTTAGTCAACAGCTACAAGGTTGCCTTTACACAGGAAGACTCAGTTACAGTACTCTCTGCCCCTCCAGCTGGCTGTAGTCAATAGGATCGCCAGGTCTATCTCAAAGTGGCCACCAGAGGGGTTTTGAGTGCTCTTTTAGAACAAAGAAAACATAAATGTTTGAGGTGATGGATTTTCTACTTACCCTGATGAGGTCATTACACAGTTCACCTGTAGAAACGGAACATTGCCCTCCATAAACATGGAATTACCTATCAAATTTAAAAAAAAAATCTCTGAGGGGGGAGCCCGGGTAATCAGTAATTTTGCTTTTTAGGCAGAATGGGGGTTTGAACTCCTCTCTCTCTCTGAGCCAGGCTGCCAGCCTCATCCAGGACCCTTGGGCATTATCTGGGGTAGAGAGAGGTGTACAGATTATTACCATGTTTCTTTTTTTCACTTTTGTATTGACACAGAATAGTACTGACTGGAGACAGCATGTTGTTCTGAAATATGATGTGCACACGTTGTACTGGACAGAAGTACCTCCCCGCCCCCAATCTGGAACCAAGACAGAAATGGAAGGTCTCTGGTCACACTAAGTTGCCTGGGCACCTAGTTAAAAGGCACCCTCTGTCTGACTTTGAGAGAGTGAGGAACCAAGAGTCTGCAGAGTGATACTTCTAGATCAAAACCCACCCTGGGCAACAAGGTTTGAAGGGAATCTCCCACTGCACGTGCACATGCACACACACACACACACACACACACAGTGCAATGCATACCTGGAGGTGATAGGGAAGACCCAGAGGGAAGGGGCAAAGATCCCTTACACCTGTGGAGCTGCATGGTCCAGGGACAGCCACCAGCCCTCACTCCAGTGCGTGGGGCAGATCCAGAGAAGAAAGAGAAAGATGGCACGGGGGGGGGGGGGGGGAGGGTATGCTGGTCTGTGATTGTCATAAATAGCAAACCTTCTACACTCAGCAGCGGCCTATGCTGCCTGCGTCTCCTATACAAGAAGCACCAGAGATCAGAATGGCCCTCCAGGATTCTCCTGCAGGGAGTTTTCCTCTCCTGTTCATTGCCTTTCTTGGCACATGAATTGATCGTGTTTCCAAAGGGGAAGCATGGGGCAAGGGGGTGGCTGGAAGACAGAGGATTCTGGGGCTGACTGAAAGTCAGGGTGTTCCTGGAGGAACTAGCGAAGGGCTGGGCAGAGTTGGGGCACAGCATGGTCACTCAGGCCAGACACGAAGAAGGCAGGAGACACCCATGCTGTGGCAGATAAGATAGGTTACAGAAATGGGGAACTCTAACAGGGGTCAGAGAAGGGATGGCAGGGCCCAGGGGGTTAGGGGGGGGAAGCGGGGGGGGGGGGTGCGCAAGTGGAGACCAGATACCAAGGGAAGGCTAGTCAATGCCAGCCCCTTCTCACCAATCAGAGAGGCAGACCTGGATTGAAAGTGTAAGTTATTCCCAATTATTGTAAGGAACCAAGCCTTCAACGATGGTTCCAATGTCATCTGTCGCCCACGTTGGTCCTCAGTGCCAAGACGGTGGGAGGTAGTGACCCCTGGGGAATTTACAACCATGAGGTCCCCTGGAACCTGGGTTTCCTTCTTCAGGGACTCGAGATGGCTCATGATGCCCTTCAACGTCCTGGCGCTCCACCGGCGCAGCTAACCCACCCACCCACTTCTAGAAGAATAGAATCTTCCAGAGGAATGCAAGGGAATGAGAGGTGAGTGTCCTGATGAGAATTTTTTTTTCCCCTCCAATCGGAGCCTCAGTTTCCTCCTGGGTAATGAGAAGACCAGGCTGCAGGATTCCAAAGAAGATCAGCGGGCTGTAACCGAAACACTTCCAACCACGTTTGACTCGTGTCCTCACCCTGCCCCTCCCAGGAGCCTCGGGTGGACATCCATCCTCCTGATCCCAGACAAGCTCTCCTGACAGGCCACGCACGTGGCAATCTTCACGAAAGGCTGCCTGCAGGGACTAAAGGCAGCATGCAGGGACTTGCTTCCTGCCAGGTGAGCGTGAAGCTGTGGAGGGATGGCCCCAGGGAGCTGCCCTCCCAGGATCCCAGTTCCCTAAGTACTTCCGCTCCATCATTCTCTTAATCTCAGCATTTAATGGCTCAGCCATCAGCTGCTTAAAGAACGGCTAACCCACCGCCAGTAAATCAGACGCCGCCAGCAAAGTCCCTGAATCAACGCTAGGCTTTGATTCCGACGGCGGGCAATTCAGGCAAAGGCGGTGGGAGGAGATGCGAGGCAGCGAGCTTGGTGAGGAGATCCAGAGACACCCCCTCTCCCCACCCAGGATCACCCTGGGGTTTGAACAGTGCTACAGAGAGGAGAGGGAGAGGGAGATGGAAAAGGGCTCCCGCCTATGTGGAAGAGATCAGGGAAGACACAGCAACTCAGGACAGGCCCTGGTGACCCACACCCGTCTTCCTAGCTACTCAGGAGGAGCAAGGTTTGAAGCCAGCCTGGCTTCAAACAGGAAAGTCTGTGAGACTCTTATGTCCAATTAATCACGAAAAAGCTAGAAGTGGAGCTGTGGCTCGAGTGGTAGCAGTGTGCCAGCCTTGAACACAAAAGCTCAGGGACAGTGCCCAGGCCCTGAGTTCAAACCCCAGTTCTGGCAAACAGAGAGGGTGAGAGAGAGAGCCAGAGAGAGAGAGAGAGAGAGCGCACAACTCAAATTAATACCCTCGGTTATAATCCAGCATTCCAGCACTTCCCTTCTATTCACTTTCCACGTCTGAGCAGCGAGGGTTCCATGACTGAAGGAAGACATGTCTTTGGACTTTGTCTCTGGACTTTTCGTTGATAACCGCTGCCCAGCTCCAACCACCAACAGGAGTCCAGGAAGGAGAAGCCTCGTGCGCAAGGTCTCCCAGCCAAGGCGGGCAGCACGTGGCCCCAGCCGGTGCCTTCTTTCCTGCGGTGCTACCGCCCCCATTCCCCATTTTTAGCATGCAGAGCCCCACCTGTGGTTCTGAGTTCCTGTGGGGGAACATGCAGTGTGGAGCCAGGCGCCCACCGGGGCACCCGTGGGCTGGCTGGCAGGCCGGGTGCCCACTCCTGGGTCACTGCAGGACGCTGGGGGGGGGGGGGGGAAGGTCCCAGGAAGCGCTGGAAGCTCCCTGAAGTCACTTCCTAACAGGCTCCAGGTGAAGAACATTCCAGATCCTGCCAGAAACTATCAGGAGATCCCAGGCAGCCTTGAGTGAGGAGAACTCTGGTGGAATCTGGGGGAGGGGAGAGGGTGCTCACCTCTGACCCTCTAGACAGGCAGGTGCCTTCTAAGAGCACAGGCCCCCACGCTTCACCCCAGGACTCGAGTCCACGCACTCCGGGGACTCGGCTGTCACCCGTGAGCCCTTGCTACAGCCTGACCACGGCTCCAGATCCCAGCCCACACCTGCGATCACCCATCGTTACGGGAACAGGGGACTTACCATGATGGTCTTCACACTTGAAGACATCAAAGCCTTGCTCCAATAAAATCATACTCAAAACCTCGACTGTAAAAGAGATGAACTAGAGAGAGCTGGGATCCGCCTTCCCTCTGTGCCCCCCGGCTTCCGGTCCTCTCCCGCCACAGCCTGCCCCTCCCCACCACGAAGAACGCTGGTTCCCAAGGAACCCCCCACTGCAAACCACGGCTCTCATCCTACCAGGGAAGCACAGGAGCCCGGAGGGGTGAATGTCTGACCTAGAAGTTTTGATTTGCAGTACCAGGGATTGAACCCAAGGCCTTGGGCATGCTAAGCAGATGCTCTAGCACTTGAGCCTTTTGTTTATAGTTTGAGATGGGGTCTTGATAACTCTTCTCAGTCTGATCTCAAACCTTTGAACTTGTGGGCTTCTTGTCTCCTCCTTCTGAGCAGCTGGGATAGAAGGCAGGCACCGCTATGCCAGGATGATTTGGTAAGATGGGATCTCACTAACTTCGGTTTGAGCTGGCTTTCTCTCTTCTTCTATTTTATTTAGTTGTGTGTGTGTGTGTGTGTGTGTGCGCGCACGTGCACTCACAAACCAGTCTTGGGGCTTGAGCTGAGGGCCTGAGCACTGTCCCTGAGCTTCTATTGCTCAAGGCTGATGCTCTACCACTTGAACCATAGCTTCATTTCTGGCTTTTTGGTGCTTCATTGGAGATAAGAGTCTCATGGAGTTTCCTGCCCAGTTGGCTTTGAACTGCCAGCCTCAGATCTCAGCCTCCTGAGTAGCTAGGATGACAGGTGTGAGCCGCAGGCACCTAGCATCGCCCATATTTGTTTAATTAGCATTAGTGCTGCAAGGGGTTTCATTCTGACTTGTCTATGTCTATCTGCAATCTACCCTAATCTCATTCACCCCTCCATCACTCTTCCTCTTCCCTCTCCCTTCCCTTGCAGGCAATCTCATAGTTGTGTTTTCACACGTGTATATAAAAGATTTCAGCCGTATTTACCTTCATTAGACCTCTCCATCTCCTCCTCCTGCTAGCTAGGGGAACCCCCCCCCCCATAATACAGAGCTGTCATTCATTTTCTTAGGTGTTCGTTGATTGTTCAACTGTAGTATTTCACACCTGCATCTCCCCCTGACCCCTGACCCCTCAAACAGCTCTGCAATTACAAACATGTCCTCCATATATATGCCTAGATCATCCTGTATGTATTTCCGTGTATGTCTATCTTTTAGGTCTAGCTTCCACATAGGAGAATAAAAAAAACTCAGAAGGCCCAAGTCCTTCTGAACCTGGCAAATTGCACTTGATAGAATCATTCCCAGCTCACAGGCTGGCCTTGAACTTCGATCCTCCTATTCCCAGCTTCCTGAGCAGCTGAGATTATAGCCATGAGCCACCATGCCCAGCTTGGCCCAGAATTCTATAAGGAGTTAATACAAGAATGAGATTTCTTCCTGGCCTGACTGCTAGATTCCAACCAGGTGGCAGATGGCCTCTCCCTGGGCCAAGTCAGAGCTTGTGTGGGTTTTTTTCCTAACACCAGTTTATTTGGGTTGATTTGGTGATGAGTTGGTTGGTTTGTGAGTTGGTTGGGTGGTTTCTGGTTGCTTATTGAATGGGTTCAATAGTTGATTGGCCGGCTTATTGACTAATTGGCTGGTTCATGGGTTGATCAATAGGTCAATGATGGTGAGTTGGTTATTCAGTTAGCTGGTTGGGTGGTAAATTGGATGGCTGGGAGGTCAGCTCATTGACTGATGGGCTGTGCAGTTGAGTAGAGGGTTAATTAGTTTATTGTCTGACTAACTGAGTGGCTGATGAGTGTATGTGTATGTGTGCACACACTTGCCTGTATGATTCTGTACATGTATGGGCATGCTTTGTGTGTGTGTGTGTGTGTGTGTGTGTGTGAGAGAGAGAGAGAGAGAGAGAAAGACAGAGACAGCGACAGAGAGAGAGTGAGAGAGAGAGAGAGCTGGGAGCACTAAGGTGGTTGGACCCCACAAGGCCTCCCACCTGCCACCCTCCAGGCCTGTCCTGCTTCCCTTCCTGGGGATATCAAGCCTGGGGCCAGCAGGGCGCCCTAGTCTAGGCCAGCGTGCCAGGGCGCCCCGTGGTGCCCACGAGACAGAGGGACCCCATGGCCAATGCTCACAGCACTGCCCAACCAGCTCCAAGCTCGCTTCGGATGCTGCAGCCATTAACATGAAAGCTCCCGGCTGCAGCCACACGGTGCATCTGTTTGCAAGATTCACGGCCAAGACAAAATTACTTCTTCACCCTGGGACAGCTAGGGAAATGTGGATCACACCGAGAGACAGCCTCATAAATATCCCCGAGGCCACTCTTGCCACCTTCCATGCCCTGGGGGACCTGCGTGCTGGGGATCGGCATGATCATCCTGCAGGGGAACCCAGGTCCCCTCTTCCCTCTCCATTGGTTCTTGCTAGGGGCATGGGGAGATGCTTTGGAGGGCTCCAGGCGGCTCCCCATCAGATACTCATTCTTCAGAGCCCAGCTCTTCATGGTAGTCATCATGATGATACGGCTCACCATATCATCAGCTTGCTCGGCATGGGCGCGCCCTTCCCACCAACTCGCTCCACCGTGGTGCAGCCTTTGCCGGGCCCAGAGCAGCTCCTCTCCCCACTTTTCAGATGAGAAGACTGACCCCAGTGGAGGAGCCAGGACTTGAACCAGCGCCATTGGATGTCAGACCTGAGCTCCTCACCACAGTCTACATAGTGTGGGATCCCCTTTCCCTAAAGAGGTTCATATGCTTGCCGTTAGCCAGGACCAAGGGACATCTCCAGGGCTTGACTCTGAAGCTCCGCCTGCCTGTAGTCTCCCCATTTCCGCCACAGTCCCCATGTCTGCTGCCCCAGGTTGAGAGTTCAGGCTCTTAGTTCTCGCCTCAGTCTCTCTACTTTCCAGTGCTTGAGGCCTTGAACCTCCTCTGAGCCTCCGTTTCTCCTTTACAAAACTATTTGTTGTGTGCTTGGTTCGTGCTTGGTTTTGCTAAGTGATGAATGATCATGATTTTTTTTTGTGGGGGGGCTGGGGAGGAGGGGGTCTGTCATGAGCCTTGAACTCAGGGCCTAGGCACTATCTGTGAGCTTTTGTACTCAAGGATAGTGCTCTCTACCACTTTGAGCCACGGTGCCACTTCCAGTTTTCTGGTGATTTAATTGGAGATAAGAGTCTCATGGACTTTCCTGCTTGGGCTGGCTTTGAACCGGGGTCCTCAGGTCTCAGCCTCCTGAGTAGCTCGGATTGCAAGTGTGAGCCACCTGTGCCCTAGCTAATGCTCACGATTTAAGAATTCCAAATGAACCAAAGAGGAAATCTCCCACTCCTTTCCCCTTGTGACAAACTACCTGAGATCCCTTTGCTTTAAGGAGGGAAGGTTTGTCTCTGCTCCTGGCTCCATAGTCGGCTGACCCTTGAGGCAGCAGCTTATCCTGGTGGGAGTCTGTGGGGGAGGAGGGCTGCTCACTCTGGCCAGCCCAGAGTCCCCTCCATGGGCCCACCCCCCAATGACTCACTTCCTCCCTCTAGGCCCCGCCCCCTACAGGCCCTACCACCTCCCAGCGGTGCAGCCGGCCAAGGACAGAGCCTTCTGCACATGGGCTTTGGGGTGGCATTCAAGGTCCAAACTTGAGAAGCTTCCCTTCGTAGGGCTCCCCACAGTGTGGCCTCTGTCACCAGTGTCTTCTGCCATCTTCCCACAGCAGTTTCTGGGGCTCCGATGCCAGGAGGCAAGGGGCTATTGGGGGACAGTTCAGTTCCTAGCCCTGCCCTGGGCTAATGACAAATTGCCACTCCTTCTTGTGGGCGCAGATCCTCCCAACCCCTCACCATGAAAGCAAAACGAGCATCACCATCCCGTTTCCCAGGTGGCAAAGTGGAGGCCACAGGTAAGAGGAATATTCCAAGGCCACATGGCCTGTCAGGTGATAGGAAGAGCAGGTGAGCCCATCTGGCTCTCTTTCTGCTGAGTCTAACTGTCCCCGTCCAGGGCGCTGAGGTCTGTCAACCCCATCTGCCACAGTGAGCCCGGCCAAGGCCTTCGCGTGCCGGTGTTCTGGCACAGGCAACGGGATTGCCTTCCTGCTGACCACGGGGTGGCCTTTGGTTTGGCACTCTTCCCGGGCAGCTTTTCATCTTGTAGCTGGCAGATACCTAAGTATCCACCACCTGGAGCGTGCAGGTACATGGGACCACACCTGTATGCAGTCATGGTCAGGACTCCATATAACGGAATTGGAGTGACTTACGCCAAGCCTGTGGGAAGGAAAAGAAGACACAGGATGGGCCCTGGGTCCAGCTAGGAAGCCGAGTCTTGGGCCTCCATCAAGTGAGGAAGGTGGCTGGGTAGGGACCACCCCGCTGCCTTCAGACTGCAGGCGTGGCTCAAGCTGTGGGTATAAAAGATGAATAAAGTTAGGCGCAGATGGCTCAAGCCTCTCATCCCAGCTATTCAAGAGCTTTCTTTTTTTTCTTTCCTGTGTTTTGTTTTGTTTGTGCCAGTCCTGGGGCTCAAACTCATGGCCTGTACATTGTCCCTGAGCTTCTTGGGTCAAGATTAGTGCTCTATCAATTGAATCACAGCTCCATCTAGTTCTGGCTTTGTGTGTGTGTGTGTGTGTGTGTGTGTGTGTTTAATTGAAGATAAAAAAAGTCTCACAGACTTTCCTGCCTGGGCTGGCTTTGAACCTCGATCCTCAGATCTCAACCTCCTGAGGAGCTAGGATGACAGGTGTGAGCCACTGGAACCCGGCTGATATCTTAATTTTGAAGATAAAAGCATACTATAAAGTGAAAGAACAGCTGGAGTCTGAAAGTCCTGCAGATGCTCCCTGCCATGGGTATCTCCAGCCGTGTTAGGGCAGAAGCCGGGCAGGGCTGGGGCCAGGCTGAGCTGAGCGCCTGCTGGTGCAAAAAGCACAGGCTCCCACCAGTGAGTTATGATTAAGAATTTTCCTCCAGGCCTCTGAGTGTTTTACTGGCTCGTCCATCAACCTGTCAGAGCAGCCGTCAAAGCAAGAGCGGCAGAAAAATAACAGTTCACACCCAAACAGCCTGAATAATTCAGTGCCTGCCACCGCCTCCACACCCCAAGAACACAAGCTAATTTTTTTTATTTGTTCCTCAGGCAGTTTAGAGTTCCATGGTTTCTGAGGCTCAGAGAGACCAGGATGTATAACACAATCAGTGGGCCAAGCTGAGTGTCAGGCCAAGTTCACCGATGCTGGGGTGGGCCCCGCCCCTGCCATCAGAGGGAAGGGTGGGGAGGGAGGGGACCCAAGCAGTGTGCCTTGCGTTCAAGGTGGAGGAAGAGGTTTAGAGTCAGAAGATCCCAGGGTCAGAAGCTACTTCTTAGCTTGTGATCTTGAGCAAGTCTTTGACTTGTGAGCCTCAGTTTCCCTGGTTGTAAGACAGGCACAATGGCATGACATGTTTGTGATACTTACTGAGTACCAGTCCTGGTCTGATATTTGCATACGGATTTTTTTTCTGTGTGTGTGTGCTGGTCCTGGGCTTAAACTCAAGGCCTGTCCCTGTCCCTGAGCTTTTGTGCTCAGGCTAGTGCTCTACCGCTTGAGCTACAGCTCCACTAATGGCATTTTTTTTTTTTTTTTGGTGTTTAATTGGAGAAAAGAGATTCATGGACTTTCTTGCCTGGGATGGCGATGCTCAGATCCTCAGCTTCCTGAGTAGCTAGGGTGAAAGATGTGAGCCGCTGGCTCTCAGCTTTACATTCGTAAATTTTACATGCAAATAATCCATCAGGTTCTTACAACATCTTCCCTAGTGTCGGACTCAAAACTGAGGCCCAGATTTCGGCCAGATGGATGAAAGAATGGGTCCTAACACATGAGAAAGATGGAGCCTCCAAATCATGTGACTGGTACTCAGCAGGCCCTGGATAAAGCGTAGCTGGTGGGAGGGGGGAAACCGAGGCCAGAGTGATTAAAGAAAAATAGCGCACTCAAAGTCCTATTGACTTGCACTAAAGGCACGCTCCTCAGATCTGCCTTAGCGCCTCGGCCAGCCCAGCTCGTGGCTCCTGATTCGGTTAAGTTTTCAGAGTTCTTCCCCAAGACATGCCCTCCGTTGTCCAGCAATACTGATACTGCTCATTCGAGAAACTCAGAGGAAAGACAGAACAGGTGGAGTTCAAATCGCAGCTCTGCCATTTCTTTGCTGTATGATGGAGAGGCAACTGCTGGGGAGGGAGGGGAAGAGAAGGAGTGGAGGAGAGCATAGGGTAGGGAGCTGGTGAGGCAGGACTAACCAGGAATGGACTGGTACTGCCCAGAATGGACTGGTATTGCCCAGAATGGACTGGTATTGCCCAGAATGGACTGGTACTGCCCAGAATGGACTGGTATTGCCCAGAATGGACTGGTATTGCCCAGAATGGACTGGTATTGCCCAGAATGGACTGGTTAGGCTGGGGGTGGGGCAAAGAGAGTTAAGAAAGGTAGCTGCTGGATAGGATGGGACTTGCTAGACTTCTAGAAGGCTGGGGTCAGACGCTGCCAAGTCCATGGAGCCTGGCTCCCATCCTACAACAGCAAGCAATGACTGGGGGGGAGGGGGGGCATGAGAGGAGCCAGCCTGCACTGGGTTTCCCTCTGAGAAGATCAGAGGCCTGGGGCGGCTGGGGAGAGCCATGAATTCTTCTCTTGAGAATTGTGCTGCTGCTGCTGCTGCTGCTGCTGCTGCTGAGCCCACGAGGCCCCTGGCTGGGCAGAAGGAAGCTCCTGACCTGTAATGTTCCGATACCACGCAGACACTCACAACCTCCAGGCCGCCTGGCCTCCCAGGATGCACTGGGAGGCGATGCTGGCCATGCTCAATTCTGACCTTCTCTGGGCCCAGGAGGTCCCCGTGAGGCCCTCCACTCGCCTAGCTGTGTGCTGTCCGTTGGACTACATGAATCGGGGACTGGGGAACAGGGACAGGAAGAAAGGGGGGCAACGGCTAAGCCTGGGGTCGGGTGGGACCCCCATCTTATAGGACCTTGGACACCTTCCTTAAAATCTGAGATTGATCCAGGGTCATGGGGAGCCAGAGAGGTCAAACAGAGGGCGGAGGGTGGATGCATGCAAGCTCAGAGGAGCCCCCCTCCCCTCCGTAAAAGGGGGGCGGCTAGTCGGCTTTGAGATGGCTGCTGAAGGCTCTTCCCTCAGAAGCCCTGGGGGAAATCACGTTCATGGTCCTAGCTGGTTTTATTGGCTCAAGAACTTCTGTCTACCCTCTTGTAAACTTCCCACCCAAGGCTCTGCCGGAGTAAATGGAAGGACAGACCAGCCCTACGGGGCCCAGCTCCCCCCAAGACATAAGGAGGGAGACCCAGGGATGGTGGTGGCCGGAAGTGCCCCTGAGTTAATTGGGAACATACAGGAAGAACTGCTCCTGCGTCTCTGGTGATGGATGTAATTAGAGACTGTTAGACGGGCTGGTCCCAGCAGACCCAGGCCACTGACAGCTGCCCAGGGCCCCGGCTATGAGACACAGAAGCCTAATTATCTTTCTTATAAGAGACTCAGAGAAAAAGAGCAGCCAGGCTTGGTGTGCACGGGGAACAGGAGATCTGAACCCCAGGGACTCGGTGATCACCTGGCGTCAGGATTCACCAGGAACCAGTGGTATTTAATATTCCATGCTCTCATTCACCAGAACATGGCTGAGAAGGAGACAGCCTTGTCTGTCCCCGCCCCCTCCCGGACCATAATCTGCCATCTTTCCCTCTCTTTAAAACAAAAAGCTTTATTGTTATTGTAAAGGCGATGTACAGAGGGCTTACAGTTTCATAAGGCAGGTGAAGAGTACATTTCTTTTTAGGGCCCCTTCCCTCGCTCTCTCTCCCACTTTTTCCCTCCCATTAACACCCACAAAGTTGTGTAGTTCATTTTCAACAGTGTCCAGTGAGCACCACGGCTGCATTTGTTCCTCCTTTATCCCTCCATTTCTATGCCGCCCCTCACCCTCCCAAAGACAGATAAATGAACAAACACCACAGAAAGAAAAGAAAAACAGCAGAAAAGAAAATCCTGCCAGGCGCCAGTGGCTCACGCCTCTAATCCTAGCTACTCAGGAGGCTGAGATCTGAGGATTGAGGTTCAAATCCAGCCCAGGCCAAAAAGTCCCCAGGAGACTCTGTGCTCCAATGAACCACTCAAAAACTGGAAGTAGTGCTGTGGCTCAAGTAGTAGAGCACTAGGCTTGAGCACAAAGAGGCTCAAGGACAATGCCCAGGCCCCGAGTTCAAGCCCCACAATCAACAGAAAAGAAAAAAAAGAAAATGAAACCCTCTTGTTTCCATTCCCTCTTGATGGAAACAGATCACGCAGCCCGGGCCCTGCCTGGGAGCTCCGGGCTCCTGGTGGAAAGCTGGCCAAAGCGAATTCCTCCACCAGCTGCCTGGGCTCTGAGGCCAGCTCCCCAAGGCTTTCTCTGCCTCTCCACAGGCCACCGTGGGGAGCTGGGATTTCATTGCCTCGCGTTTTGGCAGCTCCCCCAACCCTGCCGGTGCCTCCACGGACCTCCGTGGGTGAGCAAAACCCTGTCCTCCGTAAAAAGCCAGTGACCCCTCTTTCATGGTAGTTCCTGCCTAGAGCTGACTGCTCAGAGGACAAAGGACTCAGTCTGACTTCCTCTCCCAGCCCGACAGCTTGAGGATGAGACAGGGGGCAGCTAGTCTTGACACCTGTCTGCCCAGTCTCCAAAAAAAAGGGGGGGGCACTGATCCTCGATACTCACCATCCCTCTCCCCAGATAACAGCAGCAGTAGCAGCTCATCCAGAAGAGTCCTGGTGTCTGGGCCAAGATCTGGGCCACCTGGTGTCTAGTCTGATTCCACCCAGAGAGAGCTATGATTCTGGGCACCCTGAGAGTCCTGAGAGCCACCTCCAACTCACAGGCAGGAAAGGGGCTGAAAGGCCCCACGGCCCCCATCCCCTGCCCAAGTCCCTGGCAGAGTTGCCAAGCAACTTGGAATCCACCTGACTCCGTGGCCATGGCCCAAGGTTCTGGGGGTCTCTTGACAAATGCCCTGGGCCCCCAAAGAGCTTCAAGATGGCCAGGATGGTGGGCATATGGGAGGCAGCCCGGTTGGCTGCCCTCTGAGTGGAGGATTTATGGATCTCAGTGCAGCTACAGAACAGTTCACAGCTGGAGAGTTACTAAACAAGAAAGCCCAGTGGGGGGGGGGGGGGGGTCGGTACTGATTTATGAGATGCGTGGAATCACGCCAGGCAAGCCAATCAACGGGCGGACATTTGCATATTAATGAGACCTCATAAATAAGGCAGAGAATGACAATGGAAGTTTATGCTTGCCATCCAGCAGTCCTCTATAAAGGGGGTGGGAAAGGGGTGGGGGGGGGGTGTCTCCAAACAGAGGGAACATCAGAATGGCTCCTCTTAGGAGGTCGGTGGAGAGGGGGTGGCGGCTTCGAGGTTGCATTTATAATCGGTCGCCAGCTGCTGCTGCTGCTGCTGCCGCTGCCCCAGGGACCACACCTCGAACTCACTTCCGCTGCCCCCCCCCTTCCCTGTCCAGCCTCTCCGCCAGGAAGGGCACTGACCATCCGGGATGCCAGCTGGGGTCCCACCAGCTGGGTTGCTCCCAGCAAGTTTCGTAAGCTCTCTGATCCTCAGTTCCCTTGTCCGCAGAGTGAGGGGACAACCACCCCTCACAAGACGCTCTTGAGATGACATGATCCCCCCCCCACAATGTGCCCACTGAGCACGTGAATCGTGACCAGGTGAACCCTAAAGGTCATCCATGTGTCCTTACATAAGAGGAAGGTTATGGTCAGAAAGGATCACGGGGGCAGAGATCGGAGTGACGCTGTCCCAAGCCAAGCAGAAGTGATGCCAGCAGCCACCGTCTGGATTAAACACAAAGACTGCTTAGACCCCAGTGGCGCTGAGAGACACGCACCCTCCTCACCAGACTCTCCAGCCATCATCCGCCACCGCTGCCTGACTCCCGAGACCTGTCATCCAGCGGCCAGATTAGCCAGGAGATGGATGATTCCGTGTCCAGTGCTCTTGAAACCCGTGCCTTATGGAGGACCCAAAAAGACCTGCCTTCCATCATTGTGAGATCTTGAACTCATCCACTAGCAGGATGAGAAGAGAATTCGCTGGCCCCTTGGCCTGCTGGGTAAGGCTCCCGCTGTCCCTGTCTGGTCACCGTCCAAGCTTTCAGTGAAAATTACTCTGCTCTTCCACTAATCTGCTTCAGTGGGCTGTGATTATGGCTGTGCCATCTTCAATCAGTGTTGTGTGCCTAGGGGAAACTGCATATGCAGAGTACCTCACACACAGGTGCTCTGGGCTAAGTACTCCCCAAGAAGCAGTTACATTATCACACATGATCACCACGCCTGCCTAGTTCCAGAGCCCATCCCCCTTATTCCATTAGAACCCAAGGCCTCGGCCAAGGGTTAGCCCCTCTTCTAGGTGTGTGTGTGTGTGTTACTATGGTAACAGGCACAGGGAGTTTCAGGCCATCACCCAGAGTTGCCCAGCTAACAGCGGTGGTTCAGGGCTCGAGTACCACAATCCCTTGCTGTCTGGTCTTGGAGCCCCGCCTTCAATGTTGTGTCTCCAGGTTACCACAGGAAGAACTGAGACCACCAAGGAAATCAACAGAGAGGAAAATTGCTTCTCATGGCTGGAGAAGGAAAAGAGGGAATTATCTGGTCCAGTGCTCCCGGATTCCATCTTGAACATGTCCATCACCCATCACCTCCCTGAGTATGTGCCCACGTGGTCACTGAGATGTGGCTCACGTGAGATACCACAGCCTGCATTTGAGAAATGGAACAATTCACCTGCTAAACTTGTGGGTGTGCAAATCCAGTCCCACATAGGGTCCAGGACTGAAAGAACACTATTCCTCTGACAGATTATGATGAGGCATTTATGTATATATAATATAATATACATGTATATATATTGTGTGTACGTATGCACACAGAAGCACACATACCAGTCCTGGGTCTCCAACTCAGGGCCTGGTTACTGTCCCTGAGCCTTTGTACTCAAAGCTAGTACTCTACTACCTTGAGCTCCATTTCTGGCTTTTTTTTTTTTTTTTGGTAGTTAATTAAAGATTAGAATCTCATGAACTTTCCTGCCAAGGCTGGACTTAAATCTCGATCCTCAGATCTCAGCCTCCTGAGTAGCTAGGATTACAGGCGTGAGCTTATAACACAATGAAAGCCCCACCACCACCACCAGCAGCAGAAATCTAGCAAAGGGAAGACCAGGCATATCAGAGATCTCAAATTCCAATGTCACAGAGGCCAGGCAAATGCATGGAGGAGGACAGACAGGCCCTGCGGTGAACTGGACACCTGCCTGAGCTAAAAGAGAAAGCCACTATTCATGGCCAGTCAATAGTCACCACATGGGTATATGGGCCCAGGATTGCCAGTCCCAGCTCCATCACTTACCAGCTGTGTGGCCTCAGGCAAGTTACTTCACCTCTCTGTTCGTCAATGTTCCATAAGAAGACAATAATACTGTGCATCTCTCAGAGTGGTGGTGAGGGCTAAATGAATCATATATTAGCTGCTCAGAACATTGATGATCTCATTGTAAGAATGCAATAACTGTTAGCTATTATCATGACATCTGTAGTTTGGTGAAAAGTCCCCCCGGAGCCAATGGAGACAAAGATATTTAAATTATTCCCACTTATCAATGGGCTAATGGTATTGGATAAGACCAAATTAACTGCAAAGTCCTCTGCTTTGGTAGGAATGCCGGCATTGTAATTTGTCTGCAGATCACAGCCTTAGTGTCTTTATTAAAAATTGGGACAACTAAACCTTAATTTATGCAGTAGAGATAGCATTTTCAATGAAGGAGTCCTAGGAATAAAAGAAATGGAGTAATGCCAAAACCAGAATGTGCAGGGTGTACGGTTTGTTATCAAATTTGCTTCAATACTTGATCTCATTAGCCTAAGGAAAAGGAAACTGGTTGGCCACAAGGTTTATGTTATAGTCAGCCAGGCACTGGTGGCTCATGCCTATAATCCAAGCTGCTCAGAAGACTGAGCTCTGAGGATCGCGGTTCAAAGCCAGCCCAGGAAGGAAAGTCCATGAGCCTCATCTCCAAGTAACTACCCAAAAGACAGAAATGGTGCTGAGTCAAAGCGATAGAGCACTAGCCATGAGCACAAAGGCCCCGGGCCAGCGCTTAGCTGCTGAGTTTAAACTCCAGAACCCACACTAGGAAAAAGCAAAACAACATCAACAATTCATCAGTGAAAGGAAAGCAGCGGGCAATTATTCTGCCATTTCTAGAAAAACCTGTACAATCAATAGATTTAGGTCCTAGGCCTCAATTGCTTTGACTATCACAAAATGTACACTGCAGGCTATGAAGCAGCCTTCCAAGCAGACATAATGCTCTTAAGTCTGACTAGATCCCGTTGCCAATTTGCAAGAATACAAAGAGCAGAACATTACAGAAACCATGAGAATACAAAAAAGCACAAACTGGAGGGATCCTCCAGGGAAATTGTCCCCATGGTTCAGCAGCGCAGTTATATGTCTACAAATGAGAAGAGAAGGAAGAGAGAAACTCGGTATGACGGGTGGGGGAGGGGGTGGCTGGGAGGGGGGAGCATGGAGGGAGGCACTGGACACAGATAGAGACATGTTAAATTGCCAACCCCCTTGTACAACCATTTAAAAGATGAAAGAATCATTACAGGCTCAGGCCTGTAATCTTAGCTATTCAGGAGGCTGAGATCTGAGGATCGAGGTTCAAAGCCAGCCGGGGCAGGAAAGTCTATGAGATTCTTATCTCCAATTAACTAGCAAAAAAGAGCCAGAAGTGGACCTGGGGCTCAAGTAGGAGAGCACCAGCCTTGAACAAAAAAGCTCAGGGATAGCACCTAGGCCCTAAATTCAAGCCCCAAGACTGGCTCGTGTCTCTGTCTCTCTCTGTCTCTCTCTCTCTCCTCTCTCTCTCTCTCTCACACACACACACACAGAAAGATAAAATAATTTTTTAGAAAAACAGACCTACCAGCCAGATGTCAGAGGCTCACACTTGTAATCCTAGCAATAGAGGAGGCTGAGGTCTGAGGATCATGGTTTGAAGCCAGCCCAGGCGGGAAAGTCTCTGAGGCTCTCATAAACTGTCCAATAAATTACTCAAAAAAGCCAGAAGTAGTGCTGTGGCTCAAGTGGTAGAGTGCTAGCCTTAAGCACAAAGAGGCTCAGGGACAGCATCTAGGCCCTGAGTTCAAGCCCCAGGACCAGAAAAAACAAAAAACCTGCCTATGACTTTTCATAGCTGTATTACTAACTTCTTCTTTCTGACCCCGTTTCCTCCTGTCTAAAACTGAGCACACTCCTTCCGGTCTCTTTAGACTGCAGGAAGGTTTCCAGAGGTCAATGCTGTCCCCAGCTTGACAGAGCATAAATTGGGAAGTGTCAGAGGTCACCTGTGTTTCTCTTATCTCCCCTTCTCAACTGTGAGGAACCATCTGTGTGTCCCCTACACACACACACACACACACACACACACACACACACACACACACACACACACACAGTGTGCCTCCAAAATTCCCAGCCCCTGAGGGTCTCCAACTGTGTCCTTATTCAGAAACAGGGTGTTATGGGCAGCTACCCAGTGAGAATTGGAGCATCTGAATCTGGTGACTCCTGTCCTTAGAAGACACCAATGCATGGGGAACAGGCCCAGAGGTTAAGAGGCAGAAGGTGAAACAGGCCGGTAAGATGTTTGCAGGAGCAGGCCTGGGCCATACTTACCACCAGAAGCTTGTAAGAATAAATCTCTGCTGCTTTAAGCCAACTACTTCATGGTTAAAAAAAAAATAAAAGTTTAGGACAGCCCTGGGAAACCAAGAGAGTGTTTTGTTTAATACAGTACCTTCTACAAGGTTCATTCTCAATCAGCATTTGGCAGGGGAGGGAATAAATGAAGGAATGAATGAACTGGCCTGGCATCTGCTGCTAAATGGCTGCTCCAGCCTTCACCATCCATGGTGAATGCTTCCTGGTCTCCCCTCTTCATTCATTCATTCATTCATTCATTCATTCATTCATCATTGCTCCTGTGTTTTTGTTGAGTTGCTGCTTTGGGCTAGGGCCAGCTACTCACACTGGCTAATAATCTCTTCTGGGCTAGAGAGAGACTTGGGGTGTTGATCTCTTTTTCCGTTCCTCCCGTCCCTACATACCTGTGTTCTGATGGATGTCTTCCCCCTTCCCACAGTTCCGGCATGGTGCTTACTCAATCACAAGAGAGGAAAACAGCCTTCCTTTGAATTCCACTGACTTCCTCCAGGGTGTACGTAGCTCACCCCTGCGGCCCCTTGTCTCTTGCCCTCACCTCCCCCACCTTCTCTTCTAACGAATGAATTCTAGATTGTCATGTACCGGGGGTGGCGTGGAAAGCTTCGTTATTTGCGACTTCCAGCCAGCCAGCCCAGCCCCGCAGAGAGCCCCTGCGTGAGTAACCTGTGATACAGAAACCACGGGGCCGTTCTTCAGCCAACGCTCTGCACCTGCCGCTGAGAATTCCAAAGGTTTTTTTAAAGGCCTTATAAATCAACACAATTCTGCAAGAACTCGACATCATTCGCCAAGGTGCTGGTGAAGCCTTCCCTTTACCTTTGGACCTGGTTTGGTTTTGTGGGGCAGGGGGAGGGAGGAGAGGGGGTTGTTGGGGGGAGGACACCAGGAAGAAGAGGCTGGGGGGAGGGAGTGAAGCAGCAAAAAGAAACTGATTTTTCTCTTTAATCCTAATGACTTGTGACACATCTGCTCGGTGTGTGGATCTCATTTAGCTGTGA
The DNA here is from genome assembly GCF_019054845.1 of Dipodomys spectabilis. NCBI lineage: Eukaryota > Metazoa > Chordata > Mammalia > Rodentia > Heteromyidae > Dipodomys > Dipodomys spectabilis. The sequence continues at coordinate 426,252 of NW_024871503.1, forward strand.
TTACTTGTCTGGCTTAAATTTCTTTTTCTTTTTTCTTTTTGTTGATCGCCAGGTGATGGTTTCCACGTCTCACCCAGGCAGGCAGAAATGGGGCATGCACCGCTAAGCTTGCCCGGCAGCAGGGACTCCATCCCAGTGGCTAGCAGTTGAACGTCAGGAAGCCCAGGGACCCTGCTTGCCCCGAGACCTTTGAAGCACAACAGTTCATAAACGGAGCTCCCATCTGGGTTCTTCTGCTTCCTCCGCCTGCCATTTTTCTGCCCTGGCTACGACAGGTGAACAGGATTTTCTGTGACATTTCCCTAATGGCCTTGGAATGTCTCCAACATCCATCTCCCTGTTTGCTTCCTGGTGCTGATACAAAATCAACTTTAGACTTTATAAATTGCCTCCGGGGGGGGCAGGGTGAAGACTCACGTCAGCTGGCTGGTGAGCAAAACCTCCGTGTCTGGACAGCAGGGATGATTTCCACTCAACTTTTACTTCTCCATCCCTCGTGGCCTCTCCCCTCAACTCCCCACTTCCTGGAAGCCTTGAGGAGCCAACAGAGCCTCCATCCAACCAACCTAGGATCCCGCTCCTCTTCCCCTTCCCTGCCCTCCTCTTCAGATGAGTCTAGTCCATGCCGAGTCCTAATTTCTCCTCTGCTCTTCTTCCTAAATCTCTCTGCCTGGCGTCACTGCGGCCTCCCCCTAACTGGCCACCCACTTTCCTTCTTGCCTCCCTTCCTCATGCCTGTGTTTAAGATCCTTCCATGCCTTCCATTGATTTAGGGAGGGAGGGCAATTTCCTGATTGCCCATGACGCACCCACAGGCCCACTGGCCCTCCTCTGCAGCCGCACCTGCTTTCCTCCTCTTTCTCGGGCTGTTCCTTCCTCCATCGTAGGCTTTGTACACGCTGTTTCCCTGCCTGGAAGACCCTTGCACGCACACGCACACACACACACACACACACACACATCCTCTTCTCTTCACTCAGCCCTAATTGTCTCTGTCTCTGCTGCATTCCTCTCCTGTTCCCAGATAGCTACGTTCAGGGAATTTATTGGATGGTCTTGAAGAGCTCTGCTTTTTTTTTTTTCTTGTCACACTTATCGAAAATATAAGTAGGCTTTTTTTGGTAGCACTGCTTCTTTACAACCCGATGGTAAGCACCCGGAGGCCGGGCCCATCTCTTGCGATCAGCAGGGGCAGAGATAAGAGCTCACATACAGGTCTATTCGCAGAGTGAGGCGGGCGCTGGCTGCCCCGATGAAGAGCCGCTTCTTCCCAAGCACCGACGGAGCCGTCTCCCAAGTAGAAGGAAGCGGTGAGCAGCTTCCGTGCTGTTCACACCTCTGGGACCCCAGCTGCCTCCGCTTCACCGCATGAAAGGAACCCACAAGGCTTCCTCCACACACCTGGGCGTGGAAAGGAACTGTAGGTTTGAGGGTGGAAGGAAGTGGGAGTGTCCCCAAAAAAAGAAGTCATTTGAGGGTTAGAAAACTCAAGGAAATTCAAATTAAAGCAAAGAAAGGATAGCTCTTTGCCAATCCGATTAGCACAAAGCCAAGTGCCCTCTCTGGACAAGGCAGAGAGTAACAGGAACTCATAACTCATCTCAAGAAAGAACAAACTAGGGTTGGTGCCAGTGGCTCCTGCCCAGAATACTAGCTACTCGGGAGAATGAGATCTGAGGGTTGAGGTTCAAAGCCAGCCCAGGCAGGAAAGTCCGCGAGACTCTTATCTCCAATGAACCACCAGAAAACCAGAAGTGGTGTTGTGGTTCAAGTGGTAGAGTGCTTGCCTTGAGCTGAAATGCTGAGGGACAGCGCCCAGGCCCAGAGTTCAAGCCCCACAACCAACAACTAAAAAAAAAAGAGCTACTGTGAAACTATGGGCAGGGAGAAGGGCCAGATGGTCCTCCAGGATAGCTCTGCTGTGTGACTTAGAAACTCCACTCAACCTTTATGCATCTTCATCTGCTAAGCAGAGATGAGATCTTCCCATATTGAGTCGTTATGATGCTGAGATTGTGTCAATAAAGGTTCAGTTTCACCCAAGTCTGTCTAGATTCTCACTGCTGCATCGGCAGATTAGAAAAGGGATTTAAAAGTTGGGGGGGCGGGGATCTCAAGCTCACTTTTCATTTATTTGCTTGGCTCCTAATACTCATTCTGGTTTGGCTGGCTTCGGTCACATGTCCACCCCGCAGCCAATCCCTGTGTTCAGAGAAGTGGGATATGCTGATGGGCTTGAGCCAATCAAAATGCACCTCTGATGGCTGGGGGTGAAGTAAGCCCTCCCACCCCTTCCCCTTCCACCCCCCCATCCCCCAGCACAGGGGGATACATGGATGGAGTAGAAGGAAAACCAGGCCCTGTAAGGAAAGGGTGAAAGACGGTACTGGAAGCCAGAGTTACCTGCCCCTCTGGACCCATCCAGCCTTTTGTTTTTGTAATGACTTTGTTGTTTTGTTTTTGTATCGGTCCTGGGGCTTGATCTCAAAACCTGGGTGCTGTCTCTTAGGCTCGAGCCCTACCACTTTAGCCACAGCTCCACTTCCAACCTTTTGGTAGTTAATTGTAGATCAGAGTTGCACAGGATTTTCCTGCCTGGGCTGGCCTCAAACTGCGATCCTCATATCTCAGCCTCCCAAGCAGCTAGGATTACAGGTGTGAGCCACCAGCAGCCCAGCTTGTAAATAAGTTTTTTTTTTTGGTCTTGTTTTGTGTTTAAAAATTTTTTAATGCCTTACCTAGGCCTGCTTGAGGGGGTAACTACAAAGCAGAGCATGCGTGCCCCATATCCAGACCTTTCCAGACAACATTGGCAGAGCCTTGGGTACAAGCAAATGTGAACCTCATCGCAAAAGTACCCCAAAACTCCTTCTTCCCATTTCTGCTCTGTGGAGGGGCATCCTGACAGACCAGCAGAGCAGAAGAGTCCTCCCAGAATGCATCAGTGCCCCAGCTCCCACCCTGGACTGCCAGCCAGGAAACACAAAGTCTGAGACTTCGCAGCAGGCCCTGGAGCTGGGCGTTGGCAGCCGCTGAGAGGGGGCACCCAAGGCCCTTCTCACATAGTTCTTTCTCTTCTCCTTACCACCCAGGGGCAGGGTTCCACCTTGGGAGTGGCCTATAGACGCTATTCTCTCCACCCTTCCATTGGTTAGCTCAGGGTCTATTTAAACCACCTGGGCCTGGGTCTGGTGGGATGGCTGCTTTCCAGTTTGTAGCACAGCAGGGATCTTGTAGATCATGCTGTCCTTGCAGATACTAGAAATGCCAGTGTGGGGGATTTAAAAGAAGATTCTGCAGCCATGCTTTGTGCTGCAGCATTCAGAACAGACTGAACAGACTTCAAACTCCAACTCTGCAATTCACCTCTTATGACAGACAAACACCACACATGGGGATAACTTTCAGGTCAAGTGTGGCGGCTGATACCTGTAACAGCCCAGCTATCCAGGGGGTTGAGGATCAAAGACAGCCTGGGAAGGAAAGACCATGAGATTCTTTATCGCCAATAAATCACTAAAAAGCTGGGGGGGGGGGGAGGGTTAATGGCTCAAGGGGTAGAGTGCCAGCCTTAAGCAGAAAAAAGCTATGCAAAAGTGAGAGGCCCTAGCTGGGCGCCAGTGGCTCACCCCTGTCATCCTAGCTACACAGGAGGCTGAGATCTGAGGCTCACAGTTCAAAGGCAGCCCAGGCCGGAAAGTCCATGAGACTCTTATCTCCAATGAACCCCCAGAAAACCAGAAGTGGAGCTGTGGCTCAAAGCAGTAGAGCGCTCTCCTTGAGCTGAAGAGCTACGGGAAAGCGCCCAGGCCCAGAGTTCAAACCCCAGTCAGCAGAAATGTATAATTCAGCTCATGCTGATTATTTCAATCACCTCTGAGTCCTCATCTTGAGCAGATGACCAGAAATTCAACCCTGTGGGTTTGGGGGCTGAGAGGCTTAGTGAGGAGCTTGGGAAGCAGAGGAAGTTTCTTCAGCTCCTGGCAGGGAGACATTCTGTCCAGCTCTGCAGGCTCCGGGGAGGCTGGAGTGCCGGGGGCTAGAACCCAGCTTGCTCCAGTGTACCTCCACCATTCCACTTCCCCATCCAGCAAGGGTCTGGCTTCTCCCCAGCACCCCGGATGCTCTAGATCAAAGCCCCTGCAGACCTCCAACCCCTCCACTGTGGAGGGCTGGCCCTCCCTCACCCTGCCTTCCCGTCCTGGGAAGCACTGTCTCCTTCTCCTCCCCTTTGAGCCATCCGCCACCGGCTGCAGGGTGGACATTGAGGTCAGTTTCCTGACATGACGCAGCACCTGGCTCCAAAGTGCGTGAGCAGTGAGCTAGTATCCTTCAGGGTACACACTGCCAACCTTTAGGTAGGGCCATTCCCACACTCCTGTGGTACCGGCTCCTAGACTGCTGCGTGACTACGGGCTGCACACTGAGGCCAGTAGCCCTGGACAGGGTTTTGATGGACACTGGGAGAATCCTGCTGCTGAAAGTCTACTCTCGGCCCTTGCGATGTTCTAGCAAGAACACCTGCCGCAGGAGAAGAGCGAGAGGATGAAGCAGATGATCACGGGTATCAATGGCAGCTGACCCTGCGTGCTGACCACCGGCATCCCTCCTCCCTTCTTCCTGACCAGCTCCAGCCCAGACGAGCCTTTACAAATCACTCTCATCCGTTCTGACTTCTCTTCCTGTTGCAAAACAAAACACAAATTAATACCTCAATGAATTATGCTGTCACACAAAATTTCACGCTAAATCAACTATCCGCTCATTCCACACTCTAACAGAAAGCCAGAAGCAAGAGCCAATGAGCTACTGGAAAACGGATGGAAGGAAAAGTCATCGATTCTATTCACCCAGGATCTGGTTAAATTCTGCCCCCAGCCCCCACCGCCTTGTCATTGGAAACAACTTAATTGGGGTAGAATGTCTCGCGGCATTTGGTACAAACGCAGCTGCACCACGCTGACGTGCGGGTCTCAAGCCATAAGCACACTTGGAGAAACAGAGTTTGTGATTCTCAAAGGTGGTGGCCAAATGTCTAGCTTCTCAAAAAAAAAAAAACCATCACTTTGGGCTGGGCCCAGTGGCTCATGCCTTTAATCCTAGCTACTTGGGAAGCAGAAAGCTGGAGGGTCTCCTTCAAGGCCAGCTAGCCAAATGTTATCAAGACTGCTCCCCCCAACTCAACGATAAAAATCTAGGTGTGGTGTTGCATACTTATCATCCTATGCAGGAAACACATAAATAAGAGGATTATGGTCCCTGCCAACCCAAACCTACACGCAAGACCCCATTCAAAAAAATAAGGAAAGCAAACAGGACCAGGGGTGTGGCTCAAGTCATACAGCACTTGTTTCTAGAAGCTTCTGCAAGATCATCAGGCACAAGCAACCACCCAGGTATTCCCTAACTCCCTGAGTAACTTACATCTGGTTCAAGCTGGGAGCCACCCCAGGCCTGGAGGTCCCAGCTGTGTCTAGACAGTGACCTGGGCGCCCCCTAGGGGATCTGAGACGCAAAACACAATCATAACCCCCCCCCCCACACACACACACACACAAGGCTGTGCCGTATTTTGTGACACAGGCAATTCCACAGTGCATCAGATAGGTTTTATAGTTAGTATTATCATATGACAACCCAGAGTTTCGGGGTGTGTTTTGTTTTGTTTTTTGCCGGTCCTAGACTTTTCTACCTGGGCTGGCTTTGAACCGCGATCCTCAGCTCTCAGCCTCCTGAGCAGCTAGGATGACAGGTGTGAGCCTGGTGACAGCCCAGGTTTTTGAAGTAACAGTCGTGTAACCGTCGAGGAAGAGGGTCCCCATTACAACTTACTTCCTCCACTGCCCTCCCTAGAGAAGCAGCAATGTCCATGCTCACGTGCTAGAACACCTAAACAGACAAACCAAGTCTGACCCCCCACCGTGACCCAGCACACAACCCATCAGCCAGCCCGGCCTCCTCTACCCACTATGCACCCCATCCAGCACACCTGCACACCTGTGGTCGCTGCTCCCCACTCCCCCACACCCCACACCCACCTGCCACCAGCTACTGGCACGAAGAAGTTAGGGTGTGTGTGTGTGTGTGTGTGTGTGTGTGTGTGTGTGTGTTGTCAGTCATGGGGCCTGAACTCTGGGCCTGGGTGCTGTCCCTCAGCTCTTCAGCTCAAGGCTAGTGCTCTGCCACTTCCGGCTTTTTATTCTTATGTGGTGCTGAGGAATTGAACCAGGGCCTCATGCTTGCAAGGCAAGCACTCTACCACTGAGCCATCTTCCCATCCCAAGTATGTCTTTTAAAATACATATTGGAACCTGTAATCCTAGATACTCAGGAGGCTGAGATCTAAGGATCATGGTTTGAAGCCAGCTAGAGCCAAAAAGTCTGTGAGACTCTTATTTCCAATAAACCACCAGAAAACCCCAAAGTGGAGCTGAGGCTCAATGGTAGAGAGTTAGCCGTAAAAGAAGCTCAGGGACAGTGCCCAGGCCATGAGTTCAAGCCCCAGGACCAGCACCAAAAAGATAAAAATAAAATACAAAAAAGATTATATGTGGGGCTGGGAAGGTGGCTCAGTGGTAGAGCAGTTGCCTTGCATGCTCGAGGCCCTGGGTTCGATTCCTCAGCACCACATAAGAAAAAAGCCGGAAGTGGCGCTGTGGCTCAAGTGGTAGAGTGCTAGCCTTGAGCTGAAGAGCTGAGGGACAGCACCCAGGCCCAGAGTTCAGGCCCCATGACTGACAAAAAAAAAAAAAAAGATTATATGTGTGCCTCCCAGCGTGGTGCCTCTTCAGAATGACTTCTGGCCACACTTGAAATAAAAGCTTTCTTTTTTTTCTTTTTTGCAACAACATTTGTATTTGCATAAATTAAAGATATTTGTATGAGCATAAGTTAGTTACATAAATGGGAGTTTCATTGTGATGTTTGCCCTCACTCACCCTATGTATAAATTTGTATTTCGTGTGTGTGTGTGTGTGTGTGTGTGTGTGTGTGTGTGTGTGTGTGTCTGCCTCGATGTGTTTTGTGTGTTTTGGTGTGTATGTTTGTGTTTCTGGCTGGGCTATGTCTTCCCAGTGTATTTCAATATCCCTTTCCAATGGCCTCTTAGAAGTTTGCAAGCCTCCCTCCCCGCTGTGGTAGAGGGCATCTTCCTTCTCTGAGGTACTTTCTCTCCTGCTGACCACACAGAAAATCCAGGACCGGCCCTAGGCCTCTAGCTGAGGACATAAAAGTCTGTAGTAGAGACACGCTAACAAAGTAAGTTAGATGACCAAGTGCCTGCCGCTGAAGGTAAACGCACTCTTCCTTCTTATTCTTTTGTTTGTTTCTTTCTTTCTTTCCAGTCCTGGGGCTTGAACCCAGGGCTTGAGCTCTGTGATTAATTAGTAAATTAATTCATCAATTACAGATAAGAATCCCACAGACTCTCCTGCCCCAGCTGGCTCCGAACGATGATCTTCAGCTCTCAGCCTTGGGAATAGCTAGGATGGTGGGCCGAAGCCACACCTTGTCCTTTGGCTTTGGACTTGCAGCTGGGTGTGCAGCACTGTCTCCTGAGGTGGCCCTGAGGCCCTCGGCTCTGATTGGCTCCTCCAGTGTGTCACTGTGCTCCGGAGGGGGCGGGGGGGGGGGGTCCCACTGCTGAGAGTTACGGCTTAGACAGCGTTCCAGAAGGCAGGTCCCTTGGAGAGGAGTCCCAGGCACCTGGGCCCCCCCTGCTCAGAGCATTCTGTGGAGGGTCCAAACAGCCACAGAGATCGTAAAATGGGGAGACCCTGCCCTCACCACCGCCACCACTGTGCACTCTCCCCCCCCCCAACCCCCTCCCCGCCATGAGCAGCCCTTCCACCCCATGTCAACCCCTTCCTGGAACTTTGTACTCTTACGGCCAAATGGATTAAAAGGGAAAAAGCGGGTGGAGGGAAACTGTCCAATTTCCAGGGCCCTCAAGGGGACGGCTTTCCACCCCAGCTCTGCTGTCATGGAAACTAGTGTGTTGGCAACCTGACAGGGGAGGAAAACATGGCTGTCTTCCTCTACCAGGCAGAGAGGCTGGGAGCTCGCAGGCAGGAAGAGGAGGCAATCCTGTTCCTTTGTCAGAAACTGTGGGTTGGGGGGCGGGGGGGGGGGGGGGGAGAAATAACCAATTTCAGGACTGTGGACAGTTCCCCACAGACCTAAGGAGAGGAGGGGAGGGGAGGAGGGAGGAGGGGAAAGAAAGAGAGAAGGGGAGGAGGAGAGAAGAGGCAGGAAAGGAGCTGGGTGCTGGTGGCTCACACCTGTAACACTAGCTACTCAGGAGATTGAGATCTAAGCACTTAGTTCTAAGCCAGCTAGCGCAGGAAAGTCTCTGAGACTCTTATCTCTAGTGAGCCACTAGAAAACTGGAAGTGATGCTGTAGCTCCAAGTGGTAGAGTGGTAGCCTTGAGTAAATGAGCTCAGGGATCCAGGCACCGGTGGCTCACGCCTGTCATCCTAGCTACTCAGTAGGATGAGATCTGAGGATTGTGGACCAAAGCCAGCCCAGGCAGGAAAGTCCGTGAGATTCTTACCTCCAAAGAACCACCTGGACACTGGAAGTGGTGCTGTGGCTCAAGTGGTAGAGCTCCCCTTGAGCTGAAGAGCTGAGGGATAGTGCTCAGGCCCAGAGTTTAAGCCCCATACCTACCAAAAAAAAAAGCTCATAGATTGCACCCAAGTGAGTTCAAGAGCCATTACTGACAAGAAAGAAAGAAAGAAAGAAAGAAAGAAAGAAAGAAAGAAAGAAAGAAAGAAAGAAAGAAAGAAAGAAAGAAAGAAAGAAAGAAAGAAAGAAAGAAAGAAAGAAAGAAAGAAGAGAAAGGAGAGAAAGGAGGGAGGGAAGGAAGGAAGGAGGATTGGGTGAGTGGCTATACCATAACTTCAAGTTCTACAGAAACTGTGATATCAGTGCTGGAGCTGTGTTATGTTTGGGTTCTGACATCAGCTGGGCACAGTGGGTCACGTCTGTAATCCTAGCCACTTGTGGATGATGAAGACTGGGGGATCCCAGTTAGCCCAGGACCAAAAGAAAATAAGGTTAACAAAACTCCATTTTGACCATTGACCAGACATAGTAGCACATACTGTCACCCCAAGCTGTGAGGGCAGCTCACTTGCTGGGGGCAGTGGCCCCGCCTGCCATCCCAGGGACACAGGAGAAGCACAAATAGGAGGATCACAGGCCAGGCCAGTTTGGGACTAACCTGAAGCGCTGCCTTGAGAATCACGAAAAGGGCACAAGTGGTAGAGGGCCTGGCTTCACCAGAAAGGCCAAGAGAGAGCGTGAGGCTCTGAGTTCAAGCCCCTGTTTACACACACACACACACACACACACACACACACAATGTTCCTGTTCTAATGTTGGGTAGTGACGAGTTCGAGGAAGGCGCAGTGGGTAAGGGAGTAAGGATGAGCCACTCTGCTGTGCACCAATGGCGGCCAGAATGGCTGATGTCAGAGGCTGGTCCCCAGCAGCAGGCTGGGAAATGAGGTATCAGCCACCCTGCGTGTGCAGCCAACTTGCAGAGCTTGCAAAGTGATTTTCTCCACAGCACTGCTCTTATTCTGTCTTGCTCTTCTTGTTATCACAGAGCCGTCTGTCTGTGGGCAGATGGGAAGAGAGCCTGGGGGCTGGAGGCCATGACAGATACACCCTTCCCTCCTAGCCTGTGCAGCCGGGAGCACAAAGCAAAAAGCCTCATCAGGCTGCAGCAGTAACAGAGGCCTGTCCTGGGACAACTGTATTAGCTGAGACTTCCTGGATGCAGTGCAGTCCCCAAACTAAGATCAGAAACAGAAGGGGAAAGCCGGGTGCCAGTGGCTCAGGCCTGCAATCCTGGCCACCTCGGAGGCTGAGATCTGGTAGACTGTGGTTCAAAGTCAGCCCAGGCAGAAAGTCCATTAGATTCTTATCTCCAATTTAGCACCAAAAAACTGTAAGTGGAGCTCTGGCTCTAGTGGTAGAGCACTAGTCTTGAGCAAAAGGCTTAGGGACAGCCCTTAGGGCCCTAGAACAAGTCCCAGAACTGGCAGGAAAGGAAGAAAGGAAGAGAAAGGAAGAAAGAAAGGAAGAAAGAAAGAAAGAAAGAAAGAAAGAAAGAAAGAAAGAAAGAAAGAAAGAAAGAAAGAAAGAAAGAAAGAAAGAAAGAAAGGAGAAAGAGAGAGAGAGAGAGAAAAGAAAGAGAAGAGAGAGAAAGAGAAAGAGAAATAGAGAAAGAAAGGAGAAAGAGAAAGAGAGAAAGAGGGGGAGGAAGGGAGAGAAGGAAAAAAGGAAGGAAGGAAGGAAGAGCAGGAAGGAGGGAGGGTAGGGAGAGAGGAGAAAGGGATGGAGGAAAGGAGGAGGATGGGGAGGGAAGGAAGAGGAAGGGAAAGAGGGAAGAAGAGCAGAAGGGAGGGCTCTTCTTCATGATGAGGATGCAGTGGTGATCCCAGGACCCTGCTGGGCACAGGAGAGACCTGAACCGACACACAGGGGGTGCTCAGGACGCCCGCGCCCCCCACACCCGCCCCTCAGCTGTGTCTGTGTGCATGGCTGTCCTGCGTGGGTGAAAGTGGGCGTGACTGCCCACGCTCTACACCTGGCATTTTGCTCAGACGCAGTGCACCAGCATTACAGGGCCTCCACCCCAGCCCCCATCTCCAGAGGATAGACACGCCCCCTTTGGCCAGCGCACTGGCTGGGGACGTGGACTCGAGTGACCAGCCGTACACAGGGCCCACGTCCCAGAGTCTCTGTAGACCAGGGCGGGAGGCCGGCAGACAGGGGACGGCTCTTTCCAAGGAGGCAAGGCTCCATGGCAATGACATCTCCTGGGCTCTAAAGCCAGGGCAAGTGCCCCCTCTAAAGGCTGAGAGACCTGATCGAGGGGGCAGGGGGCGTGGGGTCCAGGGCCCGTCCTGCACGGAGCTAGGGTAGAGCTGAGCGTGAATTCAGCTTGTGACTGTTGCAAACCGTCCAGAACCCCCAACAGCCCCTGGGGCAGCCTCCCTGAAAGCACTGAGTCGGAATGATACATCATCATTTTAATGGAGTGAAATTGGCTAGACATTAATATTCATGATTATTAGAGCAGCTAATTTCCCTCTTTATAGAGAGCGAGCGGAGATGTGTCAGCGCTGCTCACTTCCTGTCCCTTCCATTTCTCTGGGGGAAGAGAAGAGGACAAAAGAAAGACTGGACACTCTGAACACTCACTAATTAGCCAGAGCCTTTAAAATCGCTGTGCCCTCTTAAAGAGATCTGGGTAGCAGCTGTCTATGCATATTATAAAAAAAAAAAAAAAACAGAGCTGGGCACTGGTGGCTGATGCATGTAATCCTAGCTACTCAGGAGGCTGAGATCTGAGGATCACAGTTCGAAGCCAGACCAGGCAGGAAAGTCCCAGTGAGACTCTTATCTCCACTGAACCACCAGAAAACCAGAAATGGAACTGTGGCTCAAGTGGTAGAAGTGGGTAGCACTGAGTGGCAAAGCTCAGGGACAGTGCCCAGGCCCCAAGTTCAAGCCTGGGACCAGCAAACATGCAAGCACACACGCACACGCACACACACACACACACACACACACACACACACACAAGAAATAAAGGGAATGGCTGAACCTGCTGGTCCCTGAGTTCCCAAATATTACAGTCAACCCCAAAGACAATTGCGCCACCAGTCATCAGAGCTTGGGCTGTACACAATGAGATGTTTGTTCCCAGCCTCATCCCTATAGGCTGTACTTGCTGCTATAATTACAGATTTTAGTTAAGTAGTGTGTTGTAGGATACAATATTAGGAGGAAAGAAAGTTGTTTCTATAAACAACTAATAGCTAACTCAGGAGACTGAGATCAGAGGATCACCGTTTGTAGCCAGCCCAGGCAAACGAATCTGAGAGACTCTTTATCTCCAAGTAGTCATCAAAAACCAGAAGTGAAGCTATGGCTCAAGTGGTAGAGCATCAGCCTTAAACATGAGAGCTAAGCTGGAGTACAAGGCCCTGAGTTCAAGCCCCAGCAACTGTACAGGTGCCAGTGGCTACACCTGTAATTCTAGTAATTTAGGATTGAAGTTCAAAGCCAGCGCAGGCAGGAAATTCCATGAAACTCTTCTCTCCAATTAACCAACAAAAAGCTGGACATGGGTCAAGTGCTGGAAGTTTATGCTTGTAATCCTAGCTATTCAGGATCTGAGGTTCATGGTTTAAAGCCAGCCCAAGCAGGAAAGTCCTTGAGACTCTTATCTCCATTAAACCACTCAAAAACTAGAAGTGGTGCTGTGGCTCAAAGTGGTAGATCACTAACTTTGGGTAAAAGCACTCAGGGAAAGCCGGGCGCTGGTGGCTCACGCCTGTAATCCTAGCTACTCGGGAGGCTGAGATCTGAAGATCGAGGTTCAAAGCCAGCCCGGGCAGGAGAGACCGTGAGACTCCGATCTCCAATAAACCACCAGAAAACCGGAAGTGGCGCTGTAGCTCAAGTGGTAGAGCGCTCGCCTTGAGCTGAAGAGCTGAGGGACAGCGCCCAGGCCCAGAGTTCAAGCCCCACAGCCGACAAAAAAAAAAGCACTCAGGGATAGTGCCCAGGCCCTGGGTTCAACACTCCCTCCCCTAAAAAAAAAAAAAAAAAAAGCTGGACATGGAGCTGTGGCTCAAGTGGCAAAGTACTTGAGGAAAAAAAAAGTTCAGGGATAGTGTCTAGGCCATGAGTTCAAGCCCTAGGACTAGAAAAAAATTGAAGCCCCAAGAAAAGGAGAAGAAACAAAGGAAGATCAAGCGAGTCACTCTAGAATGTCTTAAAAAAAAAAAAAAAACTTACCTGTTTCTGTTCCTCGTATGCTGCTCAAGCTCCCTATGCCCCGTGGAAGTCAGGGAATATTCTAGAAGTGTATGCATCAGGTACAGTCCCTACAACCAACTCGGCAGCTCTCAGGAGAGCAGAGAGGAGCTTCCCACCTGCCCCTACTACCTAACTCACCCCCAATCCCTTTTGCTGTTTGTCCTGCTCCGTGGCCATCACCTCCTCTCTGATCAGGGCCGCACACATTATCCCGGAAGTTTTTTTAAGTGCACTTCCTCAACACCTGAAATAGACGCTTTGATGTCTGGCCAAGCCCTTCTGGGAATTCTTATCTCTATACAAGAGAGGGATGCGTATGAACAGCTTGGCTTTCTAGGCCAGCCAGGTACCCATGTTCATTTCCAGGGCTCCACGGTTACCATGACAATAGCAAGCTTCCTCCCAGATGCGGGAACAGCAGTCTGGAACCGGGAGGGGTAGGCAGTCCTCCCCCCACCCCCCACCCCACCCCACCCTCCACCTGGTGGCTCTGCCTGGCCGCCTCAAGTCAGGTAAAGCAGAGGGACTGGAGAAGGAGGAGGTTGTTAGACAGGGGTCCTGGGGGGGCCTCGTGGCCAGCCTGAGTCACTGTCCCCGCTGGGAAGTCACATTAGTCACAGCTTTCAGAGGCTGTGATCTCAAACTGCATATTGAGCACCTGGGCTGGTCTCCATGTCAACAGGACCATATTTTTAGGCAGGAGTGGGCGGCTTCTCCAGCTGATCAGGAGAGCTGGGCTGGGAAACTACCATGGCACAGCTGGGGAGGGGCAGATGGGTCTCACGTCTGCATAGCGCCTGCCTCAAAGTCTCTGAAGGCCCCTGAATGCCGGCAGTTAGAAATGTTGAGACTAAGCAGGAAAAGGGGTGCTGTGTATAGGGTTGGGGCCTCCAAGAAGGCTCCAGGGACTCTCTTCTCCTGGCAAGCCTGGGGGGGTGGGGAGGGGGCTTGCCTGCCCACTGTGAGCCAAGGCTGATGTGTGTGGCCAGGAGCACAGCACAGCACAGATGAGGTCTGTGTGACTTTCCTAGAGGGATAGAACACTTGGCACTCTTGAACGGAGCATGGGTGGGAGGAGTCCATTCATGGAAGGAGCCAGCTGCCATATTGTGAGGACACTCAATCAACTGCATGGAGAAACCCACATGGAGAAGAGCTGACATCCCTGGCCAGTAAGACACTGAAGAAAGAGATGCCCCAGCTACCGCCCTCAAACACTACAGCCCACATGTACCACAGCCCTCAGGTACTACAGCCTCAGACACTACAGCCCACACGTACCACAGCCCTCAGCTAGCACAGCCCTCCAGATACAACCCTCACAGCACCTTGACTGAAATCTTAAAAGACACTATAGCTAGACTCACCCATCTAAGCTGTTCTTAAAGACTCTTGACTCAAACCATGATGCCATTTGGCCTTTAATAAACTAATGAGCCAGGCACCACTGACTCACACCTGTAATCCTAGCTACTCAGGAGGCTGAGATCTGATGAGCAAGGCTCAAAGCCAGCCCAGACAGGAAAGTCCATGAGACTTTTATCTACAACTAACCACCAGAAAACCAGAAGTGGCGCTGTGGCTCAAGTGGTAGAATGCTCACCTTGAGCTGAATCTCTCAGGGACAGTGCCCAGGCCTAGAGTTCAAGCCCCAGGTCTGGCCCAAAGAGAAAAAAATGAAAGAACTAAGGAAGGAAGGAAGGAAGGAAGGGAGAGAGGGAGGGAGGGAGGAAAGAAGGGCGGGAAGAGAGAAATAAAGTATTTAAAAAGAAAAAAAGCATTCTGCATCTTTGGGGGGGGCAGTATTGGGGTTTGAATTCAGTGCCTTGCATTTGCTAGGCAGGTCTCTACCACTTGAAGCATATAGATATAGATATATAGATAAACACATGTATGTATGTATGTATGTATTTTAAATACAAAGTACTGTTCCCCCCAAATGACTTGCCCTGGAAATAAGGGGTATTCATGTGTGAATTGTAGCACAGTGGTGAAAATGAATTTGACACCATGAGGCCATCATCAGCCCAGTACACCCACAAGGGGTCCCCCAACCCCTCCAGGAGGCCTGCATGTGTATAAGGGGCAAGTGGTCACAGGGACAAAAAGCTGCAAGGCTGAGCTGGGAGGAGAGGAAGCTGGGGGTGAGGAGAGCATGGACAGGCAGGGCTTGCTTCAAATTGTGGAGTTTGGTTTTTCCGGAGCCATAGATGGAAGGCTCCACCTCTGCCAGCAAGAAACACTGCTGCTGTTTCTTAGAGATGCAGAAGGTGTTTTGTTTTGCTTTGCTGTGCTTTGCATAATGGACACATTTCCCAGGCCAGCCCCTTTCTGGGTTCTTTGTCATGTGTCAAGGCAAGTTGTTTTTTTTTAAGTCCTTGGTAGGCCGTGGGGAGGCAATTTCCATGTAATACAGAATGTTTAGGATGGAAAAAGCTAACTTTTCAATGTCGCTTCAGGGACCATATTTTGTGCATTCAACACAGCTGAATGCAGACGAAGTCAAGGAAGAAATTAAGTGCAATCTCCTGACAAGGGGATTCGCTGGAGGGATGCCAGTGAGCTACTGCCCCCTGGTGTTCAGACACGGTGGCTTGTGGGGTTTCTTCCCAGCGCATCTTAAAAACCCCTAAACCAAAGCTTGCAATCTGGCAGACCCCATCGCCAGCAGGAAGACCTAACTACTGTTTAAAAATCTGGAAGGCAGAACATAAAAAGAGGTTGGCTGTAATGGCGCACACCTGTAATCCCAGACACTCAGAAGAAGCCTCTAGAGTTTGTTCCCGGGGTTTCAAATTCAAGGCAGTGAATTTGAGTACTGGAGACTGAACTTTGGCAGGAACTCTACCGTTTGGGCCATGTCTCCGGTCCCCCCCCCCTTTTTTTTGCCTTGTTATTTTGAGGTTGGGTCCTCCCCCAACACACGCCTCCCCACCTTCCCAGGCCTAGACCACTGCTCCCGGCTATTCAGTGAGACGCCGTCTGGGGGATGCTTGTGCCCTGGCCGGCCCAGAGCCGGGCCGTCCCTATCTCCACCGCCCTGGCGGCCAGGATCACGGGCTGGGGCCACGGCAGGCTGTGCTGCGCGCGCTGGGAGATGAGGCGGCTGGAGGGCCGAAAGCCTCCTGCAGATCCCGAGCTCGAAGACTACAAGTCCGGTGGGCTGGATCTGAGCCCAGGGCCCGCCATGCCACCAGCGTGGAGCACGGCGTTTCCGGGGCACGCCCTCCGCACAGGCCGCGTTTCAGGATGCGTGGGCTTCCACGACGGTGAAGGGCAGCTCTCCCAGAGGGGGTGGAGCTGTGGCTCGAGTGGTACAGCTCCAGCCTTCAGCGAAAAAGCTCAAGGACCAGGGGTTCGGGCCCTGGGCTCAAGCCCCAGGACCGGCGCCAGCGCAGATGCGAGGATCGCGGGCCCGACACCTTGCGCGCCCCCAACTCTGCACCCACAAGGGATTCGCACACCTGCTCCGCCCGCCTGTGACCCGGGCCACGCCCCTCCGCTGTTGATTGGCTGCTGCCGGGCACGAGACCCGCGCCAACGACAACCAATGGGAGTGGCCCACGGCGGGCTTTTCCCGGGTTAGCCGACGCGGACGGCAGAACCCGGAAATGCCGGGGATGGACAGGTGGGGGAAACCAATCCACTGCGACGAGCGTAGCGGATTGTCCAATGGGAAGTCTCCGGGGGCGGAGTCTCCACAAGGCCGGCGGTGTGGAGAAGGTCCTGGTAGTGGCGGGGGGAGAGCCGGCCGGCGCGGAGCCTGCGAGTGTGGGGAGCGCGGCCGGAAGGCCCCGCAGCGGCGCGCGGTGAGGCGGGGGGTGAGGCCCGCGGGGCTCCGAAGGGCGCCGTGGGGCCGCGAGCCCTGGGCGGGGTTCGCTAAGTCCGGGTCTGCTGAGTGGCCTTCCCGCGGTCCCTCCGCCCCTCCTGGCCTCAGTTTCCCCCTCCCGCGCACCCCCGGCACCGGGGAGCCGGCTGTCCTCCGTGCTTTGACGGGCAGGAGAGGCGAAGCCTCCGGGGGCCCCGCCTCAGGATGAATCTGGGACCCCAGACCCCAGATCCTTCCTGCCCTCCGCGCCCCCCTCCCCTTCTCCTGGAACTGAACTTACCGGCCGGGCCTTGATTTCCCTCACCTGCAGCGTGGAGTTATGGGTAGCTCTTCCTCCTCATGGTGGTGTGAGTTAAGATCTGGGGAGACGAGAGGTGTGCCCAGCTCAAGTGTCCAGCACCCCCATAGTTGCCCAATAAATGCTTATTGTTGGCACAATGGTGCTTGAAAACTCTGCCCTCCTCCACCCCCCCTGCCCGTCCCCACACTCCGTGCCTTTGGTCAGTCGTGCTGACCCAAGGCCTGACTTCCTTTCCAGATGCTCCACTGCCTGGTCTCTCAGCAAGATCCCTGAGGGGCAGGCCAGGGAAGGAAGGTTGGAGGGAACAGCACTGTGAGCACCGAGGCTGAATCAGGGTCACGGGAGGAAGACAGCCGCCATGCTGCAGCCACTGCTAATGTCCTAGAGAACCGCCATGGTGGATCTGTGTTATCTGGGCATCAAATGCCAGGTTTTAAGGGCTCAGAGATGGTGGTTGAGGTGCTTTCAAGCTGTAGAATTCCAGAGTTTGTGTCCTCAGGCTCTCTCTTGGTGACTTTGGCAATTCACTTCTGCCAGCCTCAGTTTCCCCTTGTAGAGCATGAAAATCAGATCAGCACCCCCTGCTCAGGCTGTTTAAGGTGGTGAGAGATAATAGGTCTGAGGTGGTACTTAGTGTTTAGTGCCAGACCTGGCACTAGGTACTGCACCTCGCCCACCGCAGCATGAGTTTTCCGTCACACCAGTCCTTGCAGGCTGTGAGAGCTAGGCCTGGTCCCTGAGGAATCAGAAGGCATTGGGGGGGAGGGGGGGTCGTCCAGAGCAGCCCTCCCCACCTGTCCTCTGGAACGGATCCATTTCTGTTTCTGCCTCTACAACTTTCCATTCCTTGCAGGTCCTGCTGTTACCCAGCCCACCTGACATGTGCAGGGGGGCCCACCCCTGAATCCAGATGACGCTCATGCCGATGGCGTCAGTGATGGCGGTGACCGAACCAAAATGGGTCTCGGTCTGGGGCCGTGTCCTGTGGCTGACACTGCTGAGCATGGCCCTGGGGTCGCTGCTGGCCTTGCTGCTGCCGCTGGCGGCAGTGGAGGAGCGCTGCTTGGCTGTGCTCAAAGGCTTCTACCTGCTCAGCAGCAAACTGGACAGGGCGCAGCACGCCACCACCAAGCGCACCAGCCTGTCCACGGAGCTCAGCGTCACCTCCAGGGACTCGGGGCTGTTAGTGGTCAAAACCAAGGCATCTCCAGGTAAGGCAGAATGCTTTTTTCTTTTGTGCTATTGCTGGGGCTTGAACTCGGGGCCTTGTGCTCTCACTTGGCTTTTTCACTCAAGGCTGCCGCTCTCCCACTTGAGCCACAGCTATACTTCCAGCTTTTTGGTGGTTAATTAAAAGTAACAGTGTTGCCGGGCGCTGGTAGCTCACCCCTGTAATCCCAGCTACTCAGGAGGCTGAGATCTGAGGATTGCAGTTCAGAGCCAGCTTGGGCAAGAAAGTCTGTGAACCACCAGAAAACTAGAAGTGGTACTGTGGCTCAAGTTGTAGAGCATTAGCCTTGAGTTGAAAAGCTCAGGGACAACAAACAGCCCGAGAGTCCAAGCCCCACCACCGACCAAAACATATAATAATAACAGTGTCTTGGATAGCTTCTAAGATCCTCAAATCTCAGCATCCTGAGTAGCTAGGATTACAGGCAGGAGCCAGGGGTACCCAGCGTAATGCTTATTAAGAAGAAAGATGTTTGCAGAGGTCCTGCTGGGTCCTGTGAGCAGGGCCCAGGGGAATTGTGGTGAATAAGTCAGCCCTGAGCTCCCAGCTGAGACGAGCTGAATGGTGAGCAAGCCATAGATAGCATCACGGGGGTAGGGGAAGCACAAAGGACCGGAGGTGGCGTATGCATTGGGTCCCTGCCATGAGTGGGCATGGTGCAGGGTGAAAGGCCGCAGAGTCCTCAAGATGTGGATATGTGGATGACCCGCTGTGAAAAGAGGGCTGCATCCATAGCCAGGTGCCTCCAACCCCTACATCCTGAAAGAGGGGGGGCCTGAGGCACCCCTGCCTCAGCCCTCAGATGCTCAGCACGCACCTCCCCCAGTGTAACAAGCAAGCGCGACCGCAGACCACCAGAGGACACCTTCCCACTGTGCACAAAATGCAACCATTGAAACAAACAGCCCAGACAGCCAGGTGCTTATGACTCACGCCTGTCATCCTAGCTACTCAGGAGGCTGCGATCTGAGGATCACAGTTCAAAGTCAGCCTGGGAAGAAAGGCCTGTGACATTCTTGTTTCCAACTAACCAGCAAAAAGCTGGACGTAGAGGTGTAGCTCAGGTGATGAGAGTGACAGCCTTGAGCAAAAAAGCTAAAGGACAGTGCCTAGGCCCGGGGTTCAAGCCCTAGTATTGGCACACCAAGGAAAGGAACAAAGGGAGGGAGGGAAGAATAGGAAGGGGAGACAGAGAGAAAGATAGAATGTCCAGGGATGGTGACCCAGACACTAGGCTGAATAGCAGCACCCCTAGGCCCGGGATGGGATGAGCAGCCGAGGTAGGAGAGCTCACCTGTTGGAGCTATGGGCCTGGGACAGTAACACAGTGGGAAAGGGACAGGACACTTAATGCCAAGCCCTCGGCATGGTCCCAGCGGAAGACAGGCCCACTGGGTTCCCACCGGTGTGCAGGGAATGGCTGGGGCCGTGGGAGCGTGGCTGGGATGTGGACTGACCAGGCCTCTGGCTGTCTCCTAGCAGGCAAGCTAGAAGCCAGAGCAGCTCTGAACCAAGCGCTGGAGATGAAGCGTCAGGGCAAGCGGGACAAAGCACGCAAGCTCTTCCTGCACGCCCTCAAGATGGACCCGCATTACGTGGATGCCCTCAACGAGCTGGGCATCTTCTCAGAAGAGGACAAAGACATCATCCAGGCGGATTACCTGTACACCCGGGCTCTGACCCTCTCCCCCTTCCACGAGAAGGCGCTGGTCAACCGGGAGCGGATGCTGCCGCTGGTGGAGGAGATCGACCAGCGGTATTTCAGCACCATCGACGGCAAGGTCAAGAAGCTCTTGTCTATCCCCAAGGACAGCTCTGCGCTGCGCCGTGTCCTGGAGGAGACGTACTACCATCACATCTACCACACGGTGGCCATCGAGGGCAACACCCTCACGCTGTCGGAGATCAGACACATTCTGGAGACCCGCTACGCCGTGCCGGGCAAGAGCCTGGAGGAGCAGAACGAGGTGATCGGCATGCATGCCGCCATGAAGTACGTCAACACCACACTGGTGTCACGCATCGGATCCGTCACGGTGGACGATGTGCTGGAGATCCACCGACGGGTGCTGGGGTACGTGGACCCGGTGGAAGCCGGCAGGTTTCGGAGGACCCAGGTATTGGTGGGACATCACGTGCCTCCCCATCCGCGCGAGGTGGAGAAGCAGATGCACGAGTTCCTGCAGTGGCTCAACTCGGAAGACGCCATGAACCTGCACCCGGTGGAGTTCGCCGCCTTGGCTCACTACAAGCTGGTGTACATCCACCCGTTCATCGACGGCAACGGCAGGACCTCTCGGCTGCTGATGAACCTCATCCTCATGCAGGCCGGCTACCCGCCCATCACCATCCGCAAGGAGCAGCGCTCCGAGTACTACCACGTGCTGGAGGTCGCCAACGAGGGCGACGTGCGTCCCTTCATCCGCTTCATCGCCAAGTGTGCCGAGAGCACCCTGGACACGCTGCTCCTCGCCACCACCGACTACTCCGTGGCACTGCCGGAAGCCACGCCCAACCATTCGGGGTTCAAGGAGACACTCCCCATCCGGCCCTGACC
Source organism: Dipodomys spectabilis (assembly GCF_019054845.1). NCBI lineage: Eukaryota > Metazoa > Chordata > Mammalia > Rodentia > Heteromyidae > Dipodomys > Dipodomys spectabilis. The sequence continues at coordinate 447,012 of NW_024871503.1, forward strand.
CTCAACGTCGTTTTTTTCTCCCTAGGTGAAGAGGGAACCAAAGAAAATGCCATTTCTAGAAAACCTAGTTCTGCAAAAACAGACCTTTAAATAATCTTTATCTCCAGATGGTTTTTTCTGTTGTTGGTGGGTTTTGTGTTTTTAAGTTAAAAAAAAGTTAAGTTATATATGTCCTCTAAGGTAATTTATAATCCAGTGATGTTATTTATTTGCTTCTTTGGAGTGAGCTACCTATGGGAGGGGGGGGGCCTTTGTGGCCATGCTGGTAGCAGCTGTGGGTGATCAGGACACAGGTTGTGGGCAGAATTTGCACTAAGGACAGGGCGGGAGGCAGAGCCGTGGAGTGGAAGGAACCCCAGGTTTCTGTCTGAAATGGTCCTGTGGTGGTTAGAACCAGAAAGCAAGCCGTGCTGGGGAGAAGCGAGCTCATCTGCTCGCCGAGATTTCTGCCTCCCCATCCAGATGGCTCTGGTGGCTTTCCCGCCTCTCCAGACCGGAAGTGAATGCAAACATTTGCATTCGATGCCTTACTCATTTCCTAGGAGACCTTTGAGCCATGTGAGTGCCAGAAGCTATTATTTTCATAATGAGACTATTTTTCTAATTCAGAGGAAGGCGGCAGCTTTGGTTTTGTTTCCCTTACATTTCATTTGTAGTAGCTCAAACCAGAAGCTTCTTTTAGTGTAAAAGTTCTCTGGGCTGGTTCCCCAGTAACTGCAGTGGGTTCTTGACCTACAAATGGAAGGATCTGGCAGGCAGGGGGCTGGGATCAAGGCCCTGGATCTCATCCCCAGCACTTCCAAGAAAAAAAAAAGGCAGGGGGTGGGAGGGTTGAATTGTGGCTCAGTGGTATTGTCCCTGCCTGGCAAGTTCAAAGTCTAGTACCACTGCCCATGGCTCACATATAGTTCCAGCCAAGCAAACCAAACAAGTGGAAGGTCCTAAGTAACTTCTTGTTCCTAAATTAGAGCCCAGGAAGTATCTGTGACCAGAGGCAGAGTGTGTGTGTGTCCCTTCGGACCCCATAGTTACTCTTCTTACCCCAGCTACTCTACTGTCCCAGCATCCCCTGGGGGCAGCAGACAGGGCCTCAGCCAGCCTTGCTTTTCTAGTAACTTTTCTTGCTAAACAACACAGTGTCCTGTGTCAATGTGTCCTGTGTCACCTTAGGACAGTCGTATGGCACACGTGTCAACTGGCTGCTACTTAGACCTGGAAATTACAGAGTCCTTCCCCACGGGCCAAGTGGCGGTGTCTGCACCAGGCTGGTCTTCCGTCAGCACTGGGTGCTGCCATACTTGGTTTGAGATATGCTGTTGACAGTCAAGCGGTCCTGCCCTGACGAAGCAAGTGTTTGTAAAGTGAATTGTGCCACTGACACACTCAGCCTGTTTGTGATGTTCCTCAGTGCTGTCAGCCTGTTGTCTGAAGATCAGGAAAGGTGAGAAGAGGTGGGCCCTCGAAGCTGGAAGGAAGCACTGTGCCTCGGTCTCCTGTGCAGGAAGCGGGATTTGTCTTGGTTTCTCACACCAAGAGGGCTTGGGGCTTGCTCGCCGAGTCCCGGTGAGAATCTGCACTTTAGCTATGTGTGAAGGGTATTGTTTTAACAAATTACTGATTCTAATAAAGTATTTTATTATGTACACGTCTGAGATTTGTCGTCTTACTTGAGCATTTGTCCCAAGGGAGATGTGGAACTGTCAATCAAGCGGACAGCTTGCACCCGGCGTGGAGGCCCACTCGTGAGCTCCGCTGAGGCAGGCCAGACCGCGCTGGCGGGAGGCAGTGCTCCCGGCTCCCCTGGGTCTGGGCCACCGCCCACTTGCCAGCAGACACAGCCCCTGAGGAGCGGGTGGCACGGCCAGGTGGCTGCTGCCCACAGCTGCTGTTTACTTTTCTAGGTCTTCACAGAGCTAAGGCCTAGGAAAGTTTCTTCCTGCGCACTTTGAAGGATTCACAGGGAGGAAAAGTGGCGGCGTGGCCAGCAGCTGAGGACAGGAAGGCACTGGTGTGTCCACGGGCGACGTGACCTATGACCTTTGCATGCTGACACCTGTGCCCCCTGTGCAGTGAGGGGGGAAGGGTGGGCAGAAGCAGGGTGGGCTGTGAGCCACAGCTCAAGGATAGGCATGGAAGACTTATTTTTACAGTTCAGTAAACTTGTTTAATCTGCTCAAATTTTTCCATTAAAAAACAGTTAAGTGGCTAGGCGTGGAGGCTCACTCCTGCTGGGCTATCACAGGACAAATACAAGTTTGAGGCTAGCCTGGACCACACAGTGAGACTATCTTAAAAAAAATAAATACAAATAAGATTTAGGTTAAGAGTGTAGGCTGGGTTGAGTATGGTGGCTCACGCCTGTAGTCCCAGCTACTCAGGAAGCAGAGGTAGGAAGATTGCAGTCTGAAGGTCAGCCAGGGCAAAGTGGGAGAACCTCTCTGAAAAACATGAAAAGCAGAAGAACTAAGGTCATAGAGGTAGAAAGACGCTCTTGCTAGCAAGGCCTTGAGTTCAAACCCCAACACTGGCAAAAAAAAGTCAGCTCAGGACGGAGTGCTTGCGTAGCTGGGCCCTGGGTCCCCGCCCTGGGTCCCCGCCCGGCCCTGCACATCACAGGAAATCTGACGGCTGTGCAGGTAAGGAAGCCGATTCCCACTACACGGCCGTCTCCACAGCGGCACCGTTATAACCATGGCCCCGCTGTGCGGCCGGCGCTGCCTGAGAGCCACACAAGCTCGATAGGAGGCGGGGAGAGCTGCCCTGGCACTGCTGGAGGGCTGTGCGGAGAGGAAGACAGCTGACGGCTGAAATGACTTAAATCAGACACACAGAGTGACTTAGAAAAGTTCTATTTACACAGCGAGGTGGGCAGAGCAGAGACCCCACCCCAGGACCGCTGGCATGGCTTTGGATGAACAGGATGGGGGGGGGGGGGGGCTGTGAACGAGAGCGAAGGACTGAAACTCGCCGCTGAGCTGAGAAGACGGTCCCCAGAAGCGGGTCCCCAGAAGCGGGACGCAGAATTCCCACAGAAAACAATCGCTACAAGGACTCAGCTTTCAGAGACACAACAGGTTGCCTGTCCTTTACAAATACAGAACAGAAAATCCCCCCGGCCCCTCGGACCGAACACCAGCCAATGTGTGTGACGTCACCGGAACAGGTCATGGCAGCGTGGTGCTGGTGACGGCTGAGGGCACACAGCCCCAGGCCGTGACAGGCCAGCACCGGCCGGGGTGGCGGAAGCACCGGGGCGAGGGTCTCCAGAGCCATGTTCCCGTGTCCCTTCTGCTCTTGATCCGTGCCCAGCACGTGGGCCGGCCCTCAATGTGAGGGAGCACTCCAGTGTCCGCGTGGAGCACATGCTCCCGTTCTGCTCAGCAGGGTCTGGGCGCAAAGCGCCGTGCTCGGCCCTCTGTCCCCAGTGCCGGCACGATTAAGGCATTTCCAGTCTCAGAGTCCCGCTCACTTTCTCAGAAACAACTTGGCAAAGTCGGCATTGGACATCTTGGGCGTCTCGGAGGCGGGGGCGGGGGCGCTGGGGCGCGGGGCCGGGCCGTTCTCCGCTGGAGGGGCCGCCGCGCTCGGGCGCTGCAGGGCGCGAGGCAGCAGGGCCAGCTGAGTCCTCCCCTTCCCGCGCCTGGAAAGCAAACACAGTGCACCCTGCTCACGCGAGGCTCCTGGCCCGAGCTCACCGAAAACAACCCAGACTTCTAAGAGCTGGCGTAGCTGGAGGCTCACGCCTGTAATCCTACCTACTCAGGAGACTGAGACCCAAGGATCCCAGTTCAAAGTCAGCCTGGGCAGAAAAGTCCATGAGACTCTTAGCTCCTATAAACTATCAAAAAGCTAGAAATGGAACTATGTATGGTTCAAGTGGTAGAGCACAAGCCTTGTGCAAAAAACCTCAGCAGCAGTGCCCCCAGGCCCCGAATTTAAGCAGAAAGGCAGGGAGGGGGAAAGTGGGTGTGTGGCTCAAGTGTTGCGCGCTGCCTAGCATGTGCAAGGAATTGGCTTCAATCCCCACCACCCCGAGAATAAAGAGTATAATAAAGAGTATATGGGTTGGGACGGTGGCTCAGTGGTAGAGTGCTTGCCTAGCATGCATGAAGCCCTGGGTTCGATTCCTCAGTACCATATAAACAGAAAAAGCCAGAAATGGCACTGTAGCTCAAGTCGTAGAGTGCTAGCCTTGAGCAAAAGTAGCTCAGGGACAGTGCCCAGGCCAAGTTCAAGCCCCAGGATTAGCAAAAAAAAAAAGTATATGTTTTATACATGTCTACCTATACTTTATATTATACATATACGTATACTATATATACGTGCATATGCATGCATAGTTTATGTACACGTGTATGTATATGTATAGATAAAGCATAGGTATGTATGTCTCAGGAACAATAAGCCTTAACCACCAGTCTCTCTCTGATTCTGCACCACTCTGCCTTGCTCCCCGTCCTGGCCAGGCCCTGAGTAGTCACGCAGGCAGACAGACAGGCCTGTCCTCCCTCAGCTTCAGGAAAAGGCCAGGCTGCTTTGCCATCGGTCCCCATCAACTGTGGCGGGACAAGCTCCAGCAAAAGCAACCAAGGCGATGACAATAATCACTGCGTAACGAGGTGTGACTTTAGGGAACTGTGGGTACGGGGGTGACCACTCCCTGGCCCCAGTGAACTAGGGGGAACTAACAGAGAGCAGGCCTGGCTCCCGTCCTAACCCCGCCCCACCCATCTGCAACTTACGCTCCGTAGATCTGCCTCAGCACCGTGGGGCCGTGGGACGCCTTCCCCACCTCCGGCTTCTCTGGAACTTTCCTCTGAGGGGGGTTGCTGATGGCCACCTTGATGGTGTTCTCTCGGATGGTCATGCCGTTCATCTTCATGACCGCCTGGGACGCCTGGGACTCGTTCTCATACTCCACATAGGCCAGGCCCTGAGAGGTAAGGGCAGACCCGCTCAGATGCCGCAGCCCGACGGCACACAGGCCGGGCCTCAACCACACTGAGAGTAATGCCGCTCCAAGTGAAGGCAAGGCTCTAAGCAGACAGAGGGTGAGGGAGGCAGGAGGTGGTGGGGGAGGCCCAGCCAGGAGGAGGCTGGGCCCGGCCTGCTGGAGGCATCCCGGGGGTCCCAGGCCCCGCCGTGGGACCCTGGCTCCTGTGTGGAGCCAGGTCAGATGACCCCGTCCAACAGGCCATGGGGGCCACCCCAGCGCTACCCAGCCCTGAGACCCTGTAGACAGCGACGCGGAGCGTGCCGATGCTGACCTTGGGCTTGCCGGCCCGGTTGGTGACCAGCCTGAGGTCCTTCACAGCGCCGTGCTCCTTGCAGATGTCTGCCAGCTCCTCCTTGGTGCAGGAGAAGGGCAGGCCCGAGATGAAGAGCTTGTGTTTCTCCAGGGCGGTGCTGTACCTGAACACCTGCAGGGGGCAGTATGGAGTGTGGGGCTCAGAGGCACCAGTGACTTGCCAACCCAGCCCTGCACGCGGCCCCGGGGCCCAGGAGAGCCTCCCAGCCTCCACCAGCCATGTCAATCCAAGGGCAAATGCAGGGCAGGCTAGGCTGTCCCTTGGTCGCCGGTACGTGACGTTATTCCCGAGTGTGATCACCCCGTGGCCTCCAGGAAAGGCAAGCTTCCTCCACACATCTACCTTAAAGTCGGGGTGCTTGCTCTTGTCCACGCAGGGGGACACAAACATGGGCCTCCCATCCACGCTGGTGCGGTCCAGTCGCAGGGCCTGCAGGGCGGCCGTCTCGTCGGGAAACTCCACGTAGCAGTACCCGCGGAAGTCCCCACGGTTGCTGAAGACGGGGCGCACCTCCACCACCTCCCCGCACGCCTCGAAGAGCGGCCTGAGCCTGGCAGCCGGCTCGTCCAGGGAGTAGGGCAGGTTGCTGACGAACACCGTGACGCTGTCCTTGCTGCTGTCATGGGCCACCCTGGGCAGGTCACGCCGCGCAGCGACCGCCTTCTCCTTCTGCTTTGCTGGAGGACCCACGTCTCCGGCCGCCCATTTCCCCGACTTCCCTGCTTCTCCTTCCGCATGCGGCGGCACGCTGTCCTCCACCCTCCGGCGCTTGGAGGGCTGCTCGGCTCCGCCTCGAAAGAAGCAGCAAGTGAGGTGTGAGTGCTCACGGCGGCTCAGGGGCCCGCCCTGCACACACTGGACAGCGCGGGCTCTGCCCTCTCTCACGGCCCGCCTCACCTGTCCCACGACTTCCTGTGTGTGGAGGGGCCACAGGAAGGGAAGTGGTAGCACAGACCTGCACTGTCCGCCCACTCAACCATGAGAAAGGTCAGAGGGCCCCAAACGTGGGTGGACATAGCACAGGATCCATCTCCCTCTGCCCTGCAGTGGCTCCCGCCAGCCAGGGCGGTGGACAGGCTCCATGGAGTCCGTCTGTTTACTACAACACTCAATACTATCCCGTGACCTCCAAGAATCTTAACCTGCTCTTCTCCAGCCTGCCTCCCGAAGCTTCCACCAGTGGCAGCATCCTGCAGAGCGTCACCCCTCCGTTCCCATCTAGTCGAAGCCCTCCGGCTGCACCAAGAGTCCAGGACCAGGCCCAGCTGGCCCGTGTCCCCCGCGCCAGCCACCTCCCCGCTGCCCCGTCCCTCTCCTGGGCAGCTGAGCGCACATCCGACGCTGCTGCTCACAGAACGTATTAGTGGCCCATGAAGGCACAGGAGGGCCGCCTAGTCCTTTCCCAAGTGTCCAGCCAAAAGATGACTCAAGCCACGGGACAGGGGCATATGCCACTCGGTCCTGGCCTGGACCCTTGTGTGAGGGACACTCCCGGGACGATGGCACCTGGCGGGCAGGGCCTGGGGACTAAGGGCAGGATGGCTGTGACTGCAGCCAACAGAGATGGACATGAGGCTGGCTAACTCTTCAGGGAAGGAAACACTGCACTGCCTTTGCGTCTTTTCCACAAGTCTGAAATGTCTGCAGATAAAACAAACCCGGGGGTTTTCACCTTCCTCCTGGCCGCGCCACTGACCCTCGGCCCCCTCCTCCCCCGCCTCGCGCGTGTCGGCGCCGCGGGGCTTTTTCTTCTTCTGTGCCCTCTTCTCAGCCCGCATCTTCTTCCGTTGTTCCGCCTTCTCTTCCTCCTGCTGTGCGAGGCTGGCCTCCTTTTCCGCAGCCTGGAGAGGGGCCCAGAAAACCAACTTAGGATGACGTGGGGGGGGGGGGGGGCGGACAGAAAGGACAAGGAGGGACCCAGCACCCGCCGGGGCCTCACTCAAGTCCACGGGAGCTTTACTGTCAGCCATCACTGCAGCAGGACAAGAATCGTCCGTCTACAAAACCGGGGCGCTTCTAAGGCAGCCTGGGTATTCATGTTCTACTCCTTTCCATCTGCTCTAGGAAATTTTAGGACCAGAACCGCCCCCCCCACCCCACCATGCCCCGTCCATGAAAAAAGTCAAAAGAGCCAAAGTTCTAAACTAAAAAAATGGCTCAAGTGTCAATATTACTCCAGTATTTTCTAAGTAATACTCTGAGTCAAACACTTTTTATGAAAACCTAAAAAAGGTCCTGGGGAGAAACAGCATCCCGTGTGGCCAGGAGAGGGCGCTGCACCAACGTCCTACCTTCATCCTCTGCTCAGAGACCCGGGCCAAGCGAGTCTCAGTCTTCTGAACAGCCGTGTCCCAGTCTTCTAAAGTACCTGGACAGGAAAGGGGCAGAACGGTGTCACCGCAGTCTTTGAGGAGTGACATTTCACCATCTGCCACACATCCAGGAGACTACTCCTTGGGGTAGCAAGTGCAGGGTCGGCGCCTCACTTTAAGGAAATGGAACTCATGCAGGCAGGCTTGCAGTGGGACTCAAGAAGGCCTGGGGGTGCTGTGTGCCCTCCTCTCAGGAGTGGCAAGAAGCTGATCTGAAGAGCTCAGGGTGCGCCATGCGGGGAGGCGCTCGTGTTACACTGGGCCCCCGGGCTGGGCACCAGCTGGGCAAGAACGGGGGGCGGGGCGGGTGTGTGGGAGCAGAGGTCTTTGTGGGGCTCCACCCAAGGGACACCATCAGCACTGTGCGGAGACGTTGGGGGTCAGGTGTGGCTGACGGGAGGGAGGGGTGGCGCTCAGTCCTCTCAGGAGGCCGGGTGCAGGGCATCATGGGAAAGCTCCCTGGCCGGGGCTCACACCAGGCGCCTCTGAGGGCGGTGGCCATGGCCGCCATCTGACCTACTTGCACCCAGCCGCCGTCATTGGGGTACAGGGCCGCACCTTCCGTCCTCTCCATGGTGAGCAGCACATCGCAGACGTGCTCCGGGTAGTCGCTGGTGCACTGGACGGCGCGATGCAGCGCCTTCCGGCAGTGCTGCGTGTCACCGTGCGCCCTGGGGAGGAGAACAAGCGTCTCGGTCGCCGGCGCACAAAGCACAGGCTCAGCAGGGAGGGCCTTCCCTGGAGCTGAGGAGCCCCGGCCGTCACAACCACCCGTGGGGTCTCCTTGCTCCGTGAGCCTCGGCAGCCGCACAGGCCGCGCTGTCCCTGGGCCTGGCAGCGGCTTGGAAATCAGGCCTGGTCAGCAGCAAATGCCAGCTTCAGTTTCAAAGCCAGAAGCAGGTTCTGTGACACACAGCAGGGCACTGCCCGCCAACTCCACAGAACCAGAAGGCCCGGAAGAGATGCTGTGTGGTGTGCAAGAGGAAAGCTAACTAGGCCAGGAGGGGGTCAGCATTCACTCCAGGGACAGAGCCTATGTCCCTGTCCCTACACGCTGCTCACCGCACCACCACCACACACACACACAACCACATACAACTCAGTTTTTAAGGTTTGTAACATATATGTTATAACTGTTTTCTTTTGTTCGTCGTGGGGCTTAAACTCTAGTCCTGGTCACTGACCCTGAGCTCTTCAGCTCAAGGCAAGCACTCTGCCACTTGAGCCACAGAGCCACTTCTGGTTTTCTGGTGGTTGTCTTACAGACTTTCCTTTCCAGGCTGGCTTTGAACCACGAGCCTCAGATCTTAGCCTCCTGAGTAGCTAGGATTACAGGCATAAGCCACCAGCATCTGGCTTCTAATTGCATTTTTATTTTCTAGATTTTAGCATCAAAAAGTCTCAAGCCACAGATTAGCAATAATTAAGTATGGGTCAGGGGTTTCAAGTAAAGTTTTCTTCTCTTTGCTTTTTAGTATTTTCTAATTTCTTGCAAAAGCAAATACAGAAGAAATAAAAACACCTACAACAAGTCTAACAAAAAAAAAAAAACACTCATGTCCAAAAATAAGAGCCCCAGGCATAAAATCCTGTCTGGTCCTGTGGCCTGGTGCAACTATGAGCAATGGAGGGAGGGAGAGAGGGAGGAGTGGGAGTAACAGTGCCCACCCCGCCACCCCGGGCCACCTACCTTTCCAGGTTGTAATATTCAAGCCACATGTTGGCGTATTTGGCGTTTCCTTTGGTCATGATGCTGTCCCAGAGTTCCCGAGCTTTCTGCATATTATTGCAAAGTCTAGCCTAAAATGGATTGGCAAGCTCTATAAGGACCAGACCAGAACCTTCTGACATGGTACCAAGCACAAAACCCGCTTCACAGACACGCACCCAATGCCCTCCACCAGTCAGCCAAGTCCCCTGGCATCAGCAGGTGTGCCTTCAGGGCTGGGGGTGTGGCGCAGTGGCAGAACCCCCGAATGTGGGCAGGGCCTGATCCCCGCAGTGCTGGGAGGGAAGCCAGAGGTCTGCCTGTGTCTGTGAACAAGGAGCAGCCTGGGCTCATTGTTTTTTTATCAAACTTAACTACTACTGTTTGATTTGAGAGCATTGCAGAGAGACAGTATCAGTGTGACCCGGGCAAGTGATGTTTCCCAACCTCCTGAGCCTCAGTTTCCTCATCCTACAGCCGCTTTGAACCGCGATCCTCAGATCTCAGCCTCCTGAGTAGCTAGGTTTCTGGTGTGAGACACCAGCGCCCGGCTTCTAATTGCATTTTTATTTTCTAAATTTTGGCATCAAAAAGTCTCAAGCCACAGATTAGCAATAATTAAATATGGGTCAGCGGTTTCAAGTAAAATTTTCTTCTCTTTGATTTTTAGTATTTTCTAATTTCTTACAAAAGCAAACACAACACAAGCATCCCATTAAGAAACTACCTCACAGATGTCAGCTTCAGCCCCTCCCCCCCCCCCCCGACCCCTCACCTCCCTTCCCAACCCCGGTAGAGCATGCTCAGTGGAAAAGCTGGCCAAGGGCAGGTCCACGTCCACTCAGCTCGGTGTCTCTGACAGGCTTACATCTTCTGTGTGTCCAATCCATCCTCTGCCCCAGTCAGAGTCTCAGCAGGAAGATAACATGTCCTGCTTCCCCAGAGGCTGGCGCATACTCATGAGTAGAGCAGGGAAGGAGACTGGAGCAAGTACACACAAAGCTGCTCTAGGCTGCATACTGCCAGCTTCTGGCGCCCCACTGAGTAAGAAACACCAATGTGCAGAGCTAGACCTCCATGGGGACGGTGGCTGTGTCAGTCAGTGGTTCACGGAACACCAGCAGCAGGCATTCACGAAGAGCACTTACCTCAATCCTAGCCCAGTTCTGCATGACCACGCAGCTAGGATCTCCGTTCTCATTAAACCCTTCAGGAAGAGGATGATAAAAATTAGAAAAAAAATGGAGGCCACTTGCCCTTGGCTGTAAAGTTTCACCAACCAAGGCCAGGCCAGACTTACGCTCTTCCACCTCCTGCTGCAGATATTCCAAAGCACGGGCAAATGTGGCACGCAGCTCTTCCAGTTCCTTGCTAGAGTCTATCAGAAACACACAGGAGACTTTACAAAGTTGCACAGCCTTGAATCCCACACTAAAAGGGCCTGAAGACCCACTGGGAGCTCGGCGTAGTGTGGAAGGCACAGCGCTGTCTCATGCAGAGGGGAGGGGAGGGGACAGCTGGACAGCAAGGGACAGAGATGAACGTTGAGCACAGGGGTGCCAGAGCACACAGCAGGGGCGTGGCGAGCAGCAGGCCGGCTGAAGGCCTCCTGCATGAAGCGGCAGAGTGTGCAGACACCAGCTAGTGTTTGGCTGGCTGGCTTTCAGGGGAGGGGAGGGGAGGGGAGGCAATCTTGCAGATATTCAGAGATCTAAAGAAACCAACAGTCTTATTTATAAGCAGGGCAGAAGAAGAGGTGAGGCCAGAGAAATTGGCAGAGGTAGAACTGAATATCCAATGTGAGGGCAGCATCTCCTTCCCCACAGCTGGACTTGGGAAAGCTAGAAACCTCATGGGGAGATGGGGCTGTGAAGGGGGTTGTGACATCTGGGGAACTGGGACATCACAGGCCCCTCAGTACCTTGTTTGAAGTCAACCCGCCTCCGCAGGTAATCTAGGTAGGTCTGCCAAATCTCCACGTAGTCTGTGGCCTGGATGAAGCCAGCACTCAAAGCTTTCTCAAAGGTTGCTGGAGTTTGGAGAAAAAAGTCAGGACTCACTCCATTCAGAGAGAAGCTCCTATAGTTACCAAACTCTGCAACTACAAAGCCCTACAGGACTTTAGTAAAATGGTCACAATAATGATCATAATAAATGCACCTGGGTTGGATCCCCAGCACCACACAAGTAATGACTGTAATATAACAGCGATAGGATGCAACAGGTGGAAGAAAAAGAGCAAAGCATCTAAAACCTAAGTTCCCTGTTCCAGAGATCACACTGTGTATTACACACATGCTGCAGTAAGGGTCCCTATCAAATGAATCTAGAGAAAAGACCCCAACTTCGAAAGTCACAATGAGAATCAAAATGTGACAAACTCCAGAAAACCAATTCTAAGCTTTCATCTACCATAAAGAGCCCTCTTTATCTTTTTTTTTTTTTTTTTTTTTTTTTGGGGGGGGGGGGGGGGGTCTGGTCGTGGGCCTGAACTCTGGGCCTGGGCACTGTCCCTCAGCTCTTCAGCTCAAGGCTGGCGCTCTACCACTTGAGCCACAGCGCCACTTCTGGCTTTTTTTTTTCTGCTTATGTGGTGCTGAGGAATCGAACCCAGGGCCTCATGCATGCAAGGCACGCGTTCTACCACTGAGCCACCTTCCCAGCCCCCTTTATCTTTAGTACTCAATATTTCAAATAAAAACTGGGTAATGTTGGTTACTGACTTCAATACAGTTCTCTCTCACTTAAAAGTAGATGAGCACAGTAGTGCACACCTGGAGTTCCAGCACTCAGGAAGCTGAGTCAGCTGCGCAACTGTGTCTCCCCCTCACCCCCACCCAAAAAAAAAAAAGCAGTTTAGACATTTTCCCACAAAAACATTCACACCAGAAATGTCTTGATGGTCAACTCCATGTCTCTCCATGGCCAAGAGGTACCGAGCCCACAGGGCAGCTGTCCAGGGGCAGTTTCTAACAGCGCGGCTGTGCACAGACAAAACCACGTCCTTCACTTTCAGCTGCCGGTCCTACGATACATAATTCCAGGGGAGAAGATAAAACTTCACTGGTAAGACATCCACATCAACGAGACATTGCCAGCAAAACCAGCTAAAGGAAATTTCTCCTTAAAATGTCTCTGGTGATCTAGTTTCTTTAAGGAAGAAAATGGCCAAGGGGTGGAGGAGAGATGGGGGGGGGCGGGCCCTCAGGTTAAAACCATCTTGATTAAAAAAGCCAGCCCTTGTGTGGGTCCTATTGCAGGCGTCTTTCCACAAACGTAGATCTCTCACACATCCACACTGAAATGTGCACAGTGCAATACGCCTTCTGCATTTTGCTCTAAAATAACAGGCAGGAAGGACTGACATGGATAGCAGCAGGAGCAGACTAAAGCCAACAATGCTCTTCAGCGTGGAAGAAGAGGCTCTACTTTACCTGCCTTTGTATGTTTACTGTGCTTAAAAATAACAACAACAACAAAAAGAATCTGTGATAAAGGCCTTGACTATAAGTCTATAAGCAAAATGTTTGTAGAGTTAGCAATCAATTTAAAATAACTTCAAATCAGAAGAAAACCCCAAGCAAGTTGGCAAAGAGGAGAAAAAGAGGCTGGAAGAAAAAGGAGAGACAGAAGGGCATTCTAAGGGATGTCCTTTAAAGAGATTCTAAGTTGGCAAGACCAAAATAAAAGCAGAGCAGTCATCTTACTAGGTACTGACTGTAACGGATCCATAAGTCTGGGACAAGGCAGTTTTCAACCAGGGCGCGCTCAAAGATCAACTGGATGCGAGCAGGGTCACCAGTTTTCATCTCAAAGTCAATGTACGATTGGTACTCTGCCAGCCTCGGGGCCTCTGCTTGCAACTGGAGCATAGAACAAGTGCACTCAAGTTAAGCTAAGTTACTTGATACTGTCAGAGCACAAGCATCTTCAAATCAAGTGAAGGTTGGCGAGAGGTGTGGACCCAAGATCGGCATCACCAAATCCCCGCTCGTACTACAACATGGCAGGCACAGCATTCTCTGATGAGCGCGCTTTGCCTAACTTACAGTAACTGTAACCCCTCTTCGTACATTACCTTTATGATAACAATTTAAAAATAAAAATAAAGTAAGAAGGCAAACCATCAACTTGGGAGGGGAGAGGGCTGTCATACAACCAAAAATAAGATTAAAACTCAGGACTCCCAAGAAGCAATTAGAAAAGAGACAAAAAACTTTTTTTTGTGTTGGTCATGGGGCTTGAACTCTGGGCCTGGGCGCTGTCCCTCAGCTCTTCAACTCGAGGCGAGCGCTCTACCGCTTGAACCACAGCACCACTTCTGGTTTTCTAGTGGTTTATTGGCAATAAGAGTCTCAAGGACTTTCCTGGCCAGGGCTGGCTTTGAATGGCAATCCTCAGATCTCAGCCTCCTGAGTAGCTAGGATTACAGGCGTGAGTCACCGGCGCCCGGCTAAGAGACAAAAAACTTTTATTACTTTTATAGACTAAGATTTCAGCAAGCACATCACACACACACACACACACACAAAAGCAATCCAACTGAACAGCTGTTCTGCCTCATTAATAAATAAAGAATACCCACATTAAAACTAGCACCTCCAACTCATCACACTGGCTAGAATTCAGGTCTGTCGATGGCAGGCGGGCGCGCCCTGGCCTGGCCACACTCAGCAGTGCTCAGAGCTCCACCACTTCCCAGCAAGGCTGTGATTGTCCATCTGTCTATCCAACCCCAGGAAGACAATGCTACTTATAAACAGCAGTAAAACTAAACCCATGAGTCTGTTATGTACAAGCTCAGCACCGAGCAAAATGGAACCATACGTCAACCGAGGCTAGCTCACAGTTGTGAAACTACAAAGAAAAGCCAGGGAAGAGAGGCATCCCGGGTACTGGCAGTGTTCTGCTCCTTAAGCTGGGGGGCAGGTGCAAGGATGTGCATTTATTTATTATTGGGAAGCACAGAATACTGTATTACATGTTTACACAGTCTGCACATTCACAGTACAACAAGCTTGCTGGAGGAGAGAAGTTTCTAGAAAGCAGCACACTCACCAGGGCTTCCTCATAGGGCTTGTATTTCTCCAGCTGCTGCAACGCTTTGTTATAGCTCTGGATCACTGACTCCGGAATGGCGTCTTCTGACCACTCTTCATACTCGGCAAACGTGGCCTCCATATCTGTTGAAAGACAGATGTGGCTCCTGTGGATCTGGCCATTGGGTTTTAACCAACCCAACATGGAAGCAGGGCCTCTGAGCTGCCAGCCCCTCCCACACCTGTGGTATGGCAGCTCTTACTAACCACATTCTGAGTTCTTCTGCCCAGCCTGACCTGGCCTTAGAACTCATCCATAAAGGGGGGGAGGGGGGAGGCTGGGAAGGGATGTGAAAGGTAAACAAAGGAGGAGGCTGCAATGCTTCGTAAGAAATGTACGCATTATCTTGCCCATGTAATTGTAACCCCTCTGTACAGTATGTTCACAAATAAAACAAAATTAAATTAAAAAAAAAGAACTCGTCCATAAACAAATACAGCACACCAGGCCCAGAAAGACCAGGTGCTTCAAGCTAGATCCGAATGCCTCACATTGGGGCCTTCCTAAGACTCTATCACTCTGCCAGGGGCTACTCTGTGGTCCTCACTGTGCAGCTGAGGACGTGGGGGTTGAGGGGGATCCCGTGCAGAGCGTCTCATCTGGGCATGGGAGGGGGCCCCACAGCGCAGCTCTGGACTCTGCAGCCAGAACTGCTGTCACCCAGCAAGTCCCACACAGCCACTTCCCCGTAACTCCCCATGAACTCACATCCAAACAAGCCATGACGAGAAGAGGGAGTAACGACTATGGGCAAACCGGGACCATGCCCTGGGGACACTCACACAGGAAGCCTGGCAAACTGTGCTTTCCAACCCCATCACCCACACAGGACAGACATGCATACATGAGAAACCCCACTGAACGGCCTACAGATATCCAACAACCAAACTCCTGTTCCACAGCATCCCTATTTCTCCTTACTGAGACCCTGGCTTCCCCTTTCCAACTATGTCTTAAAGTAGGAAAAGGACTCGAATGGGAGCCAGGCGCGGGGCTGTGGAGCCACCTGCCTGCCTGCCCTGCAGTGCTCTTGCGCATGAACAGCTGAAGGCTAATTCTTCCTAAGGACCCAATGGCACGGCCCAATGAGAGCACCAGCCCCACCCGCCGCACAGGACGCTGGACTCGGACCTGCGCTGGCACGGCTCAGAGCCACAAAGGGCCACTACTGACCCATCTGTCTCTTACCGTAGAGCGGGATCGCCAACTGTCGCCGGAAGAGACTGTGCACTTTCTCAAGCTGTGAATCAAAGGTTTGTTCCCGGTCAGAAGGGAAAAGGAAGCCAGCTATGGGCTAAAGAAGCAAATCAGTAGTAAATGACAAACTTTGGTTCTTTC
The DNA here is from genome assembly GCF_019054845.1 of Dipodomys spectabilis. Classification (NCBI taxonomy): domain Eukaryota; kingdom Metazoa; phylum Chordata; class Mammalia; order Rodentia; family Heteromyidae; genus Dipodomys; species Dipodomys spectabilis. The sequence goes on from NW_024871503.1 coordinate 462,839, forward strand.
TACTTCAGCAAAAGCTGAACTAATTTTCAACTCAGCCAAAAAAAAAGAAGAAAACAACAGCCATACATCATGTGGGAGGGAGGTATCCTGACAGACGCTGGAGGACACTGAAAGAAATGCCACCTGTGACCTTAGGGCTCCTGACAGGGAGCAGCAGAGTGAAAAACACACAGATAAACACTGCAGCCACAGAAGCATGCAGCAGGATGTGAAGCACTCTCTGCTGGCTTGGGGGGAAGGAAGAGGGGTGCTATGGAAGGAGAAAGCCTCCTGCAAGAGCAAGGAGTTGGGAGCAGCTGGGGGGCTCAGTGACTTCCATGTGAAGAATGGCGTAAGTGGCAGCAAATGCAATGTGTGAGGCAGCTGATACAGGGCAGACACCTGGGACCTCAGCACTCCGGAGTTCCAAGACAGCTTGAACTACAAAGGGAGATCTTGTCTCAAAACACAAAAAGCAACAACAAACAGGTTTAAGGGAGTCCACCCTGGGGTTACAAAGGTTGGACAGAGGTGCTAGCTCTGATACCGCTATCCAGGTTCACTGAAGGCTCTACAGTCTTCTGGACAGAGATGTGATCAAGAAGCTACAGGTAGCTGGATGCTAGTGCCTATGCCTGTAATCCCAACTACTCAGGAAACTGAAATCTGAGGTCTGTGGTCTGAAGCTAGCCCAGGCAGGAAACTGTCAGACTTAACTCCAATTAACCATACCACCACCACCACCCCCAAAAAAAGACCAGATATAGAGCTGTGGCTCAAGTTGGTAGAGTACCAGCCTTAAGCAAAAGAGCTCAGAGACTGAGCCCAGGCTCTGTCTTCAAGCCCCAGAACTTGCAAAAAAAAAAAAAAGCAGCAGTACTAGCGTCACTGGAATGGCTGTGGGTGAACTGTGTAATTTCTCAGGCTTTACAATCTGTGTGCCTCCCTTGGGGAAGGGAACCAGGGCAAACATGCCCTTCACAGCTGCTCCACACCTCCCAGCCGGGTGCCGGTCTCACTGCATTTTTTTTTAGCCTGAGGCACTTTGAATATAAGCCACAGCACAGGAGATCCAAAACAATTTTTTTTCATGGGTGATTTTGGATTTATGAGCGTTTTGGATATCAATTTTCAGACTAGGAATGCTCAATCTATAATGAAATAGTAAAGGGATCCTCTGTGTACCAATGCACACTGAACATTTGTACATTGATTAGAAAGAGGACAGATCGGTAAAATTCTACACATCTCATACACAAACACATGCACTCACACTTAAAGAAACATGTGTGTACCTGTATCCACTCATGTACCTATATCTATGTGCACACCTACAGGCACACCTAGGTTCTAGGATGCCCACTTGGAACCATGTAACCAAGGCAGGAGTGTTTTAAAACAGCAGAAAAAAGGCCATCATCTACTCTTAAGGCAAAGATTTCCTTCTTGTTACTCCACGGAGATCACTGATTGTATTTATTTACTGGCCATCCTTTAATGGACTATCCAGTTAGCTAAGCTAACCCAAGACCCATCTTGGTCATCTGTTTCAAAATAGCACTTCCAGACACTACCACAATGGCCCCTCAGCACACAAAGGCAGGCTTGGAGGCAGAGGCATGGCACTTACCCGAGCAGCTTCCACGATGGCGCTTTCAAACTCTCGATAAGCCTCCCAGATGGCCAGCCCCTTGGTCATGTGCAAACCAACAGACGACAGAGCTCTTTCAAACACAGAGCGAACTTTCTCAAGGCCACCTTTCTGACCAATGCCACCAACTGAGTACTGGCCATACTCTAGCCAAATGTTAGGACCTAAGAATGAGAAGCACAGTGTAAGTTCTAGACATAACGTAGTACCCAAAAGAGCATCAACAGCCAGCTACCCAATTGGCTATATTAACGCACTAAAGCCAAGTATGTTTATTCTCATACAGGCAGGTCCCTCATGCCTGTAATCCCTCCTACCCAGAGAGCAGGGCCATCAAGGGCTGCAGAGAAGAGGTCAAACCACACAAAAAGTGCACTTGAGCCCCACTCCAGCCAGTCAGCCGGGTCTTATTTTGTCCTGTATTATAAGATATGAGGTAGAGAAACTAGATGAAATAAGAACTTCTCTGTGCTATTTTTGAAACTTCCTATGAAACTACAATCATTCCCAGACCTCTCCTTTGAGAGGTCTCAATTGAGCAGAGACTGAAAACCTTGGAAAGCTGAACTTCAATCATTCTAACTACAAGGCTAAGGCTCTGCTTTCTGAGACTGGCGAAGATGAGGCAGTGAGCGCCAGGCCTGGGCTGGCGTCTGAGAACTCACAGATGTAGTCCTGCACGGCTCTCTCGAACAGCTGGTACACGTGCTCGCGGTCCTGGCCATCCGCTGCCATGCTGACTTCGTCCTGCAGCCACTCCAGCCAGAGCTCTAGGAGACAGGGGCGCCTGCATCACACCGCCCTCCCCAGAGGGCAGCGGAGGGTGGGCTTACCACACACAGCCTGGCACCAACACCTCGTCCATTTCTGCACAACCTCCACCCAGACACACAAACAAGCACACAGGCTTATGCTTCCAAGTAGCATGAAATCGCTGAAACCCCACAGCCCACACCTGTGCTGCACTGAGTTTTTGCACAGTTTACCTATGCATCTGCACATTCAACCTTTACCTGCAAGCTATCTTAAGAGCTGCAAGCGATCGCTAACACCACCAGTATAGCAGGAGACAGAATCCATCTAAGGCATTGCTACCTGCAGCAGGTACTAGGTGTGTGCACTAGAGCACTCAACCTGCTCTGTCATGACTACTGTCATCCTCACATTACTCAAGGACAACTGAGTCAGACTGCAGCCATGAGGAGCTGAGGGTCTCAGAGCTGGTGAGGGAGGGAGGAGCGAACCTGTGCAGTGCCCCTGAAATCAGTAGCTGTACCTTGCAGGAGAAGGGAGGGGACAGACCCAGCTGGCCCAAAGCAGGGTTTTCCACCTCCTGCTCCAGACACCACTTACGAATATTTGTGAATATGGCTGTGTCCGGCAATCCCAGCTCCTTGGGAAGTGGGCACAGGGAAGGTCACTGGCAGGGCTGCCATACGCAAAAAGTTAGCAAGACCCCATCTCAACAAAAGAGCTGGGCATGGTGGCACATACCCATCATCCTAGCTAAGTGGGAGGTGTAGGTGGGAGGATCTAGGCCAATTAAAGAAAAAAAAAAAAAAGCCAAAGTGGTAGTGTGCCTCAAGCAATAGAGTGCCATCCTTGAGCACAGAAAGGGTCAGGGCAGAGCCCAGGCCCTGAGTTCAAGTCCCAGGACCAGTAAAAATAATAATAATAATAATAGTGAAAAGTAATTAAAGCAAAAATGGCTGATACCTTCAAAAATAAAATAACTAGAATGTTGCCCAAGTGCAAGGATGTTCTAATAAGCAAATATGTCAAAATGACCTGGGCACACAGATACCGGGGCTCAACGAAGGGATGGAACATTTGCATTCAACTGGGTAAAAGTTCAACCGTATTTACAATGCACGGGTGCTGAGTACGGACTAAGTACACACACAGCCCTCACTAACACTGAATAGAAAAACACTGCGTCACGGCATTCCATAAATACATCAGGACTGACCATGTGGCCATAAAACTAGCAGGGGACAAGGTCAGCAGCTGCCTGGGTGAGGGCGCTGTCCTCCTTTGGGGAGCGCCCACAGCCGGCACTAGGCAGGGCCCACCCCGCCAGGCCAGGAGGGCAGCCTTACCTTCAGTCAGGGGGAAGAGCTCGCTCATCTTCTGGCGGGCCGCCCTCACTTTGTCCAGCTCCCCCTCCAGCCGGAGCACCTTGATGAGGTCCACGTGGCAGTTGTAGTCGTAGACATTGATGGACAGCTGGAGGAAAGCAACCCCAGTGGAACTGTACATGTCAGCCTCAGAGCAACAGCCCTTGTCCCCTCTGCTGACAATGCACCCGCCTGCTACGAATCAGATAAACACGGTCATGCCGCCACTGCCACAGAGCACAAGGTCAGCACAATGCTCCCTCTGTGTCTTTCAACTCCTGCCAGGAACCACCTGGGTCCTCTAAGTAAAGGAGAGGTTGATTCCAATAAAACAACCAAGTGTGCGTCCTCAGGCACTTGGCCAGCCTTCCAAGCCTCCATTTCCTCCTCTATATATTGGAGATATGCCTCTTTTCTAGCCCTGAAGAGCTTGTGAGAAATTAATATTTAAAACGTAACAGCACTATAAGACCTCTTACTTTACTAAACAAAGAATGAAAATCCCCTTTAAAGAAATAAGAATGGCAAAAGTGGTGCCTCATACCTGTAGTAATCCTAGCTACTCAGGAGGTAGAGGTAAGAGGATCACAGTCCAAAGCCCTCTCTTTTGCAAAGGCAAAACAAGATAGTAGCTTGGCACAAGCAAGTCGAAGGTCCTGAGTTCAAACCCCAATACTGCAACACCTTAGTATATTGGTTTAAAGGTACATGACTATGGCCATCCTGGCAGCAACTACCATTTTGCCTACACCAAGTAACCAGGGCACACATCCCCCGTGCCACAAGCCAGCACATTGTGCCAGCACTGACGCCTGAGCCTGGCCATGTTATCACACAACTCATTTACACAATCATGAAACCTCACCTCACACTCAAAGGCTTGGGCAGTTAGGTCCACAGTAAAAGGACAAAGACATCCATGCAAGCACTGGTTATAAAGAGGGCAACACAGCCGCATTAGCATCACATACAGTGACTTCAAAGCAAAGACTAGCAGACAAAGGGAATCATGTGGTGACCACAGGGGCGATCTACCAAGAAGACGTCACCAACCACTACACCTCCCAGGACACAAAGACAATCCAGAGAGCTGAAGGAGGAGACACAGCTTGGGAGCTGTAACATCTCTCCAGCAACTACTGGACAGAAATCATCCCGAATCTAGAACCCAGTACCATCAAATAGCATGACCCACCTTGTACACACAGAACGCTTCACCTAACAAGAACAGAACACGGATTTTTTTTTCAGGTGCGCGTGGAGCAGGCCTTGAGACCGAATCCTAGGCCATGGCACAAACCTCCATATCACAAGAAGAAATGATACCATATAGCCCACAATGGAATCCAACTGGAAAGCAATACAGTAGGAAAACCTCCAAACATTCAGAAATGAAGCAATGCACTTCCAAATAATGTACAGAGCCACAGTGATGTCCCAAAGGAAATTTAAAATTACACAAAACTGAATGAAAACTACAGCAAATTGAAATCAATGGGAGGCAGCAAAAACAACACAGAACAGCAAACACTGTGAGAACTAAAGCCAGCACATAAATGTACAAAAGCAAGTGAGACTCATTCCAGGCTTGCAAAACAAACCCATTATTTGAAAACCAATCACGGTAATTCACTGTAGCAGCTGCCAAAGCAGACAAGCTATAGTATCAATGATGCCAAAAATGCACCTGACAAGAGCCCTCTGCAAGGCAGGACCAGCTGGGAACTATCTTAACCTGAGAACAAAAAATTAAGACCTGCAGCCAACATCTTTATAATGGGAAAAGGATTACTTCTCTCCTAAAACCAGGAACAAGACAAGAATGTCCACTCGACACTTTTTTCAAGAGTTCTACAAATTCTAAACCAAGAAATAAAAGATACACGGGTGTAAAGAAGAAAGAAAAATGTCCTGATTGGTAGGTGACATGACCAATAAATAGAAAAGCCCAAACAAGAAACCCTCCAAAAACAAGTGAGTTATAAGCAAAGTCACAGAACACAAGTAAACACACAAAGCAACAATTAACATGCAGACACTAAAACCACAATACCATTTACAATCATTCCAAAAAGCCAAACCCTTCAATAGAAACCTAAGATGTAACAGAACCCATGTGCTGAAAGTAATCAACAGATGAGAGAAATCACAGATGTTAACAACATGGAGAAAAGTTCCGTGCTCAAGGATAGAAACACTGAACAGAGCCCAAAAGTAATTCTCAGGCTGGGGATGGAAGCTGGGTGGTAGAGCACACACTCAGCCTGTGGTGTGTGATACCTGCATTCAACACCCAGCAACACCCAGAAAAAAAAAAAAGATTAAATGCTTCTCCAGTTGATATAAAACCCCAAGCACAATCCCAACAAGCTCATTTTGCAGACAAGTTCATTCTAAAATGCAGTTGGAATAGCCCAGACTTAGAGCTGCTACTGGTCTGGAAGAAATCAATTGCTAAGAATCATTCTACTGCCACTAATACTTCCCAGGCAGCCACAGAGACCCACAAGGTGTGACACTGGCAGAAAGCCACCCAAACAAGCATACACAATTCTTGATAAAGATGCAAATGTACTTGAATGAAGAGTCTTTTCGGCAAAAAGACCCTAGAGTAATTAGATACTTAGCTACAGGTAAAAAATAAACTTTAGCCGGGCACTGGTGGCTCATGTCTATAATTCAACATTAAGAAGGAGGACCTCAAGTTGGAAGCCAGCAAGGGCTATACACAGTGGAAGAGGGAAGGAAGGAAGAGAGGAGGAAGGAAGAGGGAAGGAGGGAAGAAGGGAGGGAGGGAGGGAGGAGGGAGGGAGGGCTCAGAGCACCTTTAATCCTAGCAGTCGGAATTGGAAAGCTCCCAGCTGCCTTTCAAAGATGACTGGTTAAGCAGAGAATGAGCTGACAATACACTAAAGAACCAGGGAAGCACAGGGGAAAAGCACATCCCAAAAGGCAACAGACACCTGTTAGATTCAGCGCCCAAGTTATTCCTGAACCGCAAGGTGGTTTCACATCAGAAAAGCAAGCAGTGTCATGTTCCACTCTAGCAGACGAAGGAACAATGTGGTGATCTCAATGAAGAAAAGGCATTTGGTACAAATGACTGTTCATGATTTTAAATGTTTTAATTTTAAAACACACCTGAAGGGAAAAGTATCAAGTGGGACAATTTGTCCTGTAAGTTAGCCAGCCTCAAGCTGGGCACCAGTGGCTCACATTTCTAACCCTAGCTGCTCAGAGGCTGACAGCTGGAGGTCAGCTCCACAAACCACCCAGAGATGAGCAGCAGCAGCCACAGCCCCGACAGGGCCAGGTCTATCTGGAAGTCCCATCAGGAGGCTTCAACAGAAGGGCAGCGAGGGACAGGATGGAGTGGAAGAGAGGCTGAGAACATCAAACTGAAAAACCTCTAGCTAGACCCAAGACAAACAGGGTAAGGCTGTAGGCTCTCAGTTCTCTTTCACGTGCTGCGTGACACCCGGTGAAATCATCTTTGAGATCCATCCCACCCCAGTGAGTGCACGTGTAGCTGAGGTAGAGCAGACAACTGGGCACCAAGCTAGAACTCTGCTCTGACCCAGGCCCACCCCAGGACTCCAGCCTCCCTTCCTTCTAGAACAGGGGATCCTGTTTCCTCTACCTCACAGAACAGTGAGCTCATCCAAAAGCCCAGGCTAGCAGCCTGAAGAAACGATTTCAGTTAGGGCAGGGGCACAGTCTGGCACCCCACGCCATCCTGTATTTGCACATGCCCTGATAGAAATGGTAACCAGCAGGCTGCCCCAGACAATCAGACCAGATGAGAGGCGGGACAAACTATGCCCAATTGTCCTGCCACCCAAATGTGCTGTGGTGACCCCAACCCCTCCCCCACCTGCCTCAGAAAGTGCATAGACACACAAGAGATACAGAAGATTCTGTCAAGGGATTTTACATTTTACTTCTGTACTCTCTCCCAAGAGCTGCAGAGGCACACCAGGTGGGGGGGTGCTCTGCTCCATTTTTATTCTAACCTGGGAGTGACCTTGTCCCTTCTCCTTGTTGCTAAGGAGCTCATCTTTTCTTTACAATTGGCTACCAGGGGCATGAGATAATACAAGGAAGTTAGGAAGCACTGTAACCATCAGTGAAAGGTTCCTAACTGGGGCAGCAGGAGGGCGGGGCTGTCCTTTTTGGAGGCAAAGGCTGAACTGGCAACAGTTGAAGGAGGTTGGTAAAGTCAGTGGAAAGCTCCCACTCTCGGAGGGGGGAGGAGGGTCAATTCTTTAACTCCACGGACAAAGATTTATATACCAGGCATGACTGGCTGGTCACCAACACCACACTTAGGGGAACTTTTTTTTTTTTTAAGAGCACATTTTAGGCTTCTGGTTCTCTGGCTTCCAAGTGGCTCTGAGGCACCAGCAGGTGTCTAGAGAGAGGAAAGGAGGGAGGTCAATCTCCAATTGGGAATTCCTCCCTGATTCTTGACCAAATTCAACAGTTGGGGTAACAAATCGCTCTCTTCATCCCTTCAGGACCGAGTAAAGGTGGACACGAGGACCCTGGCCATGCCTGTATAAGCACGGTCATCTCTTTATTGGCCACGGTATCCTCATAGGAATTTACCAACTTCCGACGAGGTCTCTAGATTGTTTCCACGGGAGGTTAATACCGCTGCCACCTTCAAAAAGTGCAAGCTGAGAATCCACGCTACCAGCAGGTGCCAAGCACAGGGTTAGATTTACGACCTCATTCCGCAGGGATGAGGAAGCCACGGCTCAGTGAAGGTCAGAAACGTGCCCCAAGAGCGAATGAATCAGCTAGCAAACCATCCATCCACCTTCGGCTACGGAAACCCTGACCTTTCCGTTTCTCTCTCTCTCTCTCCCTCAGTCTCCTTTCCTGCCACGCCATTATTTGATCAGCGTCCTTGTGCCTAACGAGGAAAACAAATCCCTCACGAATGTCAGACTTTTATTCATTTCGACTGTTCGGACACGGTGTGCTGAAGGGTGGGAACTCTGGGGGGTGGGGGGGAAGTAGTTAGTGAGGCCCCCCCCCCCATCTCAGCAGATGCAACAGTGGGCGTGGTGAGGACACTCTACAGATCCCAAGAGAGGCCAGGGACAGCAGGGTCGCAGTTCGGATCCAGCCCTGAAAACCTGAGGCCTTAACTCCGGACCTGCTGCGGGCGCGGCCCGCGTGGGGAGCGCCCGCCCCGCAAGCGCGCGGACACCCGTGTGCCCCCCCCCCGCGCCCACCTGCTCCTCCAGCCTCTCGATCTCCAGCTGGTTCTTCTCCTCCTCTTCCTCCAACTCCCACTCCCCGGGAGAGTTCTCCCCGTCGCCATCGCTCTCGCTCTCGCCTTCCTCCGGCTCGTCCCAGGCCAGCTCCAGCGTCATCAGGTCGCTTCTCTTCCTGGCCGCCTTCGCTTCGTTCACGTCCTCCTCCTCCTCCTCGGCCTCGGGCTCAGCCTTAGGCTCGGCCTCGGGCTCCGCAGCGGCGGTAGCATGGGCCGCCGTCGCCATCTTGCGTCTACAGCGACTGCCAGGGTCCTTCCCCTTCCAGCGAGGACCCGCGGACGGCAGGCTGCCCGCGGCGCGCGCCTGACCCAAAACCCGCCCCCGACGCCCGGAGGGAGGCCGGAGATCGGCTCACTGGGAAATCACCAATGTCACGCGGTCCCTAATATGTTTACATACTTCGAAAGGCCTCAGTCAGGGGGGAAAAATAGCTCCTTAACACAGCGTGTGTTCAGGCACAGCCTCGGACAGAGGTCGGGTCTTTGCACCGGAAGTGGAGGCCAAAAGAGGAAGTCGTGCAGTAAACGGGATGTCTGCAGGAAAGGGCTTTACGCCATCTTGGGAAGGTCAACGTGATTCTTGGAAAACAACGTACAGAGGCCTGCAGGGGCCTTAAGTGTGTGGTTCCGTTTCCCAGCTACCGAGCTCCCGTAGACGGAGCAAAGTGCAAGTCCCCGGGGAAGGAGCGAACGCTCGAGTCCTGGGAAAACGCTGCTTCCCGATCGGCTGCCTCTGCAGTTGCTACCTAGACGTCCAGCGCACGCAGTTTCCCCGGCTTTATGGGACCATATTCCCAGGCGAATACTGTCCTCAATGATACTACGTAAGCCTTGCTTTAGGAATTCGTGACGTCGTGCGTTGACGCGCACGTTTCCTAAATGGCTTGCGGCTGCCTGTTGAAGAATGACTCCAGACCAGGGCATGCAAAACAAATCGCTGCTACAACAAGAAGCATGGCGCTCGCTTTCTCGGTTATTGTTTTGGTGGGAAAGCATCGTGGCGTCGGCCTCCTGCCTTCCTCCCTCGGCCGCGGGGTTGTGTCCGCTTTGCCTCCCGCGGGCCCCGGGAGGCCGGTGGGGGCCGTGTTTGCTCCGCGGGTGAACCCTCGCCGGGTCCGACCTCCGCTCTCAACTCCAGCTTCCACCACTGCAAAGTCGTCACGAAAGGCGGCCCCGGCATTTCAGGCCTAGCGGACGCGACCCCGGGTCCTGCGGCTCCCAGGCAGGACCCAACGCGCAGGACAAACCCTCCCGCCCTTTGAAGACTGTCCCGCTCGGCGCCCCCCCCCCCCCCCGCCACGCCACGCGTGGGGGCGTGGTCAAGGCCGGACCCGAAGGCACGCAGCCCTGAGGCCAGAGTGCGCAGGCGCAGCGCTCCGGTGACGTCAGAGAGACTCGCCGGTCCGCCCCTCCCGACGAGGTCGCTCGAAACTGACGACGCAGGTGCGGGCCGGCAAGATGGCGGCGGCGGGAGCGGGCCGGCTGCGGCGGGCGGCGTCCGCGCTGCTGCTCCGCAGTCCGCGCCTGCCGACCCGAGAGCTCTCCGCTCCGGCCCGGCTGTATCACAAGAAGGTACGGGCAGGCCAGGGGTGCGCGGGACGCTGAGGCGGCCAGACCCCGGGCGGGCCCCTGGGCCGGGAGAGGCGGCCGGCTCCCCCCGGTCCCCGGTGCCCGCATAACGGCGACCGCAGACGCGGGCGGCGAGCGCCGCCGGCCCTGCCGCCGTCCGCCGCCCGGTGGTGCTGACTCGGGACCCGCTGGCCGCCAGGGGGGAGGTCCCGTGACACTTGTCACCCCGGGTCCGGCGACCTTCGCCGCCGCCACCGCCCCGCGGCCCCGGCGAAGTGAGCCGGGCCGGCCACGCCGCCTCCCTAGGCCTGTCTGCCCTCCCCCCCGTGTGAAAGCGGGGTTCAGCCGCTCCTGGGCCTGTTCCCCATCCCCCCCCTGTGAAAGCGGGGTTCAGCCACGGCCACCACCCCCCCCCCCAGGCCTATCCCGGACCTCCGTGTGAAAATTGAGTCCGGCTGTCTGTCCCCTGCAAGAGATACGGCGCGGTGCCCGTCACACTCTTAGCCCCTTGTGGAAGCCCTTTTGTGGCAATGTGATCGTTTTAGGAGCGCAGAGCCCCCGAGAGGATTCAGACACACCAACAACAGGCATAAAGTTTGGATTTTCCTCTTGTTTGCGGGGGTGGGGGGGGGGGTGGGGAGGGGGGGGGAACAAGAGTGATAGGTAGTTTGTGGCCCCTTGCCTACCGGGGCCGTTAAAGTCAATAGATGGGGAAATCCACTTGGGCAGCAGTTAAAAATGAAGTGAATCAGCTATTAGTAAAAACTACAGGGTTGGGAAGGTGGCTCAGTGGTGGAGCGCTTGCCTAGCATGCATGAAGCCCTGGGTTCTATTCCTCCGCACCACATACACAGAAAAGTTGGAAGTGGCTCAAGTGGTAGCGTGCCAGCCTTGAGCAAAAGAAGCTCAGGGACAGTGCCCAGGCCCTGAGCTCAAACCCCAGGACTGGCAAAAAAAACGACAACAACTACAGATAGCACATTGTAAGTGCCTAAGAGAGGCTGATCTGTGGTCAGTTGGGGAGAGGGAAGCTCACTTCTGATAGATGGGCAAACCCCAGGGTTATTAGAGCCTTGCCTGTGTCTGTTTTCATGGTGTTTATTCAGTGCTGGCTGTTGTTGACCTGACAACGCCAAGGGAACCTGGACTTCCAGGCTTTGAACACCAGGGGGCGCTGCAATGCAGCAGTGGTGCTGTTTGTTTTCAGAGCCTGATTGCCTAGAATTGCTTGTTTTGTAACAGTCACCTTGAAGCTTCTAAGAAAGCCTTCTGTTCCTGGGACATACTGACTCATGGGATTCTTTAGATAATCATTCTTTTCTGAGAATGGATTTGATCTGGAAATAACACAAATGGTGTTGGAGCCAAATCTGGTGAGGTAGGTGTTTTTTAAAAAGTCAAGTGATTGTTTCTGGTTGACAGCTCTGAACCATAACACAAATGGTGTTGGAGCCAAATCTGGTGAGGTAGGTGTTTTTTAAAAAGTCAAGTGATTGTTTCTGGTTGACAGCTCTGAACCGAGACAGGCTTTCCCTGATGGTTTGAGGATTTGTTTTGGCCCTGATCTCAAGAAGCGCCTCCAGTCTCTGAAGTAGTTGGAGGAGTCCAGAAAGAGTTAGGGGTCACCACGGTTCTCTGCCATGAATGTAGGCCTCCCTGCCCTGCCAAGTTCAGGGTGTTGACTTCAAGGAAAGCCAGAGTGGTAATCATGAATTCTCTTCACCCCGTGGTTTCAGGTTGTGGATCATTATGAAAACCCTAGAAATGTGGGCTCCCTGGACAAGACATCTAAAAATGTCGGCACAGGCTTGGTGGGTGCTCCGGCATGTGGAGACGTCATGAAATTACAGGTGCAGCCCATTCATCTGTTTTATCTTCAGTGGTGGTAACAGTGGTCCCTCTCCCACCCAGTGCTTCCTAATGGTCTTGCACGTAAAGCATTTCACTCCATCTCCCAGCTCTGTTCCCCTGAAGTGGAATGAGTCAGTGTAAGATACTAGCCTCAGTACCAAGGCCCAGCTCTGTGCTGGCTTCCCAGTTTCAATTCCTCCTTCAAAGGAAATCTCCAAATGGAACAAGATAAAACAGGACCTCTCTCAGACTTGAAGTGATTGAAGGTAGAGAAGAGTGGTTTGTGTAAGCCAGAACTGTATATGCACAGTCTCCTTTATGGTATGTGGGCAGCTCACCAGAGGAGGTCCTTGTACCTACTTTGGACAATAGAAATAGGGCAGAAGTGCAGTTTGGTGCCCAAGAGAAAAGAACTCACCAGAGCCCTTGCTTGCAGGCTCTCGCAGTTTGCCGCAGCAGCTATGAGGAGACCTCCTCAGAATTCACCCAAACAGCAACGGGGCCACAATCAGAACAGGGGGTGGGGAGGGGCCATGTTATTTTCCAGCTGATCTTACCTCTGTGGTTCTAGGTTTCATTTCTCATCACTGAGCTCTTTAGAGAAAGCAACAGAATTGAATGCGTACTTTATAGTGGGAACAGCCAGCCTAGAACTCATATGGGTGTGCCCATATGTGTGCCAGGCTCCTGGCTTCCAGGAGGCAGCCCCAGGAACAACCACTCAACGTGTATCTCTCTTCTAGATTCCCCTTAACGCTTGTCTGTCTTCTAGATTCAAGTGGATGAAGACGGCAAGATTGTGGATGCCAGGTTTAAAACATTTGGCTGCGGTTCTGCAATTGCCTCCAGCTCCTTAGCCACAGAATGGGTGAAAGGGAAGACGGTAAGGTTATTCATGAGGATGATGGAGCTAAATGGCCTTCTTGGCAGTCTCACTGCCTCTCAGAGAGGCTTGTGAGAAAAACACCAACCTAAAAGGTCGAGGCAGGAGGACTGTAAGTTGAAAGCCAACTCAGGCTCCACAGCAAGATCCTCTCTCAAAAAAGAAAAATAGGAGCCAGGCACCAGTGGTTCACACCTGTAATCCTAGCTACTCAGGAGGCTGAGATCTGAGGATCACAGTTCGAAGCCAGCTGAGGTAGGAAAGTTAGTGAGACTCTTATCTCCAATAAACCACCAGAAAACCACAAGTGGTGCTATGGCTCAAAGTGGAAGAGTCGGGGCTGGGAAGGTGGCTCAGTGGTGGAGCACTTGCCTTGCATGCATGAGGCCCTGGGTTCGATTCCTCAGCACCACGTAAGCAAAAAGAAAAAAGCTGGAAGTGGCACTGTGGCTCAAGTGGTAGAGCGCTAGCTTTGAGCTGAAGAGCCGAGGGACAGCTCCTAGGCCTAGAGTTCAAGCCCCACGACCCAACCCAAAAAAAAAAAGTGGAAGAGCCTTGAGCAAAAGAGCTCAGGGACAGTGCCCAGGCCCTGAGTTCAAGCTCCACAACCAACAAAAGGAAAATAGTAACCATGACTTCTTCAAAATACTGTTTAAAACATTTTAATTTCTCCCTACTCAGATGAGTTATGTCTTTCCCCTTTAAAAGTTTTTGGGTTTTTTTACCCAGGTGTTGATGCTGTTTCTCACATCAGAATTATGGACCAGCTTGATGTTGTTTCTCACATCAGAATTATGGACCAGCTTGTTAGGTGTTGCTGCAGCTTTTGATTGGTCATTTTCATTTGTTCAGGGGTTGGACAGTGTTTTACCAATTACACAGGAAAAAGATCCTTGCATGTCCCTCTGACAAAACAGAATAGAAAAGAAACCCTGGCATTCTTTAAGTTGTTGATGTTCTTGAAGTTTCTCAAGAGTCCAAGTGTGGCCCTCGAGAGAGAAAGCCTCCCCCAAGGGCTCCTCTTCCCTGTCTCTTCCCCCTATCCAACAGGTGGAGGAAGCCTTGACCATCAAAAACACGGATATCGCCAAGGAGCTCTGCCTGCCCCCCGTGAAACTGCACTGCTCCAGTGAGTGCCCCCCCCCCCCAGCCGCCAGTAACACAAATCACAGGGTCCTTGTAGTTATGTGGCGTTTGTAACCCGTATCACCGGGAGAGAAGTCAGTCTTGATAGCCATCTGCAGGGTAGAGCCCCGTGGTATCAAGCCAGGGACGCATAGAGTCCTGCTGGGAGGGGGGTGTGCCAACTGACTAGATGATATCCCCTGGGAGGCTTGGCGGTGGCCTATGACCCCCCCCCCCATGGGGGGTGGAGGAGCAGGTGTTCAGGTAAAGGCACTGTATCACACAGCTGATAAGTAGGGGAGGCAACAAGCCCAGCATGGACATGACTCCACGTCCCCACAGCTGACGAGAACTGGCTTTTCTTCCATTCCTGCTCAAGATCCTTTCCCTGTCCCAGCAGGAAAAGCAGGACCATCTGGTTGTTAGGAGAGACAGTATTATATCCCAAGATACAGAACTAGCCAGAACCCCAGCCCCAGCCTGTGCCCCCAAAGCCACCCAGCCAGGTTAGGCCCTGGCACAGGTGTACCTCCAAGTGGAACAAGATAAAACAGGAGGTTCACAAGAAACCTCCCTGGGCCACACCCCTAGAATCTAAGCCTAGGCTGTCTTCTGTTCCTTTCAGTGCTGGCAGAAGATGCAATCAAAGCTGCCTTGGCTGATTACAAACTGAAACAGGAAGGCCAAGGAGAGACAGAGAAGAAGTGAGCGGGTGGGGCTCCGGCCAGTCAGGCAGCCACACCCCACCCTGCACACCCACCTAGACGGGCATTCACCCAGATGCCCTCGGAAGCTGAGACGCACACAGTATCTGCCATTCACATTGTCACTGATGCTAGCAAAATACACTCTCAATTATTCTGAATCCCATGGTTTCTTTCAGCATATTCGGATGGCCTTAATGCACTTGGTGTATATTTTGAATTCTGTATATGGGTTCAGAACTAGAATCAGTACTGGAGTCATAAATTTTGATAACCTGAAAAGTGCATAAATATTTAATCTAACCTCAGTCTATTTGAGGGAAGATTATCAGCAGAATGCCTTGGTTTGATTGTTTGATAGGACTAGTTGTACATAGAGCAGATCTGCATATATATATATACACACACACACATATATATATATAATAATAAAAGAATGTAATGTAAGATGGCGGCTTCTGTCTCTTGCCCCCCTCACTCACCTCCAAGTGCTGCCCGCCCTCCCCTCCCCCCAGGTGAACCTGGCGACCTGCGTGGCTTTCCATGAGGATTTTCACACCGATGGCGAAAGGCAGAGGTCACTGCGCACTCCACTGGAGTCCTGAAGGTTTTTGTTGTCATTTCACCAGTGTGTGTGAGATCTCCAAAACACTGGCTGAGATGATGCCACAAACCTGGGGACCAAACACCAGGAGTCCTTAGAGGATGGGGAATGCAGAGGCACAGGCCCTGGGCTTTGCCTTGGTCTGGGTGGGTGGTGGTGCTACCCCAACTTCAGAGAGCCTCCTGGGTTTGGTGCAGTTGCAGGTGAGCCAAGCCGCCACAAAGAGGAAGCAATCTGTTCTCCTGCTACATACACAGTGCCCAAGAAAATTTTGTTGTTGTGGTTTGGTTTTTGTTTTGTTTTTGTCAGTCACGGGGCTTGAACTCTGGGCCTGGGTGCTGTCCCTCAGCTCTTCAGCTCAAGGCTAGCGCTCTACTTGAGCCACAGTGCCACTCCCGGTTTTCTGGGTGTTAATTGGAGATAAGAGTCTCAGGGACTTTCCTGCCCAGGCTGGCTTTGAACTGTGATCCTCAGATCTCAGCCTCCTGAGTAGCTAGGATTACGGGCATGAGCCACCAGCACCTGGCCCAAGGAAGTTGCTTAACCTTCATGGCTGCCTCTGGCCTACAACCATGTGTTCTATGGTAACTCGGCCTGCAAAAGCCCCTAGCATTCCAAGCTCCCACATCAAATCTCACCAAAGGAGGCCATTTCCCAGTGAAAAAACCATAGTGAACCTCAAAAGTATGTTTGTGTGTTCTGGCAGTGGCTTTTTTGTTCAAGCACAAGCTTCTAAAATATACCTCCTTTGTTTAAAAAATACTTTTTTTTTCCTTAATGCTCTGAGTGCTGGTTGAAAAACACCAGACTTCAAAGGCCGCTGTCCCCAGTGTGGGGGACCACAGACCAAGGCAGCTCAGAATCTCAAATTAGAAGCTTGGGTGGACCCATGGCAAATGGTCCCGCGTGGTGTCTGCTTTGTAATTCACGGGCCGGCCTCCACACTGGGCCCATCCCGTGACGTGTGGCAGCACCGCAAGTCCCCACTTGGCCTTGTCATTTGAGAACAAGACATTTCTGTCCTGCCTAAGGTTCCTGAAAGTTGGACTGAATTCCCCAGTGTAGTCCTCCCTCGCGCACACTGGTGTGAGGGCAGCTGGGAAGAAGGGCTGTTTTTTTTCTTTTAACTCATATTAGACTTTTTCTGGGTAGGTCCACTGCGGGCCATGCAAGGGCCAGGTGCCTTTCACTGAGCTCAAATTGGGATTTTTGCCGTCACCCAGGGGGCGGGTCTTGGCACCTCCATGTGGAACCCCCGTGGGGGGTCTGGGCAGATGGGCTGTCAGGGGCCCGTGCACAGCCCTGTGCTGTGCCAGGCCCTGACATTTATAATCTCTTACTTCTCACAGCTGCCCTCTGAGGTGGACAAAATTCCAAACTAGGCTCCAGCTGAGGGCTAAGAGTGGGCTAGGAGCCCACCCTTCTGCCCTTCCCATGTGCTCTGGGCACAGAACACAGTCCAGCCTTGCCCTGAACATTGTCATGAAGGTGGGGAGCCCTCCCCCACAGGGGGAGGTCCGCACCCCAACCACGGACCCTTCAATCTGACCCTCATCCCCAGAGGGGTGGGTGGTTTATAGGGAGATGGACAGACAAGAAACGGGCTCACAGAGATGAAATGACTCCCTGCACATGCAGCTAGGGTGGGGCCCCGCTGAGATGGCTCTGCCCGCCTCCCCCACCCCACTCGCTTCACCTTCCCCGGCTGTCAAGCCTCAAGTTAGGATCACATCAAAGCGCATGGCTTTAGAGGCCCACATGCAGCCACACTGTGCACAAGCTGTCTCCCGGGCATCACCCCTATAATCCTAGCTACTCAGGAGGCAGAGGACCATGATTTGAAGCCAGCAGGGCAGAAAAGACCACAAGATTTCATTTTAATTAGCAAAAAGGCTGGTGGCGTGGCTCAAAGTGGTAATGTGCCAGCCAAGCAGGTCCCAGGTCAAGGCAAGCAGGAAGGGGTGGTGGCAGATCCTCCCAGGTGAGAGGCAGAGCCCCAGGCTCTCCCTGCTGCCCTCCTGCAGCCCTCCTGCAGGGAGGCTGGGCCTCTGAACGCTGGCGGTTGCCAGAAACCATGGCGGCTACACTGCTACTGAACAACCATCAGGCGAGTTTCAGCATGGAACACGTCACAGGCCTCCACAACTAGGCAAATCCATGGCCCGGCTACACCCATCCCAGAGACACCCGAGTGACTTGTGTCACGCATACCTTCACAGGCATACTTGCTCCATGACTCACCATGGGGCACAGCTACTCGCCAGGTCCAGTCTTAAACACGGCCACCCAACTACCTTCGTCATGCTAGCCACCAGGCCTCACTCCGGAGAAACCCAGCTCCCAGAAGAGCTGCAGCAGGCTCCCGTGAGGACAGCCTGGGCTAGCCTGGGGTCGTGGATGGAAGAATTTCCAGGCGCCTCAGAAGCAAGGCCTGTTTGAAACACGTCATCTCTGCAGCCCTGTGCAGCCCCTTGCAGCAGAGACAGAGGACATGAGGGAGCTCTGGGTGAGAGCCTAGGAGCTCATGTTCTAGTCCCTGCTCTGACATGGCAGATATTTAGGCAGATATTTAACCTCTCTGAATCTATTTCCCCTTTGGAAATCAGCATGCTAGCTCCTAAGTGACAGGATTTTTATGAGAACAAAGTTAATAGTACCTGTGAAGTGAAAAAAAGCCAAGTGCCAGGGATGTGGTAAGTGCCCAGTAAATGGCAGTTATCAACACGATCATCACCACCATCAACACCACCACCGTCACCACCATCACCATCTTAATCAACACCATCATCAGCATTCTCTTGAGCGGGCTCCTGGGACGCACAAGGCCCATGGAAGGGGATTGCGGCAGCAGGATTGGGTAGAGGGGAAAGGACAGCCGTGGAGCCCGGTAAGAGTCTGGGTCCACTTGCTAGAAGGTGCTCAGCTTGTCATTCTGCTGTTTTGCTGGGGCCTCTTTCCCATGGAGTCTCTACAGCCCAGCTCTTGTTAGGGCTGGGACCTCATCTTCTCACTCTGCCTCACACGCAGAGGAGCTGAGGCTGGTGCTCTCCACCAATGAGGAGCTGAGGCTGGTGCTCTCCACCAATGAGGAGCTGAGGCTGGTGCTCTCCACCAATGAGGAGCTGAGGCTGGTGCTCTCCGCCAATGAGGAGCTGAGGCTGGTGCTCTCCGCCAATGAGGAGCTGAGGCCAGTGCTCTCCGCCAATGAGGAGCTGAGGCCGGTGCTCTCCACCAATGAGGAGCTGAGGCTGGTGCTCTCCACCAATGAAGAGCAGAGGGTGATGCTCTCCACCAATGAGGAGCTGAGGCTGGTACTCTCCACCAACGAGGAGTTGAGGGTGATGCTCTCCACCAGTGAGGAGCTGAGGTCAGTGCTCTCCACCAATGAGGAGCTGAGGCAGGTGGTCTCACCCATGGTTCAGCCCCTGGAGTCCCAGGCATCCACTGGGCTTGCTGCTGAGGGCAAAGGGCGTGAGGGAAGCACCTCACACCGCTGGCCCTGGCCCTGGAGCCCCAGAATCCTCCTCACTTTCCCACGAGAGCAGGGCCCCTAGGGGACCATCCCTCATCACTCCCAGAGGTGCTGATCTCCCACCCCCAGGGTCTGAATCATTGTTTTCAAGAGAGGACAGTCACTAGTTAGAGAGGCAAGTCCTTTTCTGTTCCAGCTGAGCTGAGGGCCTCCTGGCTGGAAGAGTGGCCTGTGCCACCATGGAGTCACCAGGAACAGACATGGGCTCTCATTTTGTTCTCCTCATCTGACCACTCAAGAGGTTGTTTATGGGACTAAATGGAGCAAGTGCCCAGCCAGCTAAGTGTGAGACACTCGCCAATAATCTCTCTCCACAGAGCCGAGGAGATGCTGGGAGATCAACCCCAGACTTACACCAAGCAACAGCCCCCCTCCCCTCTGGCCTCTGAGCCTCTCCTATCCCTCCCTCAAACGCACCCAGCTCATTCTGCCTCAGGACATTTGCCCTTGCCCAGAGCCCTCTTTCCCCAGAACTCAGGAGGGCTTCCTCCCCTCCAGCTGGGTGTCTTATAAATGTCATCTCCCAGATGGGCTCCCTGGCCACCATGGTAAGGGGAGGCCTCTGCATCCACTCTGTGTTCACCGTGCACGTCTGTGTTGTTCAGGGAGCGAGGACGCCAGAGGTATCCCCGTAAGTCTCAGAAGCCTAGATAGCTAGGTAGGACCTTGTTCTCCCCCTCCCTGTTCCTTCTCCCCAGTGACCCCCATCCACAGTCAGACCCTGGGAAAACCAGGCAGCAAGTCCTCCACCCCAACTCCCCTGCTTCCCTTTGTCCCTCGCCATGTCTGCAAAATGAGAAACTGCAGCCCAGGCAGCGTTTTCCCTCCCAGCTCAAACAAAAAGATTCCACAGACTTGAACAACTTCTCCTTTCAGCCAATAACCAGCCTGGCCAGCCCATGATTCATCCCAGCAGCCTGGCCCTTCTCCCTCACCCCGAAAGCTCCCCCAGACATACGCCTCCCCCTCCCCTGTCCTGGGAAGGAATACAAGGCTTGGAGAGCCCCTCCTGCCCACCCGCCTGCCACCAGCACTCTAACCCAACCTCAGAATGTCTCCGGCTCTGTCTGGAACAACTTTGGGGGGGGGGAGCGGGGTCCCCCCTGGGACTGGGACCGGAAACGGCAGCAGAAGGCAGGCTGGCAGAAAGTGCTGACACAGCACAGAGCGAGGCTGAGCTCCAGGGCCGCCTCCGCCCAGCCCAGCCCAGCCCTGCACCAGGCAGTGTGGGCACCTGAGGGGGGAGAGGACACAGGGAGGGGAGGGAGACGGGGAGGGAAAGGGAGGAGGGGAGAGAGGAAGAAGAAGGGAGGAAGCAGGGAGGCAGGAGACTCCCTGCCTGAGGGGGTTTGAATCCAGCATCCCACAGTGAGGGAAAGAAAGCTAGGTAACGGTCACTGGCTATGGTGGCCCAAAACTCAGCACTCTACGACTAAAGACGCGGATGCTGCAATGGCATCCCCCTTCCACGGGGGTCCAAGAAAAGGTGCTCACCGCTAACCCACTAGGAAAACCTCTGACCTTCACCTCCAGCCTCATGACCTTCACCTCGGCCACCTGTCACCATTACCAACATCGTCTCCTCCTCCTCCATCACTGTCACCTCCGCCTCTTCCTCCCGCAGGATCACCTCCGCCTCCATCATAGCCTTTTCCTTCTCCATCATCATCTTCACCTCCTCCTCCTCCATCTCCTTCTCCATCATATCCTCCTCCTCCTCCTTCTCTTCCATCATCTTTTCCTCTGTCTCCTCCATCATCTCTCCCATCTCCTTCTCCATCATCATCTCCCCCTCCATCATCTCCTTCTCCATCATCATCTCCCCCTCCATCATCTCTCCCATCATCTCCTTCTCCATCATCATCTCCCCCTCCATCATCTCTCCCATCATCTCCTTCTCCATCATCATCTCCCCCTCCATCATCTCTTCCATCATCTCCTCCTCCATCATCATCTCCCCCTCCATCATCTCTCCCATCATCTCCTTCTCCATCATCATCTCCCCCTCCATCATCTCTCCCACCATCTCCTTCTCCATCATCATCTCCCCCTCCATCATCTCTCCCATCATCTCCTCCATCATCATCTCCTTCTCCATCATCATCTCCCCCTCCATCATCTCTCCCATCTCCTTCTCCATCATCATCTCCTCCTCCATCATCTCTCCCATCATCTCCTTCTCCATCATCATCTCCTCCTCCATCATCTCTCCCATCTCCTTCTCCATCATCATCTCTTCCTCCGTCTCCTCCATCATCTCCCCCTCCATCATCTCTTCCATCATCTCCTCCTCCATCATCATCTCTTCCTCCGTCTCCTCCATCATTTCTCCCTCCACTTCCTCCATCTCCTCCTCGTCTGTCATCTCTTCCATCATCTCCTTCTCCTTCCCTCCATCATCATCTCTTCCTCTGTCCTCCATCATCTCTCCATCGTCTCCTCCTCCATCATCATCTCTCCATTGTCTCCTCCTCCATCATCATCTCTTCCTCTGTCTCCTCCATCATCATTTCTCCCTCCATTTCCTCCATCTCCTCCTTCTTATCTGTCATCTCTTCCATCATCTCCTTCTCCTCCATGATCTCTTTTTCCTCCTCCTCCACCTTCTCCTCCATCATCACCTTCTCCTTCCCCTCCATCATCTTCTCCTCCATCAACTGTTTCCTCCTCCTCCACCTTCCCCTCCTCCATCATCTCCTCCTACTTTTCCATCATCTTCTCCTCCATCACCTCCTCTTCTCCTCCTCCTTGTCCTCCTCCATCTCCCCCTTCTCTTCCTCCATCATCTCCTCCTGGTCCTCCTCCTCCATCTCCTCCTCCCTGCTTTTCACAGCCACTGCCACCCCCCCATCACCACATCCACCCCCCCCCCAGCTCTGCAGGCCCTCCGCACTGAATTGGACATGGTCACCATCGCACTAACACCCTCCCGAAATGTGGGATGTGAACAGCAGAAAGGGAGGGAGGAGACAGCCCCCCACGGGGCGTCCACCTTTTCTTGTCTTCTTTGTTACAGGGTTGGAGCCTTACACATGCTAGACAAGGCTCCACCGCAGCGTTACATCCTTCACCTTGGTATTTTGAGTCAAGGTCTGTGCATGTAGCCCAGGCTGGCCTCAAATGGGTGGGCCTCTTGGCTTCAGCCTCCTGTGTGCTGGGATTACAGACAGGGTATGCCTGCCACGGCAGTTAATCCTTGAATGAGGGTTAAACCATCAGGTGGCTGGGCTGGAGAGCTGTTTGCTTGCTCATGAGCTTTCTGCACACCTTCAGGTGGCATTTCCCTGTCTGGAACTTGAATGAAGAACTACAGAGACTCTATATAACCCATGCTCCCCAGGTCCCAGGTGGCCTCCACCATCCCTTTCCCCAAGGACACAGCTCTTTGCCCAAAAGCCTCTGTGTGAGGCTCCCACAAGAGTCAGCCAGTGCCAAGGATGCCATGCCAAGTACAGACTGGCATCGACACCATGCTCCACACTAGAGGGACTCCAGAAGGGACCGGCCCAGCATCCCCAGGGAGCTGGGCCGTAGCAGCGCCAGGCCTTCCTCTCGGGAGCCACGGCAGGGAGGTGAGGACACAGGATGGACTGGGAGCGCCAGGGCGGAGACTGCGAGCGCCTTCTGCCCTGCCAGCCAAAGCTGCACACACACACATGGACACTCATGGGAACATGGCCCCCAGCTCTGTCACCGGGGCCCCCTCCCCCTGCCCAGGGAGGCAGGGTCTGAGCTGGCACCTGAGCAGGTGGCTAACAACCCGGGGGGGTGACTGTGGATGCAGCCACCAGCACCCTGGAACACGCACCACAGCCCCACCAGCACACACACCCCCTCCCAGGACCTTCTGCTGGCAGGTTCCAGAAGCATTTCCAGGTCAAAGGGCAAGGACATTTACAAACTTGCTAGGTGTGCCATGGGAGCCTCTGAAGGCAGATATTTGTCTTCCACTCTAGGCTGCTCAAAACCACACACTGTATGCTCAGATCCTGACCGGGGGAAAAATGTCCTTATCTTGGAAGAGGTCATGGGAAGAATTCAAGAGTCTTGCCTGGCTGTGTGCCGTGGCTCATGCCTATAATACTAGCTGCTCCAGAGGCTGAGAACAAGACGATGATGGCGATTGAAGGCCAGCTTACTTCATGGGATTCCATCTCAACCAATAAGCCAAGTATAGTGGTTCACACCTGTCATCTCAGCTAAGGGAGAAGCATGAATAGGTGGATCTTAGCACAGGCCAACCTGGGATTAAGGGTGAGACTTTATTCAAAACATAATAATAACAACCAAAGTGAAAGGGGCTGGGGTGGTGTGGATCAAGTGGTAAAGCACCTGCAGTATCATGTGCCACACTCTCCGTTCAAACTCAAGTGCCGTCCAAAAGAAAATGACGATTGCTAACATGGCAAGCCCAGTGGTTCTATCAGAAGTGGATGTGCGCAGGCTAGGCGAAAACTGGTCTTTGATGCAACCTGCTTGATATAGGTTAGATAAAAGAGGGGACTTCCTGAGCATGCTAGAGATGAGAGAGGGGACTATCTGGGCAACTTGATTGCTCCCATTCCCTGCTCCCCAGCTCCATCTCAGACACAGGGAAACCTGAGCTTGGGCTGGATTGCAGGCAGCAGGCATGGTCGCTAATGCCTGCGGCGGGAGGGCTGGCTAGGGACGAGGCTACCGTTTCCTCCTAAATATAAATGCAGCTCTTGCACAAGAAGGGCTGGGGAGACAGCCTTCCTGGCCTCCTCCTCCTTCCATGCATCCCAGACACCACCCCTTCCACTTCCCCATTGTAAAAGACCCTACCTACCCCCCACCCCCCGCCGCCAAGACAGGAGTTGTGGCACACACCTGTAGTCCCAGCACTTGTGAAATGGAGCTAGGAGGATCTTGAGTTGAATTTAAGGACAGCCTGGACTACATAGTGAGGCCCTGTTTCAATCTCCCTCCTCAAAAAGAGACAGACAGACAGAGCGAGAGAGACAGAGACAGACAGAGACAGAGATTGTTTCCACCCTGGGGTGGTGGGCCTGGCCTCTGGACCCCATGGGCTCTCAGCTCACCCCACATCGGGGCATCGGGGTCCAGGCCCAGGCCACTGGTGTCCGCAAACACAGCCTGGTCACTTACTGCCACCCAGGGCGGCCACTCCAAGCTGGCCCTTGCTCAGGATGGGTAATCGGCGGCTGCTTGTGTGAGGTGTTGGTCTGCGGGCTTCCCGCCAGGCCAGGCGGGCACCGGCGGCGGTGGGTGCTGATTGTGAGCAGACAGGAAGGCCCTGACGCGGATGGGAGGCAGATTGTGGTCAAAGCGTCTTCCGGACCCTTCCGCCCTGCAGAGCACATGGGATCCGGGGGGCCAGCAGCTGACCTGCGGGGCCTGCAGAAGTCTGGACGCGTTGGCCTTGGCCCCGTACCCTGATGTGTCATTCATTCGTTCCTTGCTACAGCTGGTGCCGAACAATGGTTAGAAGCCAAGGCCCCCTGAAGTTTAAAAGCTCAGCTCAGACATTGCCTAGCTGTGTGACCCTAGGCCAGCCCTGACCTCTCTGAGCTCCTCATCTTCCCCTGGGCAGCAGCAGCTTTCTCTCAGCTTCCTGGGGGGGGGGGGGGGGGGAGGGCAAAGCAAGTGCTTGGTACCGCCCCACCCTGGGCTCCAGGCTCAGGAAGCAATGGAAACCAGGGGCCCGTGGCTCACGCCTGTCATCCCAGCTACTCAGGAGACTGAGATCTGAAGATCACGGTTCAAAGCCAGCCCGGGCAGGAAAGTCCGTGAGACTCTTATCTCCAATAAACCACCAGAAAACCTGAAGTGGCGCTGTGGCTCAAGTGGAAGAGCTGAGGGACAGCGCCCAGGCCCAGAGTTCAAGCCCCAAGACAGACAAAAAGAAGAAAGAAAATGAAAAGAACCCAGCCTTGACAGGAGTGACAAGCTCCCAGCCCTGGCACCTGCCCCTCCCCCCCAGCCCCCCAGGGCCCTCCCACCCCCCCACCCCCCCCCCCACCCACCCCCCCCCCCCGCAGCTCCTACACACGCATCAACTCCCCAGTGTCGGCTCCCAGGCTGGGGGAGGGAAGATCAGGGACAGCTGAGCTGTGACCTCTGACCCCATGGGGGAGGGGTGACATAAGCTGGTCTCTCTTCGCCCCTCTCTCAACCTTTCACACCACCCAGGGGTCCCTGGCTGCTGTCACTCCTCTGACTTCCCCAGCATTTCCAGAACCTTCCTTCCTGCACGAATCACTCTGATGACTCTCAGATCGCTGATCCGACGGAGCCTCTAAGCGTGGCCTCTCGAAGAACCCAGTGGTTTACGCATGGAAATGTCCCTTTGCCCTGGGGCTGAGAGCCACGCGTGGCCACCACGGCTCCGTTCACTGAGTGCTGGGAGCCCACGCCACGGTCCGAGCCACGCTGTACCCCCTTCACAGACCAGGAAGCCCAAGCCCAGAGAGGTGACGCCATTTATCCAAGTCACACAGCTGGAGGGCTGAGCAGGCTTGCCTGGTGCACTGCACTGCCCGGCACTTATGCCCACGGGGTTCCCACTCAGAGCCTGCTGGGGCTCCCTCCAGTGTCCTGCCTTCTCCCCCACACCTTCTGCTGCCTCCAGTCCACACTCCTGTGCACCCCAAGGCCCTCCTCCGCCTCAGCCCCCTGCATTGAGTCTGGCTCCCCAGGACCCTAAGGGAGAAGGCCTCAGGGGACCCCAGGCGTCCCCCCAGGCCCCAGGGGGCAGTGCACATGGCAGCTGCCGCTGGCGTCACCACCCAGCAGACGCAGACTTAGGAGCTGCGCTATTTTCCACTCTGCAGCTGCTGCTTCAAGCCCTGGGCGGCCCCGGGGACGGGGAGCAGCTGCCAAGGACCCTCTGC
The DNA here is from genome assembly GCF_019054845.1 of Dipodomys spectabilis. Lineage (NCBI taxonomy): Eukaryota > Metazoa > Chordata > Mammalia > Rodentia > Heteromyidae > Dipodomys > Dipodomys spectabilis. The sequence continues at coordinate 489,013 of NW_024871503.1, forward strand.
TCTCCTGGAGCCAGCGCCAAATCCTCCTGCTATTTCTAAGCAGCCAGAGGAAACCTGAAGCAGAGCCCTGCTGTCCCCTCCCGGCATGCATCCACCACCCACCCATCCATCCACCCATCCACCCACACAGACATCTATCCATCCATCTACCCACCACCCACCTACACACCACCCCCACTCACCCACCCCTCCATCCATCCATCCACCCCCACCCCCCCACCCCCCCCACACCCATCCACCCACCCACCCATCCACCAACCCATCCACCCACCCACCCACACAGACATCCATCCATCCACATACCTACCACCCACCCATCCATCCACCTGCCCACCACCCACCTACACACCACCCCCCACCCACCCATCCCTCCATCCATCCATCTACCCATCCATCCATCCACCCACACACACACACACCCATCCATCCACCCACACACATACACACTCATCCATCCACCCATCCTTCTACCCATCCATCCATCCACCCACACACACACACACCCATCCATCCATCCACCCACCCACCCATCCATCCACCCACACACACACACCCATCCATCCACCCACACACATACACACTCATCCATCCACCCATCCATCTACCCATCCATCCATCCACCCACACACACACACCCATCCATCCATCCACCCACCCACCCATCATCCACCCACCCACACACACACTCATCCATCCACCTACCTACCACCCACCCACCCACCCACTCATCCATCCACCCATCCATCCACCTACCCACCACCCACCCACCACCCACCCATTCATCCACCCACCCACCCAGCCAGCCAGCCATCAACCTATCCATCCACCCATCCATCCAACCACCCACAGGCACACCCATCCATCTACCCACCCACTCATCCATCCATCCATCTATCCAACTATCCATCCATCCAGTCATCTACCCAGCCAGCCAGCCATCCACCCATCCATCCACCTACCCACCACCCACTCATCACCCACCCATCCATCCATCAACCTATCTACCCATCTATCCATTCACCCACCTACATACCCACTCATCCATCCATCCTTCTATCCATCCACCCATCCCTCTAACCAACCGCCTTCCACCATCTACCTCTCCCCTCATTCCTCAAAGAAGTAGAGCCCCATCAGAGAATACAGAAGCCAATGCCAGGTTCCCAGCTGCCCCTTTCTGGCCTCAGTTCCTTTTCTGGGACAGAAATGACAGACTCACTCCTAGGGTTGGCAATAAGTTCATGTTGTCAAGTGTTGGGGGCAAGGCCTGGCACTAAGTCCGGGGGACACGGAAGGGGCAAACCTGGGCTGATGGGAAAGGAACAGGGGGGTGGGGGGAGGGTGTGTAGATGACAAGGCATCCAGGGCAGAAGCTGAGGCAGAGGGAAAGTTACCCTGGCACTGGGAGAAAGGAGGGTGGAAGGAGATCATAGGCAGAAGGAACAGCAGCTAGAAAAGCTCAGAGATGATACCAATGTTGGTTCTGACCCGGAGCTCAGCTCAGGCCACCTCCTAAGTCCCCACCAGCCTCGGGGGACCCAGGCCAGGGCTATGGCACGTGCCTCGCCCTCCTGAGGACCAGCGGGGCTGCTGACCCCCAGCTCTCCAGTGTCCTGGGTTTGTCACAGGCGGGAGGCGGGAGTTGTGAGGATGCATTTCCAGCCTGTCAGTGCCTGAGTCCCGGGGCGGTGGGGGCGGGGGGGGGGGGCGGGGGGTGCTCAGGAGCAAGGAGCGTGATACCCACAGACACTGGCTGATTGGTTGACTTTGCCAGAGCCACACCGCATCCTGGCATTCCGCTCGGCCTCTTCCGGAGGTTCTCCACAGGAGCCGGGCTGAGCGGAGAAGGCAGGGCCGGCCCTCCCCACTGCGAGAGGCAGACAGAGGCCGTTGTGTGGGATGAAACCCAACCCGGGCCCCCTCTGGCTGAGGTGAGGCCGTCGGAGGCGGGTGAGGGCTGGGGAGGGGGGAGCCTCCTGCCCCATCCCCCGCCCCACCACCCTGGGGACCTCACACAGGCTCCAGCCGCACATCTGGATCCCAGCTGGCCACCAGGACCCAGGACGAGGTCTGGGGCAGGGGAGGGACCGCCACAGAAAACCATCAAAGGCAAGAAGGAGGCTGCCCGGAGGGCAAGGAGGCCAAGACAGAGGAGGCCGCCGCCCAAAGGCCGGCCCAGGCCACACACACACACACACACACACACACACACACACACACCACCACCACCACCAGGGCCTGGATCTGTTTCCTCAGGGAAGATGGCTCCCTCCCCCAAGAACTGTCCCCACCAGCCCCCCCCCACTGCAGCCTCGTCCCCACCCCCCAGAAAACCAGCGCCACCCAAGCCAGATTCCGATTTTATTATGCTGGCGTGTTACATCTCTGCCCCCGTGGGATCTGTGTGAAGGTTGGGGGGGCTGGGAAGGGGTTCCTCAGAGACACCCCAGAGAGGTCGGAGGCCAGGCTCCCTGTCGAAGAGCAGTGTGGCCTTCCGGCCATGTCGTTGTGAGTAGAGGATGCTGCCCACTTCCCTCCCCACCCCACAGCCCTTCAGGCTGCAGGCCAGACACCAGAATGGAGGGGGGACTAAGTGCGGCCCCCACTCAGCTTCCAGCCTGCTTGGGGGGGGAGGCAGCCAATAAGAAAGGTTCAATTCATGCGTGCACTCCAATAGCTGTAGTGGGAGGAGAAACAGCCCTGAACCTCTGCACCCCCAGCCCCAGAGCAGCTGGACAGCTAAGAAGAGGCACCTTCAGGAAAATGGGGAGCAATGTTTTTCAAAGAGGGAGTTACGGGATTTGACTTTGTAGCTGTGAAAAAGAAAAGAAAAGGAAAACAATTTGGGAAAGCGTTAGCTTAAACCCGACCCAACAGAAGCCCTTAAGGTGGTGTTGGGGGGCTGGGGTGAGGGTTTCTCGGGATGGAGGGGTCTCTCAGGGTGAAGCTGTGGAGGGAAGTCAGGGAGCGCTCCCTCCGTGCCTTTGATGTTTACACCTTGTTCCCCCCCGGGGAGGGGTGGCCCACGGAACCCCACGTGGGAACCCCTCAGGAAGGCCCTAAATCATGGTCTTTGCTCCCAGAACCTTCTGAGCCACAGGAAGATGCTGCAGGTTGGGGAGACACAGAAGGGGGGGTCCCTTTGGGTTCCCAAAGCCCAAGTTCCCAGCCGTCCACTTGCTCCGCCACCCATCCCGTGTGGCGGACGCTGTGGGGTCTCCTGGGGACACCCCAACCCCCATGAGCACTGGCAGGGCAGGGGGCAGCCCCTGAGACCCCCCAGGGGCATTCCAAGCTGCTGACATCTGAGGGAAGATTCCTGGGGTGCAGCAGAGTCCGGCAGCTCTGCCAGCTGGAGGACAGGGCCCCCAAAGAAGGCTAAGGAGGGGTGTCAGGAATGGTTGGAGTTGGAGGCCTTTTGCTTGAGGGGGTGAGCACAGCTCGGGGAGGGGAAGGAGAAGGTCCTCACGGTCAAGGCCAGCAGCTCCAGAACCTCTTAGACGCTGGGGGAGACAGTACTGCAGGCACATAGGCCTTCAGGGGGACCCGCTGGTCCCTGGGCTTCCTGGGCTGCGAAGGAGGTTTCTGGAGCCTCATGGCCCTCGCTGGCTGCCACAGCTCCCTCCGCTGAGCGCATCTCCTCTGGGACTTCTGGTTTCTCCCTGGAGGTCCCGGGGCCTGGGGCTTCCTGGGCCTCCTCCTGGCTGCCCTGGGCGCTGCCCCTCACCAGCCTGGCGCCCTCCCCGCTGGCAGGGGCAGCTCTGGCAGGTGATTTGAGGTTCTGGGTGGCGGCCAGGATGTCAGCCTGGAGCTGCAGGGAGGAATCGAAGCCCTCGTCGGGCCGGCTGTCGGGAGCTCTGTCGGGGACCTCGCTGAAGGCTCGGGGACCCCCGGCGCGGTCACTCTGGTCCACGTACTTCTTCTTGGGGAAGGAGGACGGGTAGTAGGCCGTGGCCTTGTGCTTCTGGCGAGTGATGACGGCGGCGCAGACGATGAACATGAGCAGGAAGGCCAGGGAGCCCACCACGGCGATGAGCATGGCGTACTGGCGGAAGAAATCCACGAGCCCCTCCAGGAGGCTAGTGGGGGGGGCCGGGCCCCCCCGGGGCGTGGGCTGCGGTCCCACGGACGGTGTGGGGCCCAGGGCTGGGGTCCCCGGGGGCGGGAGGCTCGGAGAGGAGGCCGACGAGCCCTCGGCCTCCCCGCTGCCTCCCGTGTCCTCCAGGAAGGCCGCGGGCAGGGACTCGGAGTGGGGGGCCGCAGGGCCTGGGCTCAGGAGCAGCAGCAGAGCGAGGAGGAGGCCGGGGACCATGATGATCCCCCCCGCCAGAACCTGCAGGGAGACGAGGGAGGGAGAAGTCAGGACCCAGAAACATGGCTGCCCAGACCCCGACCCCCCAGGATCAGACTATACCCCAGAAGTGTCTTCCCTTCTGCAGTTGAACCCCCACAGCACAGCGGGTCTCATTCATACAGAGGACGCCCCTGATCCCCGCCTCCCTCGGAGGTCCCGAGCAACGGCGTTCCAGGAACATCTCCTCAGTGGTGGGACTTTGTGGGAAGTCTGGTATACAGTAGGTGCTCAATCATTGCAGGTGGCCTGAATCAGTCAAGCACAGGCACACTTTCACCGTTTGGCGTGTCCTGATGCATTGGGGGTGGGGGGTTTGTTTGGTTTGGTTTGGTTAGTCATGGGGCTTGAACTCTGGGCCTGGACGCGGTCCCTGAGCTCTTCAGCTCAAGGCGAGCTCTCGGTTTATTATCAAAGCCTGGGCTGGCTTTGAACCGCGATCCTCAGATCTCAGCCTCCTGAGTAGCTAGGAGGACAGGCGTGAGCCACCGGTGCCCGGCTGGGTTTGTTTTGTTTTGTTTTAACCAAGGATTTCTCACTGAATTCTGAGAACGTCTTAATAAGGAGATACTACATTACCCCATTCTCCAGGTGGGTAAACTGAGGCTGGGAGGGTCAGAAAGGTCCTACGTCTCTGAGCCCTGCAGGAAGCGTGGAAGCCAGAGTTCCCCCCCCCCCGCCCCCATGGCTGACCATACCTGGCCCTGAGGCCCCAAGCAAGGCTGAGGGGGACCCTGGGAGACCCCCCTCATGTCCAAGGCAAAGTGGGAGCTGCCCTGATGGGCTGGGACCCCCAGAGAGCCCAGCTGATAAACAACTGCACACGGCCCAAGGGCATGGCCGAGTGTGGGATTAAAGCTCTAGCTGTCCCATTGCAGGAGAGTGGGCGGCTGGGGCCAGCGGGAGGCCCGGGGCCCTGAAGCTGGCCGGGCCGAAGCTCTGGCTCACAGACGCTTCCCAGCCCTCTCTTAGGTCCTGGCTTCGAAGCTCAGATGGGAGAATGGAGACACAGAGCAGGAGCAAGGCCAAACAGCAAGCTCCCAGGGCCACCTGCCCAGCCTTGAGGCCTCGGGCCCTGCTTCGGGACAAGCCGCATTGTCTGGGGGCTCAGGAGGTGAGGGAGTAAGCCCGGAGCGGGTGGCTCACGCCAGTCATCCTAGCTACTCGGGAGGCTGAGACCTGAGGATTGTGGTTCGTTGCCAACCTGGGCAGGAAAGTCCCTGTGAGAATTTTACCTCCAATTATCCACACACACACATACACAAAAACACTAGTGGCACTGTGGCTCAAAGTGGTAGAGCACTAGCCTTGAGTGAAAGAGCTCAGGGGCAGTGCTTAGGACCTGAGTTCAAGCCCTACGATCAACAAGAAAGGAAGAAAGACAGAAAGATGGAAGGAAGGAAGGAGGGAAGGAAGGAAGGAGGGAAGGAAAGGAAGGGGGAGGGAGGGAAGAGAATGAGAGAGAAGAAGAGAGAAGAGAGAGAAGAGGAGAGAAGGAGGTAAAGTAACAGGGCCAATTCTAGGTGACCTGGGGCCTTCGCCTGCAAATGACCGCCACACCGTACTTGTGCCGGCCACTTGGTTGCTCTGAATTCTTTGAGTATTTCCTGTCGTCTGCAGTAGGCCGGGCCTCGCGGCGGTCTGGCCTGAGACACAGGGCTGGCCCTGGTGAAGGGGCGTTTGGCCGAACTTGCGCTGGTGGCGGATGGCGCGGACGCACGTGGGGGCTGTGAGGAGGTACCAGGACGGGGGGGCTCCGTGGATCCCGTGCCTCCTTCCCCCTCCCCGTCCCAGTGGACCAAGGAGAGGAGGTGTTCAGTGAGGAGCTCCCCACTCCTGGGCTGGGCCTTGCCTCCCTCCTCCTTCCCCACCCCACCACCTCCTCCTCAGGTCAAGACAAGGGACTCAACTCTATCGAAGGTGTCTGGGCCACCACTGGGACAAACATGGCGGCCGGGCAGCCACATGGGTGTGAGCAAAGGGGCTGGCCTCCCGGCTCCACCACGGCTCATTCTGCCAGCTGACTCTTCCAGGCCTCAGTTTCCCCATCTGCCATGGGCCGCAGTAGGGGGTGGCCACTTCACGCTGTTAAGACCTCGTGAGGGGACACTGGGAAAGTGCTCACCCAGGAAAGGTGGAGTTCAGGAACAGAAAGCTTCAGGACTAGCCGGCTCCCCCCAACCCCCCCAAATAACTGTGTGAAATGAGTGCCCATTTCCTCAGGCCTCCTCACCCCCAGGAGAAGACCAACTTTGTACCCTTACCTCCAGCCACCGAGAAATGCAAGACCAAAGTTACACACACACACACACACACACACACACACACACACACAGCACCAATGTACCAGAGAAAGGACTTACGTGGAGCCACTCTAGCTCTTAGAGGTTGATACCCCAACTCTGAGAGTCCCCCAGCCCCTCCTGCTCCCCTGAGGAAGATGGCAGCCCGTAGGAAGGCACCGTCCGGCGTGGATCCCGCCAGGCCTCTCGGGAGGTGGCTGTGTGGCTCTGGACAGGCCCTCAGCCCTCTCTGGGCCTTGGCTTCTCTTCTGCAGCGGTGACAGCGTGGCCCGCGCAAGTCCAGCTCCCCCCCCCCCCTTCTCACGGAGGAGCTGGGCTCTGGGTCCTGCTTGCACCCGGACTCGAACCTCGGGCTGCAGGCGAGAGGGTTGGGCTCAGGCCTAATCCTTCTATTCTCCCTCGAAAGGAAACTGGAGCCCAGAGACAGCACGGCCTGCCCAGGGAGCCTCAGCGGAGCCCCGGAGGCAGCTGGGAAGAGCCACGAGGCACTTCCCAGCTGTGGGTGGCGGCGCGCAGTGCCCGTGGTGGCAGGCCAGTGGTGGGGCTCAGCCAGGGGACCCCCCCCCACTCCGAGGCCTCTTTTAGCATGAGATGACCCTACTTGGGGTCACAAATCTGCCAAGGCCTGGGTACTCCCCCAAGACTTGAGATGGAGGGGCTAGAACAGCTGCCCCACCCCCACCCAGAGACGGTGGCGGGAGGGGGAAGGGTGACCCACGGAAAAGCTGGCTTCAATTAGTGGGCTGGGGGGAGGGGGCTGGAGCGCACCAGGCTGGGGCGGGGGGGGGGGGGGGGGGGGGCCTTGTGAGGGGAGAGCGGGAGGGGAGATGCTGAGGGCCCAAAGCCACAGGCGTGCACACACACACCCACGCACACACCCACGCACACACACACGCACACACACACACACGCACACGCACACGCACACCCACGCACACACACACACGCACACACGCACACGCACACACCCACGCACGCACACACACACACACACACGCACACACACACACCCACGCACACACACACACCCACGCACACCCACGCACACACACACCCACGCACAGCCGTCAGCACAGGGGTGCACAAGCCAGGCACGGCAATAGTCCCCCACAATCCCGACACACAACTAAGATCCCACCAACTCATCCCCCCCAAACCGTCCCCCATCCCCCGGCCCGGCTCCCAGCACTGACACACAGCACAGGAGCCTCACACCCCACAACCCGCAGAAAGCCAGGCGGCCTGGGACAGTGCGATCCACCAACCCTCCTCACACCCCTACCTGCACCCCGCAGCCTCCAGGGGGCTCCCCAAAGTTCACTGGCCACCGGCCACGTGGATCCCCTCCACCAGTGCACGCAGCAGCCCGGCCCGGCCGGGGCCTGGGGACTCACCGCTTCCCCGCGGCCCGCGCTGCCCCGGGGGCCCTGGGCGCCCTGCAGCCCTGCAGCCCAGCAGCCCTGCACGGAGGCGCCCGCCCTGCCCGCTCTGCCTGGCGCCCGCCTCGGCCTCCACCTCCGCCTCAGCCTCGTCTCCTCCGCCCCACTGGGCTGCGGGGGCCAGCTTGATTTCATTAAGGGGTTTTGGGGTGGGGACAGGAGGAGGGCGGAGCTGGCAGGGCCACACACCATCCCAGCCCCCTCCACTCCAGCCGGTCTCTGGGGAAGGACTAGGGCTTCCTCCCCTGACCTCAAGTCCCCAGGGCAGGCGCAGACAGACAGACAGACAGACAGACAGAGGGATGCAAGCCGGGGGCCCACCACACCCCCCCACCAGGCTCCAAAGGAGACATTCCAGGCCCCTGGAAGTGTGAGAAGGGAAATTCCTCTTTGGAGTTCCAGCTGTGACTCAGGTTTTCCAGGCTGGGGTGCAGAATGAGCTGGGGGGGGGGGGGCGGGCTGTGCTGGGGAGGGGGGAGGCCTGGGTGGAAAGTGGAAGCCTGAGGCAAGGCGTGGAGTCCGGACACCTGCTCTGATCCAGGCCCTTCGCCTCTCCGGGCCTCAGTTTCCCCATTCCTAAGGGTGAGCGGGAAGCTGGCTGAGCTGCCCCTGGCTCTGACATTCTGGGTTCTTCGATCTGAACGTGATGGGAGTTATAGACCCACGTCACAGACGGGGAGGGGAGGCCCGGACCTCACCGGGTGAGGCCCTCATCCGGGTCCTCAGGTGAGCTGCTGCTGGCAGGCCCTGGGCCCGAGGCCCGAGCAGCGCCCCGCGTGCATGCTTTCATGCCTGCCCCGTTTGCTTCCTCCCGCAGCGGCTCAGGGCGTCTGTGACTGAACCAGCAATGAGGAGAGCTTGAAGGCCTAATCCCCAGAGGCTGAGACCCTGAGCACTGTGGCATGAAGCCAGCCCAGGCAGAAAAGTCTGCAACCAGCCAAAGGCCAGGCTGGAGGCGTGGCTCAAGCGGTAGAGCACCAGCCACGGAAGCAAGTTGAGCGTGCGCAAGGCTCTGAGTTGAGAAAATAAAAAGGGCCCACCAGGATGCACACACACATACATACATGGACACACATGCACAAAGGCCTAACACACACACACACACATGTACAGACCTACAGCAACATGCACGTGCACACACACATACACACACACACACACACACACACACACACATCGGAAAACATAACAGCAAACCTCGGTCATGATCACAAACCCAAAGAGGCTGTGCACCCTAACCAGACTCCAGTACCAATGAGGGTGTCTGCCCCAATTGCTGCCCTCTCTCAGGCCCTACAAAGTATGGACTTCAGCTCTGTGTTCCCTTGAATGATCTCAGGCTTCAACCCAGCAATGCCTTGAATATTTCCAGTGCCTTTGTGTGTGTGTGTTTGTGTGTGCGCACGCACGCACACGTGTGTTGGTCCTGAGGCTTGAACTTGGGGCCTGGCCTTCGCTCAAGGCTAGCACTCTACCACTTGAGCCACACACACCACGTCCACCTTTTTGGTAGTTCACTGAAGATAAGAGTCTCTTAAGACTTTCCTGCCTGGGCTGGCTTTGAACCATCATCCTCTGGTCTGAGCCTCCTGAGTAGTTAGGATTACAGGCGTGAGCCACCAGCATGGGGTCTCTGAGCCCTTAATTTCTATCTGTGCAGCCAGCAGACCCTGGGAGGCAGAGAGGAGCTAATGTGGACTGGAAGCTGCAGTGAGCAAGTTATCACAAGACTGGTCCCTCATTGCACACAGACCGACAGAGACTGAGAGGAGTCATGGGGGAGGGGGTTCCTACGGCCCCAGCCCCCACAGGGTCCTCCAGGAGGCAACAGATGAGGGGTAATTTAGGATGCCGAGGAGACAGAAGGGTTTTCGGCATGAAAACAACAGGTGCAAAGTCCCTGAGGTAGACGGTAGCATGGTACCCTTAGGACAGCTCTTCAGGAATATTGTCACCGGGCATGGCAGCTCAAGCCTGTAATCCCAGCTACTCAGGAGGCTGAGATCTAGGGATCCTGGTTTGAAGCCAGCCTGGGCAGGAAAGTCTCTGAGACTCTTTATCTCCAATGAACCACCGAAGAGCTGGAAGTGGCGCTGTCGTTTAAGTGGGAGTACCCAAACACTTGAGCACAAAAGCTCAGGGATGGCGCTTAGGCCCGGAGTTCAAGGCCCAGGACCGGCACCCAACAAAAACGAAGAGCCACAACAACAACAAAATGAAGTCTGTCCTTCAGGAGGAGATGAGCTGGGCCTGCAGGCTTTGCAGCCGGGCCTCGTCTTCCCACACATCCCCCCGTCCATGTGCTCTCATTCTGGGACGCGTGTGGGGCCCGGCCCGGGTCTCCAGGAGCGTGGGCAGGCCCGTGGCACTGGCAAGCTGTAATTTCAGAGGCCTGGCGCGGGGCCCAGACCCCGCCCAGCCTGAGGGCACTGGGAACCCCGCCCCGTGTCCACTGTAATTAGTGGCCGCAGCCCTGCCCTACAGAACAACCAAGATGGGGGTCTGGGGAGAAGCTCCCCCCCCCAGCCCAGGGCTTGGCCAGGATCACGCCCAGCTGAGCTCAAGGCCCAGCCCGGGCTTGGCCCACCTCAAGCCCCGGCCCCTCGTGGGTCCAAAACCACTTCTAATGACACAGTTCCCCCGGGGCAGAAATAGCCCGGCCTTTCATGTGGCTGGAGGGGCCTGACTGGCAGAGGGGCACCCGTGGCGTGGCCTCCTTGCCTGGTTGTTCTGTGGAGGTAGAATGGCCTCCTCCGGACAGACCAGAGCTGTGGGTGTGCTGTGATGCCTACCCGGGCCTCAGTTTCCCCATCTGCTCCATGATGGGAGCTTTGACCTGAAGACCCTCTCCAAACCTGGTAGCTCAGCGGTCACCAACTCCAGGAATCCCAGCCTGGGGGGGGGCCCGCTGGGTAGTGCCTGGGTACCCCTGTACCCCCAGGGGCTCCCCAACTTGATCCTGAGGACATCGGGTCTGCTGTGGTCTCTATACCCGACTCGAAAGACCGTGAGCCTCTTGGGACCAGAATCAGAGCTTTTCTGTCCCAGCACCTGCTCGACCAGTGCCCACCCCCTGGGCAGTCCATGCAGCCTGCCGGATATAGAGAGGGAAACCGAGGCCAGGCTGGAAGTGGAGACAGATGCAGAGGACAGATCAGCCAGGAAGAAGAAAAGTCACCAGCACTAAGCTGATGTGGAGGAAATAGAAAAGTCAAGGAGATGGTGTAGCTTGGATTGGGGCAAAGGCAGTTATTTTAGCAGCTGAGGGGTGGCCTCTTGGAGAGAGGCTGAACTCAGTGCGCAAAGGCAGAAGGAGCTCCCAGGCCAAGGGAAGAGCAAGTGCAAAGGCCCTGGGGCAGGAAAGGGCTGGCCTGAGACTTGCTCTGGGAAGACTAGACTGGGGACTGGGCTGTTCTCGCCAGGGGAGTGGGCAAGGCTTGAAAACTGGGAGGTCCTCTATGTGAGCTGAGCCTCGGTTTCCCTTTTCAGGCTGGGAAGGGTCAGCGCCAGATTCTCTACCCTCTGATATTCTGTGATTCTTGGTATAGTTTCTCCTTGTGTCAGGAATTCCCGCCTACTGCTGTCCCTCGGTGGGGGAAGGGACACGGATGTGGTGGGCCACGCATGTGCACGCCACGCCACGCCACGCCACGCCACGCCAGAGCAAAAGCACCCTTGGCAGGGCTGCATCGTCATGAAGCTTTAGAATGAAGGTCAGACTCGGGAGCTGTCACTTGAGGGAGGCTGGCCAGGGGCACAGGGAAGGTTCTAGAGCGGGGATGTGGGTGTGGCTCTGGGGTGCACACACGCACGTGCAAGCCTGTGCCCTTCAGACCTGCCTGTTTGATGACCTTGTGACTCAAAGGGGTGTGTGTGTGCGCTCGTGTGCGTGTACGTGTGTGCGTGTGCGCCTGTGCGTGTGTGCACGTGCGTGCACGCTCCCCCTCAGCCCACACCGGGCCGTGGAGATGGCCAAGGCAGGAGTGGGGGCCCACCGCCCTGGGCACAGCCGCCCTCCTGACCAGGGTGGATGACACGCAGGGCCCGGGCACGGGGGAGGGCGCGGGGCCAGGCACGGGGGGGGGGGGGGGGAGAGCGCGGGGGAGGGCGCGGGGGAGGGATTGAGAGCTGAACTCGGGGCTCTGCTCACCCCACTTCTCAGGAGCAGGGCCTCACACAGCCAGCCTCTCCCCCTCCTTGCCTCCCCTCCCCTCCAGTGACTTCTCCTCCTTCCTCTCCCCCCTCCTTCCTTCTCCTCTCCCCCCCTTCTTTCCCCTCCTCTCCCCTTTTGTCCCCCCTCCCCGTCCTCCCCCCCCCCCCCGCGCTTCCCCTCCCCTCCCCGGGCGAGAGGGACGCGGCCACACACACCTCAGGGCCCCCACCCAGCCAGCCCGCGGCTCCCGCGTGCAGCTGCCGACCCTGGTGACCCGCCGCCCTGCGCGGACCACCCGCGCTATAGCCCACCGGGCTGGGCCGCAGCCGAGACGGGGGACAGGGCCGGGCGCTGAGGCTGCCACCCTGCAGGCCCCCCGGGGTACGCTGCTGCTGCCGCCGCCGCCATCCCCAGCAGGCCCGGGCCTCAGTGTCCCCACCGGTGAGAAGCCTGGGCTGGGGTGGGGACGGGGTCCTGTCACCGCGGCCTGGCCTGGCAAGGCCGGGGGAGGGGAGGGCGGGTGGTGGCAGGGCCGTGGCTGGCAGGGTCACCCCCCCCCATTTAGCAAGGTGTCCCAGCCCTGGGGGACGGGGGAGGGGCTGCGCACACAGGCCCAGACACTCCCCCCTCCCCCCCAGCCCGATCCGCAGCTTCGCTGGGGGGGGGAACAGCTGGAAACATCTGGTTTGAATTGTCAGTTGGAAGCTGGGGCCGGGCAGCCAAGGAATCCGTGAGCTAATTTTAGGCCAACACACAAAGCCACAGGGCGGACAGGGCTGGGGGGAGCGGGGAGGGGGCAAGAGGCCTCCACGGCGCCCCCTGGAGGGTCCCATCGCCCCTCCATGGGGACCAACCGGGCGCCAGCAGGCAGTGCCCCTCCTGAACCCTCCCCCCTCCACCACACGCTGAGCCGGCAGGGCCGGGATTTGAACCCGGTGACCAGATAACGAGTCTTAAATCCGAGGCCCCACCAGTGTCCACCCCCCCCACATCTCTTCATCCCCAGATATCTTCCACAGTGCAAACCCAACCACACCACCCCATGCCAGACCATGCCCAGCAGGGGAAGAAAGCCGGGCACCCTGTAGCTCAGCTACTCAGGGGCAGAGATTGAGAAGATGGCGTTTCAAGGCCAACCCAGGCAGAGCGACCCCATCTCAAGCAGGCCGGGTGACGCACGTGCGTGTTGTAGCATACAGGGGGCATGAGCAGGAGGATCGAGGGCCATTTGCCCCCCCCAAGTGGGGCAGGTGGGTGGGAGGGGCTGCTAATCTCTGTGCCCAGCAGGAGTAACCACAGGGCCGGGGTTTTGCCAGCTGGGAAGTCCTCCACGCACCCCCCCACTTCCTTTCCCGTCCCCAATTTCCTCACACAGTTTTATCTTGTCCGCTGAGGAATATGAGGATCACAGGAAAAGTCAACAGCAGGAAATCCAGTTCACCCATAGTTCCACATGCCCCCCAATACTGGGATGTATTTCCACCCAGATAACTTTTCTTCCTGGGCTGGTTTTGAACCACAAGCCTCCTCATCACAGCCTCCCAAGCATCTGGGTTTTGTGTGTTTTTAATCCTTGTAGCTGCTGGATGAGGGTGGCTCACGCCTGTCATCCTAGTTACTCAGGAGGCTAAGATTTGAGGATGGTGGTTCAAAGCCAGCCCAGGCAGGAAAGTCTGTGAGACTCTTATCTCCAGTGAACCACCAGAAAACCAGAAGTGGTGCTGTGGCTCAAGTAGTAGAGCGCTCGCCTTGAGCAAAAAGAGCTCAGGGACAGCACCCAGGTCTTGAGTTCAAGATCCATGACCAACAAAACAAACCCTTGTTACTTGAGTACTTACCCTTTCCTGGGCACAATGCTATGTTGGCCTCTTTAACTCTCTGGACCCCCTGGGAAGGGGCCACCCCCCCCCCACCCCAGACTTGGAGTTGTCCCTTCAGGAGGAAGATAACCAGAGCCAAACAGGCCTGGCAGGACTAACTGCCCTATGGGGACCATGGACAGGCAGTGCCCAGGGTCTATGTCCCAGTGTGACACAGCCCTTCCCCACCAAGCTGGGGCTGGCAGAGGCTGAGAGTGGTTTCTGGGGAGGAATTCTGCAGCGGGCGGCGGCGTTGGCCCGGGGCTTGTCTGGGAGACTTGGCAGTATTGGAAAGCTGCCAGCCCTTCCTCCGGGAGCCGGGCTCTGGTCACTCACGGTTGGCACCAGTAGGTCCAAGGCGTTTGATCCTGTGTCTGGGATGTTCAAGCTGGTGCCTACACCCAAGTCCCGCAACCTCTCTGAGCCTTCGTGTACTCAAATACGAAATGGGACCTGAGAGAGGGGGACCTGGGTTTGGGGGGATTCTAGCCCCACCTACCTCACTTCCTACCTGCCCTCCTCCCTCCCCTCCCTTCTTCCTTCTCTCCTTCCTTCTCTACCCCCACCCTGCTTCCCCTTTCCCTCTTTCCATCTCTTTCCTCCTCCTTCCCTTCTTCCTTTCCTTCCTGCCTCCCTCTCCTCTCCTCGCAGACAGGACAGGACAGGACGGGAGGCCCAGGCTACTGAGGGCTTCGCGAGCTGGTGGCGGGTGCCCCCTGGTGGTTATTTGAATATCCACCATCAGTGCTGTGATTACTGGGGGGGGGGGTGGATAGGGAGGTAGTGAGAGGGGGAATAGTGGGGGGGTCCCCCTCCTTCTCCAGGTAGAAACCCAGACCTGTGCGATCCATAGCATCCAGAAGCCCTCAGGGAGGTGGGGGACAGAACCTCGGGGATCAGCTCAGAGTCCCCCAGTCCTTTGGCCCCTCGGTCTGCGACCCCATTGTGGGTCCTTAGGCTCCTTATAAAAATGATTCTCACAGCCGGGCGCCGGTGCTCACGCCTGTCATCCCAGCTACTCAGGAGGCTGAGATCTGAGGATCGCTGTTCAAAGCCAGCCCAGGCAGGAAAGTCCTTGAGACTCTTATCTCCAATAAACCACCAGAAAACTGGAAGTGGTGCTGTGGCTCAAGCAGTAGAGCCTCACCGTGAGCTGAAGGACAGCGCCCAGGCCCAGAGTTCAAGCCCCATGACCAACAAAGATAATAATCATAATTCTCACTCAGTCTCCTTTTGGAACTCCGATGGAAGGCCGAACGGGAGCCTGAGAGCGAAAGGACCTTTACCCTCTCCCAGTGGGAGGTATTTTCTAGAAGAGGTGAATTTTATTCCTCTCCAGACAAGGCAGCGCCTGCTTCCGGCCTTCGGAGGCAAGCAGCCGGCTCTTGGTAGAACATCCACTCTGCCGCGCTCACCCCTAAGCACACAGCTTCCCAGCGTCGGTTCTCTGCTCTGACCCTGGAAGGATGGATGTGGTTTTGGGGGTGAAGTCATGCCAATGCCTGGTGTGTGTTACCTAAGTAGGGGCCAGCAGCCCTGCTTTTCCAGGGGGGTGGGGGCTAAAGAACCTCTCCCGGTGCGGGTCTGGAAGCGCTAACATCGGAGGGTCCTGGCCAGCTGGACGGCTGGCCACCCTATGCTGAACTCAGGAGTCAGCACTCCACCCAGCCTGTTTGTAAATAAAGTTTTATTAGAACACAGCCGTGCCCGTTTGTTGATCCAGGGCACTGAGAATAAAGGGTGGGAAGTTAGAACACCAACGACGTGTTACGCACAGCCTGGAAAATTTACTGTCTTGCCCTTTGAGAAGAAGTTGGCCCCTTGGAATCCCCCAGGTGGGATGGGGGAGTGCTGTTAGTGGGCGGGGGGGGGGGCCAGCAAGGAAGGAGAGGCAGGGGTTCGTCTGGCCTGGACACAGACAGGTGTGTTTGTCTAAACTGGGGAATCTGATTCTACCGCCCAGAGCTGGGTCATGGGGTGGGGGGGCGGTGGAGGGGGGCTGAACAAAGTCCTCCGTTTCCCCCCCCACCCCGCGTGGCAGCATCAACCTAGCAGCCCATTTGAAGGGCCGAGGCTACGGGCAATCAGCTCAGGGATGATGAATTCAGGGAGGGCTGCCTGAAGGAGGCGACCTTGACTCGGTGAAGGACTTGACATTTTCCACCGTGGGTAGATTCTATTCTGGGCTCCACAGGCAGCCCTAGAGTCTGCAGTCCTTTCTCTAGCTGGTAGCATTTGCTAGCGAGACAGCCATGGCCAGAGACGACTCTATCTTCTTCAGGGGTTCTTACCTTGCAAACTCACAACAAAGGGCAAGTGGGAAGAACTTTACTCAGGAGAGAAGCGACCCAGTTAAAGGCAGCAGCTGCTCTGCCTTCTGAGGGCGGAGCCTAGGAGGGTTTTATACCGTGGGCTGTGTGCTGATTCGCCACAACCTATGTAAACCAACCAATCAGAGCAGACCTGCTGACTCCTACACCTTGAGACTGCAGCCGGCAATGGGCCTGCCTTTGATGCCCCCCACCCCCCAGGCACACACCTGACCGTTGTGCAAAACTAGGAAAGATGGAGATGGAAGTGGGATTATTTTTAGTCTTCTGTTTTCTGGAGTTTGGTTCTTCTTAAGCCAGTAATGCCTTCCGCGGGCTGCAGGGTGCTGGGGGCGGGGTCTTACACCTGCAATCCTAACTCCGCAGGAGGCTGAGATCTGAGGATCAAGGTTCGAAGCCAGCCCAGACAGGACGTCTGTGAGCCTCTTATTCAGAAAAAGCCGGAAGTGGCTCAAGAGGTAGAGCACTAGCCTTGAGCACAGAGAGGCTCAGGGACAGCACCCAGGCCCTGAGTTCAAGCCTTGGGGCTGGCAACATAATAATAATAATAATAAAAAGTTCTACAGGGGGCCCTGGGCTCTGACGAATCTCCTGAACGAATCTGTTGCCCTTCTCCACGAAGTCTACCCGCTCGTAGAGTTCTAAACGCCTTTGCTGCCGCTCTGCTGGTCCAGGCCCTGGGCGGCCGGGAGGTTGTGCGGCGTATGAGGCCAGGGTCCCCGAGGGCCGCATGGGGTCACTCTATCACCAGATGGACGCTGATCCCAAGAGAGGGTCTCCCCTAAACCCACCCGCCCCTCCCAGGCAGGGGTCTCATCCTGGGCCACCCAGAGAGGTGCCAGGAGGACCCCAGCTGTCCCTTGGGGGGGTAAGGGAGCAGGACATGGCCCCCTGTCCACGTGACCCTTCCTTCCTGCTGAGTGACCTGGACAAGGAGGGAAGTGGGCAGGCGTGGGGTGCACGAGGGAGACCAGAGACACAAGGAAGGAGAGGGCCTGTCTAGGCAACATGGCGCCTGCCAGGGTCCTTGGCCTGCAGGCCCAGGGGCCAGAGGGAGGAGAAGGTAGCTCTGCTGGCCAGTCCCACATGGCTGCAAGACCCTTGTCTCTGCTGAGGGCAGCCAAGGACCCCGGGGAGGAGGAGGGGGTCCAGTGGAGAAGCCCAGACCTGTGGCCTTGCACCGCTGCGGCCGGGCCACAGGGGGCGCCCGCGGGCCGAGGAGCAGGGGGGCTACGGGAGGAAGCTGTGCAGAGTGAGATTATCGCCGTCGTGGTCCTCTAGGGGCTCCGCCTTCCCGCACTGGCCCTTGGGCAGCCCCCCATTGGCCACGGCGGGGGCCCCCTCGCCCGCGTCGGGCAGCAGGGACGAGATGCAGACCATCTCGGTGGGAGAGTAGCTGCGCACGGGGTACGTGTGGCTCCGGCGGGAGAGGCGGACGGCCAGCACCACGGTGCACACGAGGAAGACGGTGGCCACCAGGGCCAGGATGAGGATGGCCAGCAGGCACTGCCTCACGGGGATGCGCCCCAAGGCCCCCGTGGGACTGGGGGCCACGGAGCTCACCGCGGGGACCACCTGCCCGGCCTTCCAGTCCGTGCCAGGTGAGCTGCTGGCAGCCTCCAGCGTGTTCTGGGGTGCGTCTTTCCCCCTGAAGACGGCGGCGAGAGTGGCAGGGGGTTCTGTGGACTGAGACTTCGTGGTGCCGGGCTCTGTGGACGGGGCCACTGTGGAAGGGGCTTCTGTGGACACAGCCTCCGTGCCCGTGGGCTTCGTGGTCAGCACCTCTGTGGCCGGTGGCCACGTGGTCTTTGCCTCCGTGGCCAGTGGTGGGGCAGCCTCTGCCCCCGTGGCTGCCGTGTGCGTGGCCTTGGCTTCCGTGGCTGCCGGTTGTGTCGTCTCTGCCTCTGTGGCTGCCGGTGGCATGGTCTGTGCTTCCGTGGATGCTGGTTGTATGGTCTCTGTCTCGGTGGCTGCGGGTCCCATGGACAAGATTTCGTTTGTGGTTGGAGCCACCACAGTGGAAACAGTTGCAGGTGTCAGTTCCGTGGCCCAGCCCGCTGAGACTGGTCCCCACTGTGTCCCTCCTGCACTGTGCCCTGCATGGGGGCCCACAGACCCCCCAGTGGCAGCATCCACAGTGGCTGGATCAGGGGTTCCGGGTCCTGAAGAAGCCCCTTGTCCCAGCGTGGTCGTGGCATTCAGAGGTTCAGCGTCTGCTCCCAGTGCCCTGGTGTAGTTGTCCAGTGTTTCCGGTGGGTCCGTGTCTACCGGGAAATAATCCTCATCCTGTTCTTCATCCAGGGCCACCTGTCTCCGGATGCGGGCAGGGACGGGGCCTGGGGCTGCCTTGGCTCCATTCCTCCAGGGGTCCCCCAGCGGGAGGCCGCAGCCCGGGCCCAGCAACGCCAGCAGCAGCAGGAGCTGTGGAAGCATCGTACCTGAGGGACACAGGGACAGCGTCACCCCGGGCTCCACCCAGGACCTCATGCCCGCCCGGGTCTGGTATGGGGTGGGTATTAGGGCTTGAGCCATGCCCGTGGACCCCGGCACATGCCTGGCCAGTCCCTCTGTGGGCGGCAGCTGTTATTTATTTTTAAAATTATTATTTTTATTACCTAATAAAAGTATTCCTCTTGGGGCTGGGAAGGTGGCTCAGTGGCAGAGCGCTTGCCTTGCATGTATGAGGCCCCTGGGCTTGAATCCTCAGCACCACATACACAGAAAAGGCCGGAAGTGGCGCTGTGGCTCAAGTGGTAGAGTGCTAGCCTTGAGCTGAAGAGCTGAGGGACAGCGCCCAGGCCCAGAGTTCAGGCCCCACCACAGACCAAAAAAATAAAAGGCATTCCTCCTGACAGAGTAGAGAAACTTTGCCTCTTCTTTCTTTCTTTCTTTCTTTCTTTCTTTCTTTCTTTCTTTCTTTCTTTCTTCCTTCCTTCCTTCCTTCCTTCCTTTCTTTCTTTCTTTCTTTCTTTCTTTCTTTCTTTCTTTCTTTCTTTCTTTTTTTTGCCAGTCCTGCAGCTTGAACTCAGGGCCTGGCACTGTCCCTGAGCTTGTTTTGCTCAAGGCTAGAGCTCTACCACTTGAACCACAGTGCCACTTCTGGCATTTTCTGTGTATGTGGTACTAAGGACTCGAACCCAGAGCTTCATGCATGCTAGGCAAACACTCTACTACTAAGTCACATTCCCAGCCCCATTTTTTTGGTCATATATATATAAATACTGGTATCTCACACCTATAATCCCAGCTACTCAGGAGGCTAAGATCGGGGATCACATTTCAAAGCCAGCCTGGGCAGAAGAGTCCATGAGACTGTTATCTCCAATAAACCACTCAGAAAAAGCTGGAAGTGGTGCTGTGGCTCAAGCTGTAGAGTGCTAGCCTTGAGCAAAAGGAACCCAGAGACAGCAGCCAGGCCCAGAGTTCAAGTCCCAGAACTGCAGGGGGACAAATGTGCCAGGCAGCCAAGTACTTGTGGCACATTCCTGTCATCCTAGCTTACTCAGGAGGCTGAGATCTGAGGATGATGGCTCACAGCCCAGGCAGGGAAATCCTCTTATCTCCAATTAACCAACAACAACAACAACAATAAAAAAAGGAGGTGAAGCTGTAGCTCAAGTGGTAGAATGCCAGCTTTGAGGGGAAAAGCCAAGTGAGAGCATCAGGCCCTGAGTTCAAGCTGCCTCAGTACCAGCACGCATGCACGCTCGCACACACGCACGTGCGCACACACACACACACACACACACACACACACTATGGCAGAGGCAGACAGACAGTCTTTGATGTCTTCAGGGCAACAGACCCCCCTCTCCCCTTCTGGGGAGCCCTCCTGGGGTTGGGGGCTGTGGGGGAGAAGCCTGGCCTGACCTTGGCCCTGCTTTCCTAGGGGGGGAGGGACTCCAGGAAGGAGCCACCAGCCCAGAGCCACATTTCACCACGGCGAAGCTGCACCTACCCACTGCCCCACTCGGGCAGCTCCGGTTCCCGGCAGCCAGAGCCCTGGCCACTTCCTGGCAGTGGGGGTGGGAGGGTGGGGGGTGGGGTGGGGTGTTTCTGGGTGGGGCAGGCATCAGGAAGAATCAGGGACCCACCTACCTTGGGGGGGGCAGAGCAGGTTCTGAAGGCCCCCCTCCCCATCAGATGCCCTGAGGCCTACAGCACCCATACTGCCCAAGCACAGAGTCACCCGGGGCAGGGCGTGCGGGCCTGAGTCCCACAGTCACCCCCCCCACGAGCTGGGCTACCCTGAGCTCCTCTCTGAACCCCAGTTTCCGCCTCTGTGAAACGGGAGGCTCCAGCGAGCGGGCTGCCACACCGAAGGCCTGGGGACAGAGGAGCAGGAAAGCAAGGCGCAGAGATCCCACCTTGGCCATTGTGCCCGGGATGTGGCCGGTGGGCACATGGCAGCCTGCCCACGCCCTGTCCCCCCATACTTCAAGCTCGTGGAGGGCAGGGACTCTGCGGGCACCCCAGCACCCCCAGAGGCTCATCCGGAGCCTGTGGCAGGCCTGGCAGCAGAGTGACCAGCCCCGAGCTGCCCAGCACACTGCCCCACCCACCCGAGCCTCCCGCAGCCTTGGCCCCGCCGCAGAACACTGTCTGGTGATGAGTTTGGGAGCTCTCCCCCTCCTCCCCTCCAGGACTCCGGGGTGTGGCTCAGAGCGGAGGTGAACAGACAAATGGAGGAGATGGACGAAATACCCATGTGCCTGGGCAGCCCAGCCAGGCCAGGCCCCTCGACCCCCTCCTCCTTCCATAGGGTGCGGAGAGGCCCAGGCCTGGCCCCCCGACGGGTCCCCACCAAGGACCACGCCCGGCAGAGCCGGCATCGTATTCCAGCTCAGCCCGCTCCTAGCCACGATGCCCGGAGGAGATGCTGCTCTCCAGGGATCTCCCAGTTTCCCATGGGTCAAAGAGACCCCTGTCCACCTCCTGGGGTGCTTGGAGGACACCCCGCCTTCCCTACTGTGTAGACCCCACTCAAGCCGAGCCCTGGATTCCAGGACAGGCTCCCTTCTACCGGGCTGTCAGAGTTTCACCCCTGGTTGCCAGCCAAGCCTGGCGGGCTGTGGCTGCTCCCCCAATCTCTGGGGCAATCCCCAGGGAGGCCCCGGACCTAGACCCTACCCCACCCCTGCCAAGAGGTGGGACCCTGGGCCTTCAAGCCCAGATCCCATCCAGAGACGGAAGGGTGGGGGGCCATGGCTGAGAGGGGGTACCCCCAGATAATAAATCTGTCTGTGGTGTGTAGGGGGAAATGCTTGGCTCTCAGCTCTCCATAGCCCAGAAAATACCCCAAACCCAGATGAACAGTATTCTAATTATTATTTGTTTTTTAGTTTTGATTGCATTTAATAATGCGTATCCTAAATCTAATTTTCTTTGTTGTTGTTGGCACCAGGGTTTTTGTGGGGTTTTTTGGCCAGTCTTGGGGCTTGAACTCAGGGCCCGGGCACTGCCCCTGAGCTTCTTTTGTTCAAAGCTAACGCTCTACCATTTGAGCCACAGCGCCACAGCCGGCTTTTTCTGTGTGTGTGGTGCTTAGGACCCGAATCCAGGGCTTCATGCATGCCAGGCAAGCACTCTACCTCTAAGCCACTTTCCCAGCCCGACACTAGGGTTTGAACTCACAGCCCCGCACTGGCTAGGCAGGCACCATGCCACTCCCTAAATCTAATATTTTCGTGGTTTGTCACGACCAATGCAGTCTTCTCCATCTGATTAAAAACCAAAACCAAAACTGCTGATGGCAGCTGGGCGCGCTAGCGCACACTCGTAATGCCAGCCACCGCGGAGGCTGAGGCAGAAGGATCGAGATTGTGGGTAGCCAGCTGGGCTAACACAGGCCAGCCTCATTGCAAAGACACAGAATCAGAACACAAGCCAAGAATGGCATGTTCACAGCTCCATCATATAGATGAGCTCAAGACAAAGCTCATGCCTGCCGGGGGTCGGTGGCTCACGCCTGTCATCCTAGCTACTCAGGAGGCTGAGATCTGAGGATCACGGTGCAAAGCCAGCCCAGGCTGGAAAGTCCGTGAGACTCTTATCTCCAATAAACCACCAGAAAACAGGAAGTGGTGCTGTGGCTCAAGTGGTAGAGCACTAGCCTTGAGCTGAAGAGCTGAGGGACAGCGCCCAGGCCCAGAGTTCAAACCCCACGACTCTCCTCCCCCCTAAACAAACCAAACACCCCCCAAAACAACAACAACAACAACAGAAAACCCACACCGTTCTCTTTTCTAGAACCAAACAGACTAAAAATCAGCTCTGCTCCTCAATAATAATCAATGCCTTCCCTTCTTTGGGCTTGAGTCTCCCTCTCCTGAAAGGAAGGGGTGGGATATCTTCGGGGGGGGGACCCCCAGTCTCTGTGGCCCCCACGATCAGAAGCTTTCCCTGGGAGCTGCCCCAGCCTCCCCGGGGGCCGGCCTTCCCACCTTGGGCCCGTCCCAGGCTGGAGGCCCAGGTCCCCGGTCCCCCGGGACCCAGCCACTGGCTGCGGTTTCCCGAGGGGCACTCACCGCGCTCAGTGGAGCAGGAGACGGCAGCCGCACGGGCCCACAGGGGACTCTGCTTCTGTGACACCGTTCGCACTGCTGGGCCACCGTGTGGCACCCCCAGCTCCCCGCCGTGGCCCCAGATTCACCAACCCCCAACAGCAGTGTGTGGAAGAAGGAAGCGAGAGTGTGGTTACTCAGGCTGGTCACGTGACAGCCCACACCCCCTTGTTTGTGACAGTTTGGGTGACAAAGTTGACCAAGAAGGGTGGGCAGCAAGACAAACAGACACCTGCCCGGCCTGCCATCGTTCTTGAACACACCAAGAACGTTCTGGAAACCATCTAGGGCCAAAGGGCCCTTAGGTAGCAAGAGGACCCAACAGATGGAACACTCCCCACCATACACACCCCAGAAGGGCTAGAGAGTTACTCAGCAGTCAGGGAACCGTAGGGTATAAAGGGGACCCTGCCTGGAAAAGGCAGGGGGGTGGGGTGGGGGTTGGGTGGGGAACAAATGAGGAAGAGGATGGGTCTCACGTCTCACCCAGGACCGGGCAGGAAGTAGAACCCACAAAGCACAGAGCTCCGTGGGGTTCACAGATAATGGTATAGTTTCACATTTAGACATTATCTCTGGACTCACGTAGGTCCCCGAGCAGCAATGAAGAAGTTCCCTGGGCATCGGGGATACCATGACTCACCTTCATAATCCCAGTTACTAGGGAAGTGGAGATGGGGAAGATCTGAGCTGGAGTCAGCCCAGCAAAATGTTAACAAGACCTCATCTCAACTAACAAGCTGGGCATGGTTGAATCTGTGAATAATCCCAGTGACACAAGAGGCTGGTATCAGACAAAAACTACCTAAAACCCGAGTCTAAATCCCATACCACCACCACCACACACACACACACACACACACACACCATTAGATTACAAGGCTCGGCTGAGATCTGCCGGTGTTATTTCCCTGGCCACCTCTGCCACCCCAGGCTAGACACATGTTGGGGCTCTTGGCTCCCCTGTACCCCCTGCACCCCAGGGAGGCAGGCTAGCAAGTAAACAAGAGGGCAGGCCATTACAACAGCCAGTGTGGCAAGCTTGCCACCTTGGGATGAGCAGGGGAGGGGAGGGGAGGGGAGGGGAGGGGAGGGGAGGGGAAAGGAGAAAGGGAGTGCTGGCCCAGGGCTGGCTGGCCTGACAATTCCCAGAACAGGCTCTGAAGGGAAGGGATGGCGCCCAAGGCCAGGGGTCAGGACCCCCCCCCACACACACAGAGAAGGCCGCACTCCACCTGCACACAGCTCGTGTGAAAATGAAACCCAGCTGGGCCACGGCAGCTCACGCCTGTAATCCCAGCTGCTCAGGAACCTGAGATCTGAAGCTCATCACGGTTCAAAGCCAATCTGGGGCAGGAAAGTTCATGAGACTCTTACCTCCAAAGAACCACCAAAAAAAGCCAGAAGAAGAGTTGTGGCTCCAAGTGGTAGTAGAGCACTAGCCTTGAGTGAAAAAGCTCAGGGACAGCGCCCAGGCCCTGAGTTCAAGCCCCATGACCACCACCACCACCACAACAACAAAATAGAAGCAGTGAGTGAGCAGAGACAGAGGCAGGATTGGAACCCAAACCCTTGATCATCTTCACTCCCAGCCTGTGAGCGTGCAGGCTGACTGGGGGGAAAGTGACACTGGCTATTCTTTGCATATCAGCAGGCTTTACATTATTATTATTGCTGTTGTTGTTGTTGTTTGCTGTTGCTGCTAGGGGTGAACCCAGACCCTTGTGTGTGCCAGGCAGACTCTAGCTCTGAGCTGCACCCCAGCCAGGCTGGTTCTCTCTTCATGTAAGGGACAAGGCACCTCTCCACTGCAGGTCAGACGTGAGCCTCTCGGTCTATCTTTGAGGGGATGTCACATTCACAAAGACTCCGGTTTGTATTGTCACTGTGAAGGCCGTGACACCGCATCTTCACTGCACCTGGTGCCTGCGAGATGCGAGTGTTCCGCATGAACGGACTTCTCCTTCTAGAAATGCAACCCAGAGCCGGTGCGGTGGCTCATGCCTGTAATCCCAGTCACTCGGGAGGTGGAGGAGGTTGGGGAGGTGGAGCTGTGGCTCAACTGGTAGAGCATCAGTCTTGAGCAAAAAAAAAAAAAAAAAAAGCCAAACAAGAACTCAAGTCTCTAAGTTCAAGTTCCAGTACCAACACCAAACACACAAACAAAAAACCAACACCTCAACAATGACTGGGTACAGTGGAGCAGACCTGTCACCCCGTGGAGGAAACCGAAGTAGGAGGGGTACAGCCCCACCCAGGCACGAAGCGAGGCTTCACCTCAAAAACAACCAACGTTGGGCTGGGAAGGTGGCTTAGCAGTAGAGCGCTTGTCTAGCAGGCATGAAGCCATGGCTTTGATTCCTTAGTACCACATACACAGAGAAAGCCAGAAGTGGCGCTGTGGCTCAAGTGGTAGAGTGCTAGCCTTGAGCAAAAGCAGCTCAGGGACAGCGCCCAGGCCCTGAGTTCAAGCCCCAGGACTGGCAAAACAAACAAAAAAACAACCAATGTTAAAGAGGGTTGGGGATGTGGCTCAAGTGGTAGAGTACTTGTCTAGCAAGTGTGAAGCCCTGAGTTCAGTCCCCACGGACCACCAGAGAGAAACAGACAGAGATAGAGAAATCCCATACTACGTAAATCTCCCTTGATGGAGACATTAGTTTTATTTATTAATTTTGTGCTGGTCCTGGGGCTTGAACTCTGCTTCATTCATACACAAGCAAAACCTAAGCCGTTTCTTGGGAATGACTTAAAGAAAAACAGAACTTAGGCTCCACCAATCACAAAGAGCCTATCAATTTAACAGTTGGTAAATAGGAACAAAGACCCATTCAGCCAACCACATGACCAGTCAGGTCTCTGCTTTCCTTCCCTGCCCAGCCATGGGCTAGCCTGGGAACCCTGGCTGTTTAGGAGCTGGGTGTGACTCAGGCTGGCTGGATCTCTGCGGCAGAGGCTTTAAAAATATCCCCACTTTGCAAGCCTCTGTTCCTGTGAAAGCGAAGGTCGGGGGACCAGGGATGTATGGGGGACCGGGGGAGGGATGGGTATGCCAATCTTAGTTATCTGAAGGGGAAACAGCTACTCCAGCCACCATGTTCAGGATTCTATTCCCCTCTTCAAACAGGAACTGAGCTCTGGGGCATGTGCATTTCAGCCCGATTCTGGCTGCTAGTCCAGGCCGCGCTAGGAGCTGATTTCCAGGTTACCGGGTAGAACCATTTCTCCACGTGTAAAGAACAGGGGTTTTCCTCAAGCTCACTGAGTAGCCTAGGCACCATGAAGCTTGGTCCCAGACCTCAAGAGCTACAGAGCGAAGATGAGCATGGTGACACATGCCTATAATCCCAGCTCTTGGGATACTGAGGTGGAAAGACTGGGACTTTGACAGCTTGGGCTATGTGACACACACACACACACACACAATAACCACCACCACAACGACAAAAACAATAGCCGGGTGCCTGTGGCTGACACCTCTAACCCTAGCTACTCAGAAGACTGGGCATCTGAGGATCACAGTGTGAAGCCAGCCCAGGTAGGAAAGTCTGTGAGATTCTTACCTTCAACGAACCACACAAAAACTGGAAGTGATGCCGTGGTTCAGCGGAGTAGAGCGCTAGCCTTGAGCAGAAAAGTTCAGGGACAGCACCCAGGCCCTGAGTTCAAGCCCCACGACAAGATACAAGACAAGGATCTGGAAGGCAAAAGCATGCTCCAGATGGAGTGACCATCCACAGCAGGGGGGGGGAGGGGAGGTGGGGCAGCAAAGGCTTCCCTTGTAGCAACCGTCCCTGGGCACAGAGCCCTCCTTGGGCTAGATGGGTGTATAGGGCCTGCTGCTGCAGGCAGGACTGCAGATCTCAGATCTCATAGATTACACACAGATGACTGGACTGCAGACAAACCCAACACTGCCAGACCTCAGGCACAGAGCTGGGGAGCCAGACCCAGATGCCTTGTCACCGCCGCTGTACCTGTTTCTACCCCACCCGCTCCTGGCTTCCGCAGTCCCCCAGGGACCTAGAAAGGAAAATTCTGCCCTCTCTGGAAGTTGTGCCAAGGGACTCATGGAACTCAGCCCGGGGACTGTCCAGGCTGGCTTTGAACTGCGATCCTTCGATTTCAGTGTCCTGAGCAGCCTGGAAAGGCGTGTCACCGGTGCCTGGTCAGAAGTCACATTCCTGGAGCCAGTGGGGAGTGACAGGGAGCCTGGAGGAAGAAGCCCCTGAAAACCAGAAGAATGAGGACGGGGAAGGCACGGGCCCCAGCCCCACTGAAAAGGTCATGGATTTACCGTGAGGAGAATGCGAAGCCACGTGGGCCCGTCACGATTTAAGGGCCGGGCAGCCTGTATGTGTCTGTGGCATGCTGTGCCTGTCCTGACCCAGCTCTGAAGAGCTTCACTTCCTACCCCAGGAAAGCGAGCGCGCTCAGGTTAATGTGGGGGAGGGTGACTTGGTTCACAGGCTGTGATGGCTAGTTCCGTCTGTCACCTTGCCTGGGCTACCAGTGTCCGGATATATAATATATGATCAAATGTTTTTTTTCTTTTTTCTGGGGGGGGGTAGTTGGTCATGGGGCCTGAACTCTGGGCCTGGGCGCTGTCCCTCAGCTCTTCAGCTCAAGGCTAGTGCTCTACTACTTTGAGCCACAGCACTACTTCCAGTTTTATGGTGGTTATTTGGAGATGAGTCTCATAGACTTTCCTGCCCGAGCTGACTTTGCACTGTGATCCTCAGATCTCAGCCTCCTGAGTAGCTAGGATGACAGGCGTGAGCCACCTGCACCTGGCTGGTCAAACTTTTTGAGTGCCACTTTTTATCCTCCAGACAAGGGGAGAACCGGACTCCTTCAGAGAAATTATTCTAGAAAGTTCTGGAAGCAGTGGCAGGAACAGGTGGATAGAGACCGGGAACAGAGTTGTGAGGTTGTGCAGCCCATGCCCGGCATCCTTACAAGGGGAAGTGTCTTAGGTCAGAGTTCATGAGAATGTTCACCTTGCCTCTCCCTGTGACAGTCCCACATCAGTGTGATGGTGCTGGGAACAGAACCCAGGACCCAGCACTCAAATAGCTGCTTATGTTAGAGACAGGGGTGACCACAGTGCGTGTCACTTGGAACCCCTATCTGAGCAGTGTGAAGCTGAGGCTGTGAACCACAGGTACTTGGTCTGCTTCACCCAGGACAGCACTTCCCGATAGGAACAAGTCTGCAACAACTTCCTGTGACGGAGGCCTAACTTCTGGTCCTGTCACAAACCCCAAAGCTGATGGGTTGTGGCGGTGATTCCTCTACCCTCAGCCCAACTTCAGACTGAACGCCTTTTCCAGCTTGCACATCATCCCCTACCATCCTCTGTCCCCTTCGTATAGTAGTTTAAAAACACATTTCCCAGTTCCTATGGCTTTTTTGGGGGGGAGAGGGGAAGGGAAAATCAGTATTTTCTTAATGTGGCCAATCTATGTTTTGTGACTCATTCCATTGCTTTGGTGTTTAATTATCTTTCTCCTAACCTGAAGTGGAGATAGTGACTCATTTCCTTTAAAAGCTTTTTTTTTTAAAGTTTCAGTTGGGTATTGGGAGGCTAAGATGATAAGGATCACAGTTTGGGGACACAAGACCCCATCTCAATGGGAGAAGCTGGGTATGGGCACACATCGATTATCCTAACTATGGCAGCAAGTCAAAAATAGAGGATCACAGTCCAGGCACTGGGCTGGGCAGGAAGACCCTATCTCAAAAAAAAAAAAAAAAGAAAAATCCACACCATGGGAAAAAAACTGGTGGAAGGGGCTGAGAATGAGACTTAGTAGTAGTAGAATGCTAGCCTAGCATGCATGAAGCCCTGAGTTCGATTCCTCAGTACAACTGGAAGTGGCTCAAGTGGTAGAGTGCTAGCTTTGAGCAAAAGCAGCTCAGGGACAGCGTCTAGGCCCTGAGTTCAAGCCCCAGGACTGGCAAAAAAAAAAAAAAAAAAAAAGCTGGCAGCCAGGTGCTAGTGGCTCATGCCTGTAATCCTAGCTACTCAGGAAGCTGAGATATGAGGATCATGGTTCAATGCCAGTCCGGGCAGGAAACTCCAATTAACCAGCAGAAAACTCGAAGTGGCACTGTGGCTCAAAGCAGCAGAGCACTAGCTTAGAGCTCAAGAGCTCAGGAACAACGTCCAGGCCCATAATTCAAGCCTCACAACCAACAAAAGAAAAAAGAAAAAAAGCTGGCAGTGTGGTTCAGTGGTAGAGTAACCCCCTCATAAGCCTGAGTTACCCCAGTCTCTTCTTGCAAGTTTCATTTCCCTCCAGCTATTCATTCCATTAGGACTATCTTGGTGTATGCATCCCTACTGAACTACAGTGATTATTTTAATAATTACTAACTTGTTAATATATTCAATTAAAATTTTGTTCTGGAATACAAAAATCATAGGGAACTGAGACTATTATAGTCACGAGTTTAAGACATTGTCTTGCTATGTAGCCCTCAACTGTCTCCAACTCGATCCTTTTGCTCAGCCTCTCAAGTGCTGGGATTACAGGTGTGGACCAGCCAGCCGTAGATATATTCTTAAAAGCTAGAATTAACATTGTTGGGTTGAAGGTCAGAACAAGGCTGGGTACTCGTGGCTTACACCTGTAATCCTAGCTACTCAGGAGGCTGAGATCTGAGGATCTTGGTTCAGAGCCAGACGAAGCTGGTCTGTGAGACTCTCATCTCCAATTAACTCCCAAAAAGGCAGAAGTGGAGCTATGGCTCAAGTGGTGGACTGCCAACCCTTCAACAAAATTTAAAAAGCTCAGGGACACAGCTTCTGTCCCAAGTTCAAGCCCCAGGATTAGCACAAAAATAAAGGTCAGAATGTTAAGACTATGGACGTTAGCTGGGCACTTGTGGCTCACACCTGTACTCCTAGCTACTCAGGAGGCTGAGATCTGAGGAGTGTGATTCAAAGCCAGCCTGGGCAGAAAGTCTGTGAGATTCTTATCTCAAATCTTATCTCCAAATAACCACCAGAAAACTGGAAGTGGCTCAAGTGGTAGAGTGCTAGCCTTGAGCTGAAGAACACAGGGACAGTGCCCAAGCCCAGAGTTCAAGGCCCACCACCACCACCAAAAAAGACCATGGATGTCTGTGTGCCTTCCTCCAGCAAGCTGTGCCATCTAACACATCATACTTTGCCACTGAGGGGACAGGGACTTCTGTCTGGGACTAAAGAGCCTCGTCCAGTCTGGGCAATGAATACTGCCCCTTTGAAGGAACGCTGTGCCCTTGATAAAAGACCCCATGACAAGTTTTGGCACTGAAGATGCCACCAGAAAGAGAAACGGCCACTTCAAAAATTAACAGGTTCTTAAGACCCAACAGACTTTTTCTGGACACAGAACATCAAATAAGTGAAGGAAGTAACTCTTTAAAAAATAGAAGTTGTCCCAGACAGGGTCTGGCTGGCCGTCTGGGGAGAAGCGATGGCCCCCAGGTCTGCTGGCAAAGAATCAGGCAGCCGAAGCAGACTTGTCCCCGCTAAACAGACCACTGTGCCTCCCGCCTGGCGCTGTCTCTGAAGTCTGCAACTCCTTCCTGCCAAGTGCTCCCTTGTCCTGCCTGCCCGATGCAGGCCTGCTAGGCCAAGGCCCCCCAAGAAAGAGATCATGCTGCCCTTGACCTCATTTACAAACGTTTGGAAAAAGGTAAATTTCTGGCCACACTGAAATGTCGGCAACGGCATCCTGTTAAGGGTGAAGTGGAGGGAACGGGGGTTCACAGGATTAAGACACCCATGCTACTGAAGGGAGCAAGCTGGCCATGGCAACGGCGGCAGTCAGCCACAGCGGGCATGCGCAGGTGAGTCTTGAACCACAAGGAATGTCACCAAGGGAAGGGCTCAGAGGCTGAGCTGGGGGGGGGGGGGGGCAGCAGGTCCTGAGGCTATTGTAATGGAGGAGGCCGGGTCCCCTTGAACAACAGAGACCCCTGGTGGCTCAGAGCCAGAGGTGTCACGGTGGGCAGCCTGGGTATGAAAGAAACACGGGACACGGAGCTGTAATCAATGATTTTTATCTTTGAAAATGGAAGCAAGTGTTTTTGACAGAACACTATGGCCGCTCTATAAGAGCCGATCGGGGGTGTGCACTGTCCTCCTGCGGACGTCTGGCTTTTAAAAGACGACGCTTGGCGAGCAAGACTTGGGAGACAGGAAAGAATCCACAAAGCTCCAGGCAACTCTGGGCCGTGAATGGAGGCTGCAGTCGGGCCGGGAGCGCCAGGCCCGGCCCCCCCTCTTCTGTGAGCCACAGTCCCCTGCGGCATCACCACCGTCCGCAACTTTCTTTCCCTCTTCTTTTGCTTTCAGAACCTCAACACGTTTCTGCATCTCAGAAGAGCTCATCCGAACAGTGCAGCGTGAACGACAAGTCACTGTAACTTTACATCCCATACCTATGTCAATATTAAACACACACACACACATGCGCACACACACATCACCACACCAAACATCCAGATGTTCTGAAACTGTGAGGGGAGCCGGGTATGGCTGGTTAGGAGTCTGGTTCCCTTGCCAGCGGCCAGGTCCCCCAGTTGGGCCATGCGATCTAACCAGCTGTCACGCTCCGCCTACATGCTGGCTCCCTGTACGTACCCATGCGGCCAGCCCCCGCCCGCGGCAGTCACCAACAGCCCTTCCGGGACAGAAGTGCCTTCCTTCAGTCTGCCTTCACAAGCATGCGCTGTGAGAACAGAAAAGCGCAAAGCTCCAGCGGGCCCAGGCATGCTGGCCATCCGTGCTTACCAGGGGCCTCTGTGATCAGTTAGGATGAGGACATGAGCCGCAGAGACAGAACGGGCCAGGCGGAGGGCTCAGAGGGACAGCAGAGGTCCTGTGCTCCTGCCCCTGCATCATTCTAGATCATGCTTTTCAGTCTCCACATCCAGTGTTCCCTGAGCCTCGCCTTGCTGACCGTGGTGAGGGCCGAGAGGCGGGCGGCCAGGCAGGACTGGTTGGGGAGCCCTGAGAGGTCGCAGCAGGGTGAAGAGGAGGAGGAAGGAGCGCTCTGTGGGTGTTGGGGACAGCAGGGGGTCATGCAGGAGATGGGACCATATGGCAAAGGCTTTCCCGAATGCCCTCCAGCCCCTGCTCTCGAGAACCAGGCAAGTCACTGTCACGGGCAGGGACACTCGGCAACATGCGAGTCTGCCCGTCTGGGGTGCCCTGGTCAAGCATGGACCAAACCTGAGCCGTCATGTTCAACGTGATGAAGGCGACATTCTGTGTGGGTAACAAAACCGCAGAAACGCATGCGAGTTTAGGTTAGATTATAATCGTCTGAAGCACAGGGTCAAGCAATGTTCCATTCTGCTACACCCACCCGATTTCTAGAAAAGAGAAAGGAAAGCGAGGAAGAGACAGGATGTGAGCTCTTTTTGATCAGGAGACTCGACAGAATGCGGATGGTAATGTGGTCCACGTGATTTTTTTCAAGTCTTCCTTCCATAGTCACTACAATGACCAGGTTTGTGCTGCAAAGGAGCCAGCACCATGTGGCTTCCGCTGATTGTTCTCAGATGAGTGTTTATACAAAATAATATCTTCATTTCCTTATAAACATACACAGTGCTGTCCCTTTCAAATTAAGGAAAAAAAAAACCCACACAAATACTGCAAAGTAGCAAAATACAAAGAAAAAAAAGCTACTTTTGGTTTTGGCAACATTAAAAAAAAAAAAAAGAAATACAAAAAGCAATGTGGCATTGGTCCCTAGTCATTAAAAAAAAAAAAAAAGGTACTTGGGCACGACACTGAATCAGAATTGATTTGTTTTCTAAAATTCAGAAGATCTGGGATTTTAAAAGTAGCACGTTTGTCTTTTAAAAGTTCAACAAGTCACATAACACTTAAAACGTCAAAAAAGCTTTCGGATAAAAAAAGCTCAGCTCTTGATTTTGCAAATTTAGGAGAGGAATTGAGTTCCTACTGGAATGTGGCCTATCGCTGGTTGACAGATCTGAATGGAATGTCTCCAGATGGCAGTGCCTCCCTTCCCCCCGCCCCCCCCCCCGCCCGAGGACCACACCAACAGCCAGCTACCCAGCACAAGTTCTTGCTCCCAAGGGTTAGGGGCGGGCCTTCAGGCGGCTATCTTTGCCATCTGCTGTTCTAACTTGGAAATGCGCTCATCTTGATTGCAGATTGTGTCTTTTATAGATTTGATCTCTTTTAAAATCTCATCCAACTTGGCTTCATTTTGCTAAAAGCAAAGCAGAGCAAACAAACAGAAAAGTGGTGAGCACAGGGCAGTAAACCAGCTCCATCCAGCACAGTCCTTCCAATGCGACTTTCTGTTCTGCAGATGGCAAGCCACAGCCACCAAGCGGAAAAAGGTCAAAGCCATGGCATCTGGGCCTCAGGAGGACACAACTGATACGGGTCAGCCCCGCTGAGAGCTCAGCGCGACCCCTGGTCCCGTGCCTACGCCTTACCCACCCGGGCAAGGACTCCCAGGTGGCAAAGTGCAGGATGAGAGCATCCCTCAGGCCGCCCGCCACAAGCCCACGGGAGCAGCTCCACAGCATCGCCACCCTCCAGCCTCCTGGCCCCCACACTCCCCACTCCACTCCTCTTGGCACCTGTTCCCCTGGGGTGGCAGTGCTCCAGTGGCCACCCCATCTCCTCAGGGGCAAGTGGTCCTGGGCCTCTGCCCCAGGCTCAGGTCATCTGTGTTGCTAGCCCCACCCACTGCTGAAAACTGCTGACGGAGACTATGAGCCACACCCCAATTCTAGCCACTTCCTCCTGCCAAGGCTTCTCTTCCTGCCTCCTGTGACCCCACACTTCATATCTTCCTATTTCTTCTCTATCAGGAGGGTCTAGGGGAAGACCCCCGAGGTCTTGTCCTCTCCCCAGAGACAGCAGGACACTGCTCTCCACTGCCAGCATTCTAAAAGCCCGAGCCGAAGGGGCCCAGTGTGAACGGAGCTCAGTGGGCCCCACGCCCCAGGACTCTTGCCTGTGCCCCGAGTCCACTGTCCACTCCCTGCATGGGCACGCACATTCCTGTCTGCTTACCACGCTGGCCGTGTCTGTGCTTTTCTTGGGGACATTGATCAGGTCACACTTCTTGTTTGCTGTGGGCTTGCTGTCCAGAATGTTCTTCTTGACCACTTTGAGATCCCTGTTTTTGCCAGGAATGTAGCCGTGCTTCAAGGAGATGAGGATGGGATCGGCATTCTTCCCCTCGAACCACTCCTCAGCCTCCAGCGCGGCTTCTGGCCCTGCTGTGTCGGGGTACAGGTCATCCTGGAAAAGGTCGGACTGCAAGAGACACGTGTGGGCCCTTCAGTAAGGAAGACAAGGTGTTGGCTCGCTTTGATTTTTAACATGTCTTGCCCCAAACTGGGTACCCACCTTCCTGGGGACTGTCATGATGACAGGCTCACACTTTCTCTCGTGGAGCTTGAAGAACCTTCAAAGGAGACAGAAAGGCAGCATCTCATGAAGTGACATGGGATGAGAGAGCGGCATCTCACCCACCTTCTCCCAGCGGCCCAGACAGGAAGTGCTTCTTACTGCCCCTCATGTGACCCCCTGGGCAGGAGGCAAGGCCCACAGTCCCACTTTACAGATAAGAAAGCCAAGTGGGTGGCAGGGGGATATTGGTACAGGCAGCAGCGCGGGAGCAAGTCCCTTGTGAAAAGTCACCGTGTCATTAGGCAGTGGGAGCCGGGTCCACGCCCTGGGTGCTGGGTCCTCTTGAAGTACTGGGGTTCGAGCCCAGGTCCTTATGCGTGACAGGCAGGCAAGCTCTCTACCACTGAAACACACCACTAGTCTGGATAAAATCTTAAGACCGAATCTATTTTGGATCACATCTTGGTTAGTTTGGTTTAAACCGCTATTTTAATTATTGGTGCCAGTTTTACTTCATTACTTTAGCTACTTTTTTAAAAAAAATAAATCTATGATGAAGCTGGATGTGGTAGTACATGCCTGTAAGCCCAGCACGTGAAAGGCGGTGGTTAGAGGATCTTGGTTTGATACCAGCACAGCAAGACCCCTTTCTCAATCAATCTTGATAATCTTTAATGACCAATAAAAAAGGGATTTATAATATTCTCCCATTTTTGGTAGAGCGCTAGCCTTGAGCTGAAGAGCTAAGGGACAGCGCCCAGGCTCAGAGTTCAGGTCCACGACTGGACCTCCCTCCCCCTCCCAAAAAAAACTTGGAATAAATATTCTCTCATTTTTTTTGGGGGGGGGGTCCAGTCATGGGGCTTGAACTCTGGGCCTGGGTGCTATCCCTCAGCTCTTCAGCTCAAGGCTAGCACTCTACCACTTGAGCCACAGCACCACTTGCAGCTTTTTCTACTTATGTGGTGCTAAGGAAACAAACCCAGGGCCTCATGCATGCAAGGCAAGCACTCTACCACTGAACCACCTTCCCAGCCCCTCTCCTATTATTTTTTTTAAAAATTTTTTATTGTAAAGATACTATACAGAGGGTTACAGTTACATGAGTGAAGTAATGAGTACACTTCCTATTGAGCATTGTTACCCCCTCCATTGTTTTCCCCCTACCATCCCTTCCCTCCCTACCTTCCCTGAGGTTCTTTTTTGTTTTTTTAATTGTGATTAAGTGATTACATAGTTTCCCAAATTTCACAGTATTGTGGAATAATGATGCTCATTTAAGGTCACAAGTTCATTCTAACTTTCCTGGAGCAAACTGTCTATCACGGTCTATAACATATAACGGTGTACACATATACACCATACATGTGATCAGCAGCATGGGGATATTTAGTAGTGGTTCGACCAGATGAGTGGGAGTTCTTTGTTTCTTAAGTCCTGTTAATTTTGTCGTATCACCTAATATTTTGGATTTAGCATCCACTTATCAGGGAGACCATGTA
The DNA here is from genome assembly GCF_019054845.1 of Dipodomys spectabilis. NCBI lineage: Eukaryota > Metazoa > Chordata > Mammalia > Rodentia > Heteromyidae > Dipodomys > Dipodomys spectabilis. The sequence goes on from NW_024871503.1 coordinate 524,917, forward strand.
CCGTTTGTCTCTTTGCTCTTGGCTTACCTCGCTCAACATGATTCCTTCTAGCTCCATCCATTTCCCTGCAAATGCCATTATTTTGCCATTTCTAATGGCTGCATAATATTCCATTGTGTATAGATACCACAATTTTTGGATCCATTCATCTGTGGTGGGGCATCTGGGTTGTTTCCATATCCTAGCTATTGTGAACAGTGCTGCAATAAACATGGAGGTGCACGTGTCCTTGTATATTGGTTCCTGTTGTTCAGGGTAGATGCCTAGAAGTGGTATGACTGGGTCGTAAGGGAGGTCAATCTTTAGCTTTCTAAGGACCCTCCAGACTGCTTTCCAAAGTGGTTGTATAAGTGTACATTCCCTCCAGCAGTGTAACAGGGTTCCTCTTTCTCCACATCCCTTTCAGCATTTGTCGTTGGCTGATTTGTGGATGTGGGACATTCTGACTGGGGTAAGGTGGTATCTCAGGGTTGTCTTTATTTGCATTACCTTCACCACCAGGGATGATGAACATTTCCTCATGTGTTTCTTTGCCATTTTTATTTCTTCATCTGAGAAGTCCCTCTTTAGTTTCCTTGCCCATTTAGTAACTGGTTTGTTAGGTTTGGGAGAGATTAGTTTCTTGAGTTCCCTGTATATACTGGATGTTAACCCTTTGTCTGATATATTGCTGGTAAATATTTTTTCCCAATTAGTTGGTTGTCTTTCTAGCTTGGTTGCAATAGATTTAGCTGTGCAGAAGCTTTTTATTTTAAGGTAGTCCCATTTGTCGAGTCTCTCTCCAATTTGTTGTGACCCTGGGACTCTGTTAAGAAGTTCCTTCCTGTGCCTATTAGTTCAAGTGTCTCTCCTACTCTGTCCTGCAGTAGTTTCAGAGATTCAGGTTTAATGTTAAGGTCTTTAATCCATTTTGAGTTGATGTTGGTTCATGGTGATAGGCTGGGGTCCACTTTTAGTTTTCTGCATGTTCTCCTATTATTTTTAAAGATGCAAGTATCAGTTCTTTCATATTACCAAGACAACAACACGCTTAAGTTCATATAGTTAGTTAGTTAGTTTGTTTATTTTTGGACAGTCCTGGGGCTTGAACTCAGCTGGGGTGCTGTCCCTCAGCTCTTCAGCTTAAGGCAAGTGTTCTACCACTTGAGCCACAGCATTCTGGTGGTTAATTAGAGATAGGAGTCTCACAGACTTTCCTGACCAGGCTGGCATTGAACCATGATCCTCAGATCTCAGCCTCTTGAGTAGCTAGGATTACAAGCGTGAGCCACCAGTGCCTGGCAAGTTCACATAGTTATGTCACACACCAGTACTCAGCATGATCACACATCTGTCAATCGCATACATGATTGTAAAGCTCTGGTGTTCACCAGGGCCGGTGGGCAGCCTCACTGTGGATCTTTTGTTGGGTGTGTGGGACAAGCCTGCTCTGGAGGAAGTTCACTAGCATTATGATGAGAGGCAGAAACCACAACACAGGCCAGCTTGCCAATCCAGCAACCTCCACCCCTGGCAGAAGCCTTGACTTCTCTACTTTAGGACACTTTTGGCTGGAACCTAGTTCTTTTCCTCAAGGACAGGAATGCCACTGGGTTTCTATCCCAGGGCCTGCCCGCCCACCAGGCCACGAGCCACAGCTTCACTCTGAAGAGTAAAGGTTTCATTATTTGATTAAGTTTGAGATATACTTAATCAGCTCCATGTGCCATGTAACTATTCCACTCTAGTAGTGAAGGCAGGAAAGAGATAATGCACTCCAAAACACACCCAGGTAGGAAGCCTTGCATTATAGAATTACTGGTACTGGCTAGAAGTCATGGTACAAGTGGTAGAGCACCTGCCTAGCAAGCTCAAGGCCCCAAGTTCAATTCCCAGTACTACCAAAAAACAAAAAAGTCCCTCTCTTAACTGGGCACCAGTGGCTCACAACCTATAATTCCAGCTACTCAGGAGGCTGAGATCCAGAAGGCTGTGACTAAAGCAGAAAAGCCCACCAGATTCCATCTCCAACATAACCAACAAAAAGCTAATCTGGCAACCATGACTTGAGTGGAAGAGCACCCGCCATAAGGAAGCAAGCCCAGCAAGAGTGTGAGGCTCTCCGTTCAAACCCCAGTAAACGAGTAACTACTGATAGTCATACTGCTCCAGCACTCACTAGACGGGTGGCACACCGCAGCTAGAATATTCTTTACCTGGCAATCTCACATTTGTTGACATCCAGTCCTCTCTTGGGCATGTAGCCCATGCCCCTCTGCGGCTCCTTGCTGCTGAATGTGTTGAGGTAGTGAACATACGGGGACTCGTCTGTGATCTCGAAGTAGCGGATACTGCTGTCACCCTGCAAGACAGCAGACGCAGGCCTGAGTTCCGTTAACGACAAGCCTCGCTCAGCAAGGCATCTCTCTCTTCCATATCCAGGTCCTGGGGTGGGACTTTGGAGCTGACCTCGCTCCTCCCTCACAAGAGGCTTGCCTACACACATGACAGCGTCTTTCCTGGAAGACTTCCCTCCTAACCCCCATTATCAGCCACGAGTGCACAGTCTCCGCGACCTCCTCAGGGCTCTTCCTTTATCCTGAGCCTAGAAACCAGGTCAAAGTTAGGGTGACAACAGCAATGCCCCTGATGAACCAGTGCCGATGATCTGACTTGACCGGGAGTGCGGTTTGGGACCTTAGGATTTGCTCACAGACCAAGGACATCAACACTAGACAACCAGAGGACAAGAGAAGATGACAGTTTTCTAATTAGAAATGTCCCTTTTTGTGAGTAGCCTAAAACTCAGGACAAGTACTGTCTCGTTGCACTGTGGAAAATTCTATGATGATCTTGCTTAGAGTGGTCAAATTCTTTGGAAAGGTGAAGCCCGAGGCCTATCATAATCCAAGTATAAAGAACTGTCACATAATCATGCTAGCCTGCACACTGAGGGTGACCCTGCCAGGGGGAGAGGACATGTGTGTGTTCATGTGCGTGCGCTTACGCACACTCACACAGACAAAAAGAATGGGGCAGTTTTATGCCCTGACAGAGCTCTTGGTTCTCATAGTCTCCATTTGTTTCGGTGATCTAAAACAATGGAGGAGAAGGCAAGTTTTTCGTACCAGTTGTTTTCTGAATTCCCAAAATGCATTTCCTCCTTGTGTGAACTCAGATCTAAACCACCAATCGTGAAGTGCTAGGATATGATTTTCATATCCTGGGTTCATTTTGAACCCAGAATGCCCCTCTGTTCACTGGACTGCCTGAGCAAGCAGTTGACTGTTCTAATTGCAGCTAGGCCCAACCCCGGCTTGGGCCAGAGCATCAAGCACAGGTTGCTATTCGTGACCGGCCTGCAAGACTCAAAACGCCAAAACTGTTTTTATCTCAGCTGGCGATGACCAAGTTCCCCGACAAATTAAAACCTGCTAGTGCTACAACACAGGGTCCCTCTCCTCAGTCTCTGGGGGCCAGGCAGGCACTTGACTTGAACCCACAGCCCACCTTCCCACACAGGTACACGACGCTGGTGTCGGGGTCATAGAAAGGCAGCAGCACCCCGTTGCTCGTGTCCATCTCGTGAAGTGCGATCGGTTCTTGCATGTTTTTCTGAAAACAAAATGTACACATGTGCGCATGTTTATAAAGGTCAACTCTTTTTGTGTATATGTGTGCCAGTGCTGGGGCTTGAACTCTGGGACTAGGCATTGCCCCTTAGCTTTTTCACTCAAAGCTAGTGCTCTGTCACCTGATCCACAGCTCCGTGTCCAGCTTTTTGGTGGGGCTGGCTTTGAAATGAGATCCTCAGATCTCAGCCACTTGAGTAGCTAGAATTATAGGTATGAGCCACCTATAATCTAATCTCAAAGACAATTATTTTTTCTTTTTGGTCGGTTGTGGGGCCTGAATTCGGGGCCTGGGCGCTGTCCCTCAGCTCTTCAGCTCAAGGCTAGCACTCCACCCCTTGAGCCACAATGCTACTTCCGGCTTTTTCTGCTTATGTGGTGCTGAGGAATCAAACCCAGGGCCTCATGCATGCAAGGCAAGCATTCTACCACTGAGCCACCTTCCCAGACCTAAAAGACAAATTTTTGTAATAACCTTATTATATATTCATGGATTAAGGGAGTGATTTTCCTCTAAGAGAAATCTAAAATTTGAACAATGTACACATAATCTTCATATACGTAAACACTAGATATCAAGCTCACTGAAGACTGTGTGCATCTGACATATCATTAATGCATACACTGGTGTGGGTCCATGTGATGGTGCCCTTCTCCTTTGTGCTGTTTCTCATTTTCTTAGGAATACTTTGGTTTTTATTGTAAAATAAATATAGGTAGTTCCAAGTATATAATATGATATATAGAAAAAAAATATAGAAATATATATCATGATTATCATAATAATACATGCTACAAAAGTAAGAAAGCAAATGTAAATAACTAGCCAGGAGCCTGGTGGCTCACGCCTATAAGCCAAGCTATTTATGAGGTTGAAACATAAGGGCCAAGGATCAAAACCAGCCTGAACACCAAAGTCTGTGATATTCTTATCTCCAATTAACTACAAAAGGCCAGAAGTAGAGCTGTGGCTCAAGTGGTAAAGCACCAGTGTTAAGTTTGAAAAAGCTAAGGGACAGCACCCTAGGCCCTGACTTCAAGCCCTGGTACTAGCACAATAAATAAATAAATAAATAAACAAACAAACAAGAACAAATACTTGTAAAAAATGAAGAGACAAGAACATAAAAGCCATCCCATCTTCCAGAACTGTCTAGTCAGTACAAAGAGCAGCATCACAAGCTGCCTCCTTCTCTGTCTGTCTGTCTGTCTGTCTGTCTGTCTGTCTGTCTCTCTCTCTCTCTCACACACACACACACACACACACACACACACACACACACACGTATGTGTGTGGAATGTATCATCCACACCACCCAGGAGTTCTCCACCTGTTAGTCCCGGTCACCAACCACAGCTCTTGTTTAGTTAGACATCTGATCGATCATTCACTGTGAAATACAACTAAGTGCAGAACTTAGTTACCAAGTTTAAAATTTTGGATTCTCTGTCCATTCTTTTCTGAAAGCACAGTTGACACACGCTGCTAGGGAACACCCAGAATGCATTTTTGTGCATATAGTTGCCCGTGAGTCTCCAGGAGGAGGAGCACTTGACAGCAGTTAAGAACCCTGAAACCCATTTCCCAGCCCAGAGCCCTGCCTGGAGCACAGAGAAGGAGCAGAGCCGAGGGCTGGGAAGGGGCCTACCGGGTTCCAGAGTGCCAGCTGCCGCTCGCTCATGCGGCTGAAGCCGGTGGTAAAGACGTTGCCATCAGCCAGGAAGATGGCTCGCATGGGCCTGGCTCCTTCGTGTGCTTTCTCCTTCTCCTGGGAGAGGGAAGAGAGGTGAAGAGGTCTATCATGTCTCACACACCTGGACTGCAAGGGAAAGGTGCATGGGAACCCCCCCCCTGCACCCCAAACCGGACCCAATTTCAGCCCCCTCCTCTGGATTCATGTGTGCTCTCCTAGGTGAGACCTCAGTGCTAACCAGCTCCACCCATTAGCAGACAGTGACACCAGCAGGCAAGAGCACCAGGATGCAGCTCAGATACAGGGGGCTCAAGGCTCTGCCAAGGGTGTGCTTCTCTAGATTCAAATTAGTCTACAATTTCACCCCATCACAGTTCACACAGAAGCCCAGCCTTCTTCCCTAAGCTCCTTGTTTAATGAGGGCAGGAATTCCCAACCTTGGGCCAGTGGTCACTAGGCCCGAACCTCTATTCAGAAGTCATGCTGCCAAACACATCACATCTCAGGAAGGGCCCTAGAGTGTGGCAGAAGTGAGGCATGCTGGGACTAAACTCCGACTGAAGATCCCATGTCCACCTCTTTGTCAGGAGATGGGCTTTGTGAGGCCTGAATAGAGAACCCCACACAGCTCTGAAAGGTACCAAGACAATACTCTTGGAGACAGGGTGAGGAATTAAGTCAACGGTTAGCAAGGCCAGGAATGAAGTCAGGCTTCGCTGGACCAAACTTGTAAACTCTTAAGGATGCCAGTGAACAGATCAAATCTGATCCTTCATGAACATGGCCACCACTTGAGTGAGCGGAGTGGAATCTGGAAAGAAAAGTGTCAGGGAACAGCCAGTAGCCTGAACCCATCCCTCTCCTCACTCACCATTGGCACCTGTGCTCAGCAAGGCCCACTGAGCGGCGGGAACGCAACGCGACTCATGTGCCACATGCACTGGGGTTTGTCCCAGACAATACTCACAGCAACAATCTCCTGTTTCCTTGGGTCGATGACTCGCACTTTCTTGTCTTTGGAAGCGGTACAGATGAGACTGCCGTTGCGGTTCCAGCTCACGTTGTAGATCATGTCTGAGTGCATATCGTCCAGGTTGATCAGGGCTTCCCCTGTCCCCACGTTCCAGATGATAATGGCATTGTCACAGCCTGCAATGAGCAAACCACGCCCCTGAGAGATGAGATACACCTGCACAGCAAACACTGGATAAACTGTGAGGCATCACGAGGACAAAGCAGATGCACGGGAAGGCAGGTGCTGAGGACCGGGGTGCTGCTTACTTGAGTCCAAAGTGACAATGGGAAAAGACTTACAGAATCAGACTGTAAAAGAAAACCTGTACCCTGTTAAGTTTGGCTTCATTGGAACAAACCAATCAACCAACCCCAAACAACACAAATCTACTTCAAACAGAATCCTACTTTTTGATGGGTAATTGGGCTAGTGGCCCCAAGTCATTTCAAGTTTCCTTCCCTAGTGAACACAAGCACAGAATCCAATTCTTCTCTTTTCCCAAAGGAACTTTAGATGGCAGGCTTTTGGCATGAGCAATGCTGTGACATCTGACGACAGAGAAGGGGGCATGATGGATCTTCATGCTGTCACACAGCAGAAAGGTAGGCCAGGAGCGGCTTGGTCCCATGACACGTGCGATCCATGAAATAGTCTGTGCATTCAGAAACCGAGCCCCAGAGAGGCTCATGGCCCTTCAGGATCACTAACCCCACCCTGCCGTCCAATTACTGTCACCCCAAGGCCTTCACAGGACACTAGAGTTCAGGAAGAAACAAAATCAGAGAAGGGCACATAAAAAATGAATTTTTGCCAATAAAGCCATTTTCTAAGTAGCCAGAAGTGGTGCTGCGGCTCAAAGTGGTAGAGCACTACCCTTGAGCAAAAGAGCTCAGGGGCAGAGCCCAAGCCCTGAGTTCAAGCCCCATGACCGACAAAACACACACACACACACACACACACACACACACACACACACACACACACACACACACACACACACACACACACACACACACACACACACACACACACACACACACACACACACACACACACACACAGAGTGCAGGCAACTTTAAAGGAGAAGATAGTCTCCAGATGGCCTATGTTGGCCTAGATGATTTACTCAGCAGGAAATTTCCATGATGGAATTCTGCCTCTGGGAGTTTCTTCTCTATCAGACTGAGGTTCTCAATACAACATTGAAAGAGTTCCCAAGAATGATGGACAAAGGTGATTTAAAAAAACCCTAAACCTCAAGCAGCATATCCTACAGTAATACCTTTTTTTAACCTAATTTTTTAATCTAATCTTTTTTTAAATCTAATTTTTGTTGTTGTTGTTGTTGGTCGTGGGGCTTGAACTCGGCCTGAATGCTGTCCCTCAGCTCTTCAGCTCAAGGTGAGCACTCTACCACTTGAGCCACAGCGCCACTTCTGGTTTTCTGGTGGTTCTTTGGAGATAAGAGTCTCACAGACTTTCCTGCCCTGGCTGGCTTTGAACCACGATCCTCAGATCTCAGCCTCCTGAGTAGCTAGGATTATAGGCATGAGCTACCTGCACTGGACTTAATCATAAACATCCCCTATTCCCAGTTTCAAATGGGCCTGTGCCTCCCTATACGCTTTCTTTTTACTGGCAAGGATAAAACCCTTAGAACTCCTACCATTAATATTAGTATAGTTTTGTAAAATAAGTCAGTGGTGTTAAGGTATAACATACTGTATATAATGCATCCATCTAAGTATACTTAGTAAATGTTTTGATGACAATCCATAATCCTGTAGCCACAAGCAAGACACAGCTTGTCTGTCCATCACCCCCAAGCCCTGAGTTGCCTGTTATGCTGCTTCTATGAAAGAAAATAGAATCTTGAATTTTGGGCAAAGGACAAGATTTCTGTAAGATAAACGCAGAAAACACTCCAGTGAGAAGCCAGTGCGCTCAGGAGGAGACAGACACAATGCTGTGAAGCATTTGTTTAGACAGTGGAAATTCCCAAACTGGACTGTTAAATAAACTAAGGTACACCCAGATAAAACTGCCTTCTGGAATGATCAGAACATTTAAGGCAGCGTGTCCCAATCCCCCTCTGGGTGTCAGGTAACCGCCATAGGTGTAGTTCACTGTTCTGCGCTAAGGCTCAGCTCTGAGACCATAGCACATGCGCACCAGTCAGTCACCCCCACACCCCACCCACACAAAGGACTTCAAGAGGCCCAGGCAGGGCACGGAAGGACTGCCAGCCCCTACCTGCACTAAGAAGAACGTTGCGGGCCGTCGGATGCCAGGCCACGATGCCGACCCTCTTCGAGTGGCCTTCCAAAATCACCACAGGTTCCGTCAGGGAAAGGGTAAGTCCATTTTCTGGGATCTGCCACACCTGTTGGGAAAGAAAGGCTGAGGAGCCACAGGAAATGGATCGCCTGTCCTCACCTTTACCACAATCACGCCGCCTGAAGTCCTGCTCTGCCTTCTGGAGCACACTGATATTGTGCTGGGATGAAAGGCACCTCACATTTCACTGTGAAATGATGGTACACGGTCTCAAGATGTAACATAGTAAAAATCAGAATAGTAACAGGCCTACAACGTGTCACCTGCCCTCTTTCATTTGGTATTACTTGGGATTTTATTTTAAATTCTCCGGTTAGAATAACATTCCCAGCACTCATGAGAAGGAGCACTGGGGCAAAAACCCTTAGGGGGAGATCAGTGAGTAACACAAGATGCTGGGTGCTCCCCCCGCCCCCCCCCCCACGTACCTGTGCATACAGACATATATACTCCCGTGTGCACGCACACACTCTGTCTTAGCGAAATCTCTAGTTCTTAAGGGAATGGTGCAATTTCCAAAACAACTTTTATAATTTTATGTTTGGAAGTGAAAATATTTATAAACACATACTATAGAAAATATCAACAGAGGGCTGGGAAGTTGGCTCAGTGGTAGAGCGCTTGCCTTGCATGCCTTAGGCCCTGGGTTCGATTCCTCAGCACCACATAAGCAAAAAGAAAAAAAGCCGGAAGTGGCGCTGTGGCTCAAGAGGTAGAGCACTAGCCTTGAGCTGAAGAGCTGAGGGACAGCGCCCAGGCCCAGAGTTCAGGCCCCACGACCGGACCCAAAAAAAAAAGAAAAGAAAATATCAACAAAGACAAAACCAGATAACTGGGTTTCATAAAAACTTAGAAACTTGTCCTAGGCATGGTGATCTGCACCTGTAATTCCAACACTTAGGAAGCCAGGGTAGAAATATCTTGGATTCAAGCCTGACCCAGGCTACACAGCAATGCGCTGTCTCAAAAATAAACCAATACAAAGAACTCCCGCTCATCTGGTTGAACCACTACTAAATATCCTCATGCTGCTGTTCACAAATATGGTATATAACATGTGAACACTGTTATATATTACAGACTGTGGTAGACAATTTGCTCCAGGGAAGTTAGAATGAACTTGTGACTTTGAAATTATGTAATCATTTAATCACAATCAAAAAAAAAAAAAAGAACCTCGGGGAAGGGAGGGAGGGGGGGATGGTAGGGGGAAAACAATGGAGGGGGTAACAATGTTCAAGAGGAAGTGTACTCATAACCTCACTCATGTAACTGTAACCCTCTGTATAGTAGCTTTACAATAAAAAAAATAAAATAAAATAAACCAATAGTTAGCTGTGTGCTGTAGCAGGCTGGGAAGACTGTGGTTCTAGGCCAGCCTAGAGGGGAAAGTCAAAAGACTCCATATCAAACAGTGTGGTGAGATGTGACACTCATCCCTGCTGTACAAGTAGTGTAACTAAGAGGATCAAGATCCTGGCAAGCCAAACAGGGCTAGAGTGGGAGGCCCAAAGTTCAAAACCCAACAGTGTTATAAAAAACAAAAACAAAAAAACTATCCAGGCACCAGTAATCCTGTAATCCTAGCTACTCAGGAGGCTGAGATATGAAGATCACAGTTCAAAGCCGGCCTGAGCAGGAAAGTCTGTGATGCTCTTGTTTCCAATTAATCACCAGAATAGTGGAAATGGAGCTGTGGCTCAAAGTGGTAGAGTACTAGCCTAAGCAAAAGAACTAAGGGACAGTGCCCGGGCTCTTAGGTCAGACCCCATGAGTGACCCCCTCCCCCAAATCCAGAAATAATGAACTCAATAACAAAAGGATAAATAACTCCCAACTAAAAGTGGGCAAGGAAAGCTGGTAGTGCACACCTTTAATCCTAGTTACCCAGAAGGCTGAGAGCAGAGGCTCATACTTCAAAGCCAGCATGGGCAGGAAAGTTCGTGTGAAACCATCTCTAAAATAACCATAAAAACGCTGGGCTAGAGGCAGGGCTCAGGTGAGAGTGCAGTCAAATAAGCAAAGCAAGTGGAAGGGACACAAAAACGAGGGAGGGAGGGAGGGAGGGAGGGAGGGAGGGAAGGAGGGAGGGAGGGAGGGAGGGAGGGAGGGGAGGAAAAGGAAAGGCAAGGAAACCAATTAGACATCTCTGCAAGGTACACAAATAGTCTAGCTATTCAGGAGGCTGAGATCTAAAGATCGTAGTTTGAAGACAGCCCAGGCAAGAAAGTCCATGAGACTCTTACCTCTGGTTAATTGCCAAAAAACTAGAAATGGAGCTATGACTCAAGTGGGAGAGCACTAGCCTTGATTAAAAAAAAAAAAAAGCTGGAAGTGGCGCTGTGGCTCAAGTGGTAGAGCGCTAGCCTTGAGCTGAAGGGCCGAGGGACAGCGCCCAGGCCCAGAGTTCAGGTCCCATGACCAACCAAAAAAAAAAGAAAAGAAACTTTGGGAAACACTGGCAGTTAAATTCCTCACGTGAACACAGACACAAAGCTATTATGAAACCTGGCTATTCTCCCAAGGAATCCAAGAGGAATGAAAATGCATGTCCACACAAAGATTTGTGTATGGATGTGTATGTATAAGTCAAAAGATAGAAACAACCTGTCTATTGATAACGAATAAACAAAATGTGATATACTCATGCCACAGATTACTATTTGGCCCTGAGGCAGAAGCGCTGGTCCAGGCTACCTGGGGAAACCCTAAAAGCATTCTGCTGAGTGGAAGACATCAGATACAACAGGCCACTGCTGTAGGCTCCCATGGTGGCAAGATGCCTGGCGTGGGAATCCAGAGGAGCAGAAGGCAGGCGTGACAGCTGAGTGCTTAGCGCAGGGGAAGGGATGACTGATAAAGAACCCAGGGTTTTTCTAGGAATGACAAGAATTTCTCAAGGTATCTGTGGGGACAGTTGTGTGTATCTGTGAATATCCTAAAACTCCTCGAGCGCATTTTACATGTTTTTTTTTTTCTTTTTGCTTATGTGGTGCTGAGGAATCGAACCCAGGGCCTCATGCATGCAAGGCAAGTGCTCTACCACTGAGCCATCTTCCCAGCCCCCTGCCCCGAGTGCATTTTAAAATGAATACTTGTATGTGAATTATATCTCAACAAGACTGCTCATAAAAACATCCTCTTATCCAGGTGCCAGTGGCTCACGCCTGTAATCCTAGCTACTCAGGAGGCTGAGATCTGAGGACTGCAGTTCAAAGCCTGGGCGGAGAAGCCTGGGAGACTCTTATCTCCAATAAAACTATTCGGAAAAAGCCAGACATGGCATTGGGGCTCAAGTGGTAGAGTGCTAGCCTTGAGCACAGAGAGGCTTAGGGACAGAGCCTGGGCCCTGACTAGCACAGAGAGGCTTAGGGACAGAGCCTAGGCCCCAGTAGTACTGGCAAAAAGAAAAAAAAAGTCCTGATTGGTGACAACATGTAGGTGAACCTGGGGTAGGTACTCTACCGTTGAAGCCACATCCTCAGACCATTTTGTTTTCTCAGTATTTTTTTTTTTTTAAAGATCTTGTGTTTGTGCCATGAACCTCAATCCCCTCCTATTTATACCTCCCACACAGCTGGAGGGAAGGCATGAACCACCTCAACTAGCTCACTGGTTATGATGGGCTGGCCTCCATCTCCTGAGTACCTGGGATTATAGACCTGAACCGCTTTGCCGAGCCCCACAGGAAGATTTTTTTTTTTTTTAAGGAACTAACTAGTTCATGAAAAAATTAGCACTTGCTAGTGAAAAGTCACTCAATGTGGAATAAGTGAGAAACAGCATTTTCCTTTGTAGGAACTTTGAAGGAGACAGAGCAGTGACTGTTTTCAATTGCTTAGTGGAGGGCAGGGTTCTAGACTAGATGAGTTCTTTTTTTTTCTTCTTTTTTTTTGTCGGTCGTGGGGCTTGAACTCTGGGCCTGGGCACTGTCCCTCAGCTCTTCAGCTCAAGGCGAGCGCTCTACCACTTGAGCTACAGCGCCACTTCCGGTTTTCTGGTGGTTTATTGGAGATAGGAGTCTCACGGTCTCTCCTGCCCGGGCTGGCTTTGAACCGCGTTCCTCAGATCTCAGCCTCCTGAGTAGCTAGGATTACAGGCATGAGCCACCAGAGCCCGGCTAGATGAGTTCTTAAGGTTCAGCTCAGTTGTTTCCTATGAGAGACAGAGATAGAGACAAGAGACACAGAGAGAGACACACACACATACACACACACACACACAGAGACAGACAGAGAGAGAGAGAATATAGCTGGGCCTAGTGGTATACTCTTGTGATCCCACCACTAGGGAGGCTGAAGCAGGAAAATCTTGCGGTCCAGGGCAACCTGAGTGACAGAGTTAGGCCCTATCTCAAGTGGGGGAGAAAGAAAGAAAGAAGAAAGGGGGAAAGAAAGAAAAAGAGAGAGAGAAGAGAGAAATGGATGTTATCTTTAAGAGTAAGAGGGAAAGTTCTGATTCATTCAAGCCTGGAGGTTACCTGATGGCCCCTATCCCATCCTCAACCAAAAGCTGCCTGGAGGTAAAGGCTTCTCCTCCCCCTCACCCAGAGCACAGCGCCTTCTGCCGTGAACAGGAAGCTGTTCCCCCCTCCCCTGAGAGGGTGTGGGAAATGGCTTCCCTCCAGCAGGACAGGTCTGCTTTCATCCCAATGTGCACTGTTATGATTCCAAGGTTTATGATTAGCAAAGACAGCTCCACACCTCACTTGACTATCCAAATACAAAGCGGAACTGAAATTGTGGACACAGAAAACAATCTACTAATTTGATCAAAGCATGAAGTCAGCAGAAAAAGTTATGAAATGGGACTTTAGTGACTCAACAGGAAATGCATTTTGCAAGATGACTCTGACCCATGCCTCTAACAGGAAGTGTGGTGACACCAGCCGCCACCGCCAGATGGCGCCATAACCACAGACTGACGGAGGACTGCAAAACCTCTGCCCGACTGACCAGGTAAATGCCGGGTTTCTAAACCCCAAGGGAGCAGGAAGCCATGGTAGTTTTTGGTTATATGTAATGGGCATTTTTGCCCCTAAATATGAGGCACAAGCAGAGTTTGTAATGAGACTTCACCTCTCTCTAGCTTCAGCCGTCTCTAGTTTTTTTTTGTTTTTGGGTCTGGTCATGGGGCCTGAACTCTGGGCCAGGGCGCTGTCCCTCAGCTCTTCAGCTCAAGGCGAGCGCTCTACCACTTGAGCCACAGCACCACTTCCAGCTTTTTTCTTTTTGCTTATGTGGTGCTGAGGAATCGAACCCAGGGCCTCAGGCATGCAAGGCAAGCGCTCTACCACTGAGCCACCTTCCCAGCCCCGAGCCGTCTCTAGTTTGAATTGAGAGAACATGTTAATTATGGAGCAAGACACAGAATAACTTTCACAGCGAGGCAGCTCGGTGCTAGCTCCTGGCGCTCTCCACCGGCTGATGCATCTTCTGCCTCAGTCACACATGCATGCAACACATTATTCAGCAGATCTCGTCCCAGTGACCACACAGGGGCCTGAGCTAGAGCAGTTCTTGGAGCAGAGGCTTCTGGAAGAGTGAAAATCAAAGATACCATGTGATGGGCTGTAGATAGTTAAAGGCGGCCTCTGGAGCTAGGTGGACCCTGGTTCAAATCCTGCCCAGACTACTTACACTGCAATGATCCTGGGCAGACACAGATGAAGAAGCGGTGCCTATACCTCCTAGAGCTGCTAACGGGACTTGAGTAACCAGTGCCTTGCCCGCTTCTGCCAAGTGTTCAATGAAAATGCAGTGCTACCAGCTGCCTTGCCAGCCAAGCCAGGAGAAGGTTCCTACGAGACCACCGCTAAGAATGAAGCGTTAGGAGAAAGGAAGCAAATCAAAACAAGCAGCACAGATGTATAAAGCTGTTTTCTAAGAAACAGGGGCAGCATTGAAACAATGCCCCGGAGAGGCTGGCAGAGAGGCCAGCAGAGAAAGGCACCAGGCAAGAGAGCAACCCAGAGGCTGGGCGGACGTCAGCCTGGGTGGGGGAGTGGCAGAGAAGGCCTGTGAACTCTGGCCTGCTGGGAGGCGTGCACCACGGGGAAGCTGTGGGGCTTTCCACGCTAAGCACACTCATCCCCGGGCTGATGTGGACGGGCCCATCCTCACAGCCTGGCATTACGTGGCTTTCTGCCCTTCCTGGTGATGCCTGCCAAATTGGACTGCAGCCTTGCCTCCTGCAGCGCGTCCAGGACAACAAAGGGCAGGAGTGCTCCTCCTCTGTATACGGCCAGTCGTGTGTGTGTGTGTGTGTGTGTGTGTGTGAGAGAGAGAGAGAGAGAGAGAGAGAGAGAGAGATCTGGTACTCCGGCCCCTGGGAGAGCTGGGACAGAATGGCCATGTTGGCATGAAGCAGGGTCTCCCCTTCTGGGAGCCTCAGTTTCCTTGTGTGCCACTAGGGACAGCACAGAGGTAAGCCCCTGTATTTACAGGGGGGTGACTGGAGGGTGAGATGCACTAGAACATTCTGCCCAGCCCAGTGCTAATGGGAAACAGCAGAAGTAGGGAGAAGCCCTCGCTCTGGGGTTAGAGGGACGAGCTTTCGTACACACTCCTCGGCTGCATGACCTCTGACAAAGCTGCTACTCTCTGGGCCTTTGTTTCCTCGGCTGTGGCGTGGACCGCGCTCCTACCTTGGCGTGCACGGCTGCAAAGATGAAATGCAATCGCACCCAAGATGAAATGCAATCGCACCCAGAAGGCTTGGCACAGCTCGCTGAAGCTTGTCTGCCATGTCTCATGACCAACTCTTCGTGCCCTTAGTGTCACCGCCATTGTCCCATCTGCCCCTGTCCTACAGACATCAAGATTTCTTCCATTGAGTCCTATCTTCAAATTAACTCAGCAACCTACCTAGCTAATTAATACTAATTTACATGCAGGATACTACTGTATGCATGTAGGCCAACTCGCGTGGCCAGACAGTCAGTCTCTGCGCTCTGGTACAGTCTGGCACTCTAACAGAAAACACCGCTGTGCAGGGCACCCAGGGCAGGCAGCCGAGCCCCACGGTTGCTGCCCTGCCCGCTTACAGAAACCAGGGCCGTGTGTTTCCGAAATGTTCCATTTGGATCAAACATTACTATGGCGATGTTTTGTTTTGTTTTGAAAGAAAGGACAAAAACACAATCAGTCCCAAGGGCTTCCAGATGAAAAAGTGAATCAATCACTGAAAACCCACTGAGGTTCTGGAAAAAAACAAGTTCAAGCACATGTTCGGAACCGCTGCCTCACGGCCTCCGTTTCCCACGTGAAAGCACATGAGGACCAGGGCCGCGCCAGAGAGCCCCAGCAGCAGAGAAGAGGAACTCGCAGCCTGCGGCTTCCTGAGTAGTAAAGTGCAGCGAGTCTGATGGCTTTATTTTTCAAGCCATCAAATGTAAATCACACGCCAAATGTTTCCAGACCCTGCTTTCCTCTTTTAATCACCCACCATGAACTTGCTACTTGGGCTAGGCGCTCGGGCTCCAGCCATAAAGAGTTACCCTCTCCAAAAGCCAGTCTTTGAAAAGCGAAGGGAAGGGCTGCAGAGGGAAATGGAAGGAGCTGGTCCGAGGACACACACGGAGGCGTGCACACTTGGGAGCAGCTGCAGAGCAGTGCACAGCCTCCAGCCTCCAGAAACACCAGGCCCCGCGGCGCAGCAGCCCCCACTGGGCAGAGCACCGCACCATGCTGTCTCCCAAAGGACCACAAATCAAAGATGAACACTGATCTTCTCTACCAAGGTCAAACACTCACTGGTAAGTGGCCCAGACACAATCTGAACGAACTGAAAAACTGAGGAATCACAACATCATGTCTATTTCTATCTTTCTATTTCAAGGTACAAAGATTCATAGCAAGTTTTACAAGAGAAGCTGAAAGGAAGAAGGCCAAGAGGTTGGGAAGAAGCGGAAACAGCAGCCCCTAACTAAGCAGAGGCCTAGGAGTGGTCCCAGTGGCTAGGAGGGCACCGGGCACCCAGCCCCACAGCCCCTCCCCTCTCCCCTGTCAGGTGATCCCACGCCTGGCCTCAGCAGCACAGGGATGTTCTCGCAGCCGGCTGAAAATAATGGCAACCCTCCAGTTTACTAAGGCCATGATCTGCCAACATCTACCCATCTGCTTCAGCTGGGGCCAAAAGGACAGAGCAGAGACAAAGCTTGAGAAGCAGCGATGGTTGCATCCATTCTCCCTCCATTTATGAATGAAGTTTTGGGATTTCCCTCGCTTCCTGCGGGGTTTGAACTCAGGGCTTTCACTTGCCAGGCAGGTGCTCTATTATTTGAGCCACACTTCCAGCCCTAAGTGTTTTTACTTCTTTTTGTTGTTGTTAGCATTATAAAGGTCATGTACAGAGGGGACTTTTTGACTTCTTAACAATAATTTTCAGGAAATCTATTGGGGATGGTATTAACATTTGCACTGTGAGCCAATGGGTCATCATATCATTCATGGCATGCATAATACGATAAAGCAACGATCATAGAGCAAAGTGTTCTAGCTTACCCTGTGCGCCTTGAGAACCAGGATTCTAAGAGCAAAAGGAAAGCAGACAAGAGACAGTAGCAAACTCAGGCCTGAAGCGAACTAGATAATAAAATAACCCAAGGCCTTGAATCTTTACACATACATTCACTCACTCATTTAAACAATGATCACCCTGTTGTAATGCTGACACTCCATAGTTCGCAGGCCAAGATGTAGAAACACCATATTCTAATTCAGAGACACCAAGGTCTTCTGAAAGAAACAGCAGCTTCAAGGACTGGGCAGAGATGTCCAAGGTAAGCCTGAAACACCTTGATGTTTTAGACAAGGAAGCTGTAAAACACCATTGAAATGGTGGGGTCACTGTAAATGACCTCAAAATCTTGAAGACGTTCTCATTAGCAAAGACAGGACAAGCTGAGCTTTGAGCTTCAGGAAATACAACAAATTGGAACCCGTTAAATATATTCAAATCTCTGACATCAAAGTGAAATGAAAGGAAGAAAAATAACCCTGACTGGTCACTTTCTGAGGATAACTAAGAGTCCAGTCCCTACGAGTCCAATCATTTCCTTGAAAACTGGGTAAATGAAAACCAGAGCTTATTCCTCTTTCCTACGTGAGATGTGACACTGGGTCACTAAAGAATCAGGAAGCGGGGAACTGGTGGCTCAATGCCTATAACCTAGCTATTCAGGAAGCTGAGATCTGAGGGTCATGGTACAAAACCAGTCAGGGGGAAGCAAAGTCTGTGAGACTCTTATCTCCGATTAACAACAGAAAGCTGAAAGTGGCTCTGTGGCTCAAAGTGATAGAGCACTAGCCTTGGAAAAAAGAGCTCAGGAACAGCATCTAGGCTGAAGTTCAAGCCTCATGACCAAAAGAATCCGGAAGAGGGAATATCACCTGATAAAAGTTTACAACTTAAAAACTGGAAACAAGCCAGGAACTAGTGGCTCACACCTATAATCCTACTACTCTGAGATCTGAGGATTATGGTTCAAAGCCAGGCAGGCAGGCAAGTCTAGGAGTCTCTTATCTCCAATTAACCACCAAAAAGCTGGAAGGGAAGCTATGGCTCAAGCAGTAGAGTGCTAGCCTTGAGCAAAAAAACTCAGGGTCAGCATCTAGACCCAGATCAAGCTTCAGGGCTGGCACAAAATAAATAAACAAACAAATATAACGAAAGGAAAGGAATAGGTAAAGGCAGCAATTTTTCAGCCGTTTAATGATTTACTAGATGGAGGCATTCAGCACCCACACTTGCACAAATCAAACAAGAATGGAAAGCATACACTATGTGCCTCCTGAAGGAAAAACGTAACTCTAACAAGTCTCCCTCAAGGAGCTGAACATAGATCCAGATAGAGTAGCATGTGAACAAGGGAGCAATGGGAAAAATCCAGATAGTTGAACAGCACAGGTCAAAGGTCACAATTCTTCAACAGATAGTGCAGGAGGAGGAAAAAAGAATGAAAGGAATCCACAGACGTAAAGCCAACCTCTCAAGGTTTTTTAACTGGCCAGGCAAAGTCACAGTGTTTAAAGATGCACACTTGTGTGACTAACATCATAAAGAAAGCAAGGACACCAATAAAATAGAAGTCAGTTATTCTGATATCAGAAGGGGATGATGGGATGGGGATGGGCGGCAAGCAGTAGTGGGAGGAGACTGAGGAAGTTCTAGGTCTTAACACAGTAGCACATTCACCATGTGCTAAGAAATCACTCGATCCACTTTTCAGTATAAAAGGTTTTTTGTTTTGTTTTGTTTTTTGTTGCCCCGTGCCAGTAGCTCATGCTCATACTCAGGAGTCTGAAATCTGAGGATCACTGTTCAAAGCCAGCTGGGGCAGGAGAGTCCATGAGACTCATACCTCCAATAAACCACTCAGAAAACCAGAACTGGTGCATTGGCTCAAGTGGTAGAGTGTTATCCTTGAGTTGAAGAGCTGAGGGACAGCATTCAAGCCCCATGACCGACAAAAAAGAAAAAAAAAAATTGCTGGTGTGTGTGTGAGAGAGAGAGAAGAGTGTGTGTACTGCCTTAGCTCTTTTTTTGTTCAAGGCTAGTTAGTGCTCTACCACTTGAGCTACAGTGCCACTTCCGGTTTTCTGGTAATTGGAAGTAAGAGTCTTATGCACTCTCCTCCCTAAGCTGACTTTGAGCCCTGATCCTCAGATCTCAGCCTCCTGAGTAGCAAGGATTATAGGCATAAGCTACCAGCACCCAGCTAAAGGTTTTTGTTTGTTTCCTTGTCTGTTTGAAGGTAACATGACCAGGAAGGCTGGACAGGGAGAGAGAGAGATCAGAACTGCCTTTTAGAAGCTTAAAATTCAAACTTAGTTGTACATTTTTGGCCACAGATCCAAATGGTATTCCTTTCCTTTTGCAAAACGTGTTGCAGCCAGTGAAAGGATCCCCTTAGCAAGACCTACTAAACAGAACAAGTCCTCTTAACAGCAGCACGACAGACTGCAGCTGCCAAAGTGAGCAGATCACAGAGAAGCCAGAAGCCCACGAGGAAAAGTGGGTAGATGTTTAAATAACACAGTTCAGGAATTAATTTGTTTGCATAAAAGAATTGCAACTAATAAGGCATTCCAAAAACAGAGAAACCATGTTTTGGGCCACAGACAGGAAAAAGGAAAATCAAAATAGCACGGCACTGCAGGCTCTCCTCAGCCTCACTGCCCAGGGGAAGTAGCACTTGCCACCTGTTCACTGGTCTTCAACATTTTTGAGCAAGGATTGAAAAAGGGGATCCAAACCAATAATCCTATTTTAAGGCTAAAGCTCAGAACGAAGAATAAGAGTCTCTGTGTTAGAAAGTACTTTGGAGCTCACACCTGCAACCCTAGCTCCTCAAGAGGCTGTGATTTGAGGATTCAAGGTGAGAAGTCAGCTCAGAAAAAAATAAGTCCAAGACCCTCATCTCCAATTAACCAGCAAAAACTCAGAAGAAGAACTGGAGTTGTGGCTCAAGTGGTAGAGCACCAGCCTTGAGTGGAAAAAAAAAGCCATGCAAGAACTGAGGCCCCAGTACTTACTGGCAACAACTAAAAAAGAACAAAAAAAAAAAAGGAAAGGAAGTACTTTTGAGTAGAGTATGGCCATGTGTGACTATAGGCCCAACTACCTAGAAGGGAAAGGTAGAAGGACAGCTTGAGCCCAGCAGTTTTCAAAACCAGTCTGGGTAACAGCAAGACCCTGCTCCAAAACAACAAAACCCCCCAAAGTATCCCAAAGCCCCGTTTCATACATAACCTACTAGTGGAATCTAAAAGAGGGACTACAAAGAACTTACAGGGATTTGTATTTCTTCATGAAAAGACTCCCGAGCAGTGTCCGCCATACAGCAAACATGTGCCTTCTGACAGGACCTCAGAACAAGCTCTTGCTAAACTCTTTCCTCTCCCGGTGCCCACCACACTGCTTACTGTGTGGCGTCTTACAGCACTGGAACAGACAGTCGGTGCCAGCAGTTTCACTTTTTGAGTGAGGTGTCATGTAGCCAAATGGCATTCACAGACCAGGAATCATTTTGCTTGATCTAAAATCCTCCCCACATAGCACATGTGAGCTGTCAATATGCACAAACATAGACACATGCATACAAAGAACAAAGTCAATACAATACAAGCAACTGGGGCAGGGCTTGTTAAGGGCCATTTACAGTTAAGCTTTAAGGTCATAACATCCTGACGTAATTCAATATAGAGGCAAAATCATTATAGATTTTTCTGCCCCGCCCCCTCCTTTTTGGGTGCCCGTACTGGGGTTGGACTCAGGGACTAAGGGAGTAGGTGCTTGTCCTTTAGCTTTTTTCCTCACAGCTGGCACTCTACCACTTAAGCTACATATCCAGCTCCAGCTTTTTGGTAGTTGACTGGAGATAAGACTCCTACAGACTTTCCTGCCCAGGGTAGCTTTGAACTAAGATCCTCAGATCTCAGCTTCCAGACTAGCTAAGTTTACAGTCGTAAGCCACTGATGCCCAGCTGATTTGCTGCCTTTTTTTTTTTTTGGGGGGGGGGGTGTCAGTCGTGGGCCTGAACTTGGGGCCTAGGCACTGTCCCTCAGCTCTTCAGCTCAAGGTTAGCGCCCTACCACTTGAGCCACAGCGCCAATTCCAGCTTTTCTGCTTATGTGGTGTTGAGGAATCAAACCCAGGGCCTCATGCATACAAAGCAAGTACTCTACCACTGAGCCACCTTCCCAGCCCAATTTGCTGCTTTTTAAGCTCTCTCCCCCTATTTACCATATGCATACGCACGCAAGTGCAAGCGCGCGCGCACACACACACACACACACACGCATGCACACACGCACGCACACACGCATACTTGAAAGCAAGAGATAAGTCTCAGAGGCCCATCACTAGGAGCTTACCATAACTGTGCAGTCCTCGGAGCCGCTGGCAATGACCTGATCGTTGTGAGGGCACCAGTCTATATCCAGCACTGGTCCTGTGTGGCCACATACTGTAGGGTAGGACTTGTCAATTCGACCGGTCTGAAACAAGAGACAAAACGGTATGTAACATCAACACCATGATCTACACCCACAACTCAACCTATGATGGATGATATCTGTGTGTCAGTGAGTATAAATCTGCCAATTTCCACTTCTAGAAATAGCTAGTACCAAGGATAGGCCACCAAGTTACAAGGATCCACATTTCCAATCTGCATGAATAAAACACAGCAAAGAGAATGCGTAAGTCTTTTTACCAGAATGTAATTCTACAATAGCATAACTGTAGATGGTTTTTACAGGATTAAAAAAAAACACCAAAACTTGGTATTACTCAAAATTCAATATGCAACTCTTAATGTAATAAATAACATAGTGTCTTTGACAAAGTGTCCGTTCTAGAAATGATTGTCACTGCTAACATAAAAAAAAAAATTAAAAGCCAGGCACCAGTGGCTCACGCCTGTAATCCTCACGCCTGTAATCCTAGCTACTGAGGAAGCTGAGAATCAGTTTAAAGCCAGCCCAAGCAAGGAAAGTCTGTGAGACTTTGATCTCCAAAGAACCACCAGAAAATCAGAAATGGCACAGTGGCTCAAGTGGTAGAATGCTCGCCTTGAGCTGAAGAGCCTAGGGACAGCACCCAGGCCCAGAGTTCAAGCCCCAGACCACCAAAAAAAAAAAAAAAATTCTTTAAAATTTCTTAGGGATTAAATGGCAACACTGAAATGTCTCCGTCTCCCCCATTCCTCAGTCACCAGGAACACCAGAAAGACAGTGGGATCCACACCAACTTAGACTTACCTCCTTCCAGCTCTATAGCCCACGAGTACCAGCACTCACGCATGGTCCACAACGGGACAGAACAAGCTAGCCTGGCTCATCAGGCCAGTGTGGGGTAACTGAGACCAGTGCTGCCATAGCCACAGGTGTTACAGGTTCAACAGGTCAATGCCAGCCCCTGCTAGATGTGCCCCAAGAGCAATGTCCACAAAGGAATCATCACAATATACAATGGAACCCCCTTGCTTACATCATTCTCTTATTAAAGGAGGCAGGCTTCAGGCTTCAGTCTGTCCCCTTTGCAATTTTACAACATCAGTTAACTGTATGGCTTTGGTTCCCCAACCTTATTTGGCTTTGGAGACAGAGAAGCAATGAGTGGTACAGTGCCAAACCAGAGACTCTAGAGCCAGACAGGTAGGAGTTTGAATCCAGGCTCTACCGCTTAAAGAGGCTGACCTTAGGTAAGTCAAAGAATGTATCTAGCCGGGCACCAGTGGCTCACTCTTGTAATCCTAGCTACTCAGGAGGCTGAGATCTGAGGATTGCTGTTCAAACCTGGGAAGGAAAGTCTGTGAGACTCTAACCTCCAATAAACCACCAGAAAACTGGAAGTGGCACTGTGGCTCAAGTGGCAGAGTGCTAGCCTTGAAATGAACTGAGGGACAGCGCCCAGGCCCAAGAAAGAAAGAAAGAAAAGAATGTATCTAAATGCCAGCTACATCATCTGTAAAATAGTTAACAATAATATTTATCTCCCAAGACTACAATAAGGACAACTTGTGTAGGTAAATCATAACTTAGCATTACTATTTGTGTAAAGTGGATAAAAAATTAATTATAGTACCTGGGATATAATAAGTACTCAATAAAAGTTCTCATCAGAATATTTATAGTACCGCATCATTAAGAATTAACGACTATGAGTTACTGGTGAACTTTTATGGGCCAGACGCCGGGCTGAGTGTTGGAGACGCAGCGTGACCAGGGCAGCTCTGCTTTGGCCTGAGCATGGCATTCCACGAGAAGAGAGAACTTGTGATAGGCAGTTACAACGCAGATAAGACGTGGTCCAGGAGGACACAGGGGTAGAGGAACGCGGAAGGCCACTGCAGGCCTGTGTGTGGCCACTGTCTTGGGAAGGTTTCTGCTGAGAAGGCAAGTGATAAGGTGAGACTTACGATATGGTCCTATGTATGATGTGGCTGAGATTTAAGATATAGTACTATCTACAGAACTGAGGCCTCAGTTTCTTCATGGTTTCCCCCTTTTCCCTTGCAACTCATTACCATTAGGCCCAGGGGCTGGGAGTGCAGGTTAGAGCATGTGCCTAACATGCTAGAGTCAGGCCCCAGCACTGTGGGAAAATGTCCACGAACACTGTAACACATAAGATCTGTGACCTGCCCTGGCTGGGTGCTCACATCTGTAATCCTAGCTATTCAGGGAGGCTGAGATCTAAGGATCACGGTTCAAAGCAAGCCTGGAAAGGAAAGCCCATCAGACTCTTATCTCCAATAAATCACCAGAAAACTGGAAGTAGCACTGTGGCTCAAATGCTAGAGTGCTAAGCCTTGAGCTGAAGAGCTGAAGGACAGCGCCCAGGCCCAGAGTTCAAACCCCACAACTGACCGCCGCCCCCCCCCCCCACGGCCCAAGTGTTTTTACATGTAAATTTAACCAAATGTCCAGAAGAGATGGCTTCAAACACAAAATGTCCAGAGCACAGAGCTCTTATATATGAACTCACTGCATATGGAATGTATCACAAAGGACAGTACTAGAAGGAAAGGACCCATAGTACAGTATAAGGAGGAATTATTTTTATTTTTTTTTTTTGGTCGGTCGTGGGGCTTGAACTCTGGGCCTGGGCGCTGTCCCTCAGCTCTTTAGCTCAAGGCGATCGCTCTACCACTTGAGCTACAGCGCCACTTCCGGTTTTCTGGTGGTTTATTGGAGATAGGAGTCTCAAGGTCTCTCCTGCCCGGGCTGGCTTTGAACCGCGTTCCTCAGATCTCAGCCTCCTGAGTAGCTAGGATTACAGGTGTGAGCCACCAGCGCCCGGCTATAAGGAGGAATTATTAAGCCTATATGACTTAAAGAAAAACCTCCTCAAAGGAAAGAGGGGAGAAAAGGGAAGGAGAGGGAATGGTGCATAGCTCAAGTGATTGAGCACTTGCTTATTAGCAAGGGTGAGAGCCTGAGTTCCAGCTCCAGGACTACAAAATAAAGGGGAAATAGGAGGAAGGGAGAGAGAAGAGGGGAGGGAGGGAAGGAGGAAGGAGAGGCAGACATGAAGACCAAATTCAGCAGTACGGCTTGTAAAAAACAACAACAAAAAACCTCACAACCAAAGGCTGTTTTGAGGCCAGTCTGGGTTATATAGCAAAACATTGTCATAAAATAACACATGCATGCACATGTGTGCATACATGCACATACTTACGCGCACGCGCACACACAAAGTGGAAAACGAAATTACAGAGAAAAGATATGGCATATGTGCACTGTCCAACAAGTCAAGGAATAACTGAAGAGGCCAGTGGGCAGTGAGAGTGGGGGGGGACCTGATGACCACAGTATAAGAGGACTCCATTTCACTGGTAATTCACTACTGGCAAAAAATGTACATGTGAATAGAGTGAGCAGGGAAGGAGGGACTCACACAGGGCTCCTACAATTCCTTTGGCAAGCAGAGCAGCCTGGTCCCAGGTCCCAGGTAGAAAAGACAGAGAGGGCATCCATGCAGCACGCAGCCCCTGGGCAGTGTGGAGGGGAAGGGCTGCCATCTCCACAGGGAGAGGCCTGACCGCAGAGCTACTGGAAGCAGGGGCAAAGGCAGAGCAGCCTCTCCCTCTCCCTCTCTCAAAAGTACTTTTGTGGCAGACAGGTACAGGTAGGACACAAACACATCTGAGGACACATTTTCCCTTGGCAAAGAACAAAACAAAGGGGCATGGTACTTTACCTACATCTGGTTATGCTTTTTTTTTTCTTCCCCCAAGAGGTAGAAAACAAACATAGCAAAATATTAACATCTGTTTAATCTTGTGAATGAGTACATGCATATCCTGTCATTTTATTTCATATGTTTCCTATTTTGAAAAGAATAAAAATGATGTTAATGTATTGCTACTAATTTTATACTGAAAAAAAATTTTTTTTTCCCTCCCAAGAAGCAAGTCCTTTTCTACCTGAGTTGTTTTCTCTCAGGGTCTTTTCGTTCCCAGGTTGGCCCCAGCAAACCACATTTGGCATCCCTGCTAGCAAAGCATAGTTCTGCACTTGAACTTCCAAGAACAACAAAATGACCTTTTCCAATCTAGACTAAGTAGAACTTTTGGTCAGACATAAATGGATTTTGAGAGAAGTCTGGAAGTACTAGTACTACCTGTGCTCAATTACATATGAAGGGGCATACTACATGACCTTCTGCCCTGACCTGGTTAAAACTAAACAGCCTTGCCTAAAAGTTAATAGTTCTTCGCCAGTATTCTTCAAATAAGATATATGAGGACTGGGAGTGTGATTCAAGTGTTATAGCAGTGGTTCTGAGTTCCAATCCTAAACACACACACACACACACACACACACACACACACGAGAGAAAGACTAATAACAGCACAGCTATTATTCCCACCTGAATCCTATTAAGCTTGCAGCATAAAGGTGCTAGGCTACAAAGGTACCATAAAGGTATCTTTAATGTACATTTGCCCAGGAAGCTGAAGGTCACTGAAAAGACAGCCCCATCTATTCCATCCTTTCTATAAACAAATAAGCAAACAAAAAACAGTATTAGCAACCAGGCACAAGATTCATGCCTAGCTACTTAGGAGGCTGAGATCTGAGAATCAAGGTTTGAAACGTATCTTATCTCCAAGTAATCAGCAAAAAGGGAAAAGTGGAGGGATGGCTTCAGTGGTAAAGCACCAGCTGTGAGTGGAAAAAGCCAACTGAGGCTATCGGCCCTGAGTTCAAGTCCCAGAACTGGCCAAAAAAACAACTTTTAGGAGACTTACTTTACATGCTAGGAACTACTTGAAAATCTTTATGTCTGTGTCCTCACAAGACTATTTATAAGATGGGAATGTAATCATCCCTACTTTCTAAATTTAAAACGTGGAGACACAGATAAAGTGAAGAAGGAGAGACCTAACATATCCTGGATCTTCCAGACTTGGAGAGGGAAAGAAAATTTCCATTATGCCATGGATTGTGAATAGGGCACAAAAGTAATGTTCATGCCATTGGCAGCTGGCCATTAGCCACTCAGAGTTAATAACAAGTGATATTCTGTGAGCAGCTGCTTCCTCTGGTTGTGATGTCACCATAAATCCTTACAGTAAATAAACCCCACATGCAGCATCATATCGCAGCATAAGAAAAAGGAACTGACTATCTGATAGTAGAAAAAGAAAAAAAGTGAGAAAAATGGCATTTCCATCATTTGGCATACTGAATGTTCACAATTCTCAGCGCTCTTGCTCACAAGGGTTTATACCTCTGAGTATATTCTTATATTTATAACAATCAAAACCAAACAAGAGCACTACATACACCATCACCACTACCCCCACTGCCGCACACAAGCTACTAAGGGCTGAAGTACCTGGAGACCTACGGATACCATCCTAATAACCATCACCTGGTAAAGAGGAGGAGACGGCATTCTGAAAGACACTGCACTAGGAGCTAATGAGCATCCAGGTCTCTACTCATCCTCAGAACACTCATTATCGGGCAGTGCAAACACCAAGGAATCCATGTCTAATCTGCTAGATTGTGTGGGCCATTCAGAAAGACAGCCACCACCTGCTCCCTCAAAGCAGCAAATGGAATTCACTACGGAGGCTGAGGGCTCATGAGAACTAATGCCAGATTATTGTAGATACATTTGGGGGGGGGGGCGGGGGCAAAGAGTTGATTGATGTTAAGAACCTTTCATCAATTTCTCCAAGTTTGCACATATAATGATTTCCTTCTACTAGCCAATCAAAGTATAGTTTTGTAAGTCACTCACATCACCTAGAATGGTACTAGTTTTCTAGCATGGAAATAGGTTTGGCTGGGTGTAAAAGACATTTATATCCCCAGCTTTAATTTTTTTTATTTGTTCATGACTTACTAGCCCTACTTACAGGATGGCTTCTATTGTGCTTTCTAGCTAAAACCCCCGTACCTGAGATTACCTGGATGTTAATCCAACAGGAGATAAAATGACCAACACATGCTTTCCAAAAGCTCTGGCCAACAGCCCAGTTCATAAAACTGAAGGGCACTGTGAAATGGGTCAGGACACTGTCTTACAGTCCTTAGTACCTGAAAGATCCAGTGGCCAGCCCAGAGCCAAGCAACATGAGCCCAAGGGAAAATTCAACCTCTGAAGCCGGTACAGTTTCCATGGGGCTGGCTCAAGCTAAAGGTGATGGTTTTGAGTATGCTCCAGCCAGCAACCCTCACTGTGCATAAAACATCCTAGACACCCTATCATTTGATTTGTGCTTGAGGAAAGTTCTTAGACATTTCAAAGGACAGCAGGTCACTAGTGGGTCACACCTATAATCTTAGCCACTCAGGAGGCTGAGATCTGAGGACTGAAGCCAGTATAGGAGACGTAGCTCAAGTGGAAGAACACTAGCCATGAATGCTCGAGGTCCTGGGTTCATACTGGTATGGACACACAAAAAACAACAAATGAAAAATAGAGCTCCTACAGAGGGCTTATATCTCTCAACTTGCCTATCAAATTAGGTGCCATTTTTCTCCAATGCATTCTTTTTTTAAAGAAGAGAAAAAAAAATCAAAATAGCAGCATGAGTAAGTATGAAATTATAATAGCTCCAAAAAGGAATGTTTGTAATTTAGAGGTATACAAAATTCATGTAACATTTAAGAAATGACATTTCTAATCTGTAAGGATATTTATCATTTATCAACTTCAACATAAAACCACAACAACTTCTGCTTAGATCTATTAGTGTATCTTTTTGGTTGGTCATGGGACTTGAACTCTGGGCCTGGGCAAGCGCTCTACCCCTTGAGCCACAGTGCCACTTCTGGTTTTCTGGTAGCTTATTGGAGATGAGTCTCAGACATTCCTGCCCCAACTGGCTCTGAACCGTGATCCTCAGATCTCAGCCTGCTGAGTAGCTAGATTACAGGTGTGAGCCATTAGCACCCAGCTAATAATGTATCTTATTTATCTGCCTTACACTTCATTCCAAAAAGGAATCCATATTTTATTTATTTTTGTTGTTGTTGTTGTTGTTTTTTAATATATTTTTTTTTATTGTAAAGCTACTATACAGAGGGTTACAGTTACATGAGTGAGGTTATGAGTACACTTCCTCTTGAACATTGTTACCCCCTCCATTGTTTTCCCCCTACCATCCCCTCCCTCCCTCCCTTCCCCGAGGTTCTTTTTTTTTTTTTGATTGTGATTAAATGATTACATAATTTCAAAGTCACAAGTTCATTCTAACTTCCCTGGAGCAAATTGTCTACCACAGTCTGTAATATATAACAGTGTTCACATGTTATATACCATATTTGTGATCAGCAGCATGGGGATATTTAGTAGTGGTTCAACCAGATGAGCGGGAGTTCTTTGTTTCTTAAGTCCTGTTAGTTTTGTCGTATCACCTAACCTTTTGGATTTAGCATCCACTTATCAGGGAGACCATGTACCGTTTGTCTCTTCGTTCTTGGCTTACCTCGCTCAAAATGATTCCTTCTAGCTCCATCCATTTCCCTGCAAATGCCATTATTTTGTCATTTCTAATGGCTGCATAATATTCCATTGTGTATAGATACCACAATTTTTGGATCCATTCATCTGTGGTGGGGCACCTAGGTTGTTTCCATATCCTAGCTATTGCGAACAGTGCTGCAATAAACATGGAGGTGCACGTGTCCTTGTATATTGGTTCCTGTTGTTCAGGGTAGATGCCTAGAAGTGGTATGACTGGGTCGTAAGGGAGGTCAATCTTTAGCTTTCTAAGGACCCTCCAGACTGCTTTCCAAAGTGGTTGTAAAAGTGTACATTCCCACCAGCAGTGTAATAGGGTTCCTCTTTCTCCACATCCCCTCCAGCATTTGTCGTTGGCTGATTTGTGGATGTGGGACATTCTGACTGGGGTAAGGTGGTATCTCAGGGTTGTCTTTATTTGCATTTCCTTCACCACCAGGGATGATGAACATTTCCTCATGTGTTTCTTTGCCATTTTTATTTCTTCATTTGAGAAGTCCCTCTTTAGTTCCCTTGCCCATTTAGTAATTGGTTTGTTAGGTTTGGGAGGGATTAGTTTCTTGAGTTCCCTGTATATACAGGATGTTAACCCCTTGTCTGATATATTGCTGGTAAATATTTTTTCCCAATTAGTTGGTTGTCTTTCTAGCTTAGTTGCGATAGATTTAGCTGTGCAGAAGCTTTTTATTTTAAGGTAGTCCCATTTGTCGAGTCTCTCTCCAACTTGTTGTGACCCTGGGACTCTGTTCAGGAAGTTCCTTCCTGTGCCTATTAGTTCAAGTGTCTCTCCTACTCTGTCCTGTAGTAGTTTCAGAGATTCAGGTTTAATGTTAAGGTCTTTAATCCATTTTGAGTTGATGTTGGTGCATGGTGATAGGCTGGGGTCCACTTTTAGTTTTCTGCATGTGGCTGCCCAGTTTTCCCAGCACCAGCGGTTGAAGAGGCTGTGTTTCTTCCATTGTATGTCTTTGGCTCCTTTGTCGAATATCAGCTGGCTGTAGGCCTGTGGATTTATATCTGGATCTTCTATTCTGTTCCATTGGTCTTCGGGTCTGTTTTTGTGCCAGTACCATGCTGTCTTTGTGATTATAGCTCTGTAGTAGAGTTTGAAGTTCGGCCTGGATAGCCCTCCCATATTGTCTTTATCCCCTAGAATTGTTTTGGCTATTCTAGGTCTTTTGTTGTTCCATATAAATTTTTGGACTGTTTTCTGTATTTCAGTGATGTACGTCATTGGGATTTTAATAGGAATTGCATTGAATTTGTATATTAGTTTTGGAAGTATCACCATCTTTACTATATTAAGTCGGCCTATCCAGGAGCATGGGAGGTCTTTCCATTTCCTAGTGTCTTCTGCAATGGAATCCATATTTTAAAAGAGCACCTAACCAGCTATGGCGATGCACGCTGTAATACCAGAATTCAGAAGGCTGAGGCAGGAAGATCAGGAGTTCAAGGCCAATCTGGGCCACATAGACCAGTCTCAAAAAAAGCAAAAATGACAACCACCATCAAAAAAAGAATGGAGTACATCCTACATAGACAGCAATACTGAGCAATCAAAAAAAGGGGGGGGGGCTTTTAATGTACACAACAAAAATATACAGAAAATTTCTCATATGTTTCAAGAATTCTGTGTGTGTGTGTGTGTGTGTGTGTGTGTGTGTGTGTGTGTGTGTGCGCGTGCGCCCGCGTGCGTGCATGTGTGTGTGTGTGTGCGTTGGTCCTGGAGCTATAGGGTTCAGGACCCTATCCCTAAAGGTTTTTGTTTTTGTTTTTGCTGAAGGCTAGTGCTCTACCACTTGTGACAGTGCTCCACATTCTGCTTTTTGAGATTAAAAGTCTCACAGACTTTCCTGCCCTGGCTGGCTTCAAACCACAATCAGATCTCGGCCTCCTAGCAGCTAGGATTACAGGCGTGAGCCACCAGTACCCAGCTTATTCTGGGTAAAATTTTAAAGCCAATGATATTTGCAGGTATGTTCTCCCTCTGTTGCCTCTGATATATCCTACATACCTTACAAAAGACCATACAGAATGACTTCTTAATGTAAGAGAGCTTGTCACATCACAAAATTGTTGTCAACCCACACATTGGCTCATTCAATATAGTCTTAGGATCAATTAATAATCACTGGCTTTCTCAAGAATGGAATCATAATATTCTGTTAAAAATCGCATAGCACTTCGCTTAGCAGGGCGACTCTTTTCATAACTAACTCAAGGCTTCTTCTTCTTCTTCTTCTTTTTTTAATTTAGGTGACACCGAGGAATCGAACCCAGGGCTTCATGCATGCTAGGCAAGTACTGTACCACGAAGCCACCTTCCCAGCCCTCATAACTAACTCAAAGTGAATAAACTCCCATGGTGATAACAGGCACACACAACATCTTATCAGTCAAACCCATGGTCTCCACATGATGATGCTCAGGTATTCCACATGTCATTCCTTCCTAGCTGACATCCTGAAGTGCATCGATTAACCCAAGCCTGTCGAGAGTGCTGGGCTCTGCTTGCTCCCCTGCTCCCTTATCTAGGCAGCTAGCTGGCTCACTTTCCAGCCCTTCCCAACTTCTCAGCTGCGGTCCTCATGCTGGCCACACCACCTGCATCTGTGCCTATAAACTCTTCTAAGTTTGCATATTAGGAAATATGTATCAAAACCACTTGATGGTCAGATTGGTTGGAATACATTGTAAACATGTGTGGAAAAGTACCAGTGAAATCCCACATATACAACTAACGCAAGCTAATAAAAAAATAAATAAATTTCAAGAACCAACGATGTGGCTTTGGGGTGGGACAGTGAGAATTCTTGAACTCCCAGCAAGGAGAATGCTAAGTCTCACACATGTGTGCTGGGAAGCAGAGGAAAGTTTTCAGTCCAAGCATAAGGCCTCCATTCACACTGTGCAGAGTTCAAAGGAGTCAGAAAAGGACATCTATTGAAGTGGGTTTTCCTTTTTCCTCTAACTTCCTTTTTCTTATGACAGAATTATTTATGTGGTACATGTTCCGTTGGAATCTCTTAAGCCTCCGCTGCTCCCTAGGGAGGAGCTTTGGTGATTGTGGTCAGGGACAGGGGTAAGTGGCATGGGTAACAAGGCAGGCACCCAAAAGACCAAGACCCACAATAACGATCTGGTGATGGGTTAACCTGGTGATTTGAAAGTGACAATTCACAGCCCAAGAATAAGACATCCTGAAGTTTTACTTTAAGAGAAGCAGAGACACCAAGCTTGGTGCGCTGGAGTAAAATGGACAGACTGAGCTGCTGGGAAGTGAAAGGATGGAAACTGCCTACAAGTCAATGAGAACAGCCGCTACGACCAAGCAAACAATTCTGGCACTACAGGTCCTCTGCAAGAACTCATTTAAGCTGGGCACCAGTGGCTCACACCTGTAATCCTAGCTACTCAGTAGGCTAAGAAGAACTGAGGATTGTGGTTCAAAGCCAGCCCTGGCAGGAAAGTCTGTGAGACTCTTATCCCCAATTAACCACCAAAAATTTGAAAGCGAAGCTGTGACTCAAATTGGCAGAGAGCTAGCCTTGAGCACAAAAGCTCAGGGGCAGTACCCAGGCCCTGAGTTCAAGCCCCAGGACTAGCAATAGGAAAAAAAAAAAGAACTGACTTAATATTGCATAGCCAGATTAAAGTGTATGAAGAACTTGAGAGCGAATTCTAGTAATATCTTATTACCCAAAAGCCAGAAAGTGAAAAGTTTTCTTATTCAACTATGTCTAAATATGCAATAGCAACCAGAGAAGCTGTTTTTCCCAACTTTCTGACTTAAGAAAACATTTATACAGTGAAAACCTAATACTTCCTGCTCATCACTGCAGACAAGTAATTCCATATGATGCTTCTGAGATGTGAATCAACAAAAGCCAAGGATCTAAGATGAGGTAGAATCTAGTTAAAATAAAACACAGCCTGAAAGCAAAGGCAGACATGCAAAAGAACTAACTACGAGCATGAGAATACTGTAGGAAATTAAAGCATCCGCCCTCGCCCTCGGATCAGAAAGGAGAGCAACTGGTTGCCTAATCCCTGCTAGTAAGCAAAGTGCACTGGAGATGTCTCCACTGGGACGCTCTTGGGACGAAGAACACACTTCGGGGCCAGCCGTGGTTTATCCACAGCTCTGTGGTTTATCCACAGCTTCAGAATGGAAGTCCACCTTCCTGAAGTAGAGGTGTTTTTTTTTTTAATTTAAAGAAGGAAAAACAGAAAAATAATTACTTGGGTGTTTTTTTTTTTGGGGGGGGGGGGGAGTCTTTTTTTTTTTTTTTTTTGGCTATGGGCTCCATGGCCCAGCTATTCGTATCTTGTAGTTGTAAACAAGCTAGAGGACTGGAGTGTGGACCCAATTCAGTAGCCTGTATCACTTACACATGGCTTAGAGCTCAGCCAGAAATGAAACCTGAGTCCCCAAAGGAAGCAGACATGTGCTGCACCCCTGGCGACCCAGCTCACTCTTCCCTGGACTCTACATTCAGGTCCTACTCCTAACCAGCAGAGATCAACAACTTGGCGGGAACAGTTTGCTACATATGGTTAGAAAGTGGATTCTGGGCAGATCACAACTGCAAAACTGGGTTCACATTTTCAGAGCAACCTGTACTCAGAACCTGGCTTAGCCAGAGCCAAAGCTGAAGCCACCTCTCCAGCCTGAGGCAATCCGGGCTGACACAGAAGGCTTCAGCCCTCAAGCACAGGCCCTGTCTGCGTGCACTCACTCACACTTTCCAGAAACCCAGGAAAGAGTTAAACATTCTTTGCACTTGACTCTGTGGCTTCACTTCACCACACATTCCCAGATCCCACCATTCTCTGAGCCACTGTGCAGCCAATCAAAGCAAAGGAAGGAAATTATCCTGGCCAGCTGTCAGCCGCGGAGCTCTGATGGCCATATATGGTAAAAACCACTGTCAGGGCTCCTCAGGCCTGCAGGCCGGCTGCTGTGGACATATCTGTGAACTGCAGCAGCAGAAGCTGGCCCAGGAAATGCACAAAGGACAGGCTGCCTGCTCATCCCTGGGGAGTGGGGGAAGGGGCGGGCAGAACCGTCATCTGCCAGGGCATACTCTCAGTGAGTCACAGCCACTCACTGTCATCAGAAACAGCCCCCAGGGCACATTGTGAGTTCCTTCTGCCGGGACTTTGTGCTCCATTGTTAACTGGGTGTCTCGCTCCTCCTTGCCCCTCCAGAGGCTGTGGAAAACACAGGCACCAGGGAGAAAATGAAAAGGCCCTTCTGTGGCACTTCATGTGGTAATGAGGCTGTGCAGTGTGCCTATGGCTGGCAGCTCAGTGACATAATTTGGAAGCCATTGTTCTGCACCTGGTGCCCTCCCCCTGCATCCTCCTCCCCTCCCTAAGCACCCTCCAGCCTTCTTTCACAGCCCACACACTTGACAGTTTAAGGTGCTCTGGGCATCAGACAATCTATTTCAGTAGGGAGTGAATGGGCAGGCCACAAGACAAGAGACCAGGACCTGGAATAAAAAGCCTCTGCCCATGAACCAATGCTACCAAGTGTCAAACACCCACATCTGTACAAAGGCCTACCGGCACTGTTACCCTAGCTCCAAATCCCAAGCACTGCTGTTTGCAGAAATGAAAATTGCCTGTCAGCGTGTACAGCAGGCAGAGATGCAGCCAATGCAAATCTAGCAGGTGCTGGCAGGAGCTGCGGATCCCACAGAAAAGCACCCTCAGGAGACTGCCATTCCTTTTGAAGCAGCCCCTGAAAGAAGGCACTTATCAGCCCTGCGCCTGGCACTTACACCAGCCCTCAGTAAACTGAACGGCAGGGATTTCATCACCACTATGGCTGCTTCCACACAGGCTGGGGACAGACCAAGCACTTTCCAAACCTCACGACAATGCTCTGAGCTGACACAATCAAAGCCTGGGCAAACAATAACTTGTTTTTGTTATTAAGCTTTCTACCCAGAGAAAGAATGCAAAGGATTAAGTGTCAATAGACTACAGTTTCTATACGAACAAACCCCTTCACACCCAGTAGGGAAAATGTTAACAACAACAACAACAAAAATCTACATGCACAAATTAAAGAAAAATCCAGAGAGGCAATTTCTAAAACTACAACAGACCCCCACAGTCAGAGGCTCAGTCCAGGATTGGCACAGTGGCGGGAATGGCAGCAACCCTACTGAGTACACAAGTGCAACGCTACTTAGGAAAGGCCCCTCCAAGCAGGCTTAACTGGCTTTTATGAAGGACAGAAGTCACCGCCGCCTCCTGAAGATGATACAGAAGAAACAAATGCCATGTTGATCTGGTTACAAAGGTGATCCCATAGGCAGATTCTGGCTTCTAATCAAGGAAAATTCCAGCTTTGTGTAATTCACACTAGATGTGAGGAGTCAAGAAATGTGTGATTTTTCTACCAAAAAGCTATCCTTCAACTACCATTCCTTTCAAGATGGCACACCCACATGGTGGGTGAGTTGATGGTAGCTGTGGGCTGACCGGCCTGAGGACCCCTCCACAACCTGCTTAAGTGTGCTCATAGTACTGCGGCTCTGAAAGAGACAAATTTGAAACCAGGGGCTTTGATGGACTGATCTCAGGAGTTGCAGTCCTCAAATGTACTCAACAGTTCAGCTCTACTGATGTTGATGAAATCACACAATAGCATGAATACTGAGTGATGAAAACCACGGGACTCCACTTAGAGTCTGCATACCACAATATAGGAAGGCAAGATTTGGGGGAAATCTGAACAAAAGGACCCACAGACATTTCCAGGCAGCCTTTGAACAGGTGGCGTGGCCTGTGCAAAGGCCACCATACAAATACCACTCTGTCTATATCCTCTATCCAAGTTGAGTCACAAGATCAAGAGCATATAATTCTATCATCCCTATCTGTTAAGAGAATGAGAAAATAGTCACAATACAATGTAATGATGCAGCCTGTGGTACTAGACAAGCAACTAAGAGAAATGAAAGGATAATTTCCTCAGCTCAGCAATTCACAGGTAATGCGTGAGCCGGGTGTTAAACAATAAGAAACAATCAAGTACTTATTAGAAACTCAGAATACTGACAGAAATGAAAGTCAAAATGTCTTCATTAAGAAGCCCTTGCTGACCCACGTCCTAGAAAAGATTTAAGTCATAATGCCCTTTGGCAGCTATTATATAGGTAGTGAGTTCATTTCTCTCATGCATCTAGAAGACATTATGTACCATTACTTGCAAGAACTAAGAGTCAGCTAAATGATTTTCTGAAGGGCTGAATTCTTTTCCAAAATGCTAGTTGAAAGGATAGCAAGATGCATGAACAAGAGAGTTCACGGAAAGTTAAGCAAGATTCCAAATATTTCAGAACACGATACCCAAAGTGAATAGGAAAAACAAACTATGGATAAAGAAATACTGTGCAAGCTGGATGCTGGTGGCTCACACCTGTAATCCTAGCTACTCAGGAGGCTGAAATCTGAGGATCACTGTTCAAAGCCAGCCCGGGCAGAAAAGTCCATGAGACTCTTATCTCCAATAAACCACCAGAAAACCAGAAGTGGCGCTGTGGCTCAAGCACTAGCCTTGAGCTGAAGAGCTGAGGGACAGCGCCCAGGCCCCCTCCCCCCCAAAAAAAATACTGTGCAGCCATACCAAGGAACTAGGGAGAGGGAAAGATAGGGACCCAAATGTTAACAGAGATCTGGCTATATAACCCCACCCATCATGGCCCAGACCAGATCTCCTTCCATCACAGGTACTGCAAGGATGAAATCATCCATCACTTCAAGTCTCTTCCCAGTAGGGACAGCCAAGGGAGAAAGCAATTAGAGGAGAGGCCATGCAGTTTACATCCTCCATCAAGTCAATGTCAAGGGCATATAGTTCTTCCAGGCATCAGTGGCTCATATCTGTAGTCTACACTGCTCAAGAAAGAGGCTATGATCTGACAACTGAGGTTCAAAGCCAGCCTGGGCAGGAAAGCCTGTGAGACTCTTATCTCCAACTAGCCACCAAAAAGCTAAAAGTAGAGGTGTGGCTCAAGTGGCAGAGTGCCAGCCATGAGTGAGAGCATGAGGCCCCAAAGTCAAGCCTAGCACTGGTGCATGTGCACGCACATGTGTGTGCGTGCACGTGCACGCGAGCGCATGCACGAGCAAACAGTCCTAACCAACACCTCCACCCCTATTTAAGTCATGATTAACATATGTGCTGAGATCTGAGATATGTGTGCACGCGTACAGCTCAAATGTAGCTGTGTTTGTATGAGCAAAAGGAAGGGAAGGCTTGAGTCTCACATCAGAGTGAGCCTAGCCCACAAAGGAAAAGTTTGTTCTTGCCAACATGGTAGACAACATGGGGGGTTGAAAGCTGTATGCTCTTGAGACAAAGCAGCTTATGCAATGGTGGCAAAAAAAAAAAAAAGCACTATCCATTTGGCCACAACCACAAAGCCAACTTGTGTTCAACAAGACTGCTATTTATTATTCGCCCTCTGAAAGACTGAAGAAAAGAAAATGTACCAAGCCACACCTGGAAGTCTGGCAGAATGGCTTGCCACAGCTTGACAGAAGCATTACAAAAGAGTGCTGATCACGTGGGCCTCAGTGTTGAGTACTTGACATTTATTCCTTAACCAGTGACATCTTACTATCTACTCTCTCTACTAAAGTCTCACAAACCATACACATGAAATACACACGCATACTCTAGCATGCTTCTGGTATGTGTGCCTGTGTGTGTGTTCTCATGTGTTTGTCCCCATTGCTTTTTCCAATTCTTTATAGATTTTTAAGTCCTGGAAGACAGAAACGATGTCTAGCTTATTTTATACTAGCCCAGAATGTAGCCATAAGCTATATGAGATTTCATTTACTATTTACAGCTGAACCAACTGGTTTTCAAGTGAAATCCATACAAGGCCATGTTATTAAATATGAGACTTTTCTGAAAGGGATGTGATCTGCCCAAGAGACAATATTTATGTGTACAAAGACCCCCAAAACAATGACCAAAACGATCTGCCTGCCAGTAACCAGAAGAAAAAAAAAAAACCTCATCAGAAGCCCCTGAGATAGTTATTAAAAACCATACTCAGGTGCTGAGTACCTGTAATACTAGCTATTTAGGAGGCTGAGATCCAAGGATCATAGATCAAAGCCAGCCTAGACAGAAAAAAAAAATCTATGTGACTCCTATCTTCAATTAATCCCTAAAAAGCTGAAAATCAAGCTGTGGCTGAGGCTCAAGTGGTAAAGGACCGGTGTTGAGCAAAACACTAGGGACAGCACCCTGGCCCTGAGTTCAAGCCCTAGTATCAACATCAAAAAAAAAAGCCAAAGAAAAAAAATCCCACATACTCAGTTCTCACAGTTCACTCTGCTACCAACATGCACTGTAATCTAATACACTTAAAGCAACATTTCTCCTTTTTTTACTTACTTTCATTAGACAAGTTTTATTCTATAATCCAGTTCTACCTGTGAATTAAGAGATGATGCATTTTCTCCCCCACAGTATAACCCGTTTTCACTGTATTTGATGTCGGTATAATTTGGGGAGGGGAAGGGAAAAAACAAAATGTTTAAATAGGGATACAGGTTGACCCATTGTAACAATGAGATGTACAAGACCCTATGTTGAAAAACAAACTTTACAATTTGAGGGGGAGTGGGGGGGATAGTTGTGGAAGTGGGAGGGAAGGGATGGTAGGGGAAAAACAAAGGAGGAGGCAACAATGCTTGATAAAAAAATGTACTTAGTACCTGGCTCATGTAACTGTAACCCCTCTGTACAGTATTTTCACAATAAAAAACTTATTAAGAAAAAAAAGAAATGATGTGTTTCGCTAGGCTCTGGTAACCCATGCCTGTAACCCTAGCTACTCTGGAGGCTGAGATCTGAGAAATGCAGTTCAAAGCCAGCCCAGGCAGGAAAGTCCATGAGACTCTTATCTCTGATTGCCATAAAAATATGCAAGTGGGCACTGGGAAGGTGGCTCAGTGGTGGAACGCTTGCCTTGCATGCATGAGGCCCTGGGTTCAATTCCTCAGCCCCACATAAACAGAAAAAGCCGCAAGTGGCACTGTGGCTCAATTGGTAGGGTGCTAGCCTTGAGCTGAAGATCTGAAGGACAGTGCTCAGGCCTAGAGTTCAGGCCCCATGACCGGAAAAAAAAAAAGGAAGTGGAGCTGTGGCTCAAGTTGTAGAGCACTAGCCCTAAGCAAAAAAAAGCACAGTGAGACCCGTGGTGGGAGACAAGCAAACCTGAGATTATCTGGACAGAAAATGCCTTTTCTATACAGCTCTTCATTACAGAATCAGAAGAGCTAACCACTAGGACTGGACTTCCCAGACCACATCTATTCCTCCATCTCCATGCCATCCTGACAGTAAGGACAAGCACAGTTGGCCACATATAGCCCATTCTCTCCCTCCTCTCTCTCCTTCTCTCTTTCTCCCTCTCCCTCTCCTTCTCCCTCTCCTCCTCTCTCTCCTTCTCCCTCTCCCTCTCCCTCTCCCTCTCCTTCTCTCTCTCTCTCTCTCTCTCTCTCTCTCTCACACACACACACACACACACACTCTTTTGAGCCTGTCAATGATAAAAGTTAATCTACACCAGGCCCTATCCTTATTTCTAAGGACTGTCACAGGCTTAATGTCACCTCCTCCAAACCAAATTAATATTTAAGGAGCAAAACTACAGAGACAGCAGTATAGCCTGGAAAAGAAAGACACCTAATATTTAATCCAAATATGACAATTTTGAAGCAATGTATTCTATACTAATTCCGGTAAGTCTGGTTAAAGACTGAAAGAATACTAATATTTATTAAGTGTACGCCATTAATGCAGATGAAAACCATATCCTAAGAGCAAGTTAGTTCCGGGACTGCATTTGTGTCTCCCTCAATGGTGCAAGTGAAGCTCAGTTTCTCATGGTTTACAGAAGCCAAAGTCAGACTCACAGAGCCTTTTGTGGATGTGGAAGCTGAGGGAACTGTCTGAACTTGGTAGAATTACCCATTCAAATGTCTATTTTAGGCTTATTAATTGGCTTGTTCTATTTCTCTGAAGGAAAGAATGTCTTAAATTTATCCGTCCACTTATAAAGGGAGAAATAAAAGCTCCAAAGTAGATGCTGCTGCTCCAAGGCCTGGACTGGGGTTGGGGGGCTAAGACTCTTTCTCGAATGGCCACCCTAAAACCCATACGTTAAAGGGCAATTTGCTTAATGCTCCTAGCTCTTGAAAAGGAATACCTAAACAGTTGTGAGGAGTTAATGCAACTGACATTTCATCTAAATATCTCCTCTAAAAATCAAGTTACACACATAATAGATTAGTATTGGTATTTGCCATTCCACAGAAATTTTCTTCATAAAGTACACATATCTAAGTAGAAAAGTTCAATCAATGAAGAATTCCTCTGTGAGAATTCTCAGTTTAATGAGAAGTTTTGCCTTCACTGATCAGAAGATACCTTTGGAAATGTACCGAATTTGTCCCCCCTCAAATGTGTCTAACTTCTCTATTTCTGTAGAGAAATAGTACTACTGTGTAATATCACATCAGCCCAGTCAGTAAAGAAAGATATAGATGTTAAACTAAAACTAGGTAGTCATGAGCTGCTTGAGAGAAAACCGCAAGAGAGTTGGAACATTTCCTAAGAGGGAAAAAAAACATCAAATATAATGTGAAGCAGAATTTTGACAGAACCACCCACTCTGCTGAGACAGATGTGTCCTGACATGCACGCAGCAAGTACAAGGGTGAGGTCCACTTCCCCACTGTCTGGAGCAGAGTGGAAACGGCTATTCCTGCTCAACACAGGCACCCACGACAGCAGAGAGCCCCAATCTGATCTCAGAGCTTAGGCTTCACCAAGTTCATTGTCCACCTGTAAGCTAACTAGAAAACAATTGTTTCTTAGTATTGTTTCTCAGCTCTCTGTATAGCTTTTTCTCCCCCCTCCCCCCCCACGGCCCTGAGTTCTGATATTTGCTAATAAATGAGGTATGATCTTTACCACTTAAGTACAACATTCTTATCTTTTTCCACCTGGAGACTGGCTTCTCTGGGAGGGCAAAGTAAGTAGGAAGAGGTGTGGAAGCCCACTGAGGATGAAGTACACAAAGACCACTTTTAGTCAAGAGCTTTCAATTCTATCACTAGAAGCTCTGCTTTTACAAATAAACACTGTTAAAATCCTACACTAAAGCTTCATATTGTCAAGAAATGAACTCTGTATTGCATTTGTTACTGTGGAATGTTTTCTTTACCTCTTGTTCCACTTTACTATTCAAAACCCAAAAAGCCTTAGTACTCCTGACTTTACAAAAAAAAGAGAGAGAGAGAGAGAGAAAGAGAAAGAAAGGGGGGGGAGGGAGTTTATTCTACAAATGTTCACTAGGCTTTTAGCTGGGTAACAGTGGCGTATACCTGTAATCCTAGGTACTCTACTGAGGTCCAGAGGATTGCAGTTCAAAGGCAGCTGAAGCAGAAAAGTCTACAAGACTACAATTAATCAGCAAAAAGCTGGGTTGGAGGTGGGAGGTGTGGCTCTAGTGGTAGAGCAAGTCAGGCAAGCAAAATGAGTGAATGCTAAGTTCTAAACTTAAACATTAATACCAGGTGACGTGTGTGTGTGTGTGTGTGTGTGTGTGTGTGTGTGTGTGTGTGTGTGTGTGTGTGTGTGTGTGTGTGTGTGTGTGTGTGTTTAAATCAACCTCCATCTTAAACATTAATACCAGGTGACGTGTGTGTGTGTGTGTGTGTGTGTGTGTGTGTGTGTGTGTGTGTGTGTGTGTGTGTGTGTGTGTGTGTGTTTAAATCAACCTCCATGCCCTCCAAAAGAAAAGTATGTGTGAAAAGCCATGTGCTGGTGGCTCATGCCTGTAATCTCAGCTACTCAGGATCACAGTTCAAAGTCAGGAAAGTCTATGAAACTTTTTTTTTTTTTGTCGGTCATGGGCCTTGAACTCTGGGCCTGAGTACTGTCCCTCAGCTCTTCAGCTCAAGGCTAACGCTCTACCACTTGAGCTACAGCGCCACTTCTGGTTTTCTGGTGGTTTATTGGAGATAAGAGTTTCAGGGACTTTCCTGCCTGGGCTGGCTTTGAACAGTGATCCTCAGATCTCAGCCTTCTGAGTAGCTATGATTACAGGCATGAGCAACCGGCACCCGGCCCATGAAACTCTTATTTCCAATTAACCACCAGAAAACCGAAGTGGAGCTGTAGCTTAAAGTGGTAGAGTCACGGCATTGAGCAGAAAAGCTCAGGGACAGTGTCAGGCCCTGAGTTCAAGCCCACGACCGACAGAAGAAAAAAAAAAAAGTGTCTTGAAAAGTGATTACAAATCAAATCATAAAATTCTTATGCCTATGCTCACATCCTCATAATAATCTTTTTACCCAGAAGGCACACCCAGGACAGAGGTCATTATGTATTATTTAATGTTTTCTCTGTTAGAGAAAAACTGATGTGATTGGGACTTCAATTACATCAGAGTCTAAGAGTCTTAGTCTTGGTCTTAGCTTCAGTGTCAATCAACATCAGTATGGACGGACACTCCAAGAGGCCGTGCAACGGAGGAGAGGTCAAACCACTCACCTTGTGCAAAGGGAGCACCAGGAATGCTCCTCCCCCACTGGCTTCTATGATGATGGCAACAAATCTGGGATTGACAGCACAAAAGGAGCTATCCCAGGTCACACGAGAAACCCGGATGTCATCATAGCACTGGTCATTCTTCACGGCTTGTCCAAATACATGCCGGAACTTGCTCTGTCGTACCACTCGCCGCATGGTTTCTGCAGAAGAGT
Source organism: Dipodomys spectabilis (assembly GCF_019054845.1). Classification (NCBI taxonomy): domain Eukaryota; kingdom Metazoa; phylum Chordata; class Mammalia; order Rodentia; family Heteromyidae; genus Dipodomys; species Dipodomys spectabilis. The sequence continues at coordinate 567,889 of NW_024871503.1, forward strand.
AGGAATTCTGTTAGAATTTCACACCAAACTGAAGAGGAATGGTATGGCATTTTGTCTGCTCTCTTAAAAAGTGGCCAACTCACAAATCCAAATTTCCACATACCCAGAAAAAACTGCAAAATGTGAAAGGGAAAAAATTACAAAGGAATAAAAAAATCCCCAACCCAAAGCCCAGAAACAGCTCACTTTTCATTTCACGAGAAAGAGTGAAGCAAAGACTGGACAATTAGCCTTTCGGGGATAGGCGGGAACTGGTGGGCAATGCTCTCTAACCCCTTCCCATTTCCAAAGATAAGAAAACTCCCAAGTGTTACGTGTGAAGCTGAAGAAAGCCCCCACACAAGTTATGCTTCCCAACCACTCCTCTCAGCCTGCCAAGGTAGCTTTTTCAGTTTTTAAGCATTTTCCCCAGACATCAGCAGTCTGCTGTCTGAGAACTTTGCCTGCTACCCAGAGGGTGCCCACAGATCAGCTATGCAGGGTGGGGAGTTAAAGAGACATAAGCAACCATCCTGTCTTCAATTCAAGAGCCTTTTAACATCTCTTGTAAGACAGGCATGAAAATCAGAGCAACTTACTTCCAACTGCCCCACACCCAAGTGGCACACAGTGAGAACAGAAAAACCAGCCATAGCTGCCGTAGGTCAAGAGCTAGGTCTTGAAAAAAAGTGCTTAAGTGGGAAGTAGGCCGTCAAAGCCACATTTAGGATAACAGGAAGTCTAGCAGTAGCATACTGGAGGGATTAGATGGAGAATCGGAGGGCAGGGAGAGGTGACAGAGGGCCAGGTTCCTGGGTTTTGCTCACAGGCCAGATAGACAGGTGCAGTGACAGATTTGTGCTTTTGGGTCATCAGGCTGCACCTGGCTAAGATTTCCTAGACTGTGCTGTGATTTTCCAATCTGCAACATTCTGTTCAATCTACAACATTCTGTTCAAAATGGTTATAGAGTAGAAGGAGCCTGGACGGAGCCTAAGTGGAACTGGAATACAGTCAAACCTCATCAACTGAGCTGAAAACCAAATCTCCATGAACAGAGGTGGGTTGACACCTGTCCACTCCTTCCAAGTGGAACACCAGTGGGTTGCTGCTAATCCTCATCCTTCAATTCCCTTCCTCATGGCCCTGGGCCCACTGCTAAAGGTGGAGAGAACTCATGTTTACCAGAGCTCCTTCTCGCCTTCCCAGGCACGTGCAGAAATGGCCTCTCTCCAATGCTGGGGGCATTTTGGCATGCCATACCATGGTGTTCCTGGCCCAGCTGTTACCATGTTACCAGATCTTCCCAGCATACTGCCAGAACTATACATTTTGAGTTCTTGCTAGAGGAGATGGCGAACAATATGCTTATACTTGGCCAGGCTCCTTCACTTTTGAAACAGTATGAGTTTCAAGTATACGTTAAAGACAGCTTCCATGAGATGGTAAGAACCAGAAGGAAAGCACATCCAAACAAATGCCAAGGTAGAGCCAGCTGGTCTCAGGATCCATCTCCCTGCATGACCAGAGTTTTCCAGCAAGTATTCTGAGTTAACATGGAAGAAGAAAAAAAAAAAAGATTGCAGCAGGCCAACAAGTCAATATGCTTCATATAAAAGTTCTTAGCTGAATGTGTTAGCTCACATCTGGAATCCTAGCTACTCTGGAGGCTGAAATGGGGAAGACTGTAGTTTGAGGCCAGCCCAGACAAAATAGTTCATGAAACCCCATCTCAACTAATGAAGAGCTGGGCATAGTACCCCACAACTGTCAACCTAACTGCTTAAAAGGTACAAATAGGAGGATCAAGCTGGGCACGGGTGGCTCATACCTATAATCCTAACTACTCAGGAGACTGAATCTGAGGGTCACAGTTCAAAACCAGCAGGAAAGTCCATGAGACTCTTATCTCCAATTAACCACCAGAAAGCCAGGAATGGTATTGTGGCTCAAGTGGTAGAGCACTAGCTTGAGCTGAAGAGCTCAGGGATAGCACCCTGCCCAGAGTTCAAGCCCCATAACCAACCAAAAAAAAAGAAAGAAAAAAAAAAAAAAAAAGGAGGATCAGGGTCCATCCAGATGGGCCTGTGGTAGGCAAGCTAGCAAGCATGAGGCCCTGAGAACTCAATCCTCAGTATTGTTAGAGAAAAAAAAGTTCTTACAAATTCATACAACTAAAATCCAATAGAAATCAGGCAACAGATATGAGGTAATCCACACACGAAATATACATGGGATTTAGCACCATTCCTTCTGAAATCCTAAAAAAGCCCCAGTAAAGGAATACAAGTAGGGACAAGCACCAAAGGACAAGAGAACAGGAAAGGAGGCTGCAAGAGGAGGAATAACAACAAAATACTGAATGCTGGGAGGTGGTGTGCGTGTAACTGGTTGAAGCTGAGTGTCATTCACTCAGCGGAGTACCTCAGGAGGAGCCAACGTTCTCTGCAAATCCCCAGAACAACAACAAAAAGTCCCCAGAACAACAAAAAAAGAACGTGTGTGTACCTCTAAAGAGGGGGTGGAAGAGGGATGAACAGAGGACTAACTAAAAGCCTGAAAGATGAGAGTTACTGGACAGCGGATCCCCTCCCTCCACAGCTACCTAACTAGGAGATTGGCTGCTCCCTTCCCAGCAGAAGCCAGGAGGGGCCAGGCATGGCACTGAGAGTCACAGTCTCTGCTGTCAATATTCTGCTGAGCATCGTCTGGACAGGTAAAACATCACCACAGGCCACACAAAGTGGCCAATCGAAGCAGACAGCCCCAGGGCAGCCAATGAGCAGCACGCAGACATATGTGCCTATCCTGTCACTGTGCCCAATGATTCTGCAGGCTTCAGGCTGTTCCCCAATCCTGCTAGATCCCACAATTCCAACAGCCCCACCCACTCAATCTTGAGGAACAGAACTCGCTGTACTCAAGGAGCTTCTCTTACTTTTCCCGGGATCAGGCCAGCATTCACACTTTTCAATGTGAGAGTACAGGAAGGTCTCTAACTAACTCCCCATCTAATGTCCTAGTAATATGCAGAAAAAGATGTATGTCATCCTGTGCCTATTTGGTGGATAATACACAAATTGGCTGTCTGGTCATAGAAAGTCACTTCTCCATCATACATGGGGACAACTATTGTCACCCTATCCATGTTTGGGCAGAAGGGTACTGAGTAATGCTAGCTGCAGAGCATCATGGGAAGAGCCAGTGTTTCCACAGTGCTGTGCTGAGTCAGGCAGGCTGGAGAAAGGCTTGACGGGCGCTGCGAGCCCATTCACATCCAAGGTCAAACCCGATCTGGGCTCAGCTGTGCACACGTGACTCCTCTGTTTCAGCTGCGCGGTGCTGTGTCTCAGGCCCTCCAAGCGCACAATAGAGAACGGCAATTAAGAGAGCAAGCTCCAGAAACAGACAGCTGCCGAGAGTGAGGAGCACGGCTGCGCCATTTACTTCCTAGCCATGGTTCACTAGGCAAATCACGGAATCTCCATGTCACACTCTCTATTTAGAGGCAGACAATGCACATACAGTTGAACTGATAGTGAGGTCAGCACTCGGTGATGGGATGGTGGCAAGAGATTACCATGTGTTCGCATCTAGTATAGTTAGTCACACAAAACTAAGCATTCAATGAATGTCAACTACTGTTATCCTCCTAGGAATTGACACAAGACCACGGACATCCTGGCTCTACCACTTACTGTTAGCAATTACTTAACCTCTCTGAGCATCGGCTTCCTCACCTATAAAATGAAGGGAATGATACCTAAAGTAAGAATTTAAACCAAAACCTGACAAAGAAAGCCCATGTCCAAATGACTTCACCCTAATACCTATGAAACAAGTAAAGAATATCAATTCTTCACAAATCCTTCAAAAAAACCTAAGCAAGCACTTCCAATGAATTATATAAAGTCAGGATTACCTTCACGCCAAACTGAAGACAGTATAAGGACTACAGAATAATATTTTCTTCAGAATAATATTTTTATGAATATGGATGAAAAAACCCTCAACAAAATAGTAGCAAACCTCTGAGCATGAGAGTATATGCCTGTAATCCCAACTACTTGGGAGAAAGAGATAGGAAGATCATGTCTGAGGCTACCCCAGGCAAAAGCTCATGAGACCCTCTGAAATATAAATATAGGGAAAAAAAGGCTGGAGGCATGTCTCAATGGGCAAGCTTGAAGCCCTGATTTGAAGCCTTGATTTGAAACTTATCCCAATCCTCCATCCCACAAAAACAAAAAGGAAATCAAATCCAATAACATATAAAAGGAACTATATATATACAATGACCAGGTGGTTTTATACCAGGAATTCAAGGAAGGTTGGTTCAACACCTAAACTAATTAGTGTAACTCTCACAACAGGATTTAAAGTAAAAAATCATATGACCATCTTCAACAAAGCATTTGTCAAAATCTAACACACATTCACAGGAAGATATTCAACAAACTAGGAATAGAACTTTTTCAGTCTGACAAAGGGCAAACATGAAGACACTACATCAAATATACTACATAGTGGTGAAAGGTACTTTTTCCCTAAGATGAGAAGGAAGGCAAGGAAGGACCTGTGCTCTGGCCACTAGTTCTTGTCCTACAGGTTCTTGCAGGACAATTAAACAAGCAAGGAGTAGTAAAAGACATGCATACTGAAGAGGAAGAAATAAAACTTTCTATATACAGATGACACCATCTTAGATTGAGAAAATCTTAAGGAATCCATTAAAAGAACAACAATAAACAAATGCACTAAGGTTACAATAAAAAAGGATTAGCACATAAAGCCGGGCACCAGTTGCTCAGCTGTTGGTTCACGCCTGTAATCCTAGCTACCCAGGAAGCTCAGATCTGAGGATTGCAGTTCAAAGCCAGCCAGGGCAAGAAAGTCTATGAGACTTTTTTTTTGGGTCCGGTCATGGGGCTTGAACTCTGGGCCTGGGCGCTGTCCCTCAGCTCTTCAGCTCAAGGCTAGCGCCCTACCACTTGAGCCATAGCGCCACTTCTGGCTTTTTTTTTTTTTGTTTATGTGGTGCTGAGGAATGGAACCCAGGGCCTCATGCATGCAAGGCAAGCGCTCTACCACTGAGCCACCTTCCCAGCCCTCCATGAGACTCTTATCTCCAATTAACCACCAGAAAACTGGAAACCATGACCAACCAAAAATAAAGTTAGCACATAAAAATTATGTGGTTTTAAAAAAATTGGTACTGAAGTTTGAACTCAGGACCTGAATGCTGCCCTTAGGTTTTTTTATTCAAGACCTGTACTCTACCACTTGAGCCACAGCTCAACTTATGGCTCATGTGGTAGTGGACTAGCATCAAGCAAAATAGCCAGTGAAGCTAGGAATGAATAGCTCACACCTGTAATCTACTCAAGAGGTTGAGATCTGAGGATAGCAATTCAAAGCCAGCCAGGGCAGGAAAGTTCATGAGATTCTTTTTTTTTTTTTTTCTCCAGTCGTGGGGCCTGAACTCTGGGCCTGGGCGCTGTCCTCAGCTCTTCAGCTCAAGGCTAGTTCACTACCACTTGAGCCACAGTGCCACTTCTGGCTTCTGTGGTGCTGAGGAATGGAACCCAGGGCCTCATGTATGCAAGACAAGCACTCTACCACTGAGCTACCTTCCCAGCCAAAGCCTCTTATTTCTAATTAACAACCAAAATGCCAGAAGTGGAGCTGTGACTCAAGGGCTAGAATACTAGCTTTGAATGAAAAAGCTCCAATACAGTCCCCATGTCCTGAATTCAAGCCCCAGGATTGGCACACAAAAAAAGAAGCCAAGCAAGTGTGAGGTCCTGAGTTTAAACCCCAGTACAGCACTAAAAGGAAGAAAGGAAGGAAAGAAAGATGTAAGGAAGGGAAGGAGGGAGGGAGGAAGGAAGGATACATTTGACAAGTACATTATATACAATCTATAGTACATAAACATTATCTATTATTTAAGAGAATATGAATAGGTTTTCCCAGTTCAAAGAAAAAATTCAGGTCAGCTCTCTAGTGATTATGGGCCCAAGAATATAATATTCATATATGAACCAACACTGGCTTATCAAGGATCCTTTATAAACTTCTATATTCTCTTATCTCAGAAACGGTATTTACTACACTTTAACTTCTTTTCAAAGTGAAGAATAAATTGGAAACTAACTGAACCACAAAAAGTGTCTGTGGCTCAAGTGTTAGAGCATCTGCTAGCAAGCACACAGCACTAAGTTCAAACCCCAGTATGCGGGGAGGACATCAAACTTAGCATTTATTTTACTAGACATTTTCTTTTCTTTTTTCTTTTTTTTGTGTCCGGTCGTGGGGCCTGAACTCTGGCCCTGGGCGCTGTCCCTCAGCTCTTCAGCTCAAGGCTAGCACTCTACCACTTGAGCCACAGTACCACTTCCGGCTTTTTTCTTATGTGGTGCTGAGGAATCGAACCCAGGGCCTCGAGCATGCAAGGCAAGTGCGCTACCACTGAGCCACCTTCCCAGTCCACTAGACATTTTTTGTTTTATCTTTTTGTTCTTGAGAGAAGGTTCACTATATAGCCCAAGCTGGTCTCACAACCCTCTGCACTGGCCACATAAGAGCTAGGATTACAGCATGTGTCACCATCCCTAGTTAGTGTCTTATTAGGTATCTTGTTCCAAACTGGTTAGACAAATTACAAAACAAAAGTATTCCCCAAAGCAAAGGGTTCCTTCAAACTAAAGTACTTCATAAGTGAATCTCATTCTCCATCACACCAAAAAGAATAAACAAATGCAATCAGCCCTAATCCAATGATACAATAGGTACAACTTCAAATCTCTTGTCAAGAGAACAATTCAGGAGGCTGGGAAGGTGGCTCAGTGGTAGAGTGCTTGCCTTGCATGCATGAGGCCCTGGGTTCGATTCTTCAGCACCACATAAGCAGAAAAAGCTGCTATGTCTCAAGTGGCAGAGTGCTAGCTGAAGAGCTGAGGGACAGCACGGAAGCCCAGAGTTCATGCCCAAAACACCTGAGTAAATGTTACTATATTTTTCTCTTCCTGCTTCCATCAATCTCATTTTTTAAAAAAAAATGACCACAAATTGGACATTTTCCTGTTTGTTGAGAAGTTATCTGTTTAAAGATTCCAGCAGATGTATTCCTATTGCCCACATGAAAGGAAACACATCCTGCTAGAAGCACATACAGGAAAATCCCTGCCAGTAGCCAAATCCTGCTAGGCTACAACCCAGTGTTAGTGCCTGAGAGGACTCAGGAGGCCTGGAACAGGCTCTATGTATGGATCTGTGGCTCAAGTGATAGGATACCTTGAACAAAAAAGCTGAGGGTCAGTGCCCAGGCCCTGAGTTCAAATCACCGGACTGGTACCAAAAAAAGAAATGTAGTAAGCCTATGCAGAATACACATTCAAGAGAACTAAGGACCAAAACAAATAATTAAATACAAAAACTCAACATTTATCATTATGAATATGAGATGAGACTTTCCCCAACTTTCCTACATAAAATCCATCAGTGACACTTCAAGAAATTCTAACAACTCAAGCTTTCTTCCTGCATCTGTTTCATAAAGCTGCATAAATGAAACATTCCAAGGAAAAAACCAATTTACCCATTAAATGTAATAAGAGCTATTTTAAAAAGCAAAAAGACTACATGCAACGTTCACTATAAAGCACAGCAGACAGCCTGACACATGACAGACCTGCTCATCCACAGCAACCGTGTCTGAGACTCCACTCCGCTGCTGACATGGACTTGTGAGCAAAATGTTCTTTCTGAGAAACTGCTGACGGCCTTGCTATTGGTTCCATGTATCAGGTCAACAAGAATGGTAAGAAGAGGGGAGGGGAATTCAAGCTCAGTGAAGCCTTCCAAGTAGTTTCATTCCATTCTTCAACCAGGTAACAGACAAAATGTCAAGAAGTATAATCATTGTTAATGCAAATTCCATAGTCCAATATAGTCTTTTAAATGATTCTAGGAACAAAGAGATTATACACAGCAGGTCCAGGCCCTGGTCTCACGGAAGCCCTGAGTAGAAGGGATTCCTGAGCTCATCATTCCAGCCCCAAGCATTAGGTGACTGGCCCACTGACGGATGAGTCACAAGGTAAAGGGCGGTTCACCTTCCAACTCACAGATACAACTCTCCTCCAAGCCAGTCACACAAGTTTTCTTCCTGTTGTTGTTGGTTTTTGTTTTTTTGGGGGGGTGATTTTTTGTTTTTGTTTTGGTGGTCGTGGGGCTTGAACTCTAGGCCTGGGTGCTGTCCCTGAGCTCCTCAGCTCAAGGGGAGTGCTTTACCACTCGAACCACAGCACCACTTCCGGTTTTTGACTGGTGAATTGGAGATAAAAGTCTTGCAGACTTTCCTGCCTGGGGTGGATTTGAACAGCGATATTCAGATCTCAGCCTCCTGAGTGAAAAACTGAAGCCTGGCTTAGGGAGAAAGGGAGATTGTTGTTTTGCGCGCGTGTATGTGCCTGTGCCTGTGTGTGTGTGTGTGTGTGTCTGTGTGTGTGTGTCTGTGTGTGTGTGTCTGTGTGTGTGTTGAGGTACTGGGATTTCAACTCAATGCCTTGCACTTGCTAGGCAGGCACTCTTCCATTTGAACCATGGCCCCAGCCTCTGTGCATTTTTAAAATATAAAACTACGGCTGGGAATGTGGCTTGGTGGTAGAGTGCTTGCCTAGCATGCATGAAGCCCGGGTTAATTCCTCAGCACCACATACACAGAAAAAGCCAGAAGTGGTGCTGTGGCTCCAGTGGTAGAGTGCTAGCCTTGAGCAAAAGGAGCTTGGGGGCAATATCCAGGCCCTGAGTTCAAGCCACAGGACTGGCAAAAAGTTTAAAAAAATTATATACATACACACACACACACACACACACACACACACACACACACACACACACACACACACACACACACAAAGAAGCCAGCCTATCCTTTGTAAACATAGGTAAGAATAGAAAAATCAAAAGATGAAAGAGGCTCTAATCATTCAAGTGTCTGGAAACAAACAGACAATTAATTAGGTACATCCAAGAAAGTGAATTGTTTCTTCTGCTTGAAACCCCTTATAACTCAATTGTTGAAAAGGAAACATGAAAGAACTGACTAGAACACTAGAAATGTGTATTTCAAGGGCAGTTTCTAAAAGGTAAGATAAAATGAAGACGGTCTGAATTTAAAATTTTTAATTTTAAAGCTTCCAAAGAAAAGTGTCTTTGCAGTTCATTATCTGCAAACTTAGGAACTTCTCAGAGATGCTGGAGATTGCCTAACACACAATACATAAACCTTGACAGTTGAAAGTAAACGGGTGGATAGATAGGAAAACAACCACTGTCTGTGAGACTCTGAAGTTCCATTAACCAGCAAAAAAAAAAACCAAAGGTGGAAGTGTGGCTTGGATGGTAGACCACTATCCTTGATCAAAAAAACTAAGGGTAGCACTCAAGGTTCTCTAAGTTCAAGCTACAGCATCAGCACCAGAAACACACACACACATATTCAAATGCACTCTCTACCTGTACTAAGAGATCCTTTATGAACTGAAAGATGCCATAATGGAACCTAACTCAACTACAGCCTAGTAAATAGAGCTGATAATACAGAAATCTTACAATTATTAAATCATGAAATGATAAGGCCTTAGGAGAATCACTAGTTGGCCAACATCATCGAAGGCATGTATTTTATTGCAGAGATAATGTGCCAGGATGACATGTTTATAACCCCTCAGAGCTCCCAGTCCTCTACTAACCACCAGCGACTTTACACACACAGCTACCCCATCCCTGGAGCTTTGGAGAGAACACTGCAGGAGAAACCACCTCCTGAATCCGGTGAAGGCGCTCCCTGCCAGAGAGAAAAGCAGCACCACCGGCACTGCCCCCGGCTGCAGCTACCTCCCTGAAGTGTGTCCCAGGAGACTAGATATTAAAGCTGAATTCTGCCTCTCTCTGCAAAGAGGTAAATTAGTCCCAAAGTTCTGGAACCAACTGCACAACCTTTATAAACATGAATGACCCAGTGATCTCACTTAAAATCAACATGAATGCATTTCAAAATTCTTTTACTATACTGATGACACAGTTCTCTTGTCAATAACAGGTTTAAAAAAAAGCTATATATGACTGTCCAAATTTGCTAAGTCCGTTTTCCACTACTTAGTCGGATGGAGTTTCTCTTGAAATAAAATTTTAATAATTCTTTGGCAAGCTTCTTCTACTAGGAAATGAAATTACTGAACTCTCAGATCTTTGAAAAACAAAAGAATAAAATGGCATTCTTATGAAGAACCTCAGAAAGCCAGGCACAGGCAAAACTAGCAGTATAAAAAAAATGAAACCGTCTGCTGAGCGTCGTGGCACACACTGCAATCCCAGCACTCAGGAGGTGAAGGCAGAGGCAGGAGCCAGCCTAGGGGTGCATATTGAAATACTGACTCAAGTTGTTTTTTTTTTTAAACCTTCCACTAAAGAATTTCAGTCTTGCTGGGCACCAGTGGCTGACACCTATAATCCTAGCTACTCAGGAGGCTGAGATCTGAGGATCCCAGTTCAAAGCCAGCCCGGGCAGGAAAGTTCGTGAGACTTTTATCTCCAATAAACCACCAGCAAACCGGAAGTGGCACTGTGATTCAAGTGGTAGAATGCTCACCTTGAACTGAAGAGTGCAGGGACAGCACCCAGGCCCAGTGTTCAAGCCCCGAGAGCAACAACAACAACAACAAAAGAATTTTAGTCTTGCAGGGAGCCTGTGGCACCTATAATCCTAGCTACTCAGGAGTCTGAGATGTGAGTCAGCCTGGGCAAGGCAAGTCCGTGAGACTCTTATCTCCAATAAACCATCAGAAAACTGGAAGTGGCGCTGTGGCTCAAGTGGTAGAGCGCTCACCTTGAGCTGAAGAGTTAAGGGACAGTGCCTAGACCTAGAGTTCAAGCCCCACAACTGACCAAAAAAGAAAAGAAAAAAAAAAGAATTTCCATCTTCTTTTTAATGCCCTATATCCTGAGCAAGCAGGGATTTAAGTGGTCGAAATGAACATACTCCCAATCCCCACCCACTAAAACCATTCCAAAATCATTCTGCTATTGGCTTCTTCAAATATAAAATGTGAAGCTGAATAGATGATTTCCAGGGTCCTATCACAGTCAAAGCCTCTTTCTTTTGCTAGGACTAGTCCACACCCCGTAAGAAAACACAATTGACTGAGAACAAGCTAATTACCAAGGTTATAATCCCCAGGGTCATACATCACACATACACTCTGATGTGAATGCTACGTAAGTCCTTATTGCACTCTTTTATTCAACCACCATGTGTCAAGATTTGATCATGTGCCAGGCACCGGGCCAATAACCGAGCAGGCTGTTCTGGCCCTGGCTCTCATGGGGCTCAGTCTATGGGTGGAGACACACCATAATCTGATAGTCACACAAGTGTGACGAGCAATGGGATAAAGAAGTGTCTAAAAGGATCAGTCAATAATCACAGGGCTAGAACCTGTACAGGAGCTCAGAGAAGGGCACTTAAGCTGAAACCAAAAGAATAGAAGCTACTTGAGCAGAAGAAAATACAAATGAGTTCCAGCAGAGAGCAAGCACTAGTCAGAACCCATACTACTAAGCAAAGCAGGGGAAAGGGGACATGGAGCCCAGACAGCCAGGCTACAAGGCAATGGGTGGAGAGCTGGCCGGCCCCAGGATCACACAGGGTGTAGGCCAGGTTATCATTCCCTGAAAATGCTTGGGAGTCACAGAAAATTGCTAAAATCTGACACAATCAGATTTGCATTGAAGAGGTCTCCCTGAATGCAGCTGGAAGACAGCTGCGTAGCCAAGGGCATCCACAGGATGCAGGGAAGCAGTAGGAATCCCCTACTTCTCCAGGCCACGAGTGACAGTCCCAATAGAAAAGAGGCAAATGGGTAAAGGCAAAAGACTGATGGCGGCTGGATTTCACAGTTCCAAATAAGGAGGACACGTAACAGTGATGCAGAGTTTTGACTCATGAAACCAGATGGCTGAGCTTTTGGGGACTAAAGATGACATACTACCTTGTAGCAGTAGCTCCTTCCCATTACAGCTAGGATATGTGAAAAGAGTAAGGCCATAGGGGAAACAGTTTTAAATATATATTAAAACATAATTACCTTTTCAGATTAATAATTATATTTAAAAGGCACAATACTATGAATTGGAGGCACAGCTCAATTGCAGGGCATTTATGTGGTAGAACATGTGCCTAACACACAGGAAGGCCAAGGCTCAATCTTCAACAACAGCGCGCGCACACACACACACACACACACACACACACACACACACACACACACACACGAGAGAGAGAGTGAGGGAAAGGAAGAGAAGGAAAAAATTACAATCATTTGCCTAAAAAGATGTTTGAAACGAGTGAAAACACTGAGCGTGCTATTTGAAAATAAAAGTAACATGGTTTAGAATAAAAATCTTCCTAGGGCTGGGAAGGTGGCTCAGTGGTAGAGTGCTTGCCTTGCATGCCTGAGGCTCTGGGTTCGGTTCCTCAGCACCATATAAGCAAAAAGAAAAAAGCCAGAAGTGGCGCTGTGCCTCAAGTGGTAGAGCGCTAGCCTTGAACTGAAGAGCTGAGGGACAGTGCCCAGGCCCAGAGTTCAGGCCCCACGACCGGACCCCCCCCCCCAAAAAAAAAGAAGAATAAAAATCTTCCTATATTTATGAAATTTTCAGACATCCTATAGAACAGGAAAGTATGCCTTTGACAATCTTACTCCTGCACCTTAGGAAAAAATCTTAGCACAGCAGTGTTCTTACAAAGAGTTTGGGATGACTACAGTAGCACTACTTTCAAGAGAGTACAAAAAACTGCAAGAAGGTAACTCACTGAGGAACATGGAATTACAACAACCAGATATTTTACCACTACCCCAATGCCTTTACAAATCTCAGCTCTTTCAGAAGAAAACACCATACATGCAAGTTCATCAACAAAACAAATCCTTCCCTCCCCCGCTCCCAAGTAGAGACAAATACACAAGCCCATTTTCAGGAGGAAGCATTTGGGACATCATGTGAGTGACTACTGTATGAGCAGCATTAGCAGGTAAAACCCTAACTTGAAAGAAAAAAAAAAAATCCACCTCCCTTCCAGCCGGTTCAAGACTTCACCACAGCCCTTACTCACGTGTGTTAAGTTACTGAAACTCTTTGAAGCAACTACATTTATGGTTCGTAGTAATCTCCAAAAATAACACACATAAACACAAATGCAATAACAATTCACAACTCACTACCATTTATAATATCACTAGTAAAAAGATAAACCTAAGCCTAGAGTTTCCAAATTGTTAAATACTGATGGACTCGTAAATGATGCAGTGATGGAAGAGATGAAATGGAGTACAAATCACCTTGTATTATTTACTCGGTTCTTGTTAATTTTCCACTCAATTTCAAACGCATGCCAGGTGCCAGTGGCTCATGCCTATAATCCTAGCAGAAGGCTGAGATATAAGGACCGTGGGTCAAAGCCAGCCCAGGCAGGAAAACCCAAGAGACTCTTATCTATAACTAACCACCAAAAAAAAGCTGTGAGCGCAGCTGTGGCTCAAGTGGCAAAGTGCTAGCCATGAGCAAAAAAGCTCAGGGACAATACACTGGCCCTGAGTTCAAGCTTAGTCTCACACACACACACACACACACACACACACACACACACACGCCCCGAGTTCAAGCTTAGTCACACACACACACACACACACACACACACACACACACACACACACACACACACACACACACACACACACACACACAGTAATTTCAAACACATCAAATGCCCCAAGCCCTGCCGTCTGATTCCTCTGGGGCTGGCCTACATTCTCACTAGGCCACTGTGGATAAACCTTACTTCCTTCCCCAGGGAGAATGTGAGGCCATGATGCCTGCTGGGCTGGGCCATCTGTGCCATTAAGGAGAAGCTCTACTGTCTACAGACATAGAGAAAGTAGACATTCAATAGCGATCTTAACACAAAATCCTCATCTTGAGAAAAACTATGGTTCTTCCCATATCTACTATGTCCAAGACTTTCAGAGAAAAGTGAGCTTTAGCCAGGTGCCAGTGGCTCACGCCTGTAATCCTAGCTACTCAAGAGGCTGAGATCTAAGGATGATCCCAGTTCAAAGCCAGTCCAGGCAGGAAAATCTGTCAGACTCTTATCTCAATAAACCACCAGAAATCCAGAAGTGGCGCTGTGGCTCAAACGGTAGAATGCTCACTTTGAGCTGAAGAGCTGAAGGACAGTAGCCAGGCCCAGACTTCAAACCCCATGACTGACAAAAGAAAAAGTCAAACTTACTAAGCCAGAGCAACAAATCAAAGTCACAAGAGCCATAGATCTCCAATATTTTCCAATATTTACTCACAAAATCAGCTAAGTAAACTCTCAATAAACATCACAATAGGACGTCACTCTGCTTTTCATGAAATTTAGACTTTAAATAAAACTCTAAAATTCACTTTACAAATAAAACATTTTTCAATAAACAAAGGTACTCTGGGTTCAACCCCCGTATGGCAATAAAAGGATAAATACATGTGCATACACATCTTGCTAAGGGATTTACATAGGACAATTATGAGGGGGACTAATCATAAATACAAGTTTATAATAGGGCTCCTACACCTCAGAAACTTCATTCCTTTCATCTAGAAAAACAGCAACGCTGTATCACAGTGTTGTTATCCACAGTGTATGAGGCAGACGTGAGCCGGCTATGCTACTCACACGTACTGAGCATTAGCTGCGCACTAGGCACAGGCGAGGTAACCGAGGCATGGAAAAGGGAAGGCAGGTAGAAAATAATGGCTCACACTTCGTGTTTAATTTTTCACTTACTTAATCCCCAAAAGTAATTAGTACTGGCCTAGGAACCACTAATAACTAGCAATACCCACAGGTTAACATTTCTTTCTTTTTTTGCAACTCCATCTCCAAATATTATCTGCATTTCATTCAGACTCTATAATACAGAAGTACATTCCTTAATGTCACAACTTCCCACAAGCTGGCCACCCCACTGCCCATCTCATACTGCTCCCCAATTACACCTGTTCTCAGCCGGCTCAGTACATCATACACCCTGGGCAGGAGCCCATGCTCAGACTTACAGAGTGATCCAACACATCTCTCGCCTGATTTCCCACCAAAATTCAGCACCAAAGTAACATATACTCGAGGACTAGAGGAAATTTATAGTGTATTTTCTCAACTTTTTATACATTTCTAAAGTAAACATTAAGCTTGCCATCAAGAACCTTTAGTATAAATATATTAATGGCACTAGAAAAAAAATTCCTATTACCCTGAGGATCATAAAATGTCTGTGTGAACAGTGTGCTTGGAAACGAGGTAGCCCAAGGCTCCACAGAGGCAGTAACGCCTGTAATCCTAACTGCTCAGGAGGCTGGGATCTGAGGACTGAGGTTCAAATCCAGCCTGGGCAGGAAAGTCTGTGAGACTCTCATCTCCAATTAACCACCAGAAAACTGGAAGTGGCGCTGTGGGTCAAGTGGTGGAGCACTTGCCCTTGAGCTGAAGAGCTGAGGGACTGTGCCCAGGCCTGGAGTTCAAGCCCCATCACCACCACCACCACCAACAACAACAAAATTATTAATGTCAGGCTGACCCCCCCCCCCCCAAACACACACATTTGGAATCCTAGCTACTCAGGAGACTGAGATCTAAGGATTGAGGTTTGAAGTTAGCCCTCACAGAAAAGTTCATGAGACTCATATCCAACTAACCACCAAAAAAATGTAAGTGGACCTACTGATCAAGGTGAGTGCTAGTCTCGAGCAAAAAAGGTCAGACAGCACCAACACCCTAAGTTCAAACCCCAGGCTGGCACAAATATACATACACGTTGTAGCTCTAACAGGAGTGTGAGTAAGGCAACACATTGACCTAACAATGGATAATTGTGGTGGTAGTAGTGTAGTAGCAACTGTAGTCAGCTACAAATATATTAGTGGAAATTCATTTGAGCCATTTGCTTGGCTCCCGCTATTTAATCAGCCCCAAAGTAGGAGAGGCTGAAGGAAGAGGAGGCCCTTGGAGGGCCTCTCGATGTGGCATGCATCCTCTGAGTGCCACATGGCCTGCAGGGAGGACTTGGGGGGTGGAGCATGGTCCCTTATTTCTCTTTCCCACATGAGTCTCTGCTCCCAAGATCCAGACTCCCACTATCCTCACTAATAACTTATTAAAAACCAAAACAAAACTGTGCTGTGAATTCATTTTTCCAAGCTGGGAACTTACCCACAGCTTCTAATGCTGAATCCATAAGGAAAAATGCCATCCAAGTTCCAAGTGAGCTTACAGTCTCTGGGGACCAAATGTACAACTTGGCTGTGAAACAGCAACTACACCAGGGCTCTCAAGGGGTCACGTTTGGTCACAAGTACCCTATGCAGGCGTGCTGCACAAGGATCCACCTGACAGGGCAGTGCCGCCCACTGCATTCAAGGCATCTCTGCCTTGATCACACTGGAAGCCTTTAGGGGAAGAAAATCGAGACTTTCAATTCACCTTTTCCTGCAGCAGCTACAAAGCAGCACCGAAGGGCTCACGTAAGAATCTAAAGGACAGCTCCTCTATTTCTAAAACAGACAACACATGCGTTAAGTATCACCTCAAAGAACAGTGGCCAGCCCTGGTTGGCTCCAGTCTCTCTTGCTTGCCAAGAAAAACTCAAATGACAATGTTAAGCTAAAGATACGACTAACCACAAACAGCTCACCACCATCTAGCTTATAAAGTGACTAGTGTCCTCATAAATCCCTCTGCCTAACGGAAAGGCTAGCTCAAGTTCACGCATGTTCCTCAATCGCCGCTCAGGCAGCATGTGAGCTTTCATATTAATAAGTCAGTCTCGATTCTTTAAGTTCCTAAGAATGAAAGGAATTACAATCTTTAACTAGAAAAGAATGCTTGACCGCTATGAAAAGGAATTTAAGTATCTTTCATATGAAGTAAGCAAATAACAGTGATTAAACATTTGTCATAAAGAAGGGGTGCTTAAGAATTTTGTCAAGCACTCCATAATGTCAAGAGTGGAAAACACACCCCCAGGGGCTTTACACTCCCAACTTCCTTTCCCATGTATCTGGTAAGACTCTCATGAAATAACTCCAGGGTTGTTCATCCTGGATGAAGACCTTCATAGTGGCTGGCACCTGGGGACCCACACTGGATTTCACAAGAGGATAAGCAAGGCACTTACTTGTCAGACCACCACGTGACCAGACTTGCTGACTGGCTTGGCTCCCCAAAGACAGAGGGACTACACTGAGAAACAACGGCCAACTTTTACTAATCCCAAATAGTCTTCTTTATCCTCTACAATCTAGTTCCAGTACCGCAATTGTTTAACCTGTCCAGACTTAATACTTTCATATACAGATGATCTGCTGGTACCAATTCTTCTGGCAAGGTACAATACAAATGCACTCTAGTAAAATTAACTGGTCCTTAAAAGTCAAAGACAAATCCTTATAAACCACTGCTGATGGATGCTCAGACTGTAAAATTGAGAAAACTGAAAGTTAATGAGACACTGACAAAGAATGTCATATTAAAACTAGGAAATCAAAGCCAGGTACTGGTGGCTCACACCTGTAATCCTAGCTACTCAGGAGGCTGAGATCTGAGGATCACAGTCCCAAGCCAGCCCGGGCAGGAAAGTCTATGAGACTCTTACCTCCAATAAGCCACTCAGAAAACTGGAAGGTATGCTGTAGTTCAAGGGGTAGAGCACTCGCTTTGAGCTGAAGAGCTGAGTAACGGTGCCCAAGACCCCAAAGTTCAAGTCCCATTATGGACTAAAAAAAAACCTAGGAAATCAGCCAGACTCTTGAGGTTGAAGCAGAAGGATCCTAAATTCAAGACCAGACTGGGCTGTAGGAAGAGTCTCCCCCAGCTGGCCCCAAGGAAAAAAATCCAGGAAATTAAATATACCAAGATTCATCAAGGGCCATCCAAGAGATTCCCTATATTTTTCAAGTTTCTAAAATATACACGTAAAATCCTTCCGACAACATGGGCCAATCATCACACTTTAGTACATCTGAGGATGTGGAAAAACAACTGTGTAACAAACTGAAGAGATAAAACCTGGATGCAGTCTCAGTGTGCAGGTCTGGCACAAGACTATGGTGCAAGTTAAGAAAGCTGAATTGAAGCCCAATACCAGTGGCTCATGCCTGTAATCCTAGCTACTCAGGAGGCTGAGATCTAAGGATCGCAGCTCAAAGGGCCAGCCTGGGCAAGAAAGTCCCTGAGACCCTCTCGGATTAACCAGCAAAGTGCTGGAAGTGGAGGTGTGGCTCAAGTGACAGAGTACTAGCCTTGAGTGAAAAAGGGACAGCACCTAGACCCTGAGTTCAAAGCTTAACTGTTGCACTGAGTCAGAAACTAAAAATGGACAGCATGACCAGGTTACATTACAAAAAAAGGGGGAGGAGCCTAAAAATTAGAATAAAAATGGAAACTACTATAAATCCACTCTAATAATTAGAAAAGAAATGCAAAGGCCACATGGCATGAAGTCTGAGTGGGGTGGGAACAGTTAGACTCCTGGTTGGGTAGGTTGCTTCTGCCCTGGGAGCTCACAGCAGAGCCCAAAGGCACAGTCTCTCAAATGTTCCTCAAAGGACAGATTATTCAAAAGGTGATACAATATAGCATAAAGCCGGACCAGTGGCTCACACCTGGAATCCTAGCTACTCAGGAGGCTCAGATCCAGTGATCACAGTTCAAAGCCAGCCCAGGCAGAAAAGTCTGTGAGACTCTTATCTCCACTAAACTACAAGAGAAAGAGACAGAGACAGAGACAGAGAGAAAGTAAGGAAGCAAGCAAGCAAGCAAGCAGGCTGGAAGTCGAGCTGTGGCTCAAGTGGTAGAGCATAAGCCTTATGCAAAAAAGTCAAGCACAGAGCCCAGGCCCTGAGTCCAAGCCCCAGGACTGGCCAAAAACAAAACAAAACAAAAAATCCTGGCATTAGATATGATCTATTACTCAGGATTTTAAGTGCAAAGAATGCCTTAAATCCAGTAGTCCAGAGTCCTGACTACTCTGGTACATGCCAGTCTCTCTCCCTCAGACCTTGGCATCACTAATTTCTCAATACTGCATCAAATAGAAGGAACTGGTTTTTGCTGTTAATTTTTAAGACCCAAATGATAGGCCTAATGATAGGCTCTTTTCCCACACACAGATTTATACTTTATCATAATGCCACCAGTCATAATATGACCAGGTGAGTATCTCAGGACTGAGTACTATCTCCTTCTAAACCCCGAACCCCTACACAGACAGAATGAATACAAGCAGAAGGCCTGAATAAGGGAAACTTGTCTGAATAGGCAGTTCCAACTCAGACAGATGCAAATATACTCCCTATTTGTTGTTACCTCCCTCTCCTCCCAAAATAAGACACTGCTCCCTTCAGTGGTGGAAATGAGAATCCATACTTAGCAGCCTAACATCACAAGTACAACGTATCAGACTTCCTCCATTTCCTTCTCCACAGTTGTTCACTAACAGCTGGAGTCTACTCTGTATCACAACTTTCTCGTCCCTTCCTCCACTAACTGTTGGCAAGAACCCTGGAAGGTAGCCAACAGGCATCTCTCTACTACCAAGGAGGAAACTGAGGCTCTGGCACGGCCAAGAGCGAAACCCAGATCAGCCTAGCTGTAAAGGCCTATACAGCTGTATGTATGTGTTGATACTGGACTTAAACTCAAACACTACATGAGGGGGGAAAAAAAAAAAAGAAACTTTCTTTATGGTCCTGGGGCTTGAACTCAGGGCCTGAGTTCTGTCCTTGAACTTTTCAAAAGTTAATTATCTATTACTTGAACCACAGCTCCAGGTTCAGCTTTTTAGGTGGTTAATTGGAGATAAGCGTCTCATAGACTTTCTGCTTGGTCTGGCCTTGAACCATGATCCTCAGTTCTCAGCCTTGTGAGCAGTAAGGACTACAGGCATGAGCCCCTGACATCTACCATAAAATATATTGAATACATTTATAAAGACTAGGAGACTAAGTATAGCTAAAGATTACGGACTCAAATCAGGTTAGTTTAACCTAAATATAAGGATGTTAATAATCAGACAAACCCTCTGACCCCAGTTAAGCTCAATAATGCACGCTTCTCCCAGCAAATCCCAATAGGCAGTGGTAGACAAGTGGGAGCAGCGATGGCAGTGCGCCTTCCCTCTGTGGAAATCTCTTGCCTACGCTGCTCTCTGGGAAGAGCCGCCACACTGCAAGCTCAAATCATCCAGGCTGGGCTCCTCAGCACTCAGGAGCAATGGCCGTGTGCTACACCAGGACAGAGGCACCGCCTGCTTGTGCATGCCGGCACCTGCCTTTGCGGAAGAGGCGGTGTGTAGGGAGGGAACGTCACACCCACTTGCCCACAGGTCTCACGGGATTTGGAAAGTAAAAGGGGGCCAGTGAGTAATGAGTGCATCACAAGACTAGAGATAGGACGGTTCAGGGAGTGGCACTGGGGAGGAAGACTGGAAGGAAACAATGAGCAGGCCCACATCAGAAACGTGTGTGTGATCCACACACAGCTAGAATGCAATGGGGGGCAGCTAGAGGACGGGAACAAAGGACATGGTCCCTGATGAACCCTTTGCATCAAAGCACACGTGAAAATGAACTAGTTCAAATCTTTCCCAAGCCCTTTCACCCCTGGCTTCTAATTTACAGACCATCAATGACTGATGATGATGTCATGTGAGGACTTGTAAGTCTATTATAAATTGGGTATCATCCAAATTTAAACTGTTGACAAGCACTGGTGGCTCACACCTGTAACCCTAGCTACTCAGGAGGCTGAGATCTGAGGATCACAGTTTGAAGCCAGCCCAAGCAGGAAAGTCCATGAGACGCTCATCTCCAATAAACTACTCAGAAAAAGCAGGAAGTGGCATTGTAGGTCAAGTGGTAGAGCACTAGTTTTGAGCAAAAAGAAGCTTAAGGACAGTGTCCAGACCAGAGTTCAAGTGCCAGGAAAGGCAATAAAATAAAATAACAAGTTTTTGTGTTTCAGTGCAAGGGATCAAGAAAGTCAAAAGGCAACTCAAAAATGGGAGAAAATCATTGTAGATCACTTATCTGAAAAAAGCATTTGTATCTAAAACAGAAAAATAACACAACAATTAAAACATAACCACGGACTGGGGTTGCGGCTCAAGTGGCAGCATGCCTATCTAACTGCCTAGCAAGCAGAAGGCCCTAAGTGCAAACCTCGTTATCATACACACACAAAGTTGAAGCCCCAGCTACTTGGAGGCAGACACAAGGAGGATTCTGGTTGAAGGCCAGCCTGGGGAGGATTAGAAATACTGCACCTCAACAATTCAGATGTGGTTATGCAGGTCTGTCAGCCCAGCTACTCGAGAGGCACAGGTAGGAGGATCATGAGCACAAAGCTAGAGCAAAAGGGCTAGGTGCGTGGCTGGGAAGGTGGCTCAATGGTAGAGTGCTTGCCTTGCATGCCTGAGGCCCTGGGTTCCATACCTCAGCACCACATAAGCAGAAAAGGCCAGAAGTGATGCTGTGGCCCAAGTGGTAGAGTGCTAGCCTTGAGCTGAAGAGCTGAGGGACAGCGTCCAGGCCCAGAGTTCAGGTCTCATGATCAACACACACACGCAAAAAAGGGGCTGGGTACATGGCTAAAGTAATACAGCACCTGTCTAGCAAGGTGCAAGACCCTGAATTCACACTCTAGTCCCACCAAGAGCAAAGGGAGAGATTACATAAATCTTAAAAACATGCTAAATGAACGAGCTAGACACAAAAGCCTACATAATGATTCTATTTACATGACATGTGACACAGGCAACCCACTGAGATGATAACTGTGGGGTTACAAGGACTGGAGAGGGAGAAGAGTAGTGAAGGGAGACTGCCTGCTTTCTAATGGGTAGTGGGTTTCTGCAGTGATGAAAATGTTGTAAAACTGCAGTGGTTAATGGCTATCCAACTCGGTGAATACACTAAAAACCCCTCAACTGTGCACTTATAAATGAGTGAACTGTAGCTAGGTAGAGTGGCTTATCCCTATAATCCTAGCTACTCAGAGGTCAGAGGATCACAGTTTGAGACCAGTCCAGGAAAGAGGTTTACAAGAACCTCATCTCAAACTCAACCAATAAAAAGCTGGGCTTGATGGTGTACAACTGTCATCCCAGCTACATAGGAAATACAATAGAAGTATGGTCCAGGCCAGTCCAGGCAAAACAACTTATCTAAAAAACAACTAAAGTAAAAAGGACTTTTTTTTGGGGGGGGAGGGGAAGGGAGTATCTGGGAAGGTGGCTTAGTGGTGGAGTGCTTGTCTAGCATAGATGAAGGCCTGGGTTCCATTCATCAGTATCACATACACAGAAAAAGTTGGAAGTGGGCTGGGAAGGTGGCTCAGTGGTAGAGTGCTTGCCTTGCATGCATGAGGCCCTGGGTTCGATTCCTCAGCACCACATAAACAGAAAAAAGCAGAAATGGCACTGCAGCTCAAGTGGTAGAGTGCTAGCCTTGAGCTGAAGAGCTGAGGGACAGCGCCCAGGCCCAGAGCTCAGGCCCCATGACTGGCAAAAAAAAAGAAAAAGAAAAGGTTGGAAGTGGTACTGTGGCTCAAGTGGTAGAGTGTTAGCCTTGAGCAAAAGAGGCTCAGGGACAGTGCCCAGGCCCTGAGTTCAAGCCCCAGGACTGGCAAAAAAAAAAAAGAGCGCCTGGGGGGGAGGGGACAAATAATAGAGTGCCTTCCTAGCAAGCAAAAGACTCTGAGTTCAAACCCTAATATATCCAAGAAAATGATACTTAATTTAATAAAGCTATCATAACAAAAAAAGATTCCATTATGCACCATCATAATACAAAGTGGATAGAATCTTGTTCACTCGTTTTAAAGGAACTCAACTAGGGCAATGAAACCCAGAGAGATTCTATTACTTAGCATTCTAGGTACTAGGTCATGCTGAAATATTCATGAAGAATTCGGAATTCTGTGTTTTAATACAGAAAAGCCAGCTTCCGTTTAAAAAGACAAACGCAAAAGTGCCAGATAAGTTTTTGTAACTCGGAGATAGGCTAAAATAGGGACAGCATCACTGGAAAACAAGCTAGAGATTTTGCTACATGGGTTTATATCTTAAACATAAAAGTAGCTCTCCAATTTTATTCTGTTCCTCCTTTGAATGATGTTAAAAATAAAACAGTCCATGGGCTGGGAAGGTGGCTCAGTGGTAGAGTGCTTGCCTTGCATGCATGAGGCCCTGGGTTGATTCCTCAGCACCACATAAACAAAAAGAAAAAAGCTAGAAGTGGCACTATGGCCTGTACGCTGTCTCTCAGCTCTTCAGCTCAAGGCTAGTGCTCTACCACTTTGAGCCACAGTGCCACTTCTGGTTTTCTGGTGGTTTATTGGAGATAAGAGTCTCTCGAACGTTCCTGCCGGAGCTAGCTTTGAACCTCAATCCTCAGATCTCAGCCTCCTAAGTAGCTAGGATTACAGATATGAGCCACCGGCACCTGGCATTTCTTTTGTTTTTGAGACAGTCTTTCTGGCTTGACATCTTTCTGCCTCTGCTTCCAGTGTGCTGAGATTACAGGCAAGTGCTACCACACCCAGCAATCGTATCTGTGTCTAAACCACCATTTTGTGACCAATCAAAATATTAAGAAATGAATATGATGACAAATTGAACCTTATACATTCCTATTTAATATAACTAAGAACTGATCATATATCATTTTGAACACTATCTCACAGACACTAATCTGACTTTTCCCATGGCTAGTCTGGATTCCAGAAATTACATATGTTAAACATAAAACTTACATTAAAAAATCCAAGGGTGTAGCCGGGCACTGGTGGCTCACGCCTGTAATCCTAGCTACTCAGGAGGCTGAGATCTGAGGATCGCGGTTCAAAGCCAGCCCGGGCAGGAGAGACCGTGAGACTCTTATCTCCAATAAACCACCAGAAAACCGGAAGTGGCGCTGTAGCTCAAGTGGTAGAGCGCTCGCCTTGAGCTGAAGAGCTGAGGGACAGCGCCCAGGCCCAGAGTTCAAGCCCCACGACCGACAAAAAAAAAAAAAAATCCAAGGGTGTCTGGGTGCTGGCTGCTCTCACCTGTAAGCTCAGGAGGCTGAGATCAGAGGACTGTTGTTCCAAGACAGCCCAGGCAGGAAAGTCGGTGAAACTCTTATTTCCAACTAACCACCAAAAAGCTGGAAGCAGAGGCGTGACTCCAGTAGTAGAGTGCTAGCCTGGAGCGTGAAAGCGCCTTGGCCCTCCCTAAGTCCAAGCCCCAGGCTTACCATAAAAAACAACAACAACCAAAAAAAAAAGTGTAAAAACACTATTTCCCCCATCCTGAATCTAATCTTGTCCATATACATAAATGAACATAAATACTGATTTGCACAATCTTCAGGCAAAAGTAACAAATAACTCTGAAAATCCAATATTGTATAGAGAAATACTCGATTGGCATTTGTCTATTTAAATGTATTAGGCTTTAACTCACACCTGTAACTAGCTACTCAGGAGGCTGAGCTCTAAGGATTGTGGTTTTAAAGTTAGCCTGGTCAGATGTCTATGAGACTCTAATCTCCAATTATCCACTCAAAAAGCTGAAAGTGGAACTGTGGCTCCAGTGGTAGAGTACTAACTTTTAAAAAGCTCAAGGATAGGCTGGGAATGTGGCTTAGTGGTAGAGTACTTGCCTAGCATGCATGAAGCCCTGAGTTCGATTCCCCAGTACTCACCTACCCAGAAAAAGCCACAAGTGGCACTGTGGCTCAAGTGGTAGAGTGCTAGCCTTGAGCAAAAGAAGCTGAGGGACAGTGTCCAGGCCCTGAGTTCAACCCCATGACCAGCATATATATGATATATATGATATACATATACATGTGTATGTATTTCAGGTTTTAGTATGCCATCCACAAGTAATCAAAACACAGACACATATATCATGCAAGCTTCAGATTTGTCTAAAAGATGTGTACTTGACCTTTACACCAATTCTGCTTAATCCTCAGTACACACATCACCATCCATACAAGACACTGACTTCCAGACCTACCATACAACACAATTCTGCTTTAAAGTTCAGTTTTTTCCTACTAAGTTATGCAATCACTCAGACCCAATGTTTAGTATCAAGCCTCCTACTCAAACATTATGAGTAGGAAACATACCTCCCCAGTAAAAAAAAAAAAAACAAATGCTTCTTTTTCCTTTTTTGTGGGGGAGGAGGGGTTACCAGTACTGGAGCTTGAACTAAGGGCCTGGAGCTCAGTTTCCCCAACCCTGGGCTGGCTCTCTTCTCTCCAGTTCCAGCTGTTTATTGGTTAACTGGATAAATCTCTTGGATTTGTCTGCCTGTGTTGGCTTCAAACATTGATCTTCTGATCTCAACCTCTTGAGTAGCTAGGATTATAGGCGCGAACTACAGGCACCTGTGTTATTTCTAGTAATTCTTCTGGTCATGTAGGTTTTGCCCATTTTTTTCAGTTTTAAGAGGAAATACAAAAGTGAATTAATATTAAACAGATACCTACATGCCTTCACCATTGAACCAGACTATAGAAAAAGGAAATGCTTACACTTAAATCACTTTTCTGTCTATTCTTGCAGGCCCTGATGTCAGGAGAGAGTTCTGCCAGACAAGGACAATGAGCTGCATTATTACAGAGTGACGAGAAGCCCTATAAATACTGTTCTACAATGTAATCCAGGTAGGAAGGTTGTGGCAGAGGGCCTAATATTTTGTGACAACTATTTTCCAGAAGCAAATACATTCACCATCCAGCACCAGCGTATAAAAGGCATACTACATTCCAGCCTTTATAATATGGCATAGGAAGGGAAAAGCCTTTACATGCTGCTCTCCTGGGAGAGATGAACAACTTGTGATTTTCTTCTCACTCAGAAACCCACATTTGCAACGTGTAGAGCAAGCACTTCAGACACCACAAAACAAGGACAGCCTACATTAAGGCCAAATATAGGATGTGATACTAAACCACGAGGCAGTAAAGCTTACATTTCCTTTTCCAGCAATCAAAACCCTTTGAACACTCCCAAAAAAGGCCGGCAGGGCCAGCACCTCCCTCCCAAGAGGAAGCCCCTTTCTTCTCGGCTCTCCCCCGCAGCCGGCCACTTCCCCCCAACACACGGCAATTATTGGAGAGCTCGGTGCGCGAGCCCTGTCGGGGACAGGCGGGAGACCTGGCTTCCTGCATCTCCACCCTCTCCACAGCAGATCTCCAGCCCAACCCCACCTGCACCGCGCTCCTTTTTCCTGCGACCCTAGCCAGCTGCCCGGCTATGGGGGGGAAGCAGGTCTCTGAATCACCCGGTTCGCTCAGAACGCCCCCAGCGCCCCCCCCCCACCCCCCAGCCCCAGCTCTGCAGCGAGCCTGCAGCCGGGTTCTTCCTCTTCCAAGCCTCCCGGCTCCCTCTTCCCTCGCCTCCCCCACCCAAATTACTCCAAGCGAGCCCCGCCCCGCCTGCCCGGCCCGGTGCCCTGCCCTGCCGGGGCCCTCGACCCCGCTCGCCGGGGCTCCGGAGGGGACGCGCGCCCCGGCCGGGCCCAGCTCGCCCCCCGGCCCCACGTGAGCCGCCCCGGCGGCCTCTCCCGCTCCCCGGGGCGGCTCAAGCCCCGCCCCCAGGCCCGGCGCCCCCGGGGCTCCGCGCCCTAACCTCGCAGCCGCCCCTCTCCACCCAGGACCTCACCCAACCCGGCGGCCGGTCCCGGACCCCGGAGGACTTCCCTGGAGCTGCCTTCCGCTCCCCTATCCCGCAGCGAGGACTGCGGACCACCACCACCACCACTTCCCACCCCCCCCGCACCACGTCCTCCCCAGGGCACCCTCCTCCCCACGGGGGACCCCGCCTCGCGCTCCCCAGGACACACGGGTGGCCCCCAAGGCCCCCAGGCTCCAGCTTCCAGCAGCGCACCCCCGGGATCGGCGCCCCGCGCGCGCGCGCCCCAGCCCTCCGCCCTCCGCCGCGCACGGCCCCGCGCCCCGCCGGCTCCTGTCAGCCGGCGCCGGCACATGCTGAGGGACCAGGTCCGCCCGCCCTCTCCGCCCGCCCGGCTCCCGAGCAACCCCGCCGAGCGCGCGCCCCTCACCAGGCCGAGGTGCCTGAGGCGCCGCCGAAGTCCCAGCTGCAAAGCCCGGCAAACCCTCCAACCGCTGCCGCCTCCCGCCTGGCACTGAGCGCGGCGCGGGGGAGGGGCGCGGACAGCCGCCACCGCCCCGGCCGCCGTGCGCGAGCCCCGCCCCCGCGCCGCGCCGCACCCAACCACAGGCCGCCGACTCGCGGCGTGCCACGCCCACTTCCGGGCGGGGAAGCCCGCTTCCACTCTACGCTCCACACCTCCGTCCTCTCTAGCGCCCTCTCTGGTCACCGTGATGGATGCAGGGGGCTGCAGAGGAGGGCGGTGCCCCCAGCACACGCCCCGCTCTCCAGTCACTTCACTGTCTGACAGCCACGCCCACAGGCGCCCAGAGCCACGCCCACTGCTCCTTAGAACCTGGGGCGGGGTTCTTAGAGCTCCGCCCACCGGCCTGCTAGGCTCCTCAGAGATTTCCCCAGAGCCCTTTTTTAAAGTTGGTCACTTCAGCTTCCTTGAGCCCTGCCCACTGGCCCAGCCAAGCTCTTAAACCAGCCTCCAGGCTTCTGGACGGGCCCACCAGCTCCAGAAAACAAACAAACAAACAAAATCCTAGTTCCGATTTCCAGAAGTCCCGCCCAGGGACCCACGATCTGATTTGCTGCATCCCAGGCCCCGCCTATTGTCTGTCAAAGCCTTCAAATGAAAGCTCCGCCCCGCACTCGCGAGTCCCCGCCCCGATTGGCGAAGCCCCGCCCCTGCTTCCGCCCCACGCTTCTACACCCCCCCACACACACCCCGCCCCCGCACCCAGGGTGGGGGGCCATTGGCACTCCAGACCTCTGGCCTACTGTATGTAGTGGTCCCAGCTCCGGTTAAGGGGCAGCTGCCCTGGGCTTGGGCCAAATGGAGATTCTGAAGTTCCTTAATAAATCACTGTACAGGATAGGATTCGACCCCTGTCAGACAGTGTCACCTGGGCCTCAAGGTACTAAGTTTATAGTATCTTTTCCAAAATACCAAACTCTGAAATGCCAGGATTTGGGGGAAATGGCCCTGGTGGAGACTGAGAAGCCAGCCCTAAAGGCAGATAATCTGTGCAATTCACAGCTTCAGATTCCTCAGGCCTGGGGATGTAGTAAAGTGGGAGGGAGCTAGTTTGGCATACACAAGGCCTTGGGTTCAATCCCAGCATTAAAAAGAAAAAAAGAAAAGAAAGGGGGAAAAGAATAAATGTATTTTGTATATGTATGCATTAAGGTCTAACTGAACCAAGACAGCTTTCATGGCAAATTACTTCCACTCTAAAATGTTTCTTTTTCCTTTTCTTTATTTTTCTTTTCTTCTCCCACCCCCCTCCCTTTCTTGTGGGTCTTGACCTCAGGTCCTGGGCACTGTGCTTTAGCTTTTTTGGGGGGGTGGTCATGGGGCTTGAACTCTGGGCCTGGGCGCTGTCCCTGCGCTCTTCAGCTCAAGGCAAGTGCTCTACCTCTTGAGCCACAGCACCACTTCTGGTTTTCTAGTGGTTTTATTGGAGATAAGAGTCTCACAGTCTTTCCTGCCTGGGCTGGCTTTGAATCATGATCCTCAGATCTCAGCCTCCTGAGTAGCTAGGATTACAGGTGTGAGCCACCGGCACCCAGCTGTGCTTTAGCTTTTTCACTCAAGGCTGGCTCTCTTGAGCCACACAGGTCTACTTCTGGCTTTTTTGGTGGTTAATTGGAGGTAAAGTTTCATGGACTGTCCTCTAGGGGCTGGCTTCAAACTTTCATCATCAGATCGCAGCCTCCTGAGAAGCTAGGATTACAAATGTGGGCTCTGCTATCTCTCAGTTTCTCAGTGAAATGGGGAAATGAAGCAGGGCGCTGGTGGCTCACACCTGTAATCCTAGCTACTCAGGAGGCTGAGATCTGAGGATTGAGGTTCAAAGCAAGCCTGGGCAGAAAAGCCCATGAGACTCTTTATCTCCAATAAACCACCAGAAAACCAGAAGTGGTGCTGTGGCTCAAGTGGTAGAGCACTAGCCTTAAGCTGAAGAGCTGAGGGACAGTGCCCAGGCCCAGAGTTCAAGCCCCACGACCGACAAAAAAAAAAAAGGAAAGGCAAGAAAAATGACTTGCTATTCCAATATTCCTAACTTTACTTAAACAAGGGCATTGTTTACAATGGGGAGTGTGAGGGGTTTGGGGGAAATGAAGATAAATAAAGTGCTTGAAGATGGAGCTGGGAACCCTTGAGTAAGCTGATTTCCTCCTAGGAAATCAGGCATGATTTGAGTGCCTTATGCCATAAACTCATCTGAAATTCCCCCAACAACTCTATAGCCAGGCATAGAAATCAATCCCAGAGATTTCCAAGAAGCAGAGACAGAGGCTTGGAGAAGTAAAAGTACCAGGATCAGTGGCTTCCCTAAGTGCAGAGTGTGCAGAATTAACCAGTTAGTCATTACACCAGACAGCCTCCCTCTGGGCTAAGGGGGGGGGGGGGGGGAGGGGGCGCGGCCCCGGAGGGAGCCATGGACTTTGGATGCTCACAGAATGGCTTTTCAATTATGGCTGAGCTTGGACAGTGTGTGATATAGGGCTCTGCTCTGGATCCTCTTCTCATCTATCTAGCAAGGATTGTGCAGGTACTTACTTCAGGAAGTCATTTTGAAAATTCAGGAGCTTGGAAGAGAGGTGGTTTGGTTTGGTTTGGTTTTCAGTGCTGGGGATGGAACTAGGACCTTGCTCACACTAGGCAAGCATTTTACTATCTGAATACACCCAGCCCCAGGAGTTTTACCTTCAATAAATGAAGGCAGGGCCAAATACCCAGCTGGTGATTAAAACATGTTTCCAACTGGTAATCCTAATGATAGAAGACTGAAATTTAGAGGATCAATGTTCAAGCTAGGCCAGGCCAAAAACAAAACAAAAACCAAAAAACAAAGTTCACCAATCTTCCTTTCCAAAATAACCAGCAAAAAGGTAGACTGGAAGTATGGCTCAAGTAGTAGAGCTCCAGCTGGGCAAGCTCAAGGTCCTGAGTTCAAACTCCTGTATGGGCATAATAATGAATAAATAAATATATGTTGATTCCCTTTCAGTTGTTTAAAATGATAGAATTAAGAGATTTCCAATGTGCCAGGTACTGGTGGCTCATGCTTGTAATCCCAGATGCTTGGGAGGTTGAGATTAGGGGATTAGAAGCCAGCTCTGGCAGACAAATCCATAAGACTCCCACACCCAGTTAACTAACAAAAAGGACAGAACTGAAAGCATGGCTCAAGTGGTAGAGCAAAAAAGCTAAGTGAGATTATGAGGCTTGGTGTGTTTGAGCTCCAATACACACACACACACACACACACACACACACACACACACACACACACACACACAGAGATTTCCAACCAGGTGCTGATGGCTGTAACCCTAGCTACACAAGACAAGAGGCTGGTATCTGAGGATCACAATTCGAAGCCAGCCTAGGCAGGAAAGTCTGTGAGACTCTTTTTTGTGTTTGTCCGTCTTGGGGCTTGAACTCAGGGCTTAGGCTCTGTCTCTTTTTGCTCAACTAGCGGTCTATCACTTGAGCCACAGCACCACTTCTGGCTTTCTCTGAAGACAAGAGTCTCATGGAGGGCTAGGAAGGTGGCTCAGTGGTAGAGCGCTTGCCTTGCATGCTCAAGGCCCTGGGTTCGATTCCTCAGCACCACATAAGCAAAAAGAAAAAAGCTGGAAGTGGTGCTGTGGTTCAAGTGGTAGAGCACTAGCCTTGAGCTGAAGAGCTGAGGGACAGCGCCCAGGCCCAGAGTTCAGGCCCCATGACCGGACCCAAAAAAAAAAAGTCTCATGGACTTTCCTGCCAGGACTGGCTTTGAACCACAATCCCCAGATCTAAGCTTCCTGACTAGCTGGGATTACAGGCCCCCACTGGGAGACTCTTAAAAAGCCAGAAGTGGCACTGGGGCTCAAGAGGTAGAGCACTAGCCTTGAAGCAGAAAGGAGCACAGGGAGAGTGCCCTAGGACATGGAAAAAAAAGGAAAGATTTCCAGTGATACTAACCCCCAGGACTGCCGCCGTGGGTCTGTGGACTATGCTGAGATATAAGGATCCTTTACAAACCGTATCACCTTCCTTCTGCCTGTTGCAGTTCCTAGTTTCACCCAGAGTTGGAGGAAGTGTTGGTTGCAAAGCCAGAGGCAACGCCTCACCTACATCTGCCTCCAGTGTGGCCAGCTGAGAGCTGTTACTCCCGGAAACAGCAGAAAACTGCATCACCTTTTGGAAAATTCCATCATCTTGCTCTGTGTGTGTGTGTGTGTGTGTGTGTGTGTGTGTGTGTGTCCATGTGTCCATGTGCATGTGGCTAGTACAGAGGCTGGAACTCAGGGCCTTGGGCCTGTCCTTAGCTTTTTTACTCAAGAATGGTACTCTACCACTTATGCTACAACTCTACTTCCAGCTTTCTGGTAAATTAAAAATAAGAGTCTCTTGGATTTGTCTGCCCAGGTTAACATTAAACTTTAGTCCTCACAACCCCTTAGTGGACCCCAGGGAAACTTCTCTGTCTGTCCAAGATGGCCTTGCATGGAAGGATTCAGATCCAAGTATGAAGTTGGATTTAACAGTGCTTTCCTGCCAAGCACCAGTGGCTCACACCTGTAATCCCACTACTCAGATGACTGAGATATAAGGATCAGAGCTGGAAGTAAGTCTGGGTAGAAAAGTCTGTGACACTCTCCCCCCCCCTGCTCCCAGGTCGTGGGGCTTGAACTCTGGGCCTGGGCTCTGTCCCTGAGCTCTTTAGCTCATCATGAGTGGTCTACCACTTGAGCCACAGCGCCACTTCCAGTTTTCTGGTGGTTTATTGGAGATTAGAGTCTCATGGACTTTCCTGCCTGGGCTGGCTTTGAATTGAAATCCTCAGATCTCAGTCTCAGTAGTAGCTAGGATTACAGGTGTGAGCCACCAGCGCTCGGCTCACCAAAAAGCTGGAAGTAGAGCTGTAGTTCAAGTGGGAGAGCACTCATCTGGAGTGAAAAGGCTCAGGAACAGTGCACAGGCCCTGAGTTCAAACCTCAGGACTAGCATACAAAAGAAAGAAAAGGAAGCTGGGCGCTGGTGGCTCATGCCTGTCATCCTAGCTACTCAGGAGGCTGAGATCTGAGGATCACAGTTCAAAGCCAGCCTGGGCAGGAAACTCCGTGAGACTCTTATCTCCAATAAACCACTAGAAAACAGGAAGTGGCGCTGTGGCTCAAGCAGTAGAGCGCTTGCCTGGAGCTGAAGAGCTGAGGGACAGCGCCCAGGCCCAGAGTTCAAGCCCCACGACTGACAAAAAAAAAAAAAAAAAAAGAAAAGGAAAGAAAGAAGAGAAAAGGGAAGAAGGGAAAAAAGAGAGAAAGAGTGATTTCCTCCTCTCAGTAGCTATAGATTCCAATGTGACAAATGCTCACAGAGAAGAACTTAATGATTAGGAAACAAGAGTGATCACAAACCCCACAGAGACCAGCCGCTCATGTACCGAGAGGAGAGAAAGATGGGCCTGCATCGGGAGGCTCCTTATGTCATTTCTCTGGTTTCTCTCAGGACCAAGTGTGGACATGAGTCTTAGGTTGCCAGGGCAACGTGGAAGCTGATGAGACAGCCCTGTGGAAGTATTCACAAGTAATACTATTAAGTAGGCAAGGCACTAGAAGCCCTGCCTCCAAGTAATCTTAGTAGGCAAATCTCTAATTGACTCATAGAAGAGAACAAAGTTTGGAAAATATTAAAATTCACCCTACAATCAGGGATACACAACCATTTTTTTTTTGCCTGGGGCTTATTTGGATATTTATAATATCATTTGAGTGGGCTACAAAATTCTCAATGCCAGAAGATGGCCTCAGGCAGCCAAAAAGAACCATACAAGAAGCATATGTGTGTGTCCTGTCATATATCAATGGCATGTTTAGCCAGAAAGTAGGATGTTCTCTACATCTGTTACAACTGAAGAATCTTTGTTCTGTCTGGTTAGGGCACTTTGTCCTGAGAAATAGGGGTAGAACAAGACCCTAATGACAGAGCTGTAGATGGGGCTTTGTCTCTCTGTCTCTGTCTCTCTCTCCAAGGCTGAAGACTGAACCATTGAACCACTGAACCCAGGGCCTTGCACAGGATAAATATGTATTTCCCATATTGACTCTTCAGGCTCTGCTTGCCTTTTCTAAAATTAAAATCTCTCTTTTGAGAAAATTGTAGATTCCTGTGTAGGAGAAAGAAAGAAAGAAAAAGGAAGAAAAAGAAAAAGAAAGAAAGAAAAAAAGAAAGAAGGAAGGAAAGAAAGGAAGGGAAGGAGGGAGGGAGGGAAGAAAGAAAAAAGAAAGAGAAAGAAAGGAGGGAGGGAGAAAGGGAGGGAGAAGAAGGAAGGAAGGAGGGAGGGAGAAAGAGAGAGAACTATCACATGTATCTTTTACCAACTCTACTCTAACAGTAACAATCTTACAAAATTGTAATACAATATTACAAGTCTGCATACTGGCATTGATACAATGAAGATACAAACTATTTCCCTTATTCCAAGGAACCCTCCGATCAACCTTATGTAATCTCACCCTTCCTTAACCTACTACTCATCTGTTCAACATTTCTAAAATGTTATCATTTTAAGAATATTACATATAAGGCCGGCAATGGTGGCTCATACCTAGAATCCTAGCTACTCATAAGGCTGAGATCTAAAGGATCATGGTTTTAGGGAATGGGTGGGGGGATACCAGAAAAACTCGGAAGTTAGTCGGGCACCTGTGGCTCACACCTGTAATCCTAGCTACTAAGGAGGCTGAGATCTGAGGATTGCAGTTCAAAGCCAGCCCGGGCAGGAAAGTCTCTGAGACCTATTTCCAATAAACCACTAGAAAACCAGTAGTGGCACTGTGGCTCAAGCAGTAGAGCACTCACCTTGAGCTGAAGAGTACAGGGACAGCGCCCAAGCCCAGAGTTCAAACCCACGACTGACAAAATAACTAGCAAAGAGCAGGGCAGGAGCTGTGGCTCAGGTGGTAGACTATCAACCTTGAACAAGCAAGTCCAGGCCCTGAATTCAAACCCCAGTACTGATAGTCTATAGTATAGATTCTAGTTCAAATGTGAAGGTCTGAGAGCCAGTAATCCCAAAGGGAGGAAGTCCTACCTCATACAGGCTTGGGGGTGGTGAGTCCCGTTCTCCTTGGCCTCTGGTTCGGGCCTGACACTCTCTGGGGAGAGTTATTTGCTTTTCACAGCCCACCAATTCAAATGCTTATCTGTAGCCAGGCATGGTGGTACACACCTCTCGTCCCAGACACTGGGAGGCTGAAACAAGAGGATCAAAAGGCTGGTCCAGGCTGTGTAGCCAGACCCTGTCTCTCTCTTTTTTCTTCCCCCCCCACCCCAGTTATGGGGCTTGAACTCAGGGCCTGGGCACTGTCTCTGAGCTCTTTTGCTAGCACTCTACCACTTTGAAACCTAACTCCACTTCTGCTTTTCTGGTGGTTAACTGAAGATAAAAGAGTCTTAGGGACTTTGCTGCCTGAGCTGGCTTTGAGCCACAATCCTCAGGTCTCAGCCTCCTTTGTTGTTGTTGTTATTGGTTGTTAGAACTTGAACAGGGCCTCGGTGCTGTCTCCGAGCCTCTTTGTGCTCAAGGCTAGTCCTCTACCACTTGAGCCACAGCATCACTTCTAGTTTTTTAGTGGTTAACTGGAGACAAGAGTATCACAGGGACTTTTCTGCCCAGGCTGGCTTTGAACCACAATCCTCAGGTCTCAGGCTAATTTTTTTGTTGTTGGGGGGGTTGGTTGTGGGACTTGATGCACTCAGGGCCTGGGCGCCGTCCCTGAGCCTCTTTGTGCTCAAGGCTAGCATTCTACCATTTGCCCCACAGCCCCACTTCCGGTTTTTGAGTGGGTCAATTGGAGATAAGAGTCTCACGAGGACTTTTCTGCCTGAGCTGGCTTTGAAGCACGATCCTCAGATCTCAGCCTCCTAGTAGCTAGGATGACAGGCAAGAGCAATCAGTACAATTCAGACACTGTCTTAAAAATCATCAATTTTTAAAAAGCATCCTGCATTTCTAACTTCAAAATTTGCATGCTTTCCTTCCCCATCCTCCAAATGCTGCCTTATTGCTACTATTGTTCTTATTTTTAGTTTCAACAGAGGAGCCAGAGGAGCAGGGTCGTGTGATCTCACCGTTCATTTTAAGGCTGTAGGCATGTATTCCCCGCGGAGCCCAGGCTCCTTCAGCACCTCTCTCAAGGTGACCCACCTCTGGCTGGGACCCTTGGAAACATCCTGAGCTCCTACTCCATGCCATTTGAAATGGTTCCCTTCTCCTCTCCAGGTTTTGCTCCTAGCCAGATCCATGGTGGCCTTTCTTAACCATGGTTAGATCTAAGACTATCTGTTCTCTCCCCAAGGGAATGATCACCTACTTTTCTGAAAGGCAAGAAAATGGCTTTTCCAAGGAAAGCTGAGAAGGGGAGCATCTGCTCAGAAATGACACTCCTGCCACCCAAATTCTAAGTAACAGAAATAAATGATTCACTGTGTAGGCTCCCACACAACTCTCTCTCCCCGTGCCTGCCCCCCCCAAGTCTGCAGGCACACAAATGGCTCATCTATCTATCTATCTATCTATCTATCTATCTATCTATCTATCTATCTATCTATCTA
This sequence comes from Dipodomys spectabilis, assembly GCF_019054845.1. NCBI lineage: Eukaryota > Metazoa > Chordata > Mammalia > Rodentia > Heteromyidae > Dipodomys > Dipodomys spectabilis. The sequence continues at coordinate 603,756 of NW_024871503.1, forward strand.
TCTATCTATCTATCTATCTATCTATCTATCTATCTATCTTCTGTATCTGAGTTTGAACTCAGAGCCTCCCACTTGCTTAGCTTACTTGTTCAGCTGGTGCTCTATCTCTTGAGCCACACCCCCAACTAAGCTTTTTGCTAGTTAATTGGAGAGGAGACTTGTGGACTTTTTTGCTGAGACTGGCTCTGAGTTTTGTTCCTCAAATCTTTTTTTTTTTTTTTTTTTTTTTGGGTCCGGTCGTGGGGCCTGAACTCTGGGCCTGGGCGCTGTCCCTCAGCTCTTCAGCTCAAGGCTAGCGCTCTACCACTTGAGCAACAGCACCACTTCTGCCTTTTTTCTTTTTGCTTATGTGGTGCTGAAGAATTGAACCCAGGGCCTCAAGCATGCAAGGCAAGCGCTCTACCACTGAGCCACCTTCCCAGCCCTTGCTCCTCAAATCTTGGTCTCCCTTGTAGCTAGGGTTATAGGCCTAGCACAAGATTTAAGGAGAATCATTGGCCGGATCTTTTAGTCCATACTGTTTCTACTTCCTGCCTCATTCTACAGGCCACACTTACTTCTCTGAGGCCAAATGAGGACTTGCTCTTTAGGGTTCTAGCTACCCAAGGGGATTGCTGTCGAGTTTCTCAGAAATCACACCCAGGACACCAAGCCCAAGTCAGAGGCCTTTGTTACAGCATTGTATTGTGTGGTAATCCCTGCTCTGCTCTCCTAATACACTCTCCTAGTACAAGAAATAGATTCGGGCCTTTGTGCCTGCACTGGGCCATTAATCTATTTAACAATCCGACAAGCTACCTGTGCATAGACCTAGTCTTCAGATCACAAAACTGAAGCTCTTCAAAGTCAAGGCGCTTGATCCATGGTACATAGCTGGGCCTGCCTTCCTTTATGGTACAGGTTCATCCCTCACCACTGGGCCTTCCAGTAACAATGAACTCAGCATGTATTAACACATGCCCCCACCCTCTGTCTGGTACTGTGTTGTATTCGTATCTCATTTAGTTCTCAACATACCTCAAATACATAGAAACCATTATGCTTCTCTTTTTGAACAGGGAACTAAGGCCCAGAAAGGTCCAGGGTCATACAGCTTATAGGTGATATAACTGAGATTTGAACCTACTTCAAACTACAATATCTGTGAAGTTTTTATTTCACTTACTGCCCTTAGGAACAACTTCTACTACTGCAACTTTGCTTCTCTGAATCCTCTCAGAGCCCCAAATCATTCAGGATACTGAATAAATACTTATTGAACATTTGTGTGAATGAGAAATAAAAAGAGAGGTGGGAGGGAGAGAGAGTACACTGGGACTTGAACTCAGGGCCTAGATACTGTCTGTGAGGGCTTTTTCTCTTTGATTTTGTTTTGCTTGTTTTTTTTTTTTTTTCTCTCTCAAGACTGGTGCTCTACCACTTTAGCCACAGCTCCATATCTAGCTTTTGGTGGTTAATTGGAGATAAGAGTCTCACAGACCTTCCTGCCATTTTTGGCTGGCTTCAGACTATGATCCTTAGATCTCAGTCTCCTGAGTAGTTAACAGGTGTGAGCCACTGGCACCCGGCTTATTGAACATATGAATAAAGAAATGAGTGGAGGGCTGGGAAGGTGGTTCAGTGGTAGAACGCTTGCCTTGCATGCCTGAGGCCCTGGGTTCGATTCCTCAGCACCATATAAGCAAAAAGAAAAAAGCCAGAAGTGGCGCTGTGGCTCCAGTGGTAGAACGCTAGCCTTGAGCTGAAAAGTTGAGGGACAGCGCCCAGGCCCAGAGTTCAGGCCCCACGACCGGACCCCCCCCCCCCAAAAAAAAAGAAAGAAATGAGTGGAGGCCTAGGTACATCTACATGAGTCCACATAGTTTCTTGGGTGAGTGCCTCATGTGGGGGACCTTTTGAGTGTGTCAGCCAGGGAAATGGAAAGAGATTTCCTCAGTCCAACTCTTATTCCAGACATATGGAGGAAGTGCTCTCACAAGCCAGTGTGTTTGCTTACATCCCTTACAAAAGCTTTTGATAGCCAGGCACTGTGGTTCAAGCCTATAATTCTAGCTACGTGGGGGGTGGTAGAATGAGGGACTGAGAAAATCAAGGTTCAAAGCCAACCTGGGCAAAAAGAAGTTTAAGAGACTCCATTTCCACCAATGGTTGGGCACAGTGATGCACACCTGTCATCCCAGTTACAGAGGAAGCACAATGGATAGGTGTAGTGGTGCATGTCAGTGATCCCAAACAATACAAGAAAGCTTAAATAGGAGCACTGAAGTCCAGACCAGCCTGGGCATAATCCAGAGTCTACCTCAAAAATAACCAATGAGCTGGGTGCCAGTGGCTCACACCTGTAATCCAAGCTACTCAGGAGGCTGAGATCTGAGGATTGAAGTTTGAAGCCAGCCCAGGCAGGAAAGCCCATAAGACTCTTACCTGCAATTAACCACCAAAAAACACTAGATGTGGAAGCTATGGCTCAAGTGGTAAAGCACCAGCCCTGAGTGAAAAAGCTAAGGGATCACCACCAGGCCCTGAGTTGAAGCCACAGTTCCAGCACAAGAAAAAAAAAGAAAAAGAAAGAAAGAAAGAGAGAAAGAAAGAAAGAAAGAAAGAAAGAAGATGAAGAAGGAAGACAAAGGAGGAAAGGAAGAAAAAGAGGAGGTATACTGAGGGTCATTTGTGTGGGCAGACATGTGGCTGAATACCAGAAGTAGGAGAATAAGGCACAGGGAGCCTCAGGGTGGAAGCAGCTGAAGGAAAGAAATCAAAAAGTCTGGGCTGGGAAGGTGGCTCAGTGCTAGAGCGCTTGCCTAGCATGCCCTGGGTTCCATTCCGCAGTAAAAGCCGGAAGTGGCGCTGGGCTCCAAAGTGATAGAGTGCTAGCCTTAAGCACAAGAGTTCAGGGACAGGGCCCAGGCCCTGAGTTCAAGCCCCAGGACTGGCCAAAAAAAAAGAAAGTTCTCATGTATACATCTCTTCTGCCACAGCTACCTCATTCCCCAGGAAATAGAAGCTGAACATTTTGGCTTCTGAGTATTCATGTGACTAAAACACCCTTAGCCTAAGCCCTTTGGCCAGGCTGGCTCTTCACCCAGAGGCTCAGCTATTCCCTGAGTGTCTGATTTCTGGTAGCACACTGTCAGGCAGGTCTCAGAGACTGGTTGTGCTGCCCCTCTCTTGTCTCTGGTCACTGAGACCCAAGTGGACTGGAAGCACTTTCCTCAGGGCAAGGAAAGCAGGAGACAGGGGACGTGGTCCTGTGGATCATTAACAGACAGACTGACATCCCCCCCCCCCCCACACTCCATTCCTCCCTCCCCCAATTCAGTAGAAAATGACCAGCCATCTTCTTGAGCCCAGCACATGAATTATCCAGGGACTGCAAAGAAAGGGAGACCCTTTCTGGAAGAAATCTATGGCCTCCATCTGTCCCTATGTCCCAAAGGCTCCCAGGCCTCAAAAAGCCTTTTGTGGATGCAAACACAAGTTTCTTCCAGACACACTGCAGTCTCCTGCACACCAAAAAGCGTACTTTCCTTGGGCCCTGGACAGTTATACCCCTAAGGAAGAAGTGGCTGATTGGCTGACATTACACGCTTGCTCCTCAGCTCAGTCAGTAAGCTAGATGTGGCAGAGAAAGGCAGCATACTTTTCTACTATAATATTTATTTTTCTTGCCGGTCCTAGGGCCTAAGTACGTCTCTGAGCTTTTCCCCTCCATTAAGGCTAGTGCTCTGCCACTTGAGCCACAGCTCTACTTCCTGCTTTTTGGTAGTTTATTGGAAATAAAGAGTCTCATGGACTTTCATGCCTGGGCTGGCTTGAACCTCAATCCTCAGATCTCAGCCTCCTGAATAGCAAGGATTATAAGTTTGAGCCAGCAGTGCCTGACTTCTGCCATGATTTATTTTAGCAAGGATTTTTTTGGGGGGGAGAGAATGAGGGGAGGTCATGGGGTTTGAACTCTGGGCCTGGGCGTTGTCCCTCAACTCTTCAGCTCAAGGCGAGTACTCTACCACTAGAGTCACAGCGCCACTTCCAGTTTTCTGCTGGTTTATTGGAGATAAGAGTCTCATGGAGCTCACGCCTGTCATCCTAGCTACTCAGGAGGCTGAGATCTGAGGATCACGGTTCAAAGCCAGCCCAGGCAGGAAAGTCTGTGAGACTCTTATCTCCAATAAACCACCAGAAAATCAGAAGTGGTGCTGTGGCTCAAGTGGTAGAGCACTCACCTTGAGTTGAAGAGCTGAGGGATAGCGCCCAAGCCCAGAGTTCAAGCCCCATGACTGACAAAAAAGAAAAAAAGCCTCATGGACTTCCCTGCTGGTGCTGGCTTTGAACCACGCTCCTCTGATCTCAGCTTCCTGAGTAGCTAGAATTAGGTGTGAGCTATCAGTGCTCGGCAAGGATTTATTTTCATATCACAGAGTTAAAGTAGGGAAAAATGGAAATGAGAGAAAATACTTCCTGTTCCTCCAGGCAGGAAATGAGTTAAAGACTCTATATAATTTTAATATTCATGAAGCAGTTTGGCATATGAACACCAGCTCTGATGATAGAACCTGTCTTAATTTTCATCTCTGTCAAGTTATGGCTCTGAGAAAGTCACTTCTTCCCTCTGCCTCCATTTCCTAACCTTCAAACTGGGAGTATAAGGGCCAGGTGTTGTGGTGCATACCTGTAATCCTAGATATATGGAAAGCAGAAGTAGGCTTGTGGTCTGAGGCTAGCTTTGGTAAAAGCATCAGAACTATCTCAAAACTAAATGAAAGCAATAAAGGGCTGGAAGCCAGGTTCACATGGTAGAATTTTTGCCTTGTGAGCAAGAGACCTTGCACTCAAACTCCAATACAAAAATAAAGAAAGAAAGGGAGAAAGAAAGAAAGAGAGAGGAAAGGAAAGGAAAGGAAAAGGAAGAGGAAAAGAAAAAGAAAACTGGGCTCTGGTGGCTATGCTTGTAAACCTAGCTACTCAGGAGGCTGAGATTTGAGGATCATGGTTCAAAGCCTATCTGAGCAGGAAAGTCCCTGAGACTCTTATCTCTAATTAAACACCAGAAAACTAGGGCTGGGAATGTGGCTTAGTTGTAGAGTGCTTGCCTGGCATGCATGAAGCCCTGGGTTTAATTCCTCAGTACCACATAAACAGAAAAAGCCAGAAGTGGTGCTGTGGCTCAACTTGATAGAGCTCTAGCTTTGAGCCACAGGCCCTGAGCTCAAGCCCCAGGACTGGCAAATAAATAAATGCTTATCACAATTATACCAAACTCTCAGGACAGCACATAATTTGATGGGACAGTGACAGGATGTACTTGTTTTAAACCTGGAAATACCCATTGTCCCATCCCACCTGCGGCTTCCCATCCTCATTACCTCTGGCTAAATTATTCCTAGTAGGGAACTTTGGTGTTTTTTCTAAAAAAAAACTCATCTGTGGCTTGTTTATCCAGAAAAGAGGAAAAGTGTTGGAGACACACCCTGGAGCTGAGCCTAAGTAATGGATTTAATACTAGATATTTGGAAATGGAGCTGTGCTCAAGTGGTACAGTGCCAGCCTTGAGTTTTAAAAAAAAAAAAAAGCAAGCCTTGGAGCCAAGCCCTCTGGCTCACGCCTGTAATCCTAGCTACTCAAGAGGCTGAGATCTGAGAATCATGGTTTGAAGCCAGCCTGGGCAGAAAAGTCTCCATGGAAACTCTTATCTCCAATTAACCACTCAAAAAAACTGAAAGTCTTGAGTACAAAGAGACTCAGGGACAGTGCCCAGGCCCTGAGTTCAAGCCCCAGTACGGGTATCTCTCTGTGTCTGTCTGTCTGTCTGTCTGTCTCTCTCTCTGTTGGTCTCAAGGCACCCATATGTAGATGCAAGTCTGCACAACTTCAATGCATTTTGCAAGACTTGTTGGCCACCCCTGCCTCTCCCTCACTTCCCAGGTGCCCTTTCTGCCCTCGTGATCACCACGGAAGGCCCAGGACTCGGCTCCTCCCGCAGGCGCTGTCGCTGTCCGCGAGCCCGCAGCCCCCCCCCCCCCCCCCCCGCCCTTGCCCCCAGACCCAACCTCCCTGCCCGGGCCTTACTAGGCAGGGCTTGGATCCGGTTGTTTTGTGTGTGCCATGGTGATAAGCTGACGAAGGGAATGCAGGAAGGAGAGGGGCGCCTCTGAGAACTGAGGGGTGCTGGCCAGCCGGAAGGGCTGGGGTGGGGAGGCGGCACGGTGGGGCGCAGGCACCGCCGGCTGGGTCTGCACCATTCCAGCCCCACACCCACAGGTGGAGCCCTCTTCCCACCGAACCCCACGGCCCTCCCCTCCCTCGTGACGGGAGCCGAGAACTGAGGGTCCCGCAGGGCCTGGAATTCACCGGAGGTCATAGGTCAACTGCCCATGCAAGTCTGCGGATGCCCCCAGATGACCTTCTCTGGTGGGGCTCCTTTCTTCTGTCAAACTTTGGTCTGGAGGGTGGGTGTTCCCTGGGGGGAGGGAGGTGATCAGAGGAGCCCCCTGTGTCCAGACAGGGACCCCGAGTCCCCAGGCTCCCAGAGATGCAGATTCTGGGGCCGTCTAAGCCCTCCGGGAGGAGCGGAGCGGGTGGGGGAAATGGCAGCAAGTCAGTGGGCGTGGCCATACGGGGGCGTGGTCACACGGGGCGTGGTCGTCTGGAGGCCCCGCCCCTCCGCTGGGACCCGGGAGCAGGGCTGGGCTGCTGCCGCGGGGACCGGGCGCCCTGTCACTTCCCGTCTAAGAGGTCTGGGAGGCCGCAGCTCTGTGAACAGCAGAACACACTAATGAACACTGTCCATCTCCTTAGACCATCAGATCCACCGCGGAGGCCTCCACCCCACCCCACCCCTCCATCTTGGGTAGCTCACTTCGTCTCTCTGAGTCTCAGTTTCCCCGTGTGTACAGCCGGAGAGGACCGTGCTACAGCCCCCCCGCCCTCCCCCCAGGACTTCCAGGATTGAATGAGAAAAGCAGCAAAGCCCTTGGCACCCAGGCGCCCCTCAACAATGGGGGCTGGCAAGGGAGAAGCTGCCTCCCCATCTCTCCTCTGCCCACCCACCCGCAGCCCAGGGGGTCTGGACTGCCCCAAGCCCAGCCCCGCCCTGCCTGGTGCTTTGGAGCTGGCAGGAGAATGGAGCCAGCAAGAGACAGGCTCTGAGACCTTGGAGAAGTCCCTGCCCGCTCTGGGCCTCAGTCTCCCCTGAGTGGAAGACAGATGCTGGCCACCACTATTCTGAAGGAATGTAATGCCAGGTGCATTTATGGAGCACTCACTGTATGCTCCAAGCGTCCCTCTTTTCAGCAACTCTGTGCGTCCTCTACCCACGCTGTTCAGGAGATGGTGATCAGAGAGATGGAGCCACCTGTCCAGGGATACACAGCTGAAGAGGTGCTGAGGGCTTCCCCTCCCCTCCCACCCCTTCCCAGCCTGCACTGGGAGGGGCTGGCCTGGAGGAGCCCCTGCCACCGGCCTCCACCCCACAGCACATAAGCCAGGGCAGGGCTGTTGCTCCGTCTCCATATATGGAGGGGAGGAAGAGGGATGTTCTGGAAGCAGCACCAGCCTGGGAACATAGAGGAAGGGGCTCAGGATGGCTTCCCGGAGGAGGTGGCTCTGTCATTCCATCAGCCTCTGGCTGGGCCATCTGGATAAGTCATGTGACTTCTGAAACTCTTCATCTGAAAAAAAAATGGTGACCACAAAGCTCCCTTTGTCCAACATGACTAAAGAAATGTCACCTATGATCCCAGCTGAGTGCCCACCACAGGCCACAGAAAGTAGGTGAGGTGCGTGGGGGTGGGGGGAGAGGGAGTCGGAGAAGATGGGTGACCAACGGAAGTTCAAGCTTTGGGAGAAGACAGGTGGAGAAGGCAGGAGGCCTTTAGAATCTAGAATCAAGGGGCAGACCACAGGGGGAAAATCCCTAGGGGCTTTGGACAGGGTGCAGCGTGGACCGGAAGTCTGACCTCAGCTGGACCCATGATCTCCAGCAGAATGAGGTCAGGCTTGGCTGTGGCCTCAGGGAGACATGGAGGGTTAGAAAACTAAGAAAAAGCCACAAAGGAGGGGAAGAAGGATTACAAGTGATAGCTTTAGGGTTGGTTTGACCTGGGTTCAGATCTAGTTGGGCCGTGTGACCAAACTAGGCAGGTGATATCACCTATCAGGGCCTCAGTTTCTCATTTAGACTTCCTGTGACACCCATTTTTTGCTGGGATCAGATCGTGTAAATCATCCTTTAATTGGACAGAGTACTTCCCTGGGGCCAGGGGCTGTTCTGAGCACTTTAGAGATGTTTGTTGCTTATGAGACCCAACTGTCCTTTCCACAGCACATGGCTTTGTTACCATGGATGTAGGTTTGTTTTTTTGTTTGTTTGGTTGTTTTTTTTGGTGCTGGTACTGGGGCTTGAACTATGGGCAAGGACACTGTCTTTTAGTTTATTGCTTTTTTCAAAAACTTAAGGCTAGTCCTCTACCACTTGAGCCACAGCTCCACTTGACTTTTTGTTGCTTAACTGGAGATACAGAATCTCATGGACTTTCCTGCCCCAGCTGGCTTTGAACTACGATCGTCAACTCTTCAGCCTCCTGAGTAGCTAGGATTACAGGTGTGAGTCCTGATTGTGTTTTCCTGGCAGATCAAAAAGAACAGTGAGTTCCCCAAGAGGGGCCAGGTAGCAAGATGGGGCCTGGGGCAGTTCCATGGGCCCCGAGAGCAGGACAGGATGGGGAAGTTGGGAAATTGGAATGCTCTGCCCTGTCCCCTGGGGCTATGGTCTCAAGACCTCTAGGAAGAATACTGAGAATTAGGAACTCTTTCCTAGGGGAAATCTCCTTGTACAGGAAGTCTACCTTGCCTTCCAGATAGAGGGTGTGTGTGTGTGTGTGTGTGTGTGTGTGTGTGAAATCTCCCTGTACAGGAAGTCTACCTTGCCTTCCAGATAGAGGGTGTGTGTGTGTGTGTGTGTGTGTGTGTGTGTGTGTGTGTGTGTGAAATCTCCCTGTACAGGAAGTCTACCTTGCCTTCCAGATAGAGGGTGTGTGTGTGTGTGTGTGTGTGTGTGTGGCCTGGCTCCCTCCAGTACCCAGCCTGCCCAGGCTACAGCCCCTCCACAGCTCCGCTCCAGCCACCAGCCCAGCCATGTGTTGTGGCAGATGTTTTTGGATGTACCATGGCAACGGCAGCACAGGATGTACCTCTGGATTGCAGCAGGAATGAGCCCACGCTCACAGGCTGCCCATGTGTTCCCCTCCCCAAAGACTGGGGACAAACTGCCCAGGTCCAGGTTGGGGACAAATGGTGTTTGTGTCTAGAGAAGCAGATCCTGTGTCTTCCACAGAGTCCATGGCAGGGGGGGGAGGCGAAGAGGGGGAGGGAAGATGTGCATACAGAGAGCTTTCCTGGGCATTCCTTGTTCGGGAGATGAGCTGCCTGTCAGAGGGTCTGGTCACTGGGAGGCCTGAAGCTAAGCACTCAATATAATACATAATACCCAAATTCAGGAGGAGATTTCCTGAGTTCATTACAGCATTAATTCATTTTTCTTTTTTGGTGTCAGTCATGGGGGCTTGAACTCAAGAGCCTGGGCACTGCCCCTGAGCTTCTTTTACTCGAGGCTAGCACTCTACCACTTGAACCATTGCTCGTTTTCTTTTCTTTTCTCTTTTTTTTGTCAGTCATAGGGCTTGAACTCTGGGCCTGGGCGCTGTCCTTGTGCTCTTCAGCTCAAGGCGAGTGCTCTACCTCTTGAGCCACAGCGCCACTTCCGGTTTTCTAGTGGTTTATTGGAGATCAGAGTCTCATGGATTTTTCTGCCCAGGCTGGCTTTGAACCATGATCCTCAGATCTCAGCCTCCTGAGTAGCTAGGATTACAGGTGTGAGCCACTGGCACCCAGCTCATAGCTCAAGTTTTCAGATAGTTTATTGGAAGTCTCACAGATGGGCTGGGAAGGTAGATCAGTAGTAAAGTGCTTGCATCGCATGCATGAGGCCCTGGGTTCAATTCCTCAGCACCACATAAGCAGAAAAGGCTAGAAGTGGTGCTGTGACTCAAGTGGTAGAGTGCTAGCCTTGAGCTGAGGGACAGTGCCCAGGCCCAGAGTTCAAGCCGCACAACCAACTAACCACCACCACCACCACCACCAACAACAACAACAACAACAAAAAGAGTCTCACGGACTTACCTGTCAGCTGTCTTCAAACTTCAATCCTCAGATCTCAGCCTCCTTAGTAGGTAGGATTGCAGTAGTGTGCCATCAGTGCCCAGCACAGTATTAGGTTTTTAATTGTTGTTGTTGTTGGTCATGGGGCTTGAACTCTGGGCCTGGGCACTGTCCCTCAGCTCTTCAGTTCAAGGCAAGCACTCTACTGCTTGAGCCACAGTGCCACTTCTGGGCTGCCTGGACTGCCTTTGACCTGTGACCCTCAGATCTCAGCCTCCTGAGTAGCTAGGATGTCAGGCGTGAGCCACCGGTGTGCCTGGCCACAGTATTGTTATTATAGGGCTCTGAGGTTCTTTCTGCTTCCCAAAGGATAAAACAAGCAGAGAGCTGGGACTGGGACCTGAAACTATCTTGCTCTAAACCTTTGATCTGACAGTGACACAGTCACAGCTTGGCTGCATTATTTGCCAGGCCTAGTGCCAAATGAAAAGGCTGGCCTTTGTTAGAGACATATTGGGAATTTGGGAAGGGCATGATAGTGCATATGTATAGTCCCATCTACACAAGAGACTGAAGTCTAAGACCATCTCCTTGAGATACTACCTATAAAATAAACTAAAAAGCTAAAAGGGCTGTGGCAATTTCTAGATCCTGAGCTCAAACTTCAGTACTGTCCCTCCCCCAGAAAATTATTAGATTTTTTTTGGGGGGGTCTGGTCGTGGGGCCTGAACTCTGGGCCTGGGCGCTGTCCCTCAGCTCTTAAGCTCAAGGCTAGCACTCTACCACTTGAGCCACAGCGCCACTTCCAGCTTTTTGCTTATGTGGTGCTGAGGAATGGAACCCAGAGCCTCATGCATGCAAGGCAAGCACTATCACTGAGCCACCTTCCCAGCCCCTAGATTTTTTTTTTTTGCCAGTCCTGGGCCTTGAACTCTGGACCTGGATGCTGTCCCTGAGTTCCTTTTGCTTAGGGCAAAAGGTATACCTACCAACACCAGCCACAGCACCACTTCCAGCTTTTTCTGTGATTTAATTGGAGATAAGAGTCTCATGGACTTTCCTGTCTGGGTTGGTTACAAATTGTGACTCTCAGATCTCAGCCTCCTGAGTAGCTGACAGGTGTGAGCCCCTGGTGCCTGGCAAATTACTAGAAATCTAGAGACTGTAACAAGCAGAGTAGTAAAGCCAGCACAGATGCCTTAGAAACTCCAGGGCCTGTGCTGGGAATGTGGCTTAGTGGTAGAGTGCTTGCTTAGCATGCATGAGGCCCTGGGTTTGGTTCCTTAATACCACATACACAGAAAATGCCGGAGCTTTGGCTCAAGTGGTAGAGTGCTAGCCTTGAGCACAAGAGTTCAGGGACAGTGCCCAGGCCCTGAGTTCAAGCCCTAGGACTGGCAAAAAAAAAAAAAAGAGAGAAGAAAAGAAAAACTCAGGGACAGCTTCTAGGCCCCGAGTTCAAGCCCCAGGACTGACAAAAACAAAAACACACCCTGGGGGCTGGGAGTGTGGCTTAGTGGAAAAGCATGTGCTCAGCATGCACAAGGTCCGGAGTTCAATCCTCAGCTCTAAAATAAATAAACCTCAAATCTCTCTGTGTAACCTCGCTGCGATTAGCAGGGGGTTTGTTTCCTCCCCGATTGTCAGGATCTCTGGTGATAAAACACACCACCTCCTCTTTTTCCAGTGCCTGGCACGTGGCAGGGGCCCTGGGAAAAGGGGAATTGTGCCAGTATGGGTGATGTGATTAAGGAGTTTGGCTGGCACGATCTTTCAGATTTTTCCAGTCTAGAAACCTCAAGATTCTCTGATTCATAGTGAATATCTGGCCCTGACCCCAAAGCCAATGTGCCACACCCTTGCTGGGGTTCCTGAGGTGACAGAGCTAGGTCCTTGCCTCAGGAGACCTTGATTTAGGCAATCATGGGTATCTTCAAGCCTCGGGGCTGGGTATGTGGCTTTGTGGTAAAGTGCTTGCTTAGCATGCATGACGCCCTGGGTTCGATTCCTCAGTACCACATGCACAGAAAAAGCAGGAAGCGGTGCTGTGGCTCAAGTGGTAGAGTGCTAGCTTTGAGCAAAAGAAGTTCAGGGACAGTGCTCAGGCCCTGAGTTCAAGCCCCAGGACTGGCAAAAACAAACAAAAAACCCCACAAGACCTCTTCAAGACTAATCAATGAAGTTGGGAATCTCACAGACTTTCCTACTTGGGCTGTCTTTGAATAGAGATCCTCAGATCTCAGCCTCCTAAGTAGCTAGGATTGTGGGTGTGAGCCACTGTTGTCCAGCAGGGGGCTATTTTCTCTGTGTTGATAGCCTCTCTTGCTTTCTGGCTATGTAGTCCTGACTCTTGTTTCTAAGTATCTCTGAGAAAAAAGTCACAACTTCTGCTGGAAAGATTAACTCAGCAATGGAGTCAGCCAGCCCTCTGCAGTCTCCATTTCCTTATCCAGGGACTGGGTAAACCTCAGATCGAAAAATAGTAGGGGAAAATTGCATTTGCATTGAATATGTCTAAGGTTTTTTTTTTTTTAATTTGTCATTGTTTATTGTCATCATTTAAATCGTGGTTCATTGGAAATAAGAACATCACAAATTTTCCTGCTGGTTTTGAATTGTGATCTCAGGTCTTAGTCTGCTGAGTAGCTAGGATTACAGCTGTTGAGCCACCAGCACCTGAGTTATTTATTTATTTATTTCATTTTTCTTATGCTTGAACTCAGGGTCTGGGTGCTGTTGCTGGGCTAATTTTGCTTAAGGCTAGTGCTGTACCATTTGAGCCACAGTGCCACTTCTGGCTCTTTCTGAATAGTTTATTGGAGATAGAGTCACATGGACTTTCCTGCCTGGACTGACTTTGAACCTCGACTCTCAGATCTCAGCTTCCTATAAATAGCTAGGATTAGACAGGCATAAGCCACAGTGCCCAGACTATTATTATTATTATTATTGATGGAGCCCAGGGCCTGGAACATGCTAAGCACATGTTCTACCACAGAACTTGGCTGCCAGGCCAGGGAAGTATGTCAAGTTCCCAGCATCCTCTCCTGTATGGGAGGATGCTAATGGGTGTGTGTCTGACATTTATTTGCCAGGACAGTTGACAAAAGAAAAAAATAAAAGGATCTGGGGCTGAAACTGGACAAGTGTACTTGGAAATGCATGAATGAACAGTTTCCCTTTAAAACATGGCAAATGCCATCTGGGGAGGGAGACACACCTGTGTGGCCAATGACACAAGTGTCATTTCTTTGGGACAGGAGGCTTCACTTTTGAATCCTCTGCTTTCTGGCTGATACCTAAAGGGAGATCAAGATGCACCTTTGGCTGGCTTCTTCCCACCACTGGGTGGGAAGATGTAGCTTGGGAAAGGGGGCAACAGTACCTGTCCACTTTCATTGCTTTATAGTTGCAAACTGGCAAATGATTCAGGCTTGGCATGCCAGTTTCCTTATCTGTAAAGGGAGGATAAGCCCAACATAGTTGTTGCGTGAGGCATCCATGGGCATCCCTAAGTAAAGTGCATAGGAGACACCTGAGAAATTGGGTCAGGCCTCTGCAATCACACTTGAAGATCCAACTAGACACAGATCAAAAAAATATATTTTGGGGTTGGGAAGGTGGCTCAGTGGTAGAGTGCTTGCCTTGCATGCATGAGGCCCTGGGTTTGATTCCTCAGCACCACATAAGCAAAAAGAAAAAAGCCGGAAGTGGTGCTGTGGCTCAAGTGGTAGAGCGCTAGCCTTGAGCTGAAGAGCTGAGGGACAGCACCCAGGCCTAGAGTTCAGGCCCACAACCGGACCCCCCCAAAAAAAATTGGGGGGGGGGAAATTACCCATATGATGAGCATCTTCTTATCCCTCATTCCATAAAGAACACAGACTCTAGCTAGGCATGCATGGCTCATGCCTGTAATCCTAGCTACTCAGGAGACTGAGACTTAAGGAACCCAGTTCAAAGCCAGCCTATGTAAAAAAGTCTATGAGTCTCCAAGTAGCCAACAAAAAAGCTGGGAGAGCCAGTGCTGGTGGTTCACGCCTGTAATCCTAGCTACTTGGAGGGTTGAGATCTGAGTCAGTTTGTCTCGGAAAGCCTGTGTGGAACGTGACTGTAACCAGCAAACTATAAGCCTACTTAGGCATCATTCTCATGTATGTGCATGGTTCCTAACCCTGACCATCAGAGCCCCCGGGCATCCACCAGAAGTTTACAGACGGCTGGATTCTGTCCCCAGACTATGATTTATGTTTGGACCCAAAGAGAATTGGTTGCTATCTCCAGCCTCACTAAAGAAGAGTTCCTGAACCACAGCCCTTAGTGTGTTTAAAAACCATCTCATGAGCTGGGCACTCTAGCTCAGGCCAGTAACCCTAGTTATTCATAAGACTAAGATCGGGTGCATTGAGGTTCAAAGCCAGCCAAGGCAGAAAATCCTGAAACTCTCCAAAAATAACCAGCAAAAAGAGGCATGGCTCAAGTGGTAGTGTGACAGTTGAATAAGCATGCAGGCCCTGGTCATGGCAAAAAAAAAGAAAAATAGTAAGAGGGGCCATGTTATAGCTTGACAACACTAATCACTAAATTTATCCTACTAACCTCTCAATTTGACTTCTAACGCAATAAGCAATTCCTAGCCAACTTTGGTTTTCATACCTACTTACCTAAAACTATTTCAGAGGTACTGAAGTTTGAACTTGGGGCCTCACATTCGCTGTTGGCATTCTACCACTTGAGCTATGCTCGTTTTTCTTTTTTTGCTATTTATTTTGAAGATAGACACCCCTCCCCCACCACAGCTGACCTTGAACTATGATCCTCTGGATTTCAGCCTCCTGAGTAGCTAGAATTACAGGTGTGAGTCAATGGTGTCCTGTTAGGACTGGTTTTTTTTTTTGTTTGTTTGTTTGTTTTTTAATTCAGTCACTCGACTGTTGTAATTATTACAAGGTAATGAATTTACACTCTGGTTTATCTATCAGTCTCTCAGGAGTCCAGCTGAGACACAAGTTGGAACTGAGTCTGCAGCCACTGGACTTTAGGGTCCTACTTATGCGCATGAGGCAGGCAGTGCTCACCAAATCCTGTGTCCAGCCTACCCACAGTCATTGGCTTGAGCCTTGGTCTCCGTCATGGTCTATGTGGTGCCCACGGGGGGAGGGGGGGATTGGGAGACACCTGCTTCTTTCCCACAACTGCTAGAAGGCTCTGGGCAGCAGCCAGCCTATCTTCCTGAGTCAACAAGTGTTAGGGCTCAGGTACTGAAGGCTCCGTCCCCAGCAGGAGGTACTGTTGGGAGGTGGAGAAACTCTTGGTGGGGCCCTGGAAGGGAATAGTGGGGCCCGCTCTGCTCCTTTCCTGTCTTTTGCATTCTGGCCAACAGGAGGTGAATGGTTTTCCACCCCACCCTTCTGCCACGACGCTCTTTTCCTCACCACAGCCTCCAAGCTATATGGACGGAGAGTTTGAGAACGTGAGCTGACAAGCCTTTCCTCTTTATTTCTTGTCAGTTGTGGGGCTTGAACTCAAGGCCTAGGCACTGTCCCTGAGCCTCTTTGTGTTCAAGGTTAGTGCTTTGCCACTTGAGCCACCGTGCCACTTCCGGTTTTTGAGTGGTTAATTGGAGATAGGAGTCTCACGGGGACTTTTCTGCCTGGGCTGGCTTTGAACTGCGATCCTCAGATCTCAGCTTTCTGAGTAGTTAGGATTACAGGCGTGAGCCACTGGTGCCTGGCTTTTTAAGTTGTCTTTCTCAGGTATTTTCACTCAGTGATGGGAAGCTGAAGAGACTGTTCCTGGGCAGGGGGGTGGGGTGGGATGGCTGGGGCCTCTTCCAGGCTCTTTGGTTGGCCTTGTCTGGGTGTTTGAGCAGAGCAGCTACTCAGGACTGCCCTTGATGCTGCTGGTGGGGGATGAGGACCAGGCTGTCTCATTGAGGGCTCAGGGCAGTTTCTTTTTTTTTTTTTGGTTGGTCGTGAGGCTTGAACTCTGGGCCTAGACGCTGTCCTTCAGCTCTTCAGCTCAAGGCAAGCGCTCTACCATTTGAGCCACGCCACTCCCGGTTTTCTGGTGGTTCAATGGAGATAAGAGTCTCACGGACTTTCCTGTCTTTCTGGCTTTGAACCGTGATCCTCAGATCTCAGTCTCCTGAGTAGCTAGGATGTCAGGTGTGAGCCACCAGCGTCCGGCAGGGCAGTTTCTTTTGCACGTATTCATAGTCATCAGGCATTTATAAAAGGTTTATTTTCATCACAAGAAATACAGACTACACAGTACATACCAACAGAAGTAAAAAAAAAAAGTGCATTATGCATCTTCTACTGCCAGTTCACAGTACAAAAGATACTGCCTTTTAAATACGTAATATAAAAAAAGGAAAAGCAATTAAAAAATCATTGATATTGTAATGTAACACACAGGAATCCATCGGCAGCGTCTCAAAACCCAACAAAACTCTGGTGGAGCTCTGAGCAGGGGTGGGGTTGACTGTACCTACAGTTTACTGTAAGAGAGCCCAGGACACTGATAGAGGAACCAGGTGGCCATGATGGTAATAAAAGCTCAATCAAACAGGAGTACAATCCGGGGCTGGGGAGGTGGGGGCTGTGTTTTAGCAGGTGTCAGGCTGCACCAGTCCGCAGCTACCTGGCCAACCAAACTGTGTTCCTTCTCTGGCCACCATAGGCAGCACCACCCTGGCCAATGCCCACCTGGCCTGCAGGAACTCGGCACTGTTTCTAGCAGGCTCTGAGGAGTAGTCGTGAACACAAAATGTCAAACTGCATAGCAGAATAAACATGAGTCCCAGGGAGGACCAGCTCAAAGCTTAACGCCAACCACCAAGACAGGACAATGTACCCAGTCACAAAAGATGAAAACTTACAAAGAGTTCTGCATAAATACATAGTATTTATAAACTATTATTAAGGCACTCAATTGTAAAACAATAATTACAGTGTAGGAAGCAGCTTCTCCTCATGTAGCAAGGCCGATAGATAGTGAGGGCAGCAGAGGCCGGGTGGGTGGGCAGGAGGGAAGTCTGCTACACAGACTGTTGTTTGAAAGAGGGACTTTTGACAGGCTGCCAAACAAGAACAAGGTGGCACTGGGCAGCATCAGTGCAGATGGGAATGGAGGATTCCATGGTGGCCTGGGTGACACAGCATGTGGATGAGAAAAACGATGCACCATTATTTGTCTCAAGCCATATATGGTTGTGATGCACACACGGAAAGACAGATGGGCACACAGATGTGGGCAGAGTGGCTCTCCACTAGGTACTCAACTGCAGAGGGGGCTGAATGTGGGGGGTGTCACTGAGCTTCGCTTGGTCCATTTTGTAGTTGGAAGCTGGGGTGGGGACGAGGACACATGCAGCTGTGAATGTGCTATGCTGGCCAGATGCTGCCGTGCTGTCTCTTGAATCTGCCTGGCTCTCTTGCCCAAGTGAGCTGGATGCTCTCACAGGGTTTTGTGAGGAGCCCTTTTTGATGGCCAGCCAACCAGCAGGGATGAGGAAGTGAATTCTGGCACTAAGACATTCTGGCCTTGGGGAAGCCATTCTCTATCCTTGGGAGCCTTGGGGCCAGGGTCTTTAGTATCTCCGGTAGATGATGGAGTACCTGCGCCTGTTGGGGAGAAATGGCCCCAGGGAAGCAGGGAAGAGGTTCAACTTTTGAGGATAGGCCCTGGGACAAGAGTGGAGAGGAACAGGGGTTCCCTAGAGACCTAGCCAGCCTTAGCCCAGTCCTCTGGGCTCATCTGGGGACCGGACTTGTGGACTGATTGGGGAAGGTAGTGAGGGATGTACAGGGCTGGGCCAGCTGCAGGCACCTGGACATCTGAGCAACATGGTGCCAGAGAAGGAAGGGCCTGTTACCCAGTGGTGAGCTATGTGGCAGCCCGGAAGTTGGCAGGGATCTCTGCACGGCGAACAGGAAACAGGGAATGGGGAGAAGAAGAATCCTGTTCTTAGTTCACAGGGACAACGCTGGAAGACCCTGACATTTTTCAGGGGAAAGCAATGCAAGTCAGCGTGGCTCTCTGGCTTGCTTGCTTTCTCACTGAGACCACCATCCCCCTATGCTTGACAAACTGCTTTTCTCTACCATGCACAAGAGGCAGGCTAACTTTTGGCACACTATATGAATTCAGGTGGGATGGAAGGAGGAAAAAACAGAGAATCCAGAGTATCAGGTTCATCAGAATTGTTGTCTTAATTCAACACAGGCTGTAATGAACACAGAAACCAATGACTTGCACAGCCTAACTCCTGCCTTCGTCCT
The DNA here is from genome assembly GCF_019054845.1 of Dipodomys spectabilis. NCBI lineage: Eukaryota > Metazoa > Chordata > Mammalia > Rodentia > Heteromyidae > Dipodomys > Dipodomys spectabilis. The sequence goes on from NW_024871503.1 coordinate 622,194, forward strand.
CTGCCTGCTGCTGTCTGGTGCCACTGATGCTTGCAATCTCCCCATCGCCTAAGATTATGTGCAGAGCAGTGGCCAAGTGTTGGCCTAGCTTACACAGCCAACTTGTTCTGAGACCAGTATGGGGCAGTCACTGCCAGGGTGCCCCCAGTCTGGTGGAATGCGTTTGTTTTGTTAGTGTAACTTTAAGAACCAGATGCTATATGTTTAGAGGCAACTGGTTTGAATCTCTGAGAAAAATCTCCACGCTTTTCTCTAGGCTAGAATGGTGTAAAACCATGTGATGATGGGGCTGGAGCCACTGGTCTGTTTGGGTGTTGTTTGATATATATATATATATATATATATATATATATATATATATATATATATATATATATATATATATATATATATGTATACTGAGCTTCTAGAAGAGGAACGGGTACACTGCCAGAGCCAACAATCCCTGCGGGTGTGGAATCCTCCCACCCCCACTCTTCAATAGGAAAAGGAAAATGATGGCTTTCAAAAGTAAAGTTTTCAAAAACACACCACTCTCCTACACAGACTTAATTAAAACACCAACGTAAGCCTATCATCACCAAGTCTCAGGGATTATTTTGACACAAAAATTGATCTACTATGTGAAAGTGAATTTGGCAAAACATATTGAACTTGCTTTTTTTTCCTTTAATATGCTTTCGTTGGCTGAGGGAAAGGGGAAGAAAACCCATAGGGTTTTGGAACAAGAGCATAATCACCTGTTAAAGTGATTACAATTACTGCTAATAAGAAAACAAATCCTTATAAAATAAGCTTCCCTAACCACCCCCCCACTCAAAAAAAAAAAAAAATCATACCAGGAAGAAAAAGTTCCTGATGACAAGGGAATTTGCCAAAACGCTTCCCATTAGCTGAAGTAAGAACTGGCTCCATGCTTGTCCATCCATCCCTGGTGCTCTTCCAGGCAGCTATTTTGGGGCTCCATTCTGACAAGGAGAGGTGGCAGCCCATTACCGTGGTCAGATTGTGGCAGGCTTTGGGGAGGGGTTTCTGGTATCACTGAGCTGATACAGCTGACACAAGATGGTGTGGGCACAAGCTGGAATACTCCCAGATGATGGGACATAGACTGGACAAACAAGACAGACAATTCCATTCTGAACAAGGGGCTGAGAGGGTGTGAGTTGGAAAGGCCTGGGGTGGGAGGGGGCCAGGGTCTGGCCTGAGGCAGAAAAGGCCTTCCCATGAGTTGTTTCTTCCTACAGGGCCACAGGCAGCCCAGTGTCATCACATAAACCTGGCATTGGCCAACAGTAAATATCTAAAGCTCTGCAGGACACATGATCATTTTAACTTTTTCTTTTAAGTTTACTTTTTTTGAGCAGGGTCTTGGTACACAGCCCAGGCTGGCATGGAATTGGTAACCCTCCTGCCTCTGCCTGCCGAGTGCTGGAATTATAGGCATGAGCCATCACACTCCACTTATTTTTATAATTCCTTAAAAATGTAAAACTGGGCAGGCACTGGTGGCTCAAGCCTGTAATCCCAACTACTCAGGAGGCTGAATTCTGAGGATCACAGTTCAAAGCCAGCCTTGGCAGGAAAGTCCATGAGACTCTTATCTCCAATTAACTACCAAAAAAGTGGAGCTTTGGCTCAAGTTGTAGAGTGCTACCTTTAGCACAAAAGCTCAGAAACAATGCCCAGGCCCTTAGTTCAAGCCTCAGGACCAGCACACACACAACACAGAGACACAGACACAGACACACACACACACACACACATACAGTAAAACCATTCTTAGCCCTCAGGGCTGTACATACAGTTTGGTGAACCCTGAATCAGGCACTTCTGCCTTTCTACTATACTGCTTTATCTGTCTTAAAATGTTAGCATTTTGTCTTGCTGACAGATGAGCCCTTTGATTTGAACCCAGCACCTGGGACTACCTGCTACACTGAGCCCATCTGATGTTTAAAGGTGCTACGCTGAGCAGAGGCTCAAGACCCAGCACCCTCCACTTGTCACTGCGGCTGGGAGAGCTGGGAGAATAGGAAGGAGTATTATCTGGCAGGAAGGGACACCTGTAAACATCTGGGAAGTTTTTCAACAGTCTCACACCCCAAAATGAAGTAGATAGGACCTGACAAGGCTGAGGACCAGGCATCCTATCCTAGCAGGATGTTCTGCATCCTAGACCTGCCAGATGCTTGAGTCCCCCTGAAACCTAACTGCAGCCATGTCTCAATTTAGTAATGGATTGCAGCCCAACAATGCTTTGGGGTCCTTCCCCACCTGACCGGAGGCGATGTATGTGACACCACTGCTAGCGACAACATGGCCCACATTTCTCCCACTTGACCTCGATGCTAACTGAATGCTCACCACTCAACCACAATCACAGAACCAAGACAAAGGACTCTGACCACACAGTTGATCACCACTCAGTACAGAGTGAGCTCAACAGTGCTAACTAGATGTCTTTATCTGACAGTTTTATCTAGCAAGTACCTGGTGTGGACCAGTGAAGTCTAGACCACTCTGGGGTGCCAATCATGAGGAATTAAAAAAAAACACCCCCTAAATCCTTCTTCTCTTGGAAAAATCCTTTGTGACACAGCATTATTACTCCTGGGAATGAGTCTTGGTCATGATCCTATTTTCAAAACAAAAAGCACAGCAAGAATAGAGGTAGGACTTATTGCCATCCAAGGGCTTTCCCACAAGGCTGACTGGGCTAGGAACATGGGCACAGATATCATCTCCTCAAAGCCAGGAGCGTGCGGATCGCAGTCCCGTGTCCCTGGCTGACGGTGTCTGGATTTCCAGGCCATGCCCAGTCTCCCTTCTTGTGCTGTATGTTATTTTTATTTCGTTTCTTCTTTATGGCAAGAGGGAGGGGGGAGGGAGAGAGACTGGATGACTCCCGTTGTCTTGAGACAAATCAAGATGTAAGGGGTGGCTTGGAATCCACAATGAGACAAAGGGAGGGAATCCTAGGTCCATGGAAGCAAAAGGTGGGTCAGGTTTTGCTCATCTGCGAGGGGCTTTTCAAGTGTTCTGGGGCGGATTTCCCTGATGGTTTAGAGGCTGCGGCTGGGTTCCTCAGAGTAGACTTGGGTTCCTGGAGGAAGGAAGACTCGCTCCACTTGGCATCCTGGGAGTCGGCAATGGTGGACACATCAGCTTCGCTGGACAGGTCTTCTGTGGAGAAGTTGAGGCTTCCAAGCTTGGCAAGAGAGTGCGAGCGTTTCAGCGGGGACGACACGGTCAGGCCCGCCAGCCGCAGCCGGGTCTCGATCTCCTGCGTCCGCTGTTTCACTAGCCCGGGCTTCCCGCGGACGCTGTGGATGCTGTCGCTGCTCGAACTCCGGGTCAGGTTGGAGCTCATGGAGGAGGAGGTAGGGGTGTAGCAGATGGTCTTCAGGAAATCTTTCGTGAAGTTACTGGTGTGATCCAGGCGGGAGAGGAAGCAAGCAGGACTCTTGAGGGAGGCTCCTTCGGATGGCGGTGGAGCGGCCTCTGGTTTGTCATCACCCGGCAGAGCAGGGGGCCCCGGCTCCTGCCCGGCAGCCAGCTCCTGGCCCTCGGGGATGCTGGCCTCCAGTCTGCTGGCTGCGCTGTCCCTGCGGGCCGCCGCGGCGGCGTCTGCGGGCAGGCTCTTCAGCTTCTCGAGCTGTTTGGTGTGCTTGCGGACCAGGCCTGCCTTCTGCAGCTGAACGATGGACTCCTGGTGCTGCGTCAGGTAGCTGTTGCTCGTGGGTCTCTCAGACTCGCTGGTGAACAGGAGCCTCAGGTCCTTAGCTGCTCTCGGGTCTCTCCTGGGGGACATCTCTTCCTTTACAACCTCCATGCAGGGAGGGCTCTTATCACAGTGAAAATTCTTCAACAGAAGGGACTTTGGCAGGACTTTTGGGGTCTCTCTAGAAGGCTCTGGAAGGCCAGCTGACAGCTCTGGGGCAGCCCCAGAGCCACTGCTATCCCGCCTCTTGGAGCCTGCTGGTGGTAGGAATGGGGAAGTGTCGGCTGGGCCAGAAGCTGGTTTGTCCAGGGCTTGAGACCTGCTGGACGCGTGGGCCACAGGGGAAGAAGTGACGTGGGGCAGGAAAGCTGGCTGGGTGCAGATGGCGGGAGCGCGGGGGTCTTCGCGGGGCTCCCGGAGGGCCTCAGGAGCCCCGCCGGCTGTAGGGTACATGCAGTCCGCACAGGGTTTGTAGGAAGGCTTGACTTTGTTAAGGATCCCAAACATAGCATCGTGCTGCAAAGGGACGGAACACGGTGAGACAGGGCAGCGCTGAGCCGGGAAGCAGAGGGCAAGGCGGGCAGCAGTGGCAGGGCGGGGGGAGGCTGCCCGTGTGGCTCATGAATCCCTCAGGCCTCTGGAACCCATTAGATCACGAGGAAGTGAGGTCAGAGAGTACTTAAGAGATGCCCAAACTGACCCTAGGCCCAGGGCAGGCCTCGGCCACGGCTAGTACGGTTAGGCAGAGCCTCGCAGGCCCCGTCTTCTCAGCCCCCTGGCACAAGCACAGGGTGAGCCTTTCCAGGCCCCGATCTCACCTGGAAAGCAGGTTACCACCCTGCAGCCAGTGGTTCTGGAAAAAGGAATCAGAGGATGTTCTGACAAACATTGAAAGCCCCCTCCCCTCTCCCCAGCAGGGGAGAGGTGTGTGCACAGTCCTTGCTGTGTGGCAGGAACACTGCGTGGCTCTGGAAGCATGGTTTCTGCCACAGGCAGCTGACAGCTCTCCCCGACCCGCATCGGGAGCCTACAGGCCCAGATGGAAGTGGGGTGGAGGTAGGTTTTACGCCAGTTTCTATCATGGACTTCTGGTTCCTGGGGGGTCTGTGTGGATGGAATGTGAGCCTCCACTTCTTGTCCCCCACCCTTGCCCCACCATAGGCCAACAGAAGGGGGCTGAGATAGAGACAAGAAACACACGGGCAGCCAGGGGCCAACTCGGTGCTATGTGGCAATGAGATGCTGGAGCTGGGTCAAGAATTCCCAGGTTAAGAACTATGGAGGCTTCTCATGAGCCCTTCTCTCCAGGCCCCCTCCCCCATGAGTGGAGCCATAACCAAAGTAATGCGGATGGCAGAGGACCCAAGTTCTCCAAGGTCATAAGTCAAGGTGGCCCAACAAAAGAGAAGCCCAAAGAATACTGGGCTCCACCTTTGAGCCTGTGGAGCAGACACAGGTGCATGGCAGTAGAGGTGGGCTTCTCTTTTGTCAGGAACCCTGGGATCAGCTTTCTTTTCTTTTTCTTCTTGTGTTTTTTTTTGTTGTTGTTGGTGGTGGTTGTCGTGGGCCTAAACTCTGGGCCTGGGTGCTGTCCCTCAGCTCTTCAGCTCAAGGCTAGCACTCTACCACTTGAGCCACTACCACTACTGGCTTTTTCTGCTGAGGAATGGAACCCAGGGCCCCATGCATGCAAGGCAAGCACTCTACCACTGAGCCACCTTCCCAGCCCTCCTGTTGTCATTTTGTTGTTGTTGGTCTTGGGGCTGAACTCTGGGCCTGGGTGCTGTCCCTCAGCTCTTCAGCTCAAGGCTAAGCATTCTACACTAGAGCCACAGCGCCACTTCAGGTTTTCTTCAGGCTGGCTTTGAACCAAGATCCTTGGATCTCAGCCTCCTAAGTAACTAGGATTATAGGTAAGAGCCACCAGCACCTGGCTTCTGTTGTCAGTCTTGAGGCTGTTTCTGAGCCTCTCTGTGTTCAAGGCTAGCACTCCACTACTTGAGCCCCAGCGCCACTTCTGGCTTTTTCTGAGTAGTTTATTAGAGATAAGAGTTTCACAGACTTTCCTGCTCAGGCTGGCTTCAAGCCTCAGATCCTCAGATCGCAGCTTCCTTGAGTAACCAGGATTACAGGTGAGAGCCACTGGTGCTTGGCTGGACCAGCTTTCTTGACCTAGAAGCTTGCCTGAGACTTTAACCAAAGCATCTACCAATTAATTTCTTCTAGAACCTGGGCTGAGATCTGGCACAGTTGAGGTATGAGTGCACCTTACAGAGCCCGGGGCACACAGGCAGGAGAGAATGCCTTCATTCATTTAGGGAGTGCCGGTTCCATGCCAAGATCTCAACTGGGCATGGTCTGTGAACAAGACACGGCCCTGGGGCTCACAATGCGGAGGGATCTGGAAGCTGTGTGAAGTGCTAGGGTGGGTGGGCTGGGCGGAGCCTCCCCAGAGGAAGGCTACTCAGTGCAATGGGTGCCTCAGCAGAAATCTCTTGGACAAGCAGGGGCTGACCAGGCCATGGGGCAACAGGGCTGTAAGGCAGAGGGGTGGGCTGCGTGTCCCTGCCGTCGTGGCAGAATCTCAGCTGGCAGTCTTGTCCTGCCGGCGTGACTCTCCCGCCAAGCTCTCTCCACCCAGGAGGCTCTGCATGGCAGTCCTTCTCAGCCTCGCTGCTGGCAAGCTAGTCACTGCCACGGCTGATCTGTCAGCACTCCCTGTGCCAGCTGCATGATGTCATCATTGTCACGTCCTCACGTTCGCCCTCCAGCTACCCCATCCAACTGTGCGTGTGCAGGGTGATCTGATGTGAAGCCCAGCCCTGTGCCATCCTGACACCATGGTGAGTAACGGGACTGGGACACGCTGACGGATGCTTGTCGCTAGGTCCTGTTCTGCTGCTTCCAGGAACCTGATTGAATGCTGGTGGGTGAAGGAGCCCAAGTCCTATGCCAGCCCCTCCCCTGGTCACCATGCAGTGGCTCGGTCAGGCCACTGGAACCAGTCAGGGCACCACTCCTGGATGAAGCGGTTCTGCAGCATGTCTTTGGGGGAATCTGCTTTCTGAGGCTTGGTGAGAAGTGGGGGAATCCACAAGCATGGCCTCTCCCACCTGCAATGCACTGGATGGCCTGGGGTGTGCACAGGAGCACACTTTGTGCTGGGACTTGTGTTAGACAAGCTGGCTCTCCACCTCCGTGTCCTTTCTGCTCTCACATGAGAATGAACCCCAGCTGCCTGTGAGGTGGGCAGGGAATGCCAGGGAACATGAAGCTAGCTCCTAGCCCCATGCCTTGGGAAGCCAGAGCAGAGGCAATACCCTCCACCCTCCAGAGAGCCAGCCCCACACGAAACCAGCCCCAGCCCCTGGGCCAGTTCTGAGACAGGTGGCTGATTGTCTGAGTAAGAATGAGGTTAAGGCTTGGCCTTGCTACACACCACTCACTCCAACCAATAGCTTCAAGGGACAGATGGGTCTGGGAACCGGAAGACCAGATACTAAGGATGGAGGGACTGCTGCTGCTTTCCCAAAGGCTGGCATGGCACTGTGACCACACGGTGGAGCACTGCAGGGGGAGGGGGTCATCCATATACTGATGAGAGGTGAACCTGGTGATGAGCTGCAGGCCTTAGACTTTATACATAAAAAGAGGGGAAGCCAGGCACCTATAATCTAGCTACTCAGGAGGCTGAGATCAGCAGTCACCGTTTGAAACAGCCCAGGCTGGGATTCCATGAGACTCTTATCTCCAGTTAACCACCAAAAAGCTAGGAGTGGAGCTGTGGCCTACTAGCTTTGAGCACAAAAGTTCAGGGAGATGGAGAGGGAGAAAAGGAAGGAAGGAAGGGAGAAAGGGAGGGAGGAAGGGAAAGAAATGAGCTGGAAATTTTACCCAAGATACAAATAAGGGGTATGAGGGGTAGATGGCTCTTGGGGTCCAGTTATTCCCTCCTGACCCTCATCTCCTAGATAGGTACACATACCTTCCTAGTTGGCCAGCCCCAGTCCCCCCCCGCCCCACTCTGTAAACTCGCAGGTGGCTGAGATGCGAACCATGGAAGGTAAAGGGGGGGGGGGGCTGCTCTGTGGAGCGGGCATCTCCCAGCTCCGGCTTACCTCAAAGTCATCAGGACAGCTCCTCTTGCTGTTGTTATTGTTTAGGTTTTCCCGGTTGAGTGGGCTCCTTGCAGGCGGGGCAGCAGGCCGCCCCCACCTCCCCACCCTGGGACTCTCCTCCGGGTCCATGTCCTCCATCTGCTGCAAGGTGCTGTGGGCTTCGGGGCTCCCGAACTCCAGTCTCTTCTTCACGTCCTTGTTGCAGAGCCCAGTTTCTTCCTGGGGTTGCGGGGCCTGCTTGGGCGCCTCCGCTGGCTGGGCTGCCTCATCCAACATAGCATCCCTCTCAAGATCTTCTAGGTGGACTAAGCTGCCTGCACCATTGTGGGGATCAGAGAGTCTCCGGAATGAGTAGGGGAGAGAGGGCCCTCCTGGGGTCTGGCCTCCTGGAAGCCCGGGCTGGGTGGCATCGTGTAGGCAGAGCAGCTGGGTGTCTGGGGCATCATCCAGGCTCTCAGGCAAGAAGTCGCTGGGCTCCGTGGGGTCTTCCACGGGTGGCTGGAGGCTGCTGTCCGTCTGCTGGCGCCACAGCTTGTTGTGGCGCTGTTTGCTGTGGGGAGGAAGGGTAGAGGAAGGAGTGTCAGAAGGATAGCACCCTAGGACCCAGGGCCCTGGTGAGGGTGCTGGGCTCCCAGGAATATACCTGGGACCCTAAATCATCAAGGCTCCCACAAGATGCTGTGTAACTTTTCCCTTGTGGAGACAGTGGGGCAGATGTGTGGAGGGAGTTCTGACTCGTCACCTGTGCCCAGGAGTTTGGCTCTATCTAACTGCGCACACTTGGCACACACTGATACCCCTTCCTCAGTGTTTGTTCTCCTAACTCAACTGTAGTGAAATCCACACACTAATGTAATGGAAACACAATGTGCATAAATACATTTGGGAAGAGCCTAGAAAATTGCTATTTGTTTAGGCCAGAGATTATGGATCAGTTTTAAATGCCTTAGTACACATCATTTAGATTTTGTTTTGCTTTGTTTTCTAGTGCTGAGGATGGAATCCTAGGGCCTTGTGATTACTAGGCTAATTAGTGCTCCTCTACTGAACTATGCAAGAAAGGGGGGAAGAGAGGGTGAAAGACAGGTAGACAGACAGACGTATATGTAATGAAATAAAGACACTTCCACAGGCCTCACAGGAAAAGTGTTGGCATGGTGTGGGAGGGAGAAGATAAGTAACCACAGCGCAGTGTACGCTAAGAGGCTCCAGGGGGAGGGAGCATCCTGACCATGGGGCACAATGCAAGGTCAATCTTGTGTAGCCCCATGCCCAGCCTGCAGACCCAATTCAGCTGCAGTGAATATAGTGAGTGGCCAGCTGAGTCTTCCTCCTCCTTCCTCCCTTCCCCTTCTTTCTCCTCCCCTAGCCCTGCCTGGGGACCAGTCCAGCTGCTCTTCACTGACTAACAGTGAAGGAGTCCGGAGATGCCCTGAGCGGTTCTTTGGACTGTTCAACTCTGCCAGAACACGCCTGCTTTCCCAAACTTGGCCAAGAAGCTGATGGACCTCACTTCTGGCTTCTTTCCAACACAAGGCAGAAAGAATCCGGAAGGCCACCACTCACACAGACCGAGGGAAGGTAAGAGGGAGGAAGAGAGCGAGCCCTGAGCTCTTGGCTTCTGTGTGGACAGCCTGGGCTATCAGTCACGTAGGGATCTGTCTGTGATTACTGGGGGCCCCGCCCCCAACACCTGAAGTAGGCAGAAAACCTCAGGGCCCCCTCACTGAGCTCTCTCTGCTACCAAGGCCATCACTGCCTGGCCTGTGCATCTCCCTCCTGCTGTCCACTGGCTGTGAGGCAGACAGCGCCAGCTCCTTCTTCGTCCTCATAAAGAGGAGAGCCTGAAGCAGAAAGACCCTTGCGAGAATAAAGTCACAGATTTTAGCACCTACATTTATTGAGGACTTATAGATTTTTGGTGGTGGTGGTGGTTGTAAGTCTTGAACTCCTGGCCTGAGTGCTGTCTCTGAGCTCTTTGCCTCCACTTCCCTTTTTTTGGTGGTTAATGGAAGGTAAGAGTGGTTAAATATACATAACACAAAACTTGCCATCTTGATCATTTCAAGTGCACAGCTCTGCAGTGAACATTTATAACGTTCACCCATCACCACCATCTGCTTCCATAGCGGCTTCCATCTTGCTAGAGCTCCAGGTCCCATTAAACACTAACTCTCCTTTCCCCTGGCCTCTGGCAACACTGCCCTACTTTCTGTCTCTTTAAGTCTGACTATTCAAGGCCTTCAAATAAGTGCAGAGCTATTCTACGTCTTTAGTGCCAATGGCTTCTTTCACTTAGCACAATACCCTAAGGTTCATTCATGGTATAGAAAGTGACAGATTTACTTCCTTCCTTTTGTTGACATGTAGTCTACTATGTAGACCAGACTGGCCTTGAGTTCCTGGACTCAAGCGATCCTGCCACCTCAAGACTCCCACGGCGCTGAGACTACAGGCATACACTACCTGGCCTGAATATAATTCTCTTCCTTCTTATGGCAGGGAAAAGTTCCATTGTGTGTGTGTCTCCCATTATTTATCCATCCATCCATCAGTGGCTACCTTTGGGCTGCTTTCAAGGGCTGCTGCTATGTAAAATAAACACCTGGTACACACCCCAGGTGAAAGGCTGGGCCATGCAGCAGCTTTCCTTGGGGCTCTGGAGGGACAGCCATAATGCTTCTCACAGTGCCCGCAGAGCTGACATTCAGGAGAGTACAGGAGAGGGGAGGAGGGTTTAGAGAGACTGCCAGCCCATCCCTGGTGGCACCTGATGGCTGGGAGAGAGCAAATGGGAGGAGTGTGTACCCACAGCACATACTGGGTAACACGCTGCCTCAATGAAGCGGTCAGGCTCCTTCCCGAAGCTTTCAGTGTGACAACAAACTCAAATGGATTCCTCCTGGGAACTACAAATTGAAACCCAAATAGTAGATGTTTTTCTCAAACTAGCTCACTCCCTATACTTTTGGCTTCAGAAGCCACTGTCAACCTGGCTGGCTAGGCTCTGCCCGCCCGCCCCCCTCTCCCAAGGCCAGCACCCACCTGGCGTCCAAGATGCCTTCATACTCAGACAGCTGCCTCATAAAGCCGGCGTTGGGCCGGGTGACGCTCCGCTTCTGCTTCACATAGTTATACGCTTTCTCCAGGGGCCAGCCGAATTCCTTCATGGCGTAGGCAATGACCGTGGATGCAGATCGGCTGACGCCCATTTTGCAATGGACCAGGCACTTGGAATGGTTCCTCCTGCAGGGAGGGGAGCAGGGATTAGACATGTTCATCACGCAGGCTCTGCCACGGGAGGTTTCCAAACCCTCAAATTATCTCACAGCCCAAGCCCTCTCAAGTCCTCCATTTCTGGGGCTCATTCCACCAGCCTGCAAAGGAAACAGTGCTGCTGAGAGGCAGATCAGCACACCACAGAGAGCATGAGAAACCTGCCTTGACCGGGCAGGGCCTCACTTGGCAGCTGAGCTCAAGTGCACAGTCCTTAGGGACAAACTGGGAGCCAGTCCAGCCCTGGGACAGGTGAGGCCACCCACAAACCTTCCTGGGGAGCCAGGAGCTGCTTGAGGGGCCTCAGCAAAGGCTTCCCCCAACTGTCTCTGCAGATGGAGGTGCTGGCTGAGGAAACGAGGTCAGCAAAGCTGGGCCATGGGGAATGAGCAGTGTGGGGCTAGCCAGGCGAGAGTGGACAGCACAGTCCAGACTTGGGGAGGAAGATGGGGCTGACTGTGACTTGTAGGGAGGCGGGGCCAGGCCCAGGCATGGCTGATGTAGCCATATTCCCAGCCAGGGTGGGGACAGCATCTCTCTAAGTCCTGCTCCTGACGAGAGGGAATGCATAAGCTGGGTGCTGGTGGCTCATATCTGTAACCTTCGCTACTCAGGAGGCTGAGATTTGAGGATCGTGGTTCAAAGCCAGCCCAGGCAGGAAAGTCCATGAAACTCTTATCTCCAGTGAACCACCAGAAAACCAGAAGTGGTGCTATGGCTCAATTTGGTAGAGTGCTAGCCTTGAGCAAAAAGAGCTCAGAGACAGTGCCCAGGCCCTGAGTTCAAGCCCCACAACTGACCCCCCCCTCCCCCCCGCCCAAAAAAAGGAATGTCATGCTGGGAAGGGCTGCACCTGTGAACCTTGATTTTCATACGAGGGAGACACACCCGGTAGGACTGGGCTCCAGCTCTCTGTACCCCAGGTCTATAATTCCTTCTGCCATAGTCGCCATCCAGGGAGCCCTGAGTGTGTCCTTGGGGTTTGGCAAGGGCACACCTGCATCTTTGGGCTGGAGCAGTACAGAGGAGGGTGTTTCTTAACTCAGGATTAACTATGTCACCACCCTGGACCTCAGTAAGAGGTGGACCACTGAGTTCAGGAACAGAAGGATGGAACTAACTTGAGGGGGAGAAAGCAGCCTCTATTCTGGGGAGCAAGAGATCTAAGAAATCTAAGGCCAGATCCAAGAAATCTAAGCCAGAAAGCATCGGCTCTTCCCTGACCCAGAGAACTTCCCTCCCACTGGAGGGAGCCCCCAGGGGCCCCTGGCATGGAGCCTTTGCCTGGAGTCAGTGTTGCTCATGATGCTTTCGTGCCATTATCAAGGCAGCTGGGAGAGAAGCCCATCAGGACCCCACCTGGAGAAGACCCAACTTCCCCTCTGGTGTCTGGGGTCTTGCAGCTAAAACCAAAGGTCAGCAGATGGCAATGTTTCCTCCATCCAGCCAGCTCCTGAGCCCTGGCCTACCCTGCACCTCTGCCCGCCCAGCCTCTGGCGACCAGTCTCTTCCTGAGCCCTGCTCGCTGCCCACTTACTTGGCTTTGTTTATGAAATGGTACGCCTCGTTCCAGTGGGCAAGCAGGTCTGTGGTCTCCTCATCATACACTCGGATGTTGTGGTATGCAAATAAGCCGGGGAAAAAATTGTCTATTTCTCTAGTAACATTTAAAATGTAGTCAACCCTGCAATGGAAACAAAGCAAAAACAAATCTGGAGACTCAGAATGAGGAGCTATAAAAAAACAAAGTAACAAAAAACTGGCAGAGAAAAACAATTTAAATACATACAAATAAAGGTTGAGATTCTGTTTTTACTGGACAGTAATTTTTTTATATTGCCTACAGGTGATAAAAATGAATATTTACACACACACACACACATCCCACATGTGACTCATACACCAAAATCTATTTTTAAAAAACCTTTTAATAAAGAAAACTGTTCTGGGTGCTGGTGGCTCATGCCTGTAATCCTACTCAGGAGACTGAGGTACAAAGCCAACCCAGGCAGGAAAGTCTGTGAGACTCTCATCTCCAATTAACAATCCCAAAAAAGCCAGAAGTGGAGCTGTGGCTCAAGTGGTAGAGTATTAACTTTTAAAAAGTTCCAGGACAGGGGCTGAGAAGGTGGCTCAGTGGTAGAATGCTTGCCTCACATGCATGAGGCCCTGGGTTTGATTCCTCGGCACCATATAAACAGAAAAAGCTAGAAGTGGTGCTGCGGCTCAAGTGGTAGAGCACTAGCCTTGAGCTGAAGAGCCCAGGGACAGTGCCCAGGCCCAGAGTTAAAGCCCCATGACAGACCAAAAAAAAAAAAAAGTTCAAGGACAGAGTCCAGGCCCTGAGTTCAAGCCCCAGTACCATCACATTAAAAAAAAAGCAAGAAGGAAGGGAGAGAAAAAGGAAAAGAACATTTAGTCTGAAACACTGTTAACCAGTACTAACCCTGAAAAGCAAACTTATTTGTTATTTAACTATATTTCTAAAGCTCCAAAACTTACAACAACTACCTGTAATAGTAATCCCAGCTATGGCAAAGGCAGAAATGAGATTGTTATCTTAAAAAAAAAAAAGGTAGGGACCAAGGTATGGTGGCTCACACTTATAATCCCAGCTGTGCAAAAGAGGCAGAAATCCAGAGGATCTCAGTTCAAGGCCAGCAAGGGCATAAAGTTAATGAGACTTATCTCAAGAAAAAAGCTGGACGTGGTGGTTCACACCTGTCATCTCAGTTGTGTGGGTAGTGTAAGGAGGAGGATGGCATCCAAGATGTATTTTAATTTCTGCAAGACCACCAAAATAATTTCAGGAGTTGGAAAACATCTCCCATAGGTTTCACAAATAAGTACTTAAGATGTATCAAACAGTATCTTTAAAAGCCACCTATGGGTCCCGGCAAAATGGAAGCATGGAGTGTCTCCCCACAGCTGAGTGCCACTCGGCTGAGCACACTTCTTAACCAATAGTTTTAAAGAGATATTTTAAGATTTGTTTAGTCTTGGTTTTCAAATGTAGCAATTCAAGAAGGCTGTCACCTCAGACCACAGAAGGGTGATTTTGTGGCTCTGTTTGTTTTTTTTTTTTTGTTGTTGTTGTTTTTTAACACAAGTCCAGACATCTGTTCCTGAAGGTCTCCGTTAAACATTTTCACTTACACTGCTGAGTTCTGCTCCAAGACAAGCATGTTCCTGCCCAACACACAGCACTCAGTTCAAGATTCCCCCCAGGACTCAAAGCAGAACACCAGACAGAGGCGAGCGTGATGGAGCTGTCAGGGCTGTGGACTGGTCACGCAGCCAAACACGCCGTGCACACGGGGGCAGCGGCCACGCTTCATGGAGGAGGCAGCGGTAGGGAGTTTAGGGCCCAAGCAAGTCCAGGCTGTCCTATGCGTCATTTGAGTATGATTTAGGAGGCTTCTCCCTGACATACTCCATCCTCAAGATTCCAGAATTAAAAACCCATCCATCACTAAATAATCACTGATGGGCTTCAGTTTCATTATGCAAAAGCCCCTCCAGCCACTTCTGAGAGCAGGGAGAGGCAGTCAGCAGTGGGCAGCCCTGGTCTTGGGCTCCACAGCCAAGGCTGAGTGGAGGCTTCCTAAGCTGCTGGAAGGAGGGGAAGACAAGGGAGCAGACTCACCCTGAGCCCTGCAGCTCCTCCAGATTGGATGCATTCCATTCAGAGCCCTGGGGGACAGATCACACAAACCCCGTGAGTGTCACACGTCAGCCTCAGAGCTGCTATGGATGCACAGTTTTCCCTAACCCTGCAGCCTTGGCCTTGGAGACAGAACTGGCAGAGGCTGAAATCCAAGCAGGGTCCTGAGGTCCAACAGCATGACAGAGAGAGAGAGAAAGAGAGAGAGAGAGAGAGTGTGTGTGTGTGTGTGTGTGTGTGTGTGTGTGTGTGTGTGCCTGCCCGCATGCACGTGCATGGTCGTGTGTGTGTGTGTGCCTGCCCGCATGCACGGTCCTCACTGGCCCCTTGGCTTTAGGGACCCCAGCTCTTCCACCCTATTGCTTCAGCCATCAGAGGCTACAGTCTGTGCCTCCCTTACCCCTGGGTCACCATGGGAATTGGTCTACCTTTGCTGGGAAGTATTCTGGCAATACTGTAAAAGTTCCTACCCTCTGACCCAGTAATTGCACTCTGTCAAAAAGCTATCCTGAGGAAATGACCAGAATTCACATAGATTTAAGGGCAAGGATATTTATGGTTATTCATAATAAAACAATGGAAATAACCCAAAGGACCCACAGGAAGAAACCGATAAAATAAATGACGAGAGAGGCCTATAATGGAGCCATTAAGATAAAGCAGCCTTTTGGAGACACCATGTAAGGAAAAATAAAATAACAACAAAAAAAGAATGTGTATAAACCAACATTATGATTGCTTCCTTTTCTTTCTTTCTTAAGAAGCTAAAAAAGAAGCCCACACTCAATGATGGCCCACACTCAATTCCAAAAAAAATCCACCCCAAAAAGCAAAAAAAAACAAGACAGGGAAAATAAACCCACCAAGATGTTATGAGGGACCACCATGAGTGTGGGACTCCGAAGTGCCTTTTTCTTCCTCTCATGGATTCTCATTCCCGACTGTCTACAACTTACTAGCTTAATACTTAAATAAGTATTAGCGTTAAAAAACAAAAGAAACTCTTCCATTCTCTTCCTTAGCACTCAGAGAAACAGAAGGGAAAACAGCAAGCAGAAAGGGTCACTGCTCTTAGGAGGCAGATGACATGAGAGACACCCAGTGTACAGCTCCAGGCCAAGTCCCCGCAGGGCCCTTGGGACTCAATGGCTCTGACCATGTTGGCAAACAGTGCTGTGAGTTGGGTTTTCATCTTTGAAGGAGAACCTCAACTATAAAAATTCTTTTCATATTTCTCATGGAAAAAGTGACATAAAGCGCCAAACCACACGGAGAGGGCCCAGGGTTCTAGAGGCTGTGAATTTCCTCTGATTGTTACCACCACCTAGTGGAGACTGGAGGGAGGAGGAGAAAAGGGAGCCTTCACATGCATGGCTTTCAGGGAGATCAGCCTAGCCCATTCCAGTATCTTTCAAGCACAGCTTCAAACCCACATGTGCCTCTACATGTTAACGTTCTAACACAAAGCCTCTATCTAGGCAGACGTCTACATATCGAGAGCACTGAAACACATGTATCTATGCAGAGCCATCTGAGGGACTGCTCACTTTCTGAGGTGGAAGGGAAGCCACCCTGGTCTCAGCAGCCAGGGCCCCTCTTCCCTCAGCCTCCCTACCCCTGATCTCCATTCATGGCCAATGCTCTGGCATCTCAGGGTGTGTCTTATGCAATCCCGGCATCACCCGTGAGGTCCAGGATGGAGGACAGGAGAGGCCAACTGACTAGCTGAAAGTCAGGAGCAGGTAAGGCAGCAGAGAAGAAAGTCTGCCCTGCTGGGTCTGACTTCCTCTCCACCCCTCAGCTGCTGCTCTAATTTTAGCAACATGCTTGCCTTTGAACACTTGCCAGTTGCCTTCTAAGGAGATTTACAGCATGAAGACACTGAGCACGGGCTTGCATACTAAGAGTCAGCACAAGCCACCCTGGTGGGTGGGTTCGGGGTGGGGTACAGGAGTTGGCCGGCCTGGAGAAGCTACAATTCAGCTGTGCACTCTGTCCCGGTGGAACTGTGGGGTTGGGTGGCTATCTGTCTGTTAGTCACAGGGTGGTCTATGGCCCATGAACCATTTGGGGGTAACAAGATGGGCTAGTGTATTAGCAAGGATTTGAAAGCACATACCACCGGATGAGGCCAAATTGCTTCCAGGTAACTCCCCGAAACTCAGCTGAAGCTACACCTCATACACCTGGCTCCAGAGCAGGGCAGAGGCTGCGGGCCAGAGAAAGGGTCGGGGCAGAGGCTCCATGACCCAAGTTTTCTACCTACTCCCCCACCCCCCCCCCCCCAACAGTGAGTCTGATTTCTGATCCTACAACTTAGATACCGCCAAGCTGTGCTTCTTACAAGATAAAGATGGTCGAAGATAAGAGAAGGCTTGTCCATCTGTCCCAAGATAAGTAGCATCTCATTGTCTATGAATTCCTTGAATTCTTTCAAATTACAGTTCATCTGTTTCTCCAACTCATTACGGATCTGCAGAGCACAAACCATTAGGAAAAGTGATTTGTTAAAGAAAACAATTGCCCACCTCTAAATGATTAAAATCACAATGCAAACCATGGTGTTTACAAAAAGGGAGATAAGTTTTACCTCCCCCCATCCACAGTAAAGCACTTGGACACTCGCAACATTTGTGTGTAGGTGGCAGGAAAGTGGTTACTCAGCTTATGAGTAAACCCAAGCGGAGGAATTTGTGATTTCACACGAGGGATCTGCTTTACCTGAGTTCATTTCCATTGCGTTGAAGGTGCTCATGTTTACAATTAACTATTAAATACATTGTCCTGAGAACGTAAAGTCAGTCTCAGGAATGTAGCACAATAAAGTTCTAAAGTAGCTGAGCGCCGGTGGCTCACGCCTGTAATCCTAGCTACTCAGGAGGCTGAGATCTGAGGATCATGGTTCAAAGCCAGCCCGGGCAGGAAAGTCCGTGAGACTCTTATCTCCAATAAACCACTAGAAAACCGGAAGTGGTACTGTGGCTCAAGGGGTAGAGCGCTTGCCTTGAGTTGAAGAACGCAGGGACAGCGCCCAAGCCCAGAGTTCAAGCCCCACAACCGACCAAAAACAAAACAAAAAATAAATAAATAAAAAATAAAGTTCTAAAGTATGTTAATTAAGCCAGGTGGGGTAGTGCATACCCACAAATCCAGCATTCAGGAGACTGAGGCAGAAAGACAGAATGTAAAGTCGGCCTAGATTATACAGAAAGACCCTGTTTCAAAAGCAGACAAAATAAAAACCTCTAGAAGTATTAATAATAGGAGAGCATATGGACTTTTAAAATAGCGACTTCAAGTTCTTAGATCTACCTAGTCCAAGCTGCCATTAAAATCCATTGAATTCTTTCTTCACAAGGAGAGGGCTTTTAAAGCAAAGTGCTAGCTAGGCACTGGTGGCTGAAGCCTGTAATACTAGCTACTCAGAAGGCTGAGATATGAGGATTGTGGTTCAAAGTCAGCCCAGGCAGGAAAGTTCACGAGACCATTACCTTCAGGTAACCAGCAAAAAGCCAGAAGTAGAGCTGTGGCTCAAGTGGCAGAGTGCCAGCCTTAAGTGAAAAAAGCTCAAGGACAGTGTTCAAGCCCTGAGTTCAATCCCAAAGACCAGTAATAATTAAGTAGTGCCGGGCACTGGTGGCTCACGCCTATAATCTTAGCTACTCAGGAGGCTAAGATCTGAGGATCTGGGTTTAAAGCCAGCCCAGGTAGCAAATAAACCACCAGAAAACTGGAAGTGGCACTGTGGTTCAAGTGGTAGAGCTCTCACCTTGAGCTGAATTGCTGAGGGACAGAGACCAGGCCCAGAGTTCAAGGCCCACAACTGACAAAAAAATAAATAAGCAAATAAACTAATAAATAGGGAACTACTTTTCAGTGTATCCCAAGGTCTTAGGTTATCCAGATAAGGTTAGAGAGGATCAGACATGAGACCAAGATGTCACAACTTTACTAGCAGTAGCTCCAGAGTCAAACTACAGCCTTACTCTAACACCTATACCCCTACTGGTACTGCTGCGCCACAGCACAAGCAGAGAAGAGCCTGCTAGGGCAGGGAGCATTCTTTTACCTCTTTGGAGGTCACATTCTCAAGATCCTGGCTCATCATGATGCTCCGAAGTTTGGCTTTGATGAGACGCTCGGTTCTTTCCCCTTCTGTTGGCCTGGAAAGAAAGGGCATTTAGGAAATTGCAGAAGCACAGGACTAAAGTCAGAGGATGCAGAAACACCAGGCACTTGGGTCTGGTGGTGTGGAGGTAGTTATGCAGAGGCAGATTCTCAGGGGTCAGGAGAAGCAGAGAAGCAGAGCTTGCTCCAGTTCCCACAGGAGGAGCCCACAGAGTGGCAAGCAGGTCAGACAGGTGACCATTTAGAAACTTGTTCCCATTCAGACCCTGCAGACCTCTGGGGCAAGACACCGGAACTGCCAGCGGAACATCCGCACTCCACTGGGCCCTTGGGGCTCTACCTGAGCATGCCTGTGTGTGTGGCTACTGCTGCTTCCTGAGCTACCTGTCCCAGCTGTGTCCAGTTCCTGCTACTTCCTCTCACATGGACTCACAACCTAGGACACCCCTGTAACTTCTACAAGCCAGTGCTACGCTAACAAGGCCCGAGGCCACCTAGGCCACAGCAATCCTTCCCCAGGAAGGTGACCACCACTTCTCCCACTCCTTTTCAGGACTGTCGCTATCCTCCTAAAACACAGGCGCCAGCACAACACAGAGGTCTGGAGTGACCGGAAGCCTGATTGAGAGAGAAGCAAAGAACAGCTTCTCCTTCTTCTTCGTCATCTCAAACAAGACTTTGAAGAATGCAGCTTCAGGCCACATGACATGGCCTTAGCTCATATGACACAGCCAAGTGCTCTGAGCTTCAGGAAGCAGACGCTGCACCCAGGCTCCTCCTAAGAGCAAGGCAGGCTTCCAGCAGAAAGGCCTGGACACAGCACTGTTAGGAGTGGGAAATGCAGAGCAGCACAGTCCTGTGGGGATGATAGAAGTGAGGGGCTAGTCCTGTAGAGACTGCCCATAGGCTCCAGACCAGGACAGGGCCTTAGACACTGGTTCTAAGAAGGTGACTGTCATCAAGGGCCTGTACAAGGAATGACCTTGTGCAGGCTCAAGGTCAGGCCCAGGGGATGGGGAGGCAGGCTTGGCACATACTTGTCCACAAACAGGGCTGGGGAGTCAGGCCGAGTGGACTCCAGGTCCTGCATGGCATTCCATTCGTTGATGCAGCTCTGCTCTGAGCCGATGCAGCTCTCATAGTAAGTGGCCCAGATGAGTGCCACGCCCCCGGGGAAGTAGTTGTGCCTCCGTGCCACTTCGCAGGCCTTGTGCAGTACCTGCAGTGCAGACCTGAGGAGGGGAGGGGTGTCAGGTCTGCGAAGGCACGAGAAGGGCTGGTCTTCCCCTCCCACACAAGGTTTAGGCAGGACAGTGGGTCAGTCCTTTGGAGTCCTACATACAAACAGGCTGTACGGAGGACACACGACAGCCTGAAACTTACAGCTGTGGGGTCCTACCACTGGTCTCGAACCCAGGTACCAACAAAGTCCTCCAGTGCATAGAACATCCCTCCCATCTCCAAAGGGAAAAAAATAAACAATGCCCCACCCTGAACTTCCAACCAGGCTAGTTCACAGGGTTTTTTGATGGTGGTGGTGGTAATGGGGCTTGACCTCAGGACCAGGGAACTGGCCCTGAGCTTTTTTGCTCAATGCTAGCATTCTACCACTTTAGCCACAGCTCCACTTTTGGTTTTTCTGGTGGTTAATTGGAGGTAAGAGTCCTGCAGACTTTCTTGCTCAGCTGGCTTCAAACCATGATCTTCAGATCTCAGCCTCCTGGGTAGCTAGGCTTACAGGCATGAGCCACAAGTGCCCAGCCACAGGTTACTTTATACTCTACCAATTCACTACATTGAATTAAGGTTTACTTCTGGAGCCATGGTAACCACACATGCAGGAAGCACAGTGAGGCCTCACGGTAGGAAAGAAAGCTCTTGACCATCGGCCTGGCATCTGACCATGTCCTTAGCCATTCCACCCCGCACTGGCCTACCATGTGCTAAAAACCTCAGATGCTCAGATGTCTGAAGGAAATGTGTTCTAAGAACTCCCTGAGAGCAGGTTTGGAGAGGCAGAAGACACAATAGTAAGTGTTTGTTTTATTTAGTCACCCTCTTTTACCTTTTACAAGAATCCCGGCTGGCCATGTCTCAGTAAGTGGGTGCAAGAGACCCCAGCAGAGGTAAAAGAGCCGTGGGAGGTGGGAAGGAGGGGTTATGGAGAATGTGTGAGATGCCATAGAGATTGCAAGCCGCCTCACTGCTGGGAGAAATAATCCTTGAGCTGAACATTTACTAAACTTAGTTCTGAAGTTTTCAGGAAAAAAAAAAAAAAAGTGGACCTAATTGTTTCACTTCCCTGAAGAGACAAAAATCTATCCAGACACCAAGAATCATCTGGGGCATGAGTGCAGCAAGGTCATGATTTCCTGATTCCCCGGGAATCAGGGACTGGCTGCAGCAAGGAGGAATGGAGGAGGAATGAGGCATGATACTGCTCTGTGGCCTAACTCTCACCACTCCAGAGAAAACTAAGCCTTGAACTCAGAGCCTGGGTGCTGTCCCTGAGCTTTTGCACTCAAGGCTAGCAGACTACTACCACTTTGAGCCACAGCACCACTTCTGGTTTTCTAGTGGTTAACTGGCAGTAAAAATCTCACAGTCTTTCCTGCCTAGGCTGGCTTTGAACTGTGAGCCTCAGATCTCAACCTCCTGAGGTAGCTAGGATTAAAGGCGTGAGCCACCAGTGCCTGGCTAGAAAATTATTTCTAAGGAGTTAAAAGGTTCCCAAACCTCACTTACCACATGGCTTGGACAGATACGGGCTTAAATATGTGCATCCTTCCTGCAGTGCTCACGCTGAATCCACTGAGAGCGGAAAAACAAAAAGAAGACACTGTGCTGAGCAGTCAGGCCCTGAACGGACTCACTGAGGGGAGGGAGCACTTCAAGGGTTCATGATGGGGATTACAGGAAGACCTGTTGGTTTCCTTTTTGTTAGTGTTGCTGTTGGTCATGGAGCTTGAACTCAGGGCCTGGGCACTATCCCTGAGCTTTTTACTCAAGGCTAGCAGACTACTACCACTTTGAGCCACAGCTTCACTTCTGGTTTTTAGGTTTGGCTAACTGGAGATAAGAGTCTCATAGATTTCCCTGCCTCAGCTGGCTTTGAACCACAATCCTTAGATCTCAGACTCCTGAGTAGCTAGGATTACAGGCATGGGCCACCAGCATGCCCAGCTGTTGATTTGTTTTTAAACTATCTTTAGAAGTAGTTGCACAAAGGGGTTTCATTCAACATGCCAATTTATGAGTACAATGCATCTTGATCAGTGTCACCCCAGGAAAACCTGCGTCTCACCAGCCAGGCCAGAAACAAACAAACAAACATAAAACAGAAAAAAGGGCCAGGCAAGGTAGCATCAACATCCTG
This sequence comes from Dipodomys spectabilis, assembly GCF_019054845.1. Taxonomy (NCBI): domain Eukaryota; kingdom Metazoa; phylum Chordata; class Mammalia; order Rodentia; family Heteromyidae; genus Dipodomys; species Dipodomys spectabilis. The sequence continues at coordinate 644,480 of NW_024871503.1, forward strand.
TTTCCACAACCATCTCTTCCACCCACTACCTCAAGCACTATGTACTCATCCCCTCCCCTCCCCTCCCCTCCCCTCCCTTCCCTTTTCTTCCTTTTTTGTAGGTCGTGGAGCCTGAGCTCTGGGCCTGGGTTCTGTCCCTCAGCTCTTCAGCTCAAGATTAGTGCTCTACCACTTCAGCCAGTGTACCACTTCCGGCTTTTTCTGCTTATGTGATGTTGAGGAATCGAACCCAGGGGCTCATGCATGCAAGGCAAGCACTCTATCACTGAGCCACCTTCCCAGCCCCTCTTTTTAAAAAAAAATTTAATGAAAATACATTAATGGAACACAATATTTATAAAAAGGAAAAATATCCCCATCATCCTACCATTTTAGCAGATACATGTTTTAATACATGTTGAAGCTATGAAATTTCTCTTCCTGCTGGGCCCTGGTGGCCCATGCTACTCAGGAGGCTGAGATCTGAGGATCATGGTTCAAAGCCAGCCTGGGCAGGAAAGTCTGTGAGACTCTTATCACCAATAAACCACCCAGAAAACCAGAAGTGGTGCTGTGGCTCAAGTAGTAGAGCACTAGCCTTGAGGTGCCAGAGTTCCAGCCCCACGACCGACAAAAAAAAAAAAAATGAAAGAGAAGAAAAAAAACAAATCTCTCTCCCCATGCACTCCCTGGAGGAAGTACATATGGAACCGAGGTGGCCCTTCCCTCAACCTTCCTCTTCTGCAGCCCCCAAAGTGGCCCCAGGAAGTTGTTCCTTCCTGGCCCCACAGAACAGAGCCCTGCTGGGCGGCACTCTGTGGACTGCCTGGGCGCAGCCCAGAGAGGGTGCGTAGTGAGGATTTGCCACCAAGCAAGCTGCCTGCGCTCATGTGTGTCACACAGCAGTGTGTCACACACTGGGACGCTCCCAGTGACACTCCATGAGCTGAACCCCTTTCCCAGCTACCCAACCAGCTCAGGCTCAGGGTCTACAAGGCTCAGGGCCTTCTCTAGGCATGTCCTTACCCATCTCCATCAAGGTGGATCTTGGTGTCACTCCACAGCCGGAGAACCATCCCAATGGTGCAACTCTTACTAGTGGGGAAAGAGAAGGCAAAGAGTCAGCATCCACCTAGAACATGTAGTCTTCCCTCAATGTTCACTTAGCCTGGCCAGCTCACAGCCCACCACCTGACCATGCATGTGGACAAGTTCTCAGGCTGCCTGGCAGGAGCCCCTCACCACTGGGTTCCCCAGACATGGGTCCCAGTATGGAAGCAAGTCACTAAGAGGAGGGTTGCACCACTTGTGTGGCTGCACCTCTGTAAACCAGCTGAGGCTCTTGGGGAATTGTGAGCACCCAGTTGGCCATGCAGGGGAACCGGCAGAGGGCCACATCTTGCCAGGGTCCACAACAATCAGTGGCAGCCAACCCTGGCTTCATATGTCCTGGGGGACAGGAGAAGGGAGAGAGCCATACCACCACTGATTGCAGTTTACGCTCAGATTTCTGCTCTTCTAATTTTCATGTACTGCACACACTAACTCACACTGATTTTTGTTTTGCCCATCCCAAAAGTGAAACGATACTTATTGACTTTAGAGCCTGGCGCCACTGAAAAACATAAAGAAAGGGCTATTCAGAGGGGTCTCCTCACATTATGTTGAAAATTCTTTGGGCACTTAAAGAAGAGTTGGGTTGTGAGAAATGGCTGCAGTGATGCCAAGATTCAGCTCCGCCAAGCCTCAGGAATCCTGAGCTTATACCTCTGCTACTGCTTAGCAGCCTTGGGGGAGCATGGAGGGGCAACCCTACCCTTGTGGGCACACAGAGATAAGATGGTTCTGGGGCTGGAGCCAGCTCCTGCTCTGGGGCGTTGCCCATCAAACGTGCCTCCTGAATCCTGCCTTCCTGTATCTTTGAGGGAGGGGGTAGTTCAAAGGCCTTCAGGTGGGGAAACAAAGGAGGAGGCTACAATGCTCGATAGGAAATGTACTCATTATCTTGCCCATGTAATTGTAACCCCTCTGTACAGTATTTTCACAATAAAAAATAAATTAAAAAAGGGATGTGAAGGGTAGACAAAGGAGGAGGCTACAATGCTTGATAAGAAATGTACTCATTTTCTTGCCCATGTAATTGTAACCCCTCTGTACAGTATGTTCACAATAAAAAATAAAAAAAACAAAAAAATAAATAAAAAATTTAAAAAAAAAAGGCCTTCAGGTTAAGCCATTAAGAGTTTGGCCAATTCTGACTCCCCTTCCTGCTCACTGTATTTCCTCTGCAGAGCTGCAAAAGAAAATTCATGTTGAGTCTCTAGAGCCCTCGGCACCACTCAGGTAAGTCAGTGCCAGCAAACAACCATCCTTTAGGGACCAAATGTGACACTTCAACAGCCAGACAGGCCTGGTCCTGGAAGACTGGATCTGGGCTAATCACCCGTACCAGGAGTGGCGGAGAGAAGGGGACTGTGGCAGAAGAGAAGGAGATTGTTATACACAAGTGCAAGGTGCACAGGCTGCAGCCCAAGGCCAGGGTAGGTGGAGGCATACTGGCCTTCCTTCCTTAAGCACAGACAGAGGAAGAAGCAGGCATGCCCTACACTGGTGGGACCAAAGCCCACAGAGGAGCAGAGACCGAGAACTAGCAGGGACATGACACAACAGCACCTCCACACACATTCCCTTCAACAGCCCCATAGTGATTGGCAATTACGCTTCTACAGTGAAGGAGGGGACTATGAGGTCACACATGTGGGGATAGGGAAGGGACACTGGGGATCTCTTAGGAAGAAGAACATGCCAGGTGCTGGTGCTCATGTCTATAATCCTAGCTACTCAGGAGGCTGAGATCTGAGGATCATGGTTCAAAGCCAGCCCAGGTAGAAAAGTCTATGAGACTGTTATCTCTAATGAACTACTCAGAAAGAGCCAAAAGTGGCTCTATAACTCAAGTGGTAGAGCACTAGCCTTGAACACAAAGAGACTCAGGGACAGTGCCCAGGCCCAGAGTTCAAGCCCCAGGACTGGCAAAAAAAAAAAAGAGAGAGAGAGAAGAAAGAAGAAAGAAGACGACGAAGAAGACTGAGGAGGAGGAGGAGGAGGAGGAGGAGGAGGAGGAGGAGGAGGTGGAGGTTCCTGAAGAATGAAGTTGGTATGAGCAACTATGGAGCAGAAAGCAGATCCCAAAGTAGTCAGAGCAAGAGCTAGCTGGACCTGGACAGACAAGGTACTGGCAGGAGACAGGCCTGTCCCTAGAGTCCATTCTGGAAGACCTTTCTAGACAGCAACAGGCAACACACTAGCACACAAAGCTGATGGAGTTGGAAATGCTCCTGACCCTGACCCCAAGCTCACTCAAGAGCTACAAGTGGCTGCTCTGGCCTCCCAAGGACGCGTGTGCAGATACAGCGTGAGGCTATCGTGAGTCTGCTATCATGAACAAACGAATGACTGAATGAGGTGGGAAAGAAGTTATGAACGAGCGATCAAAATGTATAGAAGAGAACTGCAGCAGCACTTGGGGAAAGAAGAGGTAGGTCTGACCCAACTTTGCTCTGAGTTTGGCTGGGCTGACCCTGGTGACCCCACGGTTCCTCGTCTGCATGGTGTGGAGCAGGACCACTGCGCCCAGGGTGACTGGAGGATTCGAGTAGCTTCTGGGCATCCTGTGCTGTACTGTGCTCACAGCTCACAACAGAGATGATAGGAAAAGGCTTCTACAGGTCGTGTTGAATCAAAGTGAGGGGTACAGGGCACACAGGCAGGCTCTAGTTCAAGAACAGTGAGTTACGGGAATGGACTCTGTGGTGAGAGAAGGCCTTGGAAGGTTCCTAAAGGGCTGGGCAGTAACTGAAGAATCAGTCGACAGCCAGACCAACTAGAACATGTCCATTCTCATCGGAACAAACCATCACAACTGCCATACTGAGAGCCACTAATGTCTCCGCCTCATGCTGAGGCTGGAGGCGTCTGTTTCTGACAGCCTCAATGAAGGGCAGGCCTGGAGGCCTAAGTGGTAGTACAGGTACCCAGGGAAGGAATGAGTGCTGGTTTCAGAGAGTGGCTCATTTCCTGTGAGAGCCGGTGATTATGACGACCTCTGACCCATGGGCTCCCCCATTGTGATGTCACACAGAAGAGACCACACAGAAGAGGCCATGTAGGAAAGGCTGAGCACAAGAGGCCACAAAGATGAGGCCATGCAGAGGAGGGCATTCCTATGAGACTACACAGCTGAGGCCCACAGAAGAGACCACACAGAACAGTCTACCCACTTGTGCTAGCCTTGAGCTGAAGAGCTGAGGGACAGTGCCCAGGCCCAGAGTTCAGGCCCCACGACCGGACCCAAAAAAAAGTAAGAAGAGTCAACCCACTTTTAATTTTTTTTTTTTGTGCCAGTCTTAAGGTTTGAACTCAGGGTCTGAGCACTGTCCCTGAACTTTTATGCTCAATGCTAGTGCTCTACCACTTGAACCACAGCTCCACTTTTGACATTTTGGTGGTTAACTGGAGATCAGAGTCTCACAGAACTTTCTGCCTGGGCTGCCTCTGAAAGTCAGATCTCAGCCTCTTGAATAGCTGAGTAGTTAGGATTATAGGGGTGTGCCGCCAGCACCTACCTACCCATCTTCAACTTCCAGCTTTTAAAACCATGAGCCTAACAAAACTCTTTTCTTCATCAACTGTCAGTCCCATGTAGTTCTGCTGTAATAAGAGGGAGGGGATCAAAGCCCTCCTCCCCTCTCCTCCAGATCCCAGTGCTGAGCTCTAGGCAGGGTGACTCTCCTGACCTCTCAGTATACTCTGACTTCCTGCCAGCAGACACTGGACCAGGAATGGCAATGGAATGCAGAAGCTCAGCCAGCAGCACTCCTATTACCAGGTTTCAAGTCTTCCCTGCCCCCCATCATGCCTCCCACCCTCGCCTGTGGATACAAGACACCACAGGAGCCTCTTCTGCAGCAGCCCTTGAAGCAGCGAGCCTGAGACTCACCTTTCCTTACTGGAGAAGTCGACGCCCAGCAGGATATTCTCCTCCGTGTCCTGGCGCCCGCTGCTGTACACCACCACCATGTAGCGGACGCGGTCGGTCCAGGCGCTCTCCAAGCGCACGGCCTGCATGGAGATGATGTTCTTGCTCTCAGTGGCTGGCCCTCCCAGCCTCACTCCCTCCCCAAATGAAGACCAATGGGTTTCCCTTCCTGAGGGGAGACAAAGTACACTTCTTTCGAGAACAGAAGGCAGGCCTCGCTTCCATCGCTGGCAGACACAGACCTGGTGCAGAACGCCACCCAGCATGCGTGAACTAGAGGAAGACATCTACACTCAGCACTGGCCAACACAGGGGCCGCCTCTGCTGGACCTCTGGCTCCGCATTGCAGGGCCCTGCCCATGCTAAGCATGAGTTCCACTGCCAAGCTCCACCCTCAGCCCAGTGTGAGAGAAGCTTCCACCAAGTGCCAGAAGGCACAAGAACTGCTCTGCCCGCCGTTCCTACCAGCTTAATTCTGTCCTCACAGCGCAGGAGGTTGATCATCACTTGCAGGTGCTGCGGCAGGTCCCCTGAGGGAGCAAGGGGCAATGTGAGAAGGCCGCTCGCTGGAAGGCTTGCCTGCTTTCTGGGAAGGAGCCTCTGAAGGCTGCCCTTGAGGGCTGAAGATGTGGAAGTTAAAATCTCTCTATCCCACCACAGGAGAAACATCAAAGAAAGCCCTTCTTGTCCCTCCTGAGCCCCAACTGAACTCTGATCCACAGCTTACTGCCCCAAGGTGCAGAGTTCTCTTATATCTGAAATACTTGCAATGGGTGGGCTCTTCAGGGTAGGGGGAGGAGTTTGCCCTCATGTCCGTTCAAGAGCTATGCGGAGTTGCTGTCATACTTGGTGGACAATACCTGGTAGCAAAGAGCTTTCCCTTTGTCATTATCAGTCTGTGAAAATCTGGACTAAGTGGGGGGCTGGAAATTAAAAGGCATGAAATTTTGACCTGAGCCTCAAGACCCTAAGCAGACAGAATTCCAGGTAACAGAACGACAGCCCCATGGCTGGCTGGTCTCGCTCACTACAGTTCTAAAAGGCCATGTCTTCCCGGCTCCTATGCTGCCTCTCAGAGAGGTGCCCCAGGAGGCCCTGACCTACTTTAGGATCCACCTGCAGGCAAGTGTCTGATGAATTCCTCTTTCAGACTGCCTTTGGCTTCCGAGTGATGTTGCCTAAGAAAACCAGTCTTAATACTTTCCAGGCTTTACCTACTAGTTTGTGTTTGGACCTATGCTAATATTCTCTATGAATGCCACTCCAGTACTTTTGTCCTTTTTCCAAAACCAAACTGGTCACCATTGAATGAAAACATTTAAATACAGAGACCACTCGGAGTGCAAGCCAAAGTTTTTTTGTTTTTTTTTTGGGGGAGGGGGCCCGGTCGTGGGGCCTGAACTCTGGGCCTGGGCGCTGTCCCTCAGCTCTTCAGCTCAAGGCTAACGCTCTACCACTTGAGCCACTGCACCACTTCCGGCTTTTTTCTTTTTACTTATGTGGTGCTGAGGAATCGAACCCAGGGCCTCAGGCATGCAAGGCAAGCGCTCTACCACTGAGCCACCTTCCCAGCCCCAAGCCAAAGATTTTAAAGAAAGAAATTTCCATTGAGCACAGTGGTGCACACCTGTAATCACAGCTGCTTGGAAGGCAGAAATCGGGAGGAGGATGGTGGTAGGCCAGCCTGGGCAGAAAAAATTGTCAAGACTCCCATTTCAACAAAAAGCAGGTATGATGGCAGGCACTTGTAATCCCAGCTATATAGGAGACACAGGAAGGACTGCCATCTGAGGCTAGGCCTGACAGATGCTATCTACAAAGTAACTAAAGCAGAAAGTGCTGGGAGCCTGGCTCAAGTTGTAGAACACTTGCCTAGCAAGTGCAGGGCCCAGAGGTCATGACCCAGCACCACCAGAACAACAAAACAGCCCGTGGCTCACACCCGTTATCCTAGCCACAGAGGAGGCTGAGATCTGAGAAGAATCCTAGTTTGAAGCTAGCTGGGGCAGACAAATCTGCGAGACTCTTATCTCCAATTAACCAGCAAGAGCCAGAGCTGAGTTGTGACTTTGGTGGTAGAACACTGGCCATGAGGGAAAAAAGCCAAGTGAGATCATGAGGACCAAACGCTCAGAGAAATGGCAGCAGTCTGCAGGTGCACAGCGCCTTAGGTGCTTATTTTCAAGTGGACCACGTCAGCCTAGGAGACATTTCGGCACATTTGTTTAGCAGTCCCACCATAATTAAAGTCTGTAGTTGTTCCCAACAGGACATGGCTGACCCCTCAGGCACACACAACTGCTAAGGCTCACTCCTCCCAGGGCTCCATATAAGCACCTGAATCTCCACCTATACCCATCCTCGCACACCTATGTCCCCCAGCAAACTGCTCCCCACCCACCACGGAAGGTTCCCAAGGTAAGAGCAGAGAGGAAGAGCGGTCACCTGCATGCTTGTGAGGGTGCTGAAGACTCCGCTGGCCCTGAGGGCTGCTTCCCTGCTGGAGAAAGAGCGCAGCTCCTTTCACCATGAAAAAGCTCTCACTCAAGCTGGGAAGAACAAAACCAGAGCACGGTTAGACTGCATTCGTGGCGGAAAATGGGCCCAGACCCGCTGCAGAGGGAAAGCTTCAGAGGGGACAGATGGCATACAAGGCGAATGATATGAACTAGTTTTATTTAACTCTGTATGTCACTCTTCCCTCACCCTCGCAGAAAGCTTGCTGCAGTCTCAGGAACGGATGAACAGCCCTGTTAAAAGGACCAAGGTTCCTTGTGTGCTCTCCGAGTACCAAGGGCCCCTTCCAGCAGACACGAGACGGGGTCTCAGTGCAGGGTCTCCCCAAAACAGAGCAAGCCTGGTGAGCAGAGGGAGCTGCTGGCCTCCTCTTGGCTAGCTGTTGCCCCCTCTTGCTGTCTGGTTTTGTTTCTACCTCCCCAATGCTTAGCCATGCTCCAGCCCATTCTGAACACACTATTTTTAGTTCCAAGGTGACATGAAACATGTAAAATACAACAATAAAAATCTTATTTAGTAATTTTGCAAAAAAAAATCAGTTCAAATTACACAGATCTATAAAAATGCAGCAATTCTCCCATGAACAACCAATTAATGTATGTGTCTTGAAGGAAAATCTTTAAGAAAAAGCAGGACTTCCAACAATAGAGCCTCTAAGCATAGGGAAATCAGTTCCTGGCAGAAAACAGAAGGTATTTAACACAATACAAAAAAGCAAAGCTGGGCACCAGTGGCTCATACCTATAATCCTAGCTACTTAGGAGACTGAGATCTGAGGATCTTGGTTCAAAGCCAGCCTGGGCAGGAAAGTCCGTGAGACTCTTATAAACTACTCAAACAGGAAGTGGTGCTGTGGCTCAAGTGGCAGAACACTAGCCTTGAGCCGAAGAGTTGAGGGACAGTGATCAAGCCCAGAGTTCAAACCCCATGACTGACCAAAAAAAACCAACAACTTTATTCCAAGTATCTAATTTTAGTAATTGAACCTTTTTATCTCAGAAAAAACTTAGTAGTAAAAGAGAGAAAAAGTAGTGCACACCCATAATCCTAGCACTTGGGAGACTGAGATAGTATTTCAAGTTCGAAGTCATCCTGGATACATAGAAAGATCCCGTCTGGAACAAACAACAAAAACTCAGCTAAGTTCAGAATATAACTCCAAGTGTTAAGGAAGTAGCATATGAACTAGCAAGTAGGCCAGTGGCTTCTGAGAAAGTCCATCATCAGATCTGTTCACTGTTCCGGCTAAATTCCTATGCTACAACAGAGTGCTCGGCCCTGAAAAGTAAGCCTTGGTCTGCCTTGCAACTACGGGCCTTTGTAATACCAACAACTGATTATTTCTGACACCTACAATTCACAGGTATGCAGCACTTTTTTAGCTACTACCCCAATCTGCTGCCAAGTTTCCCTTCCTGCTTTGAGTTCCAAGGACCAGGAAGCCCCGGGCAGTAAGCAGTGAAAGAAGGGAGATGGATCCTTTTCCCCTGCCTCCCCTCACCCACATGAAGCGCGGAGCACTTGAGTACCCACCTGGCACAGCCACAATGCAGGCGGTCTCCTCGGCAGGCCACTGGACCCCCTAATCGTCCCACCCAACTGTCCCACCAAGTCAGTGGAGCTATGCTGATCCTCACACACCTCATTTGTTATGTGTGTTCCTCCAAACCCAAAGAGCCCGGCCAGGGACTCTCAGGCCCATGAAGCAAAACAATCAAAGCAGCTGGGGGAAGCCTTTCAAGGCAACATCATCCTTTCTTTGTTCATGAGTTTGGGGAAAAGAAAAAAAAAAAATCCATACTGACCAGAAACCACAACACACTGGAAACAGCCAACCACGAATGGTGACCTTTGCCTTGGAAATCATGGGCAAAAATTCCCCTTAGCTTCCCTTACATTTCCTTTGGAAAAAAGGGAACAATTAAAAAAAAAGTTGGTTGAACTCTGTGATCACTACAAACTGACTATGCTCAGCCTGATAAGAATCGGAGTCCCTCCCCCCCCAACCACAACCACACGCACCAAGTCTGGGGTCCTGGAAGCCTCACAGAGAGCAAGCTTGACAGCTCAGAAGAGGGCAGGCTGAGCTCACCCACGTCCTGGGATGCTGCTCAGTTTAGGTGCCACAGAATGTGACCAGTCAAGGCATCCGTGCAGACACTATCTGTGACCTGGCCCCTGCACGACTGTCACCCATAGCCTCTCCTGCGAGGGTTTGGAGGACTATTCCCAGTGGAACTCCAGGGCCTCCCAGGGTTCTCTCTGCAGCTTCCAACACCCAGCAGCTCAGTCCCCAGACCCATGGGCACCCAGGGCACCTGCTGGAGAGGCTGTTTAAGAAGTCCTCATGGACGATGGTGTGCACCACAGCGAGGAAGCCTATAAACCCATCTACCGCCGACCCCAGGCACCAACAAACCAGCCTTCTCACAAAAGGAGTCCGTGTCCCCAAAAGACACACTGGGTCACACTCCTCCACTGCTAAGAAAACTCTTGCCAAGTGAATTAAAAAAAAAAAGTTAGGCCACTCCCTCCCCACCACCTCAACTCAGTGCTTTTATCTCTGCAGTGCCAGTGCCTTCTCCTCAGACACTGACTACAGCCCTCTGAGGAGACCCTGCAAGATGAAAGCTTCTACAAGCAAAGAAGACAGGAAGACAGACACAACCTTCAATCAGCGCTCCCCCCCCCCCCCCCCCCCCGCAGCCCAGCCGTTGGAACATAAACAGCAGGTGCCATCCAGAACCCACGGGCAGGGGGAAGACAGGCTGCTGTGGTCATACGTACTAATTTGGGCTGCAAACCTCGGAACAGTGGAGGTACTTAGTTGGTCGAAGGAAGACGCAGAAGTCAGAAAAATAACAGAGGTCCATGACGGCAAAGTGCAGAGTTCACATATTTACCACCCCCTCTGAGACATCCAGTGCTGAGGAGCCCTGCCGTCCACTCCCCACCGGACACAGGGCAGGTGAGGAGGCTGGCCGCTCTTCCACAGGAGTGGCAGTGGTGAAGTCCTCCTTCCACGACGGTCACACCCAAGGAGCAAGTGGCTCTTGTCTTGCTCTGATATTTTGGCTTGAAAAGGCCCTTGTCCCAGCCTTGCAGGATGAAAGGGACCCATTCAGAGGAGCGAAACAGCCTAAGTTCCTCTCATCACTTCACTCCTACAGCTTTGCTGCGGTGGCTTTGGGAACAAGCCATGGGGGTGCACTGAGAGCCACGAGGGGACACAGCTGGCCACCGAGTAACAAAACACAAGCAAGAGGACCCCATTCTGGTTAGAATCAATGTTCTTTCAAATAATCACACATCCACCCAACAGGGGACGAAGAGGGACGTGGGCAGCACCACAGTTACTCAGTCCCCATTTTCAGAAGTGCTTTTACATTCTGAAATTGCTTCAGTCATGCTAACAGCTACGTGAGCAGCCTAGTGACCCTCAGCTGGGGACAGTCTAGATGGAGGGAGCCACACCTGGAAGCTTCTATGGGGAGTGTTGGACCAGGCCCACGGGGGGGGGGGGGGGGGGGGGGGGACCACAATCCTCAAATTTACCAGCCAAACTTCCAGGAGTGGGCTGTTTTGGGGCCCTTCCTTCACTCTGGGAATAAGGACATGAATAACCACAAGGGAAGATACGGTAAGTGTCCTAACTAGAAGAGGAAAGTCAGCAAACAAGTGGTAGGTAGGGAACACAGGAGGGGATGGAGCATGAGGAAGATGATTCTAGAAGGTCTTGTCTGGGAGGCTTCCCCCCAGCTCCCAAGTGATCAGCTAGTCCTGAATGAAAGGTCCATGCTTTCAAAGTGGACTCCCCTCGATGAGTGTGGACCAAGTTGGCAGAGGCCTGTGTGGTGCTCAGCCACCCGCGTTGTCAACTTCCTGCAGCTCAGCAATTTATTCTCCACAAAAACAAGTCAAAGAATCAGGCAGACTCGGAACTCAAATCCCCAAAGACAGCCTGGGCACCCACAGTGGGATTCTGGGGCACATGAAAGCCTAAGGAAATAAAAAGCACTGGTCTGGGAACCCATCTTCTAGGATCTTCTCATTATGATTATTGGTTGAGATGCTGGGATGAGCCCCGGGCCTCAGCCATGCTAGGAAGTGCTCTAGCACAGAGCCACCCCACAAGCTGTCTGGGTTTGAATGCACACTCCTTCACACACCTGATCACTTGTTCACACACCTGATCTCTTGGTCAGTGAAGGGCACAGGGGGAATGCATGTGCCTACATTGAGTGAGGACATGCCACGCCATCATGAACACAATTGCTTATAGAACACAAATAGGTTACTGTGTAAACACAGTAACTGTGATTGCTGGCCACATACCTTAACAGCCTTTGGAACTCTGAGGCCCAGCCTCTTATAAAGTTGCAGGTGCTGGCTGGGTGTCCATCCAGGACTCAAAGACCTTGAATGGAACAGTGATAGAAGACCACTTGTTGGATTTCACAGAAAACCCTTAAAGCTGGCCGCCAGTGGCTCATGCCTATAATTCTAGCTACTCAGGAGGCTGAGCTCTGAGGATGACAGTTCAAAGCCAGCCTGGGCAGAAAAGTCTCCCATGAGACTGTTATCTCCAATTAACCGCTCCAAAACCAGAAGTGATACTATGGATCAATGGTGACTGCTGAAGGGATTACAGAGTTAAAAAGAACTAACATGAAGTCACTGCAGATGAGATGCATGTCAGAGAGGCCTTGCTAATTCTTTAGATCAAGAAATTTTTTCTTTTTTGGGGCCTGAACTCTAGGCCTGGGCACTGTCCCTCAGCTCTTCAGCTCAAGGCTAGCGCTCTACCACTTGAGCCACAGCGCCACTTCCGGCTTTTTTCTTTTTGCTTATGTGTTGCTGAGGAATCGAACCCAGGGCCTCATGCATGCAAGGCAAGCGCTCTACCACTGAGCCACCTTCCCAGCCCCTAGATCAAGAAATATTTACTGAATGTCTACAGTGCCCAGAGAGGGCTAAGCCCTGGGACTAAAAACACCAATCCAGCATCTGCCCAGAGAATATCGCACAGTCTTGTGGGTCAGACAGGCTCAGGAAAGGAGATTCAGGTACTGCAGGCATGCACTCACAGGGGCTCCTGAGACTGAGCCAGGCTGCAAGAACATCACTAAAGAGCAGGGTCGAAAGGACATGTGACACATGCCCTCCAGGGACCAGAAGAGGATGTAGCTTCTTTTGTAAAAGGCCCCACTGTGGATGAATGTTCACAAATATGTGTGTGTAAATTCTTTCCTTGTCAGTTCCTTAGATGCTTAGTGAGCATAAAGTGGCTCCTCAGAACTTGATCATCACTGGGTAAACTCAGAAATCAAGTTGCAGAATGTACAACGCTGAGAAACCAAACCCTAGGCTTGTGGCTGAGCCATCAATCTGTCAGCATAGCAGGTTCTCAGCACCCAAAAGCCTGGTCCCCTGCAGGCACTCAGTGCACATGGACTTAAATAAGTAAATTACAGCTCTGGTCTGAATGGCGCTTTGTCGTTTACAGAAGGCTCACCCAATGTCGTTTCACTTAACCAGTGCAATTCCATTCTTATGATGAAAGAACCAAGACTGGGAGAAGATGCACAGCTTCTGTAGGTCTATGGAAAGTGGGCAGGATAGAGTGGGGAAGCTCCAAGCCATGGTCTTTTCCTGCTGAATCCCAGGGCAGAGGGCCAGATGGTTGGACCTGCAGCAGCTATGGCAACAGACAAGGCTCATGGACACAGAACAGCCTCAAAATACGGTGGTTTAGAAGGATATAAATTGAACACTAGATGAAAAGGAGAATGAAGACTTACTATTTGGAGAGATTAGTTAAGGACAGCAGGTTTCTAATGCTCTCCCACAGGGGCTTTCCTCACTCATTTTTTTCTTTATTAAATTTTTTAGCTGGGCGCTGGTGGCTCACCCCTGTAATCGTAGCTGCTCAGGAGGCTGAGATCTGAGGATCACAGTACGAAGACAGCCCAGGCAGAAAAGTGTGCGAGACTCTTATCTCCAATAAACCACCAGAAAAACAGAAGTGGCACTGTGGCTCAAAGTGGTAAAGTGCTAGCCTTGAACAAAAACAGAACTCAGGGCCAGCACTCAGGCTGAGTTCAAGCCCTAGGACAAACAAAACAAAACAAAACAAAATTTGTTATTATAAAGATGATGTACAAAGAGGTTATGCTCACTCATTTCACACACATTAGATGAGCTGCTATTCTTTGATCTCAAATGTGTGTGTGTGATTCAGCGGGGCCTTGCTCCAAACCCCATTCTTCAGAGCACAAGGAAACAGGTGGCTCAGGGGACACACTTGTCAGTGAGCGTTCCCAAATTGTTCTCCTAAACACACAGTGCTGACTAGAGGGAAACTGGCTGTGCGGGGCTGGATGCCCAGGGACAGGACTTATTATAGACGTCTGTGCTGCCAGGCTATGTATTGTTTGGCTGGAGGCGTAGGTTTCTCTCAGAGAGAAGGAATGTCCAGCAGCATTTCAGACAGCAAGAGACAGTCTTCCAGCCAGCTTCACAGCCGCCTTCATACTAATGGGCAGGGGGGTAAGCAACCCATTCGTTCACCTAAGAAGAGAGAAAGACGGCTAATGATGAGCCCGACAAGGCCCTTCAAACCTTAGGATAGCTCTTTGATGAACCCTGGGCGCCCTCTGGCAGGTGGGACCAGAGTTCTGCGGCCTTCGTCATCTGAGATACCAGGCCGGCCTGAAGCCCCCCTTCCTGGGGGCAGAAGGCATAAAGGCTGCATTGTGCAGGAAACGCTATGGCAGCAAAGCCAGCCAGCCAGCCAGAAACGGCAGGCGCGGAGGAACTGATTCTGTAACAACACGAGTTCCCACAGCAGATTAGCTGCGCCATCGCAGGTACTCAGTGCTGTTCATGCTGTCGCTCCGTCGCCTAGGCACTAGTTACCTGGACACAAATTTTTCAGGGGCTTCCTAGCTTCTGAGAACCTCGAGTTCCAGTCTTACAACAATCCCCCAGCCCCCTAGAGCCGGGGGGCCCAGAATGTCCCGTAGGGCAGAGCTGTCTGAGAAGGTGGACATGTTTTCTTAGTACTGCCCACTATGGTAGCTACTGGCCTATAGGGGCCTACTGGACACTTGAAATTTGGTCAGTGTGACCAAAGAACTAAACTGCTAATTGACTTAGTATTATAGTAAGAATACTTGCCTAGCGTATGTGAGACTCTGGGTTCAATTCCTAGTACTATAAAAAAATAATAGCAATTTTACCTCAGCCTATGGCTGAGGCCAAGGGAGCCTCCGGCTGGCGAGAAGCCAGGCAGAGGCCTCTGGGTCTCAAGCCTGCTCCGCACAGTTTAGCCATTGATTTCAGTGCATTCCTCGCCAGCCCCAGAACTTTCCACAACATGACATTATCCACACAGCCCAAACTTCCTGGGCTAAGGTTTTCTATGGCAGTCACAACAGTCTATAGCTGTTGGTCACAGGTCATTAACTTCAGTTTCATTAATCTGACAGCCCTGAACTCAGGGAGCTCATAATCCAGTCAGAGAAAAGACTGTAATAAAAGTCTTCCTCGTACAAACTCTCACGTGACTTCCTCCTCTGCCACACCACATTTCCTGACACCTCCTTGCCCACTGTGGTCCTTAGAGACCCTGGGTGCTAGCATGGCCTCCCCCTCTCTCCAGGGTGCTGCCTTCTGACACCTCGTTTCCCCCAGGAAGCCTTCCCTGGCTGCCCTAGCTGAGGCCATGGCTCTCTTTCCTCTATGGTTGAACTACTTGCTCAAACTCACACACTTAGAGAGTGACAAAAGCCAGGGTGAGGTGGGGGGTGGGTAGGAGTGGGTGGAGGAGACTACATAATATGAAGGGAGGAAAAAAAAAACACTCAAGATAGACTGGGAGGTGTGGTATGAGAACCGGAGGCATAAGTTTGAATTCTTGGTTTTCAGCATGTTTAAACATAAATTCATGTGCTTATACATGCACATCCACACATATGCTCTCTAACTCTGCCCCAGAGGACCCAAGGCTACGATATCCCAAAGCAATAAAGCTAGGCCCAATGACCCCTAAACCTCATCCTCTACTGAAAGGAAGCAGGCAGGGAAGGGCACAATGAGGCCTGGAAAATCCAGTACCAAAACACACAGAAATATCTCACGCACATGTCAGAGGCACGCTGAAGCCACCGTGAGACGTCTGAATGGTAATGACATAATTACCAGATGGTACACCACATGTGCATACAGACACAAATACACTAAGAAGTCCACCACTGACGGGGACCAGACTGTAATCTAATTTTCTCAGAAGCCAGGCAAAACCCACCAAGAGGGCTCGGGTGAGTATCCTGCACAGGATCACGTGTTAAAAGGCTTTGCCTCAGTCACATGCGGTTCTGTTTCTGCCTTTGCCTCAGTCACATGCGGTTCTGTTTCTGCCAAAGACGAACATGGCCACTCAAGAGCCAGCAGACACCATACCAAGATGCCACACACTACCAAATGTGTGCTCAGATACCACAGTGCCCAGGTTGTAAAAGCCAGAGGAAGTCGGAGGACTAGGCCAGACTAAATCAGAAAGCTAAAGGCAATGAGCCCTCCCGAGCTAGCTGCTTTTATAATGAAGGACACTGTAGGAACAACTTCTCTGTAAGTTTGAAATTAAAACTTGTTTCCTTTTAAAAGTCTGTTAATCAGATTTTTGTAATGTGTGTGTGTGTGTGTGTGTGTGTGTGTGTGTGTGTGTGTGTGTGTGTGTGTGTGTGTGTGTAACTGGGGATGAAATCCATGCCTGGGACATGCTAGGCCAATATGCTACCATGAAGCTACACTCAGCCCATTTGCTGACCGTTTTGTTTTGCCGTGATTTGGGTTTGTGGCTTTTTAAAGACAGGGTTTTAACATGTAGACCAGGCTGGCCCCAAATTAGCGATCCCTCTTCCTACAGCTCTCTAGTGCTGGGATACAGGTATGCGTCACTATACTGATCATTTTTACTGGCATATTTCATGACTCTCCCCTTTCCATCTCTTTACCTTCACTAATGGAGCCCTTCCCGGGCCTGAGGCCCTTTTCCCTCTTAGTGTTTCCCAGAACAGAGAGGGTGAGAAGAGCAGGAATCTCGGCTCTCCCAGGGCCTCTCATCTGCATGCACAGACCCCAGGGCTCTCCCATACAGAAGACCTAATTTTAGCATTCTCCTGCTGGGACCGCATGTCGGGATCACAAGGGCCGCCCTGCCTGACCGGGCCTCCCATTGTGAGAAGCAGGGAAGCCAGGATGCTCAGCCCAGCAGGATGTGACTCAGCATCCTGCTCCCATGTTTGGGGCAGTGGTAGCCTTGGCACGGAGTGCTGCTTTTACCTCACCCGCAATTACCCAGGTTAACTGGCAAGACGGACATGCAGCACCAGGCCTTCCCTGTGGGCCTTAGGACCACATCCAAGACAACCTGCTTGCTCATTTGTCCCATGGTGCGTCCTGGTGAAGCATCACACATTATTTCTCGGAGAGTTATTCAGAGGAACTGCTTACTTGTTTTGAGACTGAACTGGCTAATGTTATCCCAGGCTGGTCTCAAACTCAAGAATTCAAGTAATTTTCCAAGTGATCTTAACACAGACTCCCAAGTAGTTGGGACTACAGGCGTGTACTACCATGCTTGGCTCTCTGACTTGCTCATATTTTAAGGGCACAATGAATCAAGCCATAGATCTTGTTTCTCTCTTACATTGATGACTAAGAGGCTCAGTCAGACTTGCAGTCAAACTCTGGTAACTATCAATGTATGTCATGTATAAATTTTACCCAACTTTATCTTATTTCTCTCTACATTCACCATGCCTCAATGTTCTCACTAATGTAATAATCCATTGCTTTCTATGAATTTAAAGCTATTTCAAATCATTTCAGGAATGAGCCACAGTAGACATGGCCCACACATTACGGGTAAGAAGAAGGGGGAAGGACTCTTCTTACTCAACATGGAATTCCGAGTATTTGGCACAGAAGCCATAGATAAGCACCAAATGCACACTGACTGGGTTAATAAAGCAAATAACAAAGTAAGAAACACCCTTATGACCAGGTTGCTTCACAAGAGACCCTCCTCTCTGCCACCCTCCTGTCTCAGTGGTAAGGCTGCCCAGGTGTTCTCCCCGGTGGGCAGAGGCTCCTGAGCAAGTCCCCTCACTGCATGGGTGAAGGAGAGAGCAGCAGCTTCACCCCCATACCCCAGAGCCACCGTCAGGCTTCCGGTGCTCCTGGCTCCTGTATGGCACATTCCAGAATGAAGAGAATGAGACCAGAGTGCTCTTCTGAACTCGAGTACTGGCATTTCAAAAGGTTAATGGAGCCTAGTAACAAATGCTAGGCAAATTTTATTTAACTGTAATGAGAAGTTTAATTAAGATCTGATAAGGCCAAATTAACTCTTCACCTCACTGTCTTCAACTCACAACTGCTACAGGTACGAAAAATTATACACACACACACACACAAACATAGATACACATTGAAGGAAAATTCTGATTTCAAAATAAAAAAACCTATTTGGGAATAACACCTAAGTTGAACTAAAAGGAACCTCCCAAGTATATTACAATAGCCCAGATTTCTTTGTGTTGTGCTGGTATTGCCTGAACTTCAAACCATGAGTTTCAAACCTTTGCTCGTGGCTAGTACTCTACCTTGAACCATGCCTCCACTATAACGTTTTGCTGGTTAAATGGACATGAAGTCTCCAGGATTTTTCTGACAAGGCTGGCTGGCTTCAAACTTTGATCCTCCACATCTCAACTCCTGAGTAACTAGAAGTACAGACACGAGCCACAGCTCCAGGCTCAAAGGCCCACAAGCTTAACAGTCTGTGTAGCTCAGTATTCAAAGGGAGTGAGAGGCCATGGGGAAGGGAAGGGACAGGACAGATTGGCACAAACTACACACAGACTGGCACATGTGTAGCTCTGCAACTCCTGAGAGGGGAGTCCAGAGAGAGGAAGGACACACCTGTGTTCACAGATTCAGAGCCCAGCTCAGGGCCTGACCTACAGGCCCAGCCCCCAGTTATCTTCTCAGGAAAGCACACAGCTCAGCCTGGACCAGATGTCTGCAGCCAGAATGGTCTTCGAGACAACTCCACGCTGCCACCTAGTGCTCTGTGGGAGGAGGGGGTGAGGTGCTGGCGTTTTTGCCGTGCTCCGCTGTGTACCGCCATATAAAACGAGTCTGTCTTCTCATTCACCCAGCTGGGCAGAGCAGAATAAAACACAGTGTCTTCCTGCCAGGACCTTAGCATAGGTGAAATGAGACCCACACTTAAGGGTGTAGCTGAGCACTCAGTTCACGTCCTCCATCCCAGCTTTACTTTCCTCCTCAGTGACTTCCAGTCTCGTCTGCCAACAGAACATCAGCCTTGGGGCAGGAGTTTTGTCTGTCACAGCCACTGCTGTATTCCCTCGTGCCAGAACAAAGCTTGGCACACAGTAGGAGCTCAATAAACATTTGATAATAAATGGCTCCTTGGTTTAGAGATTGGGTAGAAGGGTACCGAGGCTGCTCAAAAGTGCTTCTGCCGCCAGCTGCAGAGGAAAAGGGCAGGGAGGACTCTTCGTCCTGTTTATGGGATGTGGTCCACGACCACTCTTGGCTGCTCCATGCAAGACAACACGGAAAACTCGATGTACACGAACTCCATGGGCCAGCCGGTGCACGCTGGGCATTGTGAGCCAAAGGCTAGGAAGGCCTGCCCTCCAGAGTCCTTGGTCTGCTGGAAAGGGCTGACAGCTCATTCACACCCTATACTCTGCATCGTGATGGCAAACATGAACTGGTTCTTGTGTGTGTGCGCACACATGTGCTTGCGTGTGTGTGCATGCGTGTGCGTTAGGAACGGAACCCAGGGACTTGCACATGGAGGTAAGTGCTCTCCCACTGAACTACACTCCCAGACTGACAACTGTGTACTGTTTTTAACTGCTAAAAGTTTGCAATCACGCCGGGCGCTGGTGGCTCACGCCTGTAATCCTAGCTACTCAGGAGGCTGAGATCTGAGGATCGCGGTTCAAAGCCAGCCCGGGCAGGAGAGACCATGAGACTCTTATCTCCAATAAACCACCAGAAAACCGGAAGTGGCGCTGTAGCTCAAGTGGTAGAGCGCTCGCCTTGAGCTGAAGAGCTGAGGGACAGCGCCCAGGCCCAGAGTTCAAGCCCCACGACTGACAAAAAAAAAAAAAAAAAAGTTTGCAATCACTTGTTTTGCAGCAATGGGTGATTTGACAATAACCGACACACATGACCAGAGGCAGCATGGAAGCCAAACACAGAACCTGGACACGTGGCAGGGGCAACCTCTCCCCAGGACTCTCCTAGGCAGATCAACAGAGATTATGAAGGCCAGGCTGAAATCACTCTTGGGCAAGAAGAGGGGAGTCCTAGAGAGTAGATGGGGCACAAGACAGGCGCTCAATGAAGAAGAGGAAGTGTGGCCCTCAGGGCAGGGACAGGCTGACTCTGCCCATCCCCGCCCTGTGGAAGGGAGAGAAGACAAACCCAGATTTCCAGAAGCTGAAGGCAGAACAGGGTTCCCGTGAACCCCAGGTCAAGACCAGAAGGGGAAGGAGTATTGAGGACAGCAGAGAGAGGTGGAAGGGAGTTTTACAGTTTACCACTGAAACCAAATAAAACAGAGAACAAAGCTGCGTGCCGTGGTGTGCACCTGTCATCCCAGCTACACAGGAAGCATACATAGGACTACTATCCGGATATATGACCAGGCATATGCATAAAATGCTATCTAAAAAGTAATTAACGCAGCCGGGCGCTGGTGGCTCACGCCTGTAATCCTAGCTACTCAGGAGGCTGAGATCTGAGGAACGCGGTTCAAAGCCAGCCCGGGCAGGAGAGACCATGAGACTCCTATCTCCAATAAACCCACCAGAAAACCGGAAGTGGCGCTGTAGCTCAAGTAGTAGAGCTGAAGAGCTGAGGGACAGCGCCCAGGCCCAGAGTTCAAGCCCCATGACCGACCAAAAAAAAAAAAAGTAATGAATGCTATAAGGGCTGAAGTTGGGACTCAAGTGGTAAATACCTGTCTAGCAAGCCTAAAGTCCTGAGTTCCATACCCAGTACTGCCAACTCCCTCTCCCAAAACAAAACAAGAAATACCAGATTAAAGAAAGAAGCCCTCACTCCCAATCCACACACTGGGGACCTCACTACCATCTCCTCTCCCCAGTGCTCTGCCTGGCGCACAACCACTTGTATCTGATGCCAGCCTGAGCCAGCTCCCAGGATGGCAAGGGAGCCAGGAGCTGTGCCAGCAGTGCCATCTGCTCACCGATTCCCACAGTCTGAACAGCACCCCTTCCAGAAGAGCCCAGCTCAGGCCCAGCAGCTGTGTGCAAGGAACGAGGAGAAAACCTGGGCTCTGCCACTGGGCACCAATTGTCTATGTCTGAGTGAGAGATGGTTAGTTCCTGAGACTTTTCTAGAAGGCCTTCAGAGAAACTGTCAAAATCCCTCCAGGGTGCATTGGTTTACATCTTATAGAAACAGAGCTGAAGTCAGGAGGGCTGCTCCTAGGCACGGTGCTTACCCACAGTGACCCTCTAAGGCCAGGACACAGCACTGCCAAGAGGCGAAACTGCATTGAGCAATACCAAACAGCCCCAAGCCCATGAGCACACTATTCTGTGCAAGGGGCTTCAGACAAGCTGCTAGCTACCCCACGGAGCCCCAGGAACCCACACCGACACAGAGCTCTGCCCCAGAGCCTCTGGGCACTTACACAGGCATGGAAGTTTGAATGTGGGCATAGGAACCAGAAGCTACATGCGTGCCTGCCTGACTTGGAGCTCCTACTATTTTCACAGGCCTGCAATGTCTGCAAGGCCCAAAGTTCCCCTCTTCAATTGTGTAGGTGCTGTTGGCAGGCAGAGAATGAAGCCTGCCAGGGAAGAGAGCACTTGCAGTCAGGACTAGGACAAAACACACAGCAGCCACAGGGTGGTTATGACAGCCTCTGTCACAAAGAAACACACTGATGACAGTGGCTGGACGGGCACTTGAATAGGCCAGTGGGAAAGAAACAGACTAGGGACAGGGCGTGGGGAGGGACAGGGCGTAGTCCCAAAATCAAATGGAGAAACAGTACATGCCAGAGGATGGGAAGGAAAGGGGGACCAGGAGGGAGAAGCACCAAGGGCCCTGCGGCGCCACGCTCTGGGAGAAGGGTAGGCTGATGGATGAACCTGAGATGCAATGGGAGGTAAGGGAATGAGGCCAGGAGGAGGCACCAAGGGGACACAGAAGAGGACCACAACCCAGGGATCCAACGAATTGCTGTGCATGGATGACTCCCTCTGACTTCGACGACTGAAGAACTAAACTATCCCCACATCCATGGGCCAGGGACTCAAGGATGCCCTACAGATACTAAACTGTGCAGGTACTCAAGTCACCCATATAAAATGGCTTCCTGTTTACATGGAACCGGCTTATACTCTCCCATGTACTTTAAATCATGCCTTGATTGCTTAAGACCCAACTACTAGTAAACACTTTGTAAACAGTTGCTATCCTGTATTGTTTAGGAAAAACTGTACATGTGCTGGCCAGCAACATTGTAACAGCCTGGGTGGTTGGAACCTGGGGATGCGGGAGCAAGAATACAGAGGACTAGGCATAATAAATAATGGACTGAGTGAAGGAGAGGGAAGCCCCTGCTCCCCTAGTTTTTCTCCCTATCAGCATTCTTTAGGAACTATAATTCAGCCAGGCATGGTAGTTCACACCTATAATCCCAGAACTTGGGATGGTAAAGCAGGAATTTCACAAGCTCAAGCTGAGCTATACAGTAAGACCTGTCTCAGGGAAAAAAGAAACAACAACAGTACCTCCTAGATCAATATGAAGCAGAAAGGAATCTCTCCCTCAATTCTGCCAAAACACAAACCACCACAGACCCCACAATGTTTTTCTACAACAGACTTGGCCTAAAAATGCAAATAAGGTTCAAAGGTTAAACCAGGACACAGAACCTTCCTGTTTGGGAAAGGAACAGAAAGTAGAATGGTTTTCTTTGCCTAAAAAAGGCCAGGTGTCAGTGACTCACACCAGTAATCCTAGATACTTAAGAGGCTGAGATCTGAGAATTGGGTTTGGAACCAGCCTCAGCAAAAAAATCCCTAAGACTACCAAAACAGCTAGCAGCGATGCTGTGGCTCAGTGGTAGAGCCTTGAGCAGAAGAAGCTCAGGGACAGGGCTAAGGCCCTGAGTTCAGCCCCAGGACTGGCACAAAAATAAAACTGGCTTAGTTGTAGAGTGCTCGTCTAGCATGCATGAAGCCCTAGGTTTGATTCCTTAGTACCACATACACAGAAAAAGCCGGAAGTGGCGCTGTGGCTCAAGTGAGAGTGCAAAAAGAAGCCTAGGGACAGTGCTCAGGCCTGAGTTCAAGCTCTAGGACGGGCTAAATAAATATCAGGCCAGGTGCCAGCGGCTCACAGCTGTCATCCTAGCTACTCAGGAGGCTGAGATCCGAGGATGGCAGTTTGAAGCCAGCCTGAGAAGGAAAGTCAGCGAACTTCTTATCTCTAGTTAATCAAAGAAAAAGCTGGAGGCAGTACTGTAGCTCAAGTGGTAGAGTGCTAGCCTCGAGCAAAAGGAGCTTCCGGATAGTACACAGGCTGAGAGTACCACCCCCAAAAAAAACCCAAAATCCCAAAAAACAAAAAAGAGGGATGATCTGTGAGGACAACTGAATCAGGACTTGGATAAGCTCAGAAACCAGCATCTCATCCTGGGTGAGAGGCTTGGTCCCCAAGAGCTCCAGGTGTCACCAATGGCATTGAAGACCTGCTGTGAGCCCAGAGTGACCTGAGGCTCCAAGAGACAGCTGCCTGGAGTTAGCCAGGTTCTGGGCCTGTCACTGAGCCACCGGCCTGTCCTGAGACAAGTACCCTCCCCTGCAAGTTCAGGACAGCTGGTTCACCAGGACAACTGGCCTGGTCTCCAGAAAGGTCGTATGGTCTTCCTGGGGTTTAGAGGTGAGGGAGCGTCAATCTGAATGTGGTTATTTCTCACATGCAACCTTCTTGCTCCCCACCTGGAATCAGTTAAAAATGCCTTCCTTTGGGGCTGTTTTGAAGATAAAGCAGGACAACACATAAAGCTGGGGTGAGGTGAGTTCCAATCCATCCTTTGGATCGAGTTCCTCCAGGCAGGAAAGGGGTCTTTGCCAGCGAAAGCGGACCACATCCACATTTCTCCACACACTGGGATAGCTCTTAACTGTACACTCCTCCAAACAATAGGCTGTCAGCTCAGGAAGGGTAATTAACAGACCAATTCACTGCCCAAAGACAGTCCATGGGAGCAAGCTCAATGCTAAACTGGTACCAGAGCCTGGAAAGGGGTAGGTGGAAGGTAGAAGGAATTCTAACCCCAGGAAAGGGCAGTGAGGGTGCAGGGGAGGGGGCAGGGGGTGGCACACAGCTGCAGAGGCCCTGAGGGCCAGTCCCAGGGGTCAGCAAACTCCTTTCCCAGTTCCGGTCTGGATTCCATTTCCCCTCTTCCTCCACCAGATGCTGAAGCAGTAAGACCCATTACCACTCCTACTTGTGAGCTCAAAGGCTTTGGCTTCTAGCTTGGGAACCCAGGCCTTGGCCCTGACCAGCCCCAAACCCTAGGGGTGAAAGAAGCTATTTGTCCTCTGCCCTGAGCCGAACTAACATTCTAAACAAGACCCAGCCGCTACGAAGAGACATCTCTGATTTTTGCAAGCTACTATTTCCCTAGCCCCATAATCTTTACAAACAGGGGGTGCCACAATCACCAAGATCAGCTTCCCTCCCTTTGCTTGAACATTAGAAAACTTCAAAGATGGGATGAGCATATTTCCCCCACTTCTGCATGAGTTTAGGCCAAGAAAACATCCTGCTCCCAGCAATGAATGGCTGACCCCAATTTCTGAATACTTCTTTCCTCTCCCAACTAATGTTCTTCCTCCTCATAAGATGAAACAGATATTTGTTTTTAAGGAATGAAATCCTTGATGGTTTGTTTATGGTGCTGATGTTCTAAAGTTCGCTGACCTCCACGCTACAAAGGAATGTTGTATAATGAAGTGAGTGCCTGCTCTTCTGTAAACCGGCAAATACCAGAACAAAGGGAAGGCTCTCATTTCTGGCGAGAGAAAAAAACAAAAAACAAATGTCTTTGGGATCTACTTGTGAATATAGTACACAGGAATACATTATTAGGGATTTTAAAAAATAAGCATAGATAGCTGAAGATTTCTCACAAGTTCATGCAAATAGCCCACCTTGAATTAGCTGATTAACTAAGAGGCTGAAGATCAATTTCAAACTGGCGGTATATTTAACCGGAAAATGAAAAGCTAACCCAAACAGGATAGGAAAGTAAGGGCATACTATAGAGGCTATATTTTTAACCACACAGGAAAAGTCTACAGGAAAATACACAAAGATGCTTAGCATGCTAAGATGGCAGAATAACTGCAACACTTTCTTTCTAAATGTGATATACTGTTATTACAGCTGTTTAAAAGGCGGGGGTTGGAGCTTAGTCATACAACTTAACAGGTTTAAGGCCCTGGGTTTGATTCCTAGCATCACCCATCTCCCCGCCCCTACCATCTACAGTTAAATATGTCCAATTAAACCTGTCTATGGACAAATATGTTCAATTATTTTTTTTTTATCTCATTTCATTTTGAGACAGGGTCTTGCCTCAAGCTGCTCTTGAATTCACAATCCTCAGTCTCCCAAACCGCTATGATTCCAAGCGTGCCTTCACCCAGCTTTTAACACTGTAGTTATGCAGTTTTGTAAGCATGACTTTTATGCTTTAAGGTAAAAATTTTAAAGCACTAAAAAAAAAAAAAATTTTTTTTTTTTAATCCCAGTGCATTCCTGAGGGTTTTTCCTTCCCAAAGGCAACAAATGTAACCCTTCCATGCTTGGAAGAAAGACTGAAGAAACCCAAATACAATCTGCTTACCTGAGGTTTAACTTTCGTTCTTCATCGCTGCCAGCCTCCAGCTACAGGGAAAGAAAGAGAATGTTACACCAGACAGCACTCTTGGGTGGCCTCGGCCTCAGCCAGCAGCTCACGTTCTCTTCCCTGGTGTCCAGAGAGTAGATAAAAGACATCCAGGAAACCTGGCTACTTCTGAACAGCCCTGCCCTTTCCTCCCCAACCTGCTCTGCTGCTCCTTTGAGGAATTTCCAGATTTCTAAATGTTTACGCACATTCTTGCCACCATCCGGGGGACCGACCCTTGTGAACACAGGATTTCCTAACGGGTGTCGCTACCCAACCATCTTTTAGCCCTCAGCTTTCAACTTCCCAAAATTTGTTCTGGATCTTATCCTGTTTTGCTTTTAAGGAAAGGGGCTAGGATCTTAAGAGAATGCATCCCTTCTGTCAAAAGCCAGGCAACAGCTAAACAAGGAACTCCATTTGAATCCAAAGCCAGCTTGGGCTACACAGTTGACCCTATCTCAAAAAAATAAAATAAAAAATCCAAAGTGGTATAGTGAGTGTTTCATGCCGATCAGCCTACCTTCCTGGGAGGTGGAGACGGGGGTGGGAGAATCATGGGCCCAGGCCAGCCCAGGCCTCTCAACCAATGTATGGGCACAATGGCAAACTACTACCATCGCCAGCAACACAGGGACGCACACCCAAGCTGGCCTGGGCAGAAAGTAAGATCCTATTTTGGACATAACCAATGAATGCAGCCAGTGAATCACACCTGAAATCTCAGCTACTCAGGAGTCTGAGACCTGGAGGATCATGAGTAGGAGTCTGAGAGACTCCATCTCCAATTAACAAAAGAAAACAACAACAACAAACCACTAGATTAGAGGTTCACAAGGTAGAGCACTAACTATGAGCAAGAACATGAGACCCTGAGTTCAGGCCCTGGTATTGGCACACAAAAAGGAAAAGAACCAATGCAGAAAGGGACTAGTGGTATGGCTCAAGTATAGTGCGTGTGCTTAGCAAGCGTGAGGCCCTTAGTTCAATCCACAAATGTAAAAAAATTTAAAAATTCCAAATAAGTAAACAAAACTCTGTCCCAAAGGTGGCTCCATACCTATCACCTCACAGCTACTAAGAAGACTGAAGCAGGAAGATCCTCGAGTCCAGGAGTTCAAGACCAGCCTGAGCTAGAAGATCCTGTCTCAAGAAATAAAAACAAGCAAAACCAGTCTATTTCAGCAAGACTTGTACCATAGAAGGCAGCCAGGGGTCAGGCTGTGGAGCTCAAAAGCTTTTGCTAGTTCTCAGAAAAACTTAAATATTTAATATGAATCATTGGAGACTGTTAGTTTATTTATATAATTGACAGAAAAGAATATTCGATATTTCTAAAAGCCAAAGGCCAAGAGGTTGATCTCCAAAATTAACTCTGACTTCAGCCTCCATCACAATTTTTCTTTATTTCACTTTTGTAGAAGAATTCACATCTCCAGGGCCGCCGCATCACAGGGCCTTGGCACATCTGCATGTTACACAGAAGGTGCCCACCGAATGGGATGAGAATCCTGGAACAGCATCTTGGCCAGGAGGGATGCAAGGCTGACTGGGGACAGAAAGGAGGCCAAAGTCAGGGGCAAAACAACAATCTAGCGCTTTAAGGTGGGAGGTGGTCATCTCAACCAAGAATGAGCCCACCACGGGCCCTGCATGACCATGTCTGTATGGAATGACATGGCCTCACACACCAGGGCACCTTCCCCGACATGTCCTACCCTACACTGAGGGGCAGTGGGAAAGCCGGGGAAGGCTCTGCGGACTCCGGACCACAGAGCTGGGTCATCCGTCCTGCAGGGCGGCAAACGACACAGCCATAGTAACAACAAAGGTGGACGCCAGCACCGTACAGCAAGTCCCCTGCACCAGGAACACTGGGCAATATCTGCCATGGATTTTGGAGGGTGCTATTGCTACCTAGTGGGGAGAGGACAAGAGGCTTTAAAACACTCCACAGGACAGGGCAGCCCCCATCACGGAGAATGTTCTGGTCCCATGTGTTAGAAACCTCCCTGCAAGTGCCTGGAGATCTGCCCATAAAAATTTAGTCACTTTGAATAGTGGTCAAAAATAACAATGTGAGCCATCCCTTCCTGCAGACCGCTCATTTATCTGTGCCTCTTTGCTGCCTGTTCTCACAAAGGAGTTGAGATTAGGTTAACAGGAAAATGACATACATGAGATAATTAAAGAATGAGGAAGAAAAAAAAAATAACCAAGAGGGGAGTTGCTTCAGGGTAAAGGGCTGTGATTTCCCTGCCTTTCCCACGCCTCACAGCCAGCCCGGCTGTGTCAGGAAGCAGTTTTTCTGACTCACAGAAGGAGTTGCATTTTGATGAGTGATGCAGTGATTTGTGGGCACAAACCTCTCCGTCACCCTCTGAGGTACTCCGGTGAAGGGCAACGTTCGGCCAGTTATTCCTGAGAAGCTACAGATGCCAAAGAACCCCATAAGAGGTAATGTGGGTGTCTGGACAAGCTGGGGCACAGACAAAGGGGAAGGCAACTGGAGAAAAGATGGACTACAGTCTGGAAGATTCTTGCCTTCCAAGGTACATCCCAGCCCCTGCTCCCTCATGGGGCCAGACATGTGCCAATGTACTGAAGTAACAGAAAAGCTGGCTGCCGTTTCAGTCTGTTGATATCACTGGCACTTGATAATGCATGTTTTATAATTTAAAATGTGTCTAATAGAAGCAAAATGTAGTACAACCAAAGAGTATTATTCAGCCACAAAAAGGAATTAAATACTGGCACATACTACAATGTGGATGAATTTTTAAACCATAACGCTAAGTGAAAGAAGCCAGACATAAAAGGCCATATTATGCACAATTCTTCTTAGATGAAATGGTCAGAACAGGCAAATCCTGAGAGAGAGAGTGAGAGAGCGAGAAAGAGA
Source organism: Dipodomys spectabilis (assembly GCF_019054845.1). Taxonomy (NCBI): domain Eukaryota; kingdom Metazoa; phylum Chordata; class Mammalia; order Rodentia; family Heteromyidae; genus Dipodomys; species Dipodomys spectabilis. The sequence goes on from NW_024871503.1 coordinate 672,962, forward strand.
GGGAGAGAGAGGGAGGGAGGAAGAGAGAGAGAAAGAATTAGTGGGCAATAGTTAATGGCTATGTTTGCTTCCTGGGGTGAGGAAAAGGTTCTGAAATTAGTGGTGATGGTTGAACAATCCTGTGAATATACTAAAGAACCACCAACTTGTGTGCTTGAAACAGCGAGTGGACAGTACATGAATTCTATCTCCACTGCAAGATAAAAGAGGAATTGAAAAATGTGTCTGAGACAGGAGCAGATCAAGTGTTAAGTTTCATAAGGGACATGAAGTTGGGAATCAAGAGATCCAGACTAAAAAGGCTCTGCTGCTCCTGGCAGCCAGGCGCTTCCCCCAGCTCCCAGTAGAGTGTGTGTGTGTGTGTGTGTGTGTGTGTGTGTGTGTGTGTGTGTGTGTGTGTGTGTGTGTGTGTGTGTGTGTGTGTGTGTGTGTGTGTGTGTGTGTGTGTGTGTGTGTGTGTGTGTGTGTGTCGCTTCCCCCAGCTCCCAGTAGTGTGTGTGTGTTTTCCGCCAGCTCCCAGTAGTGTGTGTGTGTGTTTTCCGCCAGCTCCCAGTAGTGTGTGTGTGTGTGTGTGTGTGTTTTCCCCCAGCTCCCAGTAGTGTGTGTGTGTGTGTGTGAAAGAATCTGAGATTAGGGTCTGGGAAAGTGGCTCAGTGGTAGAGCACTTGCCTTGCATGCATGAGCCCTGGGTTTGATTCCTCAGCACCACATAAGCAGAAAAAGCCGGAAGTGGTGCTGTGGCTCAAGTGGTAGAGTGCAGCTACCCTTGAGCTGAAGAGCTGAGGGACAGCGCCCAGGCCCAGAGTTCAGGCCCCACGACCAACAAACAAAAACAAAACAAAAAAAAAAGTGAGATTAAGTGCATGAAAGTATTTTGTAAAACTTCCAGACTGGCAGTAACAGGAGTGATTAGGAGAACAGAGCGCTGCAGGGCAGGGTCACCAGGACAACCTAACTTTTGGTTGCAGAAAGAGACCACCAATATTCTTTTGCCTCTAATCCGTAGGCAGGAGGGGGAGGCTTTACCTCACAGCTACTCTGCAAAAGTTCTTGCCAGTCCCAGTAAAGAGAAGCTGAAGAGCTGTAAGGGGGAAGAGGTCTCACACGGTCACACACAACCCTTCCCATGTTGACAGTGGATCTGCAGCTCCAGAGTTGGCCTACCCCAGATGCTGGCTGGCTACGTCCCTGGCCTGCAGGGCTGCTGCTCTGTTCTCTCCACAGAGCTAAGGGGCTCCTGCTGCCCTGCCGTCTTCAGTCGGCTAGGACTTTCGCCTTTAGGGCTCTCCAAGAGAAGGTGGGCCAGCCTTCAGCTGCTGCTGTGACCAACTCCAAGGATGGGGCCGTGGCTTTGGGCAGAAAGCCTCATTCTGCAGACTCATAGGGGAGGCACTTGCCCCAATTATTCCAGAAAACATAGAGCCCACTAAACCAGGGCCTGGTCCCCGGCACGGAGCAGCTATACACCCTCTGCCCCGTAGCAGTCTGGAAACCCCCCCGAGCCCCAGAAAGGCCTAGAAAACACGCCGATGAAGACAGGGCGGAAGGATGGAAAAGGAAAACTCCATTCCCAACCACGCACGGACACAAGAGCCAGCCCCGAGCCCCAGAGCATGCTCAGTGATGGTCACGCAGGGACACAGGGACCCACCCAGGAGACACGGCCACCACCCCCCCCGGGGCCACCGCCAGGGCGACAGCCTGGCAGCCGGGCAGGGTCGGGCCCCGGTGGGCACGACGCCCCGGCTTCCCCGCAGGCCGCTCCCGCCGGGGGTCCGCGTCAGTCCCACCCAGCGGAGTCCCGGGTCCCCTCCCCGCACGCGCGGCCCAGGCCCCGCGCCGGCCCCGGCTCACCTCGCTGTTGCTGGCCGAGGAGGAGGCGGCGCTGGGCGTGGGCGAGCGCTGCAGGGTCACCAGGGCCATGGCTGCCGCGTGGGGCGCGGGCGCCGCCGAGGCCTGCAACTAGAGACGCCGCCGACGCCGCCGGGCCGAGCCCGGGGCCTCCAGGAGCCGCGCGCGGGCGGGCGGGCGGGCGGGCGGGCGGGCGGCCGGGCCGAGCCGGGCCGGGCCCGCCCCTCGCCCTCAGCGTCCGTCGCCCCCGCCCCGCCGCCTCCCGCGCCGGCGCGCGCCCCCCCCCCCCGCTGAGCCGGAGGGGGTAGGGGGAGCGGAAGGGGGCGTGTCCTCGAGGGCGGGTTGGAGGAGGGGTTGAGCTGGCGGGGCGGAGCCGAGCGGACGGCGAGGGGCGGGGCAGAGAGGAGAGGGCGGGACGGAATAGGCAGAGGAGGGAAGGGAAGGAGGGGCGGGGCCGAAGGGGCGGGGCGGAGCACTGCGCACGCGAAGAGGAAGCTGCGGGCCGGCTCTCGCTTGCCTCAATTGGCCTTGGGTATCCGGGCGGGGGCGTGGCCACGATGAGGACCGCCTCCGGAAGTCGGCCTGCGGAGCTGACCAGGGTGGGACAACTGAGGCCTGTGGACTAAGTGGTCCAGACTCTTCGGGGGATGATGCGTGCAATGACTCAGAAATAAAAGAATTCCTCTTGCTAGACTTTGCAGAAATTCAGTTCGTTTACTCATTCATTTATGAACCATTTGTTGAGCTTCTACTGAATACTAAGCGTTCAGTATACAAAAGTGAGCAAAGATTAGACCCATCCTTGGGGATTTGATTGAGGTTCCTGAGATTATTGCATGCACTTAAAAATTAGTTTGCTAGCCGGGCGCTGGTGGCTCACGCCTGTCATCCTAGCTACTCAGGAGGCTGAAATCTGAGGATCGCGGTTCAAAGCCAGCCCGGGCAGGAGAGACCGTGAGACTCCTATCTCCAATAAACCACCAGAAAACCGGAAGTGGCGCTGTAGCTCAAGTGGTAGAGCGCTTGCCTTGAGCTGAAGAGCTGAGGGACAGCACCCAGGCCCAGAGTTCAAGCCCCACGACTGACAAAAAAAAAAAAAAAAAATTAGTTTGCTAGCCGGGTGCCGGTGACTCAGGCTTGTCATCCTAGCTACTCAGGAGGCTGAGATCTGAGGATCGCAGTTCAAAACCAGCCCGGAAAGGAAAGTCCATGAGACTCTTACCTCCAATGAACCACCAGAAAACCAGAAGTGGCACTGTGGCTCAAGTGGTAGAACACTAGTCTTGAGCTGAAGAGCTCAGGGACAGTGCCCAGGACCAGAGTTCAAGCCCCACGACTGACAAAAACAAACAGAAAACACCAGAAGAAGTGGTGCTGTGGCTCAAGTAGTAAAACACTAGCTGTGAGCACAAAGAGGCTCAGGGACCAGAGCCCAGGCCCTGAGTTCAAGCCCCACAACCAACCAAAAAACAATTGGTTTGCTTGTGGAGGAGGCTAGTTTTGTAGTAGGGTGCTTACCTAGTATGCTCCAGGCCTAGGATTTAAAGCTTTCCTTCTAAGTGTCTAGAAACTGGAATTTTGAACCCCAGGCCCAAACTCCAGGACTTCCACTTGCCCTTGTCAGCCAAGTAAAGACTCAGGTGAAGAGCAGGGAAAGGAGATTTTATATCACAGCATGAGCATGCCATGAAGACAGCACTTTAGTTCCTCTTTATCTGTATTTTAGGCTACAGACATGAGCTTCAGGTATTATAGACAAAGAATTGGGGGGCTGGGGGAGGCAGGGGAAGGGATGATTTATGATGATTAAACAGTCGTGGCCAAAGTATGGCATGGTTGGTTATTATCTTAGTATTTGTTTGGGGAGAATTCTGGAGAATTGCTAGCACTGTCAGCACTCCTTAGCATCAATAAGACATAGATGCCTGGTGGGTGGTCTGTCCTTAAGGGTGATTTTGACTGGCCCTCATAAAGATAATCTGTCCTTCCCAGATTCCAAGTTGATTGCCAATTGAGTGCAGAGAGAATAGTTTACTGTAGCTACACTTATGAAATGGAGGCAGAGATGTCAAGCTTTTCTCTTGCTTTGAGTTAATTCCAAGGCCCAGCAAAAGCAGCTTTTAAAGGAGATTCTGGAAAAGTTGTTATTTCTGTCACCCCTTGAGGCAGGCAACAAGTAATTGTTACCTGGGGGTCGGGGGTGGGGGTCCTTTCTGAACTAACTTCCAGTTCCTTTCCTTATTGGCAATTCCTTCCATCCTTTCTTCTTCTTCCTTTTTTTTTTTTTTGTCTGTCAAAGGGCCTGAACTCTGGGCCTGGCACTGTCCCTCAGCTCTTCAGCTCTACTACTTGAGCCACAGCACCACTTCCTGCTTTTTCTGCTTATGTGGTGCTCAGGAATCTAACCCAAGGCCTCAAGCATGCAAGGTAAGCACTCTACCACTGAGCCACCTTCCCAGGCCCCCATCGTCAGTGCTGTCCTTCCTGGATTCCAAGGTGTCAGCCAGGTGAATAGCTTATAGAAAGACACAAAAACAGAGCCAGGAACTGGTGGCTCACTCCTGTAATCTTAGCCACGCTCAAGACTGAGATCTGAGGATCACGGTTCAAAGCCAGCCCAGGAAGAAAAGTTAATGAGACTCAATTAACCACTAAAAAGCTGGAAGTGGAGCTATGATTCAAGTGATAAAGTTCCAACCTTCAGCATAAAAAAAGCTAAGGAATAGCTCCTAGGCCCTGAGTTCAGGACCCACTCCAGCACAGAAAGAAAAGAAGGAAGGAAGGAAGGAAGGAAGGAAGGAAGGAAGGAAGGAAGGAAGGAAGGAAGGAAGGAAGGAAGGAAGGAAGGGAAAGGAGGGAGGGAGGGAGGGAACGGGGAAGGGGAAGGAGGAGAAAGCAATGAGCCACACATCCTCCCAGCCCAAATAGCTGCCTCCTTAAGTCCCTCCTTGACCTCATCTGTCCAGTGTTGCAGGATAGCTGGCCTGTCTTCCACTCAGGGGCTGCTTGGTGACACCCCCCCCCCCCCCCCCCCCCCCCCCGCTGCAGGCCAGGCTCACAAGCAGCCCAGGGATCTGCCCTCCCCTCTGCCAGCAGGATGAAGACAGAAAGAAGATCGTCTCCAGCTGGCCAGAGAGACAGACTTCCTTGTGCCCTGAGAGAAAGCCCTCCCTCCCTCCCTTCCTCCTCCCCCCCCCCCCCCACCGCAAAGCCTGTCCCCAGGGACTTGGGATCAGCCAGAAAAGTCAGGCAACTTTTCAGTGACTTGGAGCAAGGGGAGAAGAGGTCTCCAGGCTGGTCGCGCTAAGTCCAGTTTCCAGGCCAGCCCAGGGCTGGTCAGCCCCACCCCTTGCTACCCTAGGGTCCACAATTTAGACTTTGACCCCAGTGTGCTGTTCTGCTGGCTGTCAGACAGAAGGATTGAAGTCAGAAGGCTTCCCCCCACACCCTACCTTGATAAAAAGGAGTTTTCCTGCAGGAAACAGGACCCTGCACCCCAGAAGCTGCCACGTTCCTCCACAGGTCGGCTACGTGGGGTGAGTGACACAAGTACACTTTTGAGGGGGAGAGGAGGAGGGTAGAAGGACACAGGATCGTCCCAGTGTCAACAGACCAGGCTCAGCATTAGATACAGAGAAGACAAACCTGGCTTTGGGCAACCGTCTCCCCAGAGAGGTAAAGCTCTAGCCCTGGAGTCAGGTGGGGGTTTGCAGGTAAGTAACTTCTTATCTCCAACCCTCCTTTTCTTACCTGAGACATGGGATCGTGACTCAACTCTGTCTGTCTGTCTGTCTATTGTGTTGGTCCTAAGGCTTGAATTTGGGCCCTGGGTGAATGCTTTGTCCCTGAAACTTTTTTTTTCTCTCTCAAGGCTGATACCTGCCCACTGAAGTCGCAGCTTGATTTCTGGCACTTTGGGGGGGAGGGGGGAGGCAGGCAGGTGATTCCTAGGAAATAAGAGTGCCCCAGACTTTCCAGCCCTTTCCAGCTCTCAGCCTCTTGAATAGTTAGGATGACAGGTATAAGCCCAGCAGACTTTTTGGTTTCCTTAGAAGTCTTTCACATTCTTTGCTGGGAACACAGAGCAGCTAAAGACAGAAGCTGCCTCCGAGGCTGGTTTTCCGGAGACAAGAAGGACATAGACAAACTCAGACAAGACCGAAAGACAAGGAAGAAGAGAGGAAGGCAGGCAGGCAGGAAGGAAAGAAGGAAGGAAGGAGTGAATGAAGGGAGGGAGAGAGAGAGACAAAGAAAGAAAGAAAGAAGGAAAGAAGGAAAGAAAGAAAAGAGAATTCCAGTTCAGCTTACTGCCAGCTGCCTAAATATTTCTAGTGTGCAGTATGCAAAGCTGGAGAGGAACTGGGTCAGCCCTGAGCACCATCGGCCTAGCTGTGTCACCTGGGGTGACTGGCTTTCCCTCTCTGAATCTCAATCTTGGGCACCTAGACTGTAATAATTATTCTGAGCTCCTTGAGTGGTGGAGAGAGCCGGGGTGAAGGGTTGTGTCTATCCAGAATCTTCATATGACAGAAACAAAAGGCATTGGTTTCCTTGCTCCACTGAGCTTGCAAGATATTATAATCTCTCTCTCACACACACACACATGCAACACACACAGTGACACACGTAAGAACCTCAGCTGCTTCACCTCCCTGCATACACACTTTATATTTGCTTGGTTGCAGTTATTGGTATAAAATGGATACAAAACCAGTACCAGTGGCTTGTGCCTCTAATCATAGCCACTTAGAGGACTGAGATGTGAAGTTCAAGGTTTGAAGCCAGCTTAGGCAGGAAAATCCAGGAGACTCTTATCTCCAGTTAACCATTTAAAAGCTGGAATAAAGCCGGGTGCCAGTGGCTCACACGCAGCTCAGGAGCCAGAGATCTGAGGATAACAGTTCAAAGCCAGCCCAGGCAAGAAAGTCTGTGAGACTCTTATCTCCAATAAGCCACCAGAAAAACCAGAAGTGGCACTGTAGCACTAGCCTTGAGCTGAAGAGCTGAGGGACAGTGCCCAGACCCAGAGTTTAAACCCCACGACTAACAAAAAAAAGCTGGAATGTGGAGTCGTGGTTCAAGTGGTAGAGCACCAGCCTTGAGGGAACAATGCTATGGCCCTGAGTTCAAGCCCCAATACAGGCGTGTGCACACACACACACACACACACACACACACACACACACACACACAAATGAGGACAAATGAAAACATTAACCACAGCAACAAGGAAATAGTTGACTCAGAAGCCAAACTCGCTGCATGTGGGTGCAGAAGTTCATTGCTCACTTGCATGAGTGATTTACCTGAGGCTGGCTGGCTCTGCCAGGTCCTACAAAAGGGCTCCCAATTCTATTCAGAATCTCATTTTCCTATGTGAAGTTGCTACAGAAAGTATGGAACATGTTTCATTTCCTATGTGCCTGTATTTCTCTCCATGTAATTGACTGAAAGCTGTGATTTTTTTTTCTTTTTCTTTTTTGCAATTCTATTCTCACCTATATACTCAAAATTCCTCTAAATGGTACCTTTGGGGTTTGGGAAAATGCAAATGTGAAACATGGTGCATTCATCTTTTTTTTTTTTTGTCGGTTGTGGGGCTTGAACTTGAGGCCTGGGCGCTGTCCCTTAGTTCTTCAGCTCAAGGCAAACCCTCTACCACTTGAGCCACAGCACCACTTCTGTTTTTCTGGTGGTTCATTGGCAATAAGAGTCTCATGGACTTTCCTGCCCAGGCTGGCTTAGAAGCATGAACTTCAGCTCTCAGCCTCCTGAGTAGCTGGGATTACAGGCATGAGCTACTGGTGCCTGGCTATTTTTAATTTTTTTTTTTTTAATTTTTTTTTGGGTCTGGTCATGGGGCCTAAACTCTGGGCCTGGGCGCTGTCCCTCAGCTCTTCAGCTCAAGGCTAGTGCTCTACCATTAGAGCCACAGCGCCACTTCCGGCTATTTTCTTTTTGCTTATGTGGTGCTGAGGAATCGAACCCAGGGCCTCAGGCATACAAGGCAAGTACTCTACCACTGAGCCAACTTCCCAGCCCTATTTTTAATTATTTTAGGATTGTTTTCTTTTAGTTGTTCTGTTGTCTGGACTCAGGGCCTCATGCTTGCTAAGCAAGTGCTCCACTTCTGACCCATGTCCTAGCTTCTTTTGGCACTGGTTACTTTTTATTTTAATCCTCCTAAGAACTCCATTTGTGCAACCAGGCCTTGCTTAACACTAATATAGGCCTGGGGACGGGGCAAAGAACAAGATCAAATTCCTGCAGGCTGATATGCTGGGAGTGAGGAGGGGTGGAGGCCCTAAGGGGCAGGCTTTGCTACCCTGGAAAGATCTATCAAAGAGGAAGCCAGGGCTCAGTTAGGATAAACCAACTTATCCTAGCTCATTGAGGTCTCTCCATCTTTTGTCACTGAAAATTATGATCCTGAGAACACCCTTAATCCAGAGCAAACTGGAGAGATTGGAGACCCATCACCCAGTCAATTAGAGGGACTTAACTAGTGTGTGCCAGAGTTAGGCTGGGAGGTCCTGTCCAGTTGTTACTGTCAGCGCCTCACCCACCCCCATTTCTAGCTTTTTTTTTTGGTCCGGTCGTGGGGCCTGAACCCAGGGCCTGGGCACTGTCCCTCAGCTCTTCAGCTCAAGGCTAGCGCTCTATCACTTGAGCCACAGCGCCACTTCCGGCTTTTTTCTTTTTGCTTATGTGGTGCTGAGGAATCAAACCCAGGGCCTCATGCATGCAAGGCAAGTGCTCTACCACTGAGCCACCTTCCCAGCCCCATTTCTAGCATTTTTATCATGGGGATTTTTTTTTTTTTTTGGTCAGTCATGGGGCTTGAACTCTGGGCCTGGGTGCTGTCCCTCAGCTCTTCAGCTCAAGGCAAGTGCTGTATGACTTGGGCCACAGTACCACTTCTGGTTTTCTGAGTGGTTCATTGGAGATAAGAGTTTCCTGGATTTTCCCGCCTGGGCTGGCTTTGAACTGCAATCCTCAGATCTCAGCCTTCTGAGTAGCTAGGATTACAGGCGTGAGCCACCAGCACCTGGCTCATAGGAATTTCTGAAAATACAGGAGAGTCCTTTAGTTACTATTGATATAAAAGAATGACCAGCTCTCCAGAAATGATGCAGTCAGGAAGCGCAGAGAGTGAAAGAATCTGGCAAAGATCACACAGTAATCCAGAAGTCCCACTAGCTCTGACTTGTCTTCTCCTTCTTCCTTGAGACTGTTTTCCCACTGAGAGTTTTCAAGATGCTGGGAGACAGAGGAAGACCTACTGTGTGCAGAGGACCTACTGTGTGCCAGGCACTGAATTGGGAACCTTTGTAGAATACACACACACACACACACACTAGTGTGCACACTAAGATTGAATGTAGGGCTTCAATTATGCTAGACCTTATAACTGAACTACCTCTTCAGCCCAGAACTCATCATTTCCTCTCGGGATAACCTGGGAAATTGTGGTTACTACTGTCTTACAGATGAGGGGGTTGGGGGGTCACATGTCCTGAGACAAAGTGCAGGAGAAAAGGGAAGGGAGGAGACAAGGGGGTCCTTGGCTGTGTCTCCTCCCCCAACCCCTCAGCATCCAAGTCTAGGCTTCAAGCTGGAAGGAGAACAGTCTAGAAGAACGATACCTTTCTGTTTGTTGATTCGATGTCCAACTTGGCTTCTGAAACCCCAGCCGAGTCCAGCTCTCTCGGGCTGGAGCCATTTTCCCCCTTTGCAAAACTAGGCCGTGTTGAGAATGTCCTGCTGTTCAGGACCACAGAGGCCCGAGTTGCCAGGAGCCAGGTCTATGGAGGGCAGAAGAAAAAGGAGGAAAAGTTAAATCTGGCCCTTCCGGGCACACACAGTCCTCTTGTCCTGCCTTAGCAGGAGCCAGCAGAGAAGTTCAAGGTCAAAAGCTGCTGGCCTTATAATAAACTTCTGAGGGCCCAGCCGGCCGAAGGCAGGCCAAGTTCTGTGCTGGAAGACCCAGTGCTAAGCTGCTCTCCGCATCAGCTAGTGCCAGTTTAGCACCCAGTAGGGGTACAGTCAGTGCAGCTTGGAACTCAATCCTCCCAGCGGCGCCCCTACTTGGCTGTGTGGACTCAGGTAAGTCACTCCACCTCTCTGAGCCTCAGTTTCCTTAATCTGTGTAATGGGATTCAACACAGCAGCCCCTACCTCAGAATACTGGAAGACTGAGATCAAACGATGCATGTGAGACACAGCCCTGGAACTGGTGCACAGTAGTTATGCACAAAAGTCAGCGAGCGAGTTGCTTCACCTCCTCTTGATTTGACATCATGTGAAGTAGCCTGCCCATCCTCTGAGCTCCCCATTGCAAGAAATTGAAGTTCATGAAGTTTTTGCCCAAGGTTAACGACTAGTGGGTGGCCGAGCTGAGATCTAAGATTCGAAGCCAGAACACATTGTTCTAACCACAGATGACCCAGTGTACAGGTGACCGGGGGTTCTGCCAAACCATTTATGTCCCCAGCCTAAGGTTTGGGAGCATCCAGAAAGTTCTCCAGCAAAAGCTGTTACTTGTCACTGTGTGACTTTGGCCAAGCGCTTTGTTTCTCTGTGCCTCTATCTGCTAAGTGGGAAAATAGTTGGGTCTTGATGACCACATATAAAAAGTGTTGGGGCTGAGCACTAGCTCATGCCTGTAAGCCTAGCTACTCAGGAGGCTGAGATCTGAGGACTGGGGTTTGAAGCCAGATGGGCAGAAAAGTCTGTGTGACTCATCTCTAATAAACCACTCAGAAAAAACCAAAAGTGGTGCTGTGGTTCAAGGGGTAGAGCACTAGCCTTGAATCAAAGCAGCTCAGGGACAGTGGCTAGGCCCTGGGTTCAAGCCCCAGGACTGGCAAAAAAATACATATATATATATATATGTACACAGACAGACAGATAGACAGACATAAAGGGCTTGGCAGTGCTTGGTACTCTCAGCAATCAGGAGATGTTATTGATGACCAGGACAATGAAGGAACCCATAGAGAGAATAAAACACTACAATCTCCCCTTCCTTCTTGCAGACCGGTCCGATGCGTGTGGTGGTGATCGGAGCGGGGGTCATCGGGCTCTCCACCGCCCTGTGCATTCATGAGCGCTACCACTCCGTCCTGCAGCCGCTGGACATCAAGGTCTACGCCGACCGCTTCACCCCACTCACCACCACCGATGTAGCTGCTGGCCTCTGGCAGCCCTATCTCTCTACCCCCAGTAACCCCCAGGAGATGTGAGTGAGGGTCCCGAGGGCAGACTGGGCACCCGCAAGGTGAAGGCTGCAGAGGGGACCCTCCCGTTAAGCTGTGCATCACCAAGAACATGTCCTTTGTGGAAGCTCTGATCTGACATAGGAAGAAAATTCTAAGCTGGGTGCAGTGGTTCATGCCTGTCATCCCAGCTACTCGGGAGGTAGACACTGAGAGGAAGGCAGTTTGAGGCCAGCCTAGTTAAAGAGTTAACAAGACTCTATCTCAATCAATAAGCCAAGTGTGGTGGCATGCGCATAACTAGGATCTCAGCTAGATGGAGGCTGTAGATAGGAGAATCTAGGACTGAGGCTGACCCTGGGTAAAAATACATACCTAAAAATAGAGAAAGTATAGATAGGAGCAGGTGGCTCATGCCTGTAATCCTAGCTCCCCTCGAGGCTGACATTTGATGTTTGTTTGAAGTCACCCATACAGGAAAGACTGTGAGAACGTTTATCTTCGTTGAACCACCCAAAAACCAGAAGTGGAGCTGTGGCTGAAGCAGTAGAGTGCTAGCAAGCAAAAAACAAACAAACATGGACTGTACCCAGGCCCTGAGTTTAAGCCCCAGGAGGGCACATAATAATAACAACAACACAATAATAATAGTAAATAACAATAAGAACAAAAAAAAAAAAAAGCTGTTGTAATCCTAGCTACTCAGGAGGCTGAAATCTGAGGATCGTGGTTCAAAGCCAGCCTGGGCAGGAAAGTCCATGAGACTCTTATCTCCAATAAACCACTAGAAAACGGGAAGTGGTGCTGTGGCTCAAGCGGTAGAGCGCTCGCCTTGAGCTGAAGAGCTGAGGGACAGCGCCCAGGCCCAGAGTTCAAGCCCCACACTCGACAAAAAAAAAAAAAAAGGCTGCCAATGTGTCTCAAGTGGTAGAGCACTTGCCCAGCAATCTTGAAGCCCTGAGTTCAGACCCAAGCACTGCCAAAAAGCAAAAAAGGAAAAGAGAAGAAAGAGAGGAAGGAGGAGGCGGAGGAAGAGAAAGAGCAAGAGGAAGAAGAGAAGGAAGAGGAAGAGGAGGCTGAAGGAGTGAAGAAGGAAAAGGAAGAGTAGAAAGAGGAAGAAAAAGAGGAGGAGAAGGAAGACACAACTAATGAACCAGAAGTGGATTACAGTCCCCGCCATGAAAGATGTTGAGGCTGGAGGATACCTGACCGAGTAGTTCGGGGCTAGGCTGAGCTATGTAGCAAGACCCTGTCTCTAAGAGCAAAACAAGAAACAGGGAATGGTACTGACTACACCCTCTGCTATGTCAGAGACATGGGGGAACAGAGGGGGCTTTGTCCACCTCGCCCCCTGCACTGGGTGGCCCCTTGGCATCAATGAATCCAGAAAACTAAGCAGGTGACGTGGAAGATGCAAAGGTCATTATGTCAGCTTAGAAACTGCCAGGTGCCTTCACAGCTGAACCTTCCAGAGAATAATATCTCAACCAAACCAAGTGCTCTACCACTTGAGCCACAGCTCCACTTCCATTTTTCTGGTTGTTCATTGGAGATAAGAGTTTCATGAACCTTCCAGCTCGGGCTGGCTTTGAACTGCGATCCTCAGATCTCAGCCTCCTGGGTAGCTAGGATGACAGGCATGAGCCGCCGGTGCCTGGCCCCCTGGGTAATCTCATATCACACAGTCCCACCTCTGTGCGGGCCAGCGAGTAGAAGAAATGTAGTTGAGCTTCTGTGCCCAGGATGTAGAGGTCAAACATCTGAAAGAAGCAAGCCAGAGTGGGCCGCACTGTGAGCGGTGGAGGGATCCCAGAGCCAGGCTGCCTGGGAAGACAGCGTAGAGCCTACAGTGAGGCCTAGGGGCCGCTGAGACCCAGCAGGAGATGCATCCCAAAGGCTCCCAGCTCTGTACCTCCTCTCCCCTCTGCTGCTGTCCAGCCCGGGAATGGGGAGGATGGGGGAGTGTCGGGTGGGGGGGGGGAGGAGAGGAGAAGAAGGGACATTACAGGAGTCACATGGGGATGCCTGTGTCCCATGGCAAGCTGAGATCCTGTGGGCCCTTCACTTCTAGGGAGTGGAACCGGCAGACCTTTGACTATCTCCTGAGCCATATGCATTCTCCCAACGCTGAGCAAATGGGCCTGGCCCTGGTCTCAGGCTACAACCTCTTCCGCGAAGCCGTTCCGGTGGGTACTTGACCTCGAGAAGTCACAGCCAAGGAAGAACAAGGGCCCAGAAACACCTGAAATCACCTAAGCTCCAGACTCTAGGGCTGAAATTAGCTTAACTTTATTTGAGTTTAGTCTTATTTATTTCTTTGGGTGGGGGTCAAGAGGAGAAACAAAGCCTTCTATGTAGTCCAGGCTAGTTTGGGACGCCGGGGGCTCGTGATTCTCCTGCCTCAGCTTCTGGAGTATTGCAACTATAGGTTTGTGTCACCACAGGTCGCGCTAGGATCACTTAGCTAGTTTAGTGTATCTGGCTTTCTTTGCATTTAATTCTTTGGTGCCAGGATTGAACCCACAGCCTTTCATCATGCTAGGCAAGTGCTCTACCAACTTGAACTATGTTCCTAACCCATCACTTTAAATTCTGCTTGTGCTTTAAAAAAAAAAATTGTTGGGGCAGGGAAGGTGGCTCAGTGGTAGAGCGCTTGCCTTGCATGCATGAGGCCCTGGGTTCGATTCCTCAGCACCCATAAGCAGAAAAAGCCAGAAGTGGCGCTGTGGCTCAAGTGGTAGAGCACTAGCCCATGAGCTGAAGAGCTAATGGACAGCGCCCAGGCTCAGAGTTCAAGCCCTACAACCAACAACAACAACAACAACAAAAATTGTTTTTCCAGCTAGGGACATAGTTAAGTGACATCATGCTATCCTAACAGGTTCAAGGCCCTGTATTCAAGCCCAGGTACTGCAAAACAAAACAAAACAAAAACAAACGATAAGTAAATGCAGACACAATGGCAAAGCGCCCTCTCTTGAAAACATATACATATTTTTGTTATATGTATATTTCATTGTGATATGTACTGCATACACACAGATTTTGCTTGTTTGCTTGTTTCTAATGTTATTATAATTTGGCAGATACCAACAAGCTTGTTGGATGTGGGTAGAGGACATGAGACTTTGGTTGGTGCAGGCAAAACACTTACATGCCCCGCAGTAGTGGCTTTTATTATTGAACCCCCAAATACCAAGTGTCCCAGGAAATCCCAGGGCTCTTCTTCAAGATAGACTCAAAAAGCCTGGCACTGGTTGTTCATGCCTGTAAACCTACTACTCAGGAAACTGAGATCTGAGGATCACAGTTGGAAACCAGCCTGGGCAGGAAAGTCTGTGAGACTCTTATCTCCAATGAGCCACCAAAAAGCCAGAAGTGGAGCTGTGGCTCCAGTGGTAGAATACTCACTAGATTTTTTTTGGGGGGGGTCCGGGCATGGGGCCTGAACTCTGGGCCTGGGCGCTGTCCCTCAGCTCTTCAGCTCAAGGCTAGCGCTCTACCACTTGAGCCACAGCGCCACTTCCGGCTTTTTTCTTTTTGCTTATGTGGTGCTGAGGAATCGAACCCAGGGCCTCAGGCATGCAAGGCAAGTGCTCTACCACTGAGCCACCTTCCCAGCCCTACTTACTAGATTTATTTTGGGGGGGTGGAAGGCTCAGAGACAGTGCCCAGGCCCTGAGTTCAAGCTCCAGGACTGGCACCAATAAAATAAAACAAAATAAGAAATAAAGATAAGGCCAGAAGTAGAGGTGTGGCTCAAGTGGTAGAGCACTAGCCTGGAGAAGCAGCACCCAGGCCCTAAGTTCAAGCCTTAGTACTTGCACAGAGAGAGGGGGAAAGACAGAGACAGAGACAGACAGACAGACAGACAGACAGACAGAACACCAAAAACCTGTGCCAGATGCAGCTATGGCTACTTTATACTGGTAACTCCCTTCATTGTGGCAGCAGCCAGCAAGTCCACGTCGCCCTTCCCCCAACCTTGCAGATGAGGAAACAGAGGCTCAGAGCACTGCGGCAACTTACCCAAAGCCACAAAGCTCATCAGATGCAGAGCTGGGGTGTGGTCCCAGACAGCCTGTGATTTAGGGTGTCCAGCATGTCCCCGGCCTTTGAGGTTACTTACACTCAGGCTATTGAGGAGGATGGCATGGTGTAATAACAAGCATGCACCGCAGGCCAGATCTCACAGTTTCTCAGCTTT
The DNA here is from genome assembly GCF_019054845.1 of Dipodomys spectabilis. NCBI lineage: Eukaryota > Metazoa > Chordata > Mammalia > Rodentia > Heteromyidae > Dipodomys > Dipodomys spectabilis. Next base: position 688,238 of record NW_024871503.1, read on the forward strand.
GAGCACTGGGCTTAGAGCCTCGTCCGCATTATTGGTTCCGTCCCATGGACCCAAGAATGGTTATTCATTGACTGCACAATACAAAGAAGACAGCGGAGGCTCAGAGGCTGCAAGGCAGTCAGGGGCGAGGCTGGGGTCTCCTCCCGGGTGAGCAGAGCCCATGTGCCCCAATGCCTCCTGCACCACCCTTTTGGGGAGCCTCATGTGGTCCCCATTTCTCTCCTATTTCTTACCTTGACTCGACCACTTAGTCCTCTGACTCTTAGAGTCACCTGGGCTCTAAACAGTGTGGGTTCAAATCTCTGCTGCACCATTTATGAGCTGTGTGACCTTGGGCAAGGTACTTAACCTCTCTCTAAGCCTCACTTTTTCTACTGGGGAAAAGTATGACATTCACCCCCAATGGCTTTGCTGCGAAGATGAAGGGAATCCATGTAAGTAACTGCCTGGAACAGTAGGTATCTTAGGCAGGGCAAGCATTATATAAGCTTTTTATCATCATCATCATCATCATCATCGAGAGCTAGTGAAGGATGCTCTTCTCTCCTTCCTCTTCAGGACCCTCCCTGGAAAGACATAGTTCTGGGATTTCGGAAGCTCACCCCTAGAGAGCTGGAGTTGTTCCCTGATTACAGGTAAGGTTATTGTCATACACAAAGGGGCGGGGGCACCCGATCCAGGCAGAACTATCTAGAAAACAGCAGAGGATGGAGGCACCAAACTCCCATTTCATCTAGTGCCCCTGGCCCGGGTCTCCTGGCGCCCTGTCCAGCTCCTCACAGAGGCCCCACCCACAGGGGGCTTTGGGCTGACATGGAGTCACACAGTGCAAGCCCAGAAGCTCTGTGTATCAGTCAGATTTGCATAACTGTAATAAAACACCCAACACAAGCTGCTTATAGGTTTAAAAATAGGTTTATTTTATCCTATGGTTCTTGAGGTTCAAATCCAAAGTCACGAGTTAGGCCCTCTGGGGAAGGGGCAGGGGGCTTATCATGACAGGACTGTGTCCCAGATCAATTCATATCGCAAGTCAGGAAGCAGAGACTGAGGATGGGTGTGTATGTGGGTCCCACAATCCCTTTCCAGAAAGCTCCCTGATTACCTAAGGACTTCCCCCCCACACACTCCCCCACCCAGGTCCCAGTTCTTAGGAGATCAAATGACTTCCCAGGTCACCTCCTGAGACTCCAGCCCAGCCTTTGTGAACCTTCCTCCTCTTCCCTCCGCAGCCTGAAGTCCTCTCCTCCCCCTACCCCATGCCTGATCCCCCTTCTACCAGGCACATCCAATATCCATTCACACCCACTGCCTGTGCAGGCTTCCTCTGGTAGAAGCATTCTCCTTGTGTTGAACTGAAGATCGCTCCTTGTCCCCTCACCCTCCATCTCCACCCCTTGAACGTCAGCTGGTGGTTCTGGCCCCAGCCTTTGGCGACCCACCTCCATCTCTTCCAATATGGCTGGTGCTGACCTTTATTGCTTGCTACCTTTTGCCTGTTGTGACTCTAGCTACGGCTGGTTCCACACAAGCCTGATTCTGGAGGGGCAATTCTATCTGCAGTGGCTGACCGAAAGGTAAGGCTTTAAGAAGGGGCCATTCTCTGGGAAAGAGTGGTTGTGGGATTTTTCTGTGTTAACTGGTTTTCCCCAAGCTTATGGAGGAAAACCCTGAGGCCAGGGATGGGTGCTGTCCTTGGTCCTGACAGCTACTCTGAGTGGAAGCCATTGTTCTGTACCTTGCTGGGTATCAGAATAACCCGGACAGCTTTTCATACATGATATTTATTGGCAACTTCATCCAAAAACCTCATTCTTGTGGAATAGCTTAAAATAGATTCTCTTAAACCTTCCAGATATCTTTACATCATCTGCAAATAATAAGGTACCTTGTGTGTGTGTGTGTGTGTGAGAGTGAGTGCATGAACTTAGGGCCTGTCCTTTAGCGTTTTCCTTCAAGGCTAGCATTCTACCACTACCACTTGAGCCACATCTCCACTTTCACCATTTTTCTGGTTCATTGGAGGTAAGAGTCTCACAGACTTTTCTGCCTCAGGCTGGCTTCAAACAGTGGATCCTCAGATCTCTGCCTCCTGAGTAGCTAAAATGGCAGGCATGAGCCTCTGGCATCCAGCCAGCTGTCATCTAAAACTTTTGGATGTAGCAGTGGGTGTCCTGAGCCCAGCTTCTAATTTTGGCATGGGCTCAACCTTGTCCTTTTCTCCTGTCCCAAATCTCATCTCATCTTTGACATTGTAAAACCATGCAGTGACAGTAGAACTGGAGGAAAAGAAGAAGCGTGGGTCTGAGTCCCAGTCTCTCACTGAGACTCACCGATGACCTTCAGTCCCTCCTAAAAGGCTTGGCCCATCTCAGAAGGCTGTTTCCCAAGGAGGGGGACAACTTTTGTAGACCACTAGTCCAGCTAGGAGCTCATGAATGGATCTGACTTCATAGTCATCTTCTCAAGGAGTGTCCTGTGAGACTAGTGTCCCCAGAGATGTCCCCTATGCCACCACTCAGTTGGAGGGGCAGAGAAACCATTAAAAAAATGTGTCTGATGTCTCCAGGTTAAAAGAGAGGGGAGTGCAATTCTTCCAGCAGAAGGTGAAGTCTTTGGAGGAGGTGAGCTGCAGGGCTGGGAGAGCATGGAAAGAGGGGAGGGTGGGAGGGATGCGAGCTCTGTCGCTGGAGGTATCTGCCTTGATGTTGGTTCCTAGAACAAAGAATGAAATCATGCTGGTCGTGGGGGCTCATTTACACCCATGACCCAGGTTAAGTTTTAGGGCTCGAGAGCTATCTGCTTCTCCCTTTAGTCTCAGCCACACTCCCCTGCCAAATGCTTCCTAATGCTTCTGATTGAGGTTTCTGTGGAGTGCGGGCACTCAGCTGGGATACTGGTCAAGGCAGCCCAACCCCACCCTCATGAATAGTGAGGAACAGCCACCATCGTCGGGCAGTGGTAGCATACCAGAGCTTGACTGTGCTGACTTCATTCAGTCCCGGTCCCAGCATTTATTAGAATGCCGATTTACACGCAGGAGGCACTGGGTATCTACAGTGATGAGTATGGGACAGTCAGGACCCTCCTGCTCTGGTCAGACCCTGGAGACTCATGGGTGACCACCACAGACCTGGTTCCCAAAGGCTGGCTCCTGGCTGTCTGGAGTCCGTTGCAGTGTAGTGTGTGTGTCCATGATTTGGAAGGGGAGCTGCTGCCCTGGGGCTGGGTTGCAGGCCTGGATGCTCCTCCTACATCCTTGCATTGACAAGCATCCAAGACACGGGGAGTCTCCAGCCAATGTCTGGGCAGCGTAGCGGGCGAGAGAAGGATGAGAAATGAGATGGTGAATGGGGTACCACCTGGCCTTTCCTTCTGACCCCTTTGAGGTTGTGAGGTTTCCACAATATGTGTTACCAAGCATCAGATCATTCCATCTGCTTCCTTCCCCCCTCCCTCCTTCCCTCCTCCCTTTCTCTCTCTCTTTCTTTCCTTCCCTCCCTCCCTCTCTCTTCTTCTCTTTTCCTCCCTCCCTCCTTCCTTTTCCCCCTCTCCCTTTTTCTCCCTCCCTCCTTCTCTCCCTCCCTCCCTCCATTCCTTTCTTCCTTCCTTTCTTCCTTTGTCCTTTCTTCTCTCTTTCTTTCTTTCTCTTTTTCTTTCTTCTCTCTCTTTTTCTTTCTTTCTTCTTTCTCTTTTTCTTTATTTCTTCTTTTTTCTTCCTTCTTTCTCTCTCTCTTTCTTTCTTTCTTTCTTTCTTTCTTTCTTTCTTTCTTTCTTTTTTCTTTCTTTCTCTTTCTCTCTTTCATTGGTTCTGTGCCAGTCCTGGGGCTTGAACTCAGAGTCTAGGTGCTATCTCTGAGCTCTATTTGCTCAAGGCAAGCATTCTACCACTTTAAACCATAGCACCTCAGGTTTCCTGGTAGTTCATTGGAGATAGACAAGAGCTCACGGACTTTCCTGCCCCGGCTGGTTTCAAACCTTGATCCTCAGATCTCAGCCTCCTGGGTAGCTAGGATTACAGATTATGATCTACCTATGCCCTCCCCCACCTCTCTTTCTCAGGGCCTCGCCAGCTAGGTGCTTTGCCACTTGAGTCACTCCCTCAGCCATTTTTTGCTTTAACAATTTTTCACATAAGGTCTTGTTTTTGTCTGGGCAGGCCTGAAACTAAGAGCCTTCCACATAGGCCTCTGGCATCGCTAGGATTGTGGATGTATACCATCACATCCAGCTTGTTGGTTGAAATGAGGTCTTGCAAACTTTTGCCTTGGTTGGCCTTGAAACGTGATCCTCCTCCCTACCTTTGCCTCCTGAGTGGCTGGGATTACAGGAGTGATGCATTGTACCTTTTATATCGAGGGTTACATAGGATTCTCATAGCAGCCTGTGACAGAGGCATTACTATCCCTACTATAAAATGATTATAAAGGGAGCAAGGGTGGGGGGGAGCTGAGCCTCGAGGAAATAAAGGAGTTATTTTTTTGCGGGGGGAGGATCAGATATTAGGTAAGTGGCAGAGTGGATATTTGGATCCTGGTCCATCTGATTTCCTCACTGGGACTTCAAGCCACTGTTGCACAGAGAGTAGACAGGAGGGAGGAAGAAGAGGCTGAGGGGGTGTGGGGATCTTCGCTGTTTCTTATCTATCTGCGGTTGCTGCCAGGTGGCAAGAGGAGGCGTGGACGTGATCATCAACTGCACCGGGGTGTGGTCTGGGACCCTGCAGCCGGATCCCCTGCTGCAGCCAGGCCGGGGGCAGATCATCAAGGTGAGTGTGGTTTCCTCTGGGACAAGCACGTGCTCCACACCTTCCGGGGTTGATTGGAGGTAGTGGTCACCGCCACCCCTTGAGATAGACACCATCACATCGCCACCGCCATCTTTCAGAGACGGTACACTGAGGCAGCGGAGTCCACACACACAGCAGCCCACATGTGATTGGGACTCGAACCCAGGAAACCTAGCTTAGGAGCCTGGATGGCCACCACTGACCCAGGCTGCCCTCACTGCAGGAGGGTGGGTGCATATGTGTAAGGGTAAGCCTATGGTGGGCACACATGTGTGTGCCTGCACATCTGCATGTGTGCGTGTGTGTGTGTGTGTGTGTGTGTGTGTGTGTGTACATGGTGTTCCCGACAGGGCTTGGTGTGTATGTGTCTGATTTCTGTGTCCCAAACCCACAGGTGGAGGCCCCATGGATGAAGCACTTCATTATCACTCATGAGCCAGGAAGCGGCATCTATAGGTCCCCGTACATCATCCCAGGGTAACACTCTGCTGCAGGGGGGACAAGACACACCTTCCTGCTCTCCCCATGCCCCACTGCCTGTTTGCCCACGCCTGGCTTCTCCCAGAGGTGTTTTTGATTGTTTATTGCTTTTACTACATCTGGGAAGGCAAACTTTGCTCCAATTGGGCGCTCTTGCTCTCTCTCTCTCTCTCTCCACCCTTCCCCCCCATCTCATCAGTCCTGGGGCTTGAACTCAGAGCCTGGGCGCTGTCCTTGAGCTCTCTTGCTCAAGGCCAGCACTCTGCCACTTTGAGCCACAGCTCCACTTCCAGTTTTCTACTGGTTCGTTGGAGATAAGAATCTCATGGACTTTTCTGCCTGGGTTGGCTTTGAACTGTGAGCCTCAGATCTCAGCCTCCTGAGAAGCTAGCATGCCAGGTATGAGCCACCAGAGCCTGGCTGTGGGCTGCCTGGTGAACATTCATTTGGATGACAGTAATGGTGTCACCAGAAGTAGTGTCAGAGGCAGCAGGGGTGGGGAATGACAGCTGATGATGACAGGCATCAGTGGGAGCACTGTCGCAAGTGGGATGATGGTGATGTAGGGGCCCGATGTGTCGTAGAATGGCAGCAGTAGAAGCTATTGCTACAGATAGGAAAGACCACGCTGAGGGTGTGTTGGTTGGCATCGAGGGTAGCAGAGGTGTTTCTTGGGTTGGGAGGCTGGGCTTGAGGAGGAGATCGTGTTGTTGACAGTGGAGTGGGGTGGATGGCTCTGCTGGTAGAGATGGGCCTTTTTGTTTGTTTTGTTTTTTGCTGGTCCTGGAGCTTGAACTCAGAGCCTGAGCACTGTCCTTGAGCCTCTTTGTACTCAAGGCTAGCACTCTACCACTTGAGCCACAGTGCCACTTTCTGGCTTTTTCTGTGTACGTGGGTGGTACTGAGGAATCGAACCCAGGGCTTCATGCACACTAGGCAAGCACTCTACCACTGAGCCACCTTCGATGGTTTGACCCGGTGGCAGAGATGACAATCTCAATGGCAGTGTTCACGGTGTGGCTGCCTTTGCCATCTCAATGGTGATGCTGACTGCGTGGTGCAGGTGGTGACAGCTAATGGTAAGGAGAGAAGGAGGAAGTGCAGTTGAGGGGGATGAGTCTGGTGCTGGCAGAGGCCAGGGCTTCATGCACACTAGGCAAGCACTCTACCACTGAGCCACCTTCGATGGTTTGACCCGGTGGCAGAGATGACAATCTCAATGGCAGTGTTCACGGTGTGGCTGCCTTTGCCATCTCAATGGTGATGCTGACTGCGTGGTGCAGGTGGTGACAGCTAATGGTAAGGAGAGAAGGAGGAAGTGCAGTTGAGGGGGATGAGTCTGGTGCTGGCAGAGGCCAGGCCCGGAAGCAGTAGTGGTTCAGTAGAGATGGAGGTGAAAACTGTCCAAGCTTCCGGAACTTTGCCCTGATCCCCTGTGTTTGCCCGTAGGATGCATTCGCTGACACTGGGTGGCATCTTCCAGCTAGGGAACTGGAGCGAGGTGAGCAGCAGCCAGGACCACGCCACCATCTGGAAGGGCTGCTGCCACCTGGAGCCCACGCTGAAGGTAGGTGGGCGGGGACATCAGTGTCCTGGACCAGGGCCCGGGCAGCGAGGTCCTGAGGATGACAGCCATGGGAAGGAACCCATTCCAGCAAGGAGCTGGGGCATCCACCAGAATTTGATCGTGTACAGGGAGATCGTTCCTCCGATGGATGAATGTAACTGGCCATGAGGAAAAAGACCTCTCCTGAAATAGCATCTCTAAAACAACTCAGTTTGAGCTGGGTTCTATGAGTCACACCTGAAATCCTCGGGACCTGGGAAGCAGAGATGGGGAAGACTGTGGTTTAAGATCAGTTCAGGCAAAGAAGTTCATAAGACTCCACCCCCCTCCCCTGTCTCAACCAATAGAAAGGCAGATGCAGGGGGAAAGGCCTGTTATTCTAAGGCATATAGGAGGACTGTAGTCCACATTGGCCTGGACAGAAAGCCCAGATCCTGTTTGAAAAAAAATAACTAAAGCAACATAGGGTGGGTACATAGCTCAAGTAGTAGTGAGCCTCCCTCCCAAGCAATGAAGTTTTGAGTTCAAATCCCAGTACTTGTCCAAAACACAAAACAAGAACAAACCAAAACATCTTAGTCTGTCTTCACAAGGAGCAGGTGCACTTATTGTGGAAGTCTGTTTTGGTGTCGGCCTGCCTCGTGGTATGGCGGGGTCAGGGGTGAGGGATGGCGGTGGTGGTTGGCGTTGATGATAATGGTCACCAAAGAGGCTGTTGATCAGACTGGCAGTGGTGATGGTGGGGGCGGGGGTAGAGGGAGGAGCCGACAGGTGGGCGGTGGTAGCGGTGGTAGCAGTGCTGGAGAGGGATGTGGTGGCTGACAAAAATGGGGATTAATAGGCAGAGGGGAGGGGAAGGTGTTGGTAACCATGGCAACGGGGTTCTGAAGGTTAACTCTGGATCACCTCATCATCGTGACAGCAGGAAAAGAACAATCCAGAACCAGAATGGCCAACTTTTTCTTTCTTTCCAGAAAGCAAGAATTGTTGGTGAATTTACTGGCTTCCGGCCGGTTCGCCCCCAGATCCGACTAGAAAGAGAATGGCTTCGCTCAGGATCAACAAGTACAGAGGTAGGTCCGGACAGGGCAACAGGGCCCACTCTTGGCTCCTGAGGTAACACTTCCTCTTCTGTGTCCAGGGCACGGAGGCTCATCTGTCCCAAGCAGATACTTCAGTGACCCGAGGCTCATGTTGTACCCACAAGGCAAGGGCCTGGGGTGCTGTCATCCATCTCCACACAGAGAACTGGGGCCCCTTATTGCTGGGCCCAGGGGCTCACCCAACATTCCCCCAAACACCAAGGAAAGCCCAGGATGCCTCAGAGAATTACTGAATCTCCCAGAGAAGTAAACCATCACTGGCTCCCAGAACCTGGCTACCGTTTGTTTTTGTCTCTCCCAGGTCATCCACAACTATGGCCACGGTGGCTACGGGCTCACAATTCACTGGGGCTGTGCCCTGGAGGTGGCTAAGCTCTTTGGGAAAGTTCTAGAAGAAAAGAAGTTGTGCAGGATGCCACCATCCAACCTCTGAGGACTTTTCCGTGACCAAGAGGACTCCGCACACCCCTCAATCTAGTAATCAACAGTGTGCCCCGATAAGCCCCCATCCCTGGCTTCCCTGCACAAAAGTGACAGCTAATTGGAGGAAATGTCAAGGCCATCATTGGAGGGAAATCCAGCCCCCCTCCACCCCCTCTGATGGTACTCCTAGGCCTCTGGGTCTGAGACTGTGGACAATTGAAGCTCTAATCCCGCAAGTTCTCAGAAGAAAGGAAAACTCAGAAAATCAAAGAAGCCAGCTGCTCAGAGGCATGAGAAAAAAAAAATGAGGTTAGCTAAGGTTAAGTAATTGGATCACAAGTCATACTAATGTATTAAAGGTTTTGGAAAGATCCACAACAAAGATACTTTTCTTTCTTTCTTTCCTTCTTTCTTTCTTACTTTCTTTTTTTCTGTGCTGGTCCTGGCCTTGAACTCAAGGCCTGTGTGCTGTCCCTGAGCTTTGGTGCTCAAGGCTAGCACTGTACCATTCAAGCCACAGCTCTACTTCTCTACTTCTGGCATTTCCGGTAGTTAATTGGAGATAAGAGTCTCATGAACTTTCCTGCCCAGGCTGGCTTTGAACTGTGATCCTCAGACCTCAGCCTCTTGAGAGCCACCAGCACCCAGCTTGAAGCCATTTCTGTGCTGTTGAGAGTACTTGATGTGAGAGGAATATAGAACCCATGCTACTCTCAACATCTTCTAACATCTTCCAAAATCTTCGCTATCATAGAAAGAAATGTCTGACATTTCCGTGAATGGAACGGGAACCTTTTTGAACAAGAGTGCTCAGAATTAGACATAAAAATCATTAGCATGAGGCTAAATGCATTCCAGAGGCCCGAGAAACCTTTGTGGGAGTTCTTATACCATTAATAATATTGATTTTTTTAAATAAAGGGCAGGTTATGTAGATAGAGATTTAAAATAAAAACAAAACTTCTTTTTCTTTGGTAGAAAACTTTACTGCCGGGGTCTGGGAAGGTGGCTCAGTGGTAGAGTGCTTGCTTCGCATGCATGAGGCCCTGGGTTCGATTCCTCAGCACCACATAAGCAGAAAAAAACTGGAAGTGGTGCTGTGGCTCAAGTGGGAGAGTGCTAGCCTTGAGCTGAAGAGCTGAGGGACAGCGTCTAGGCCCAGAGTTCAGGCCCCAGGACCGACCAAAAAGAAAGAAAGGAAAAAGAAAAAAAACTGCACTGCCCCCACACCGCCGATTTCATCCCAGCCCCTGGGATACACTCCTGCCCACCAAACCTCAGCCTGCCCAGTGGTTTAAAAGTGAAGGAGCAGGCATGATCATCTGGCACTGTCTGACCAGTTGGAAGAAAAGAAGGAAGAAGAGGAGGAGGAGGAGGAAGAGGAAGAGGCAGCAAAAGTTCTGTGTTCCCCAGGAGAGCTGAGCTGTCCAGAAATAATCAAAGCCACAACTTATGATTCAAGAAAATGCAGCTGTTAGGGCAGAAGCAGTTCTGCACAGCTGTGCCTGCCTGCCGGGGCAGAGAAACCCATAGCTCCTACTTCAGGGGCAAGAAGTGTCACAGCTGACCTAAGACTTGAGCCTGAAGTCAGGCTTCTGCACCATTGGAAGGAAATGTTGCTTGCATTTGACTCCAGGATGCAACATTGCTAGGCAACCACTCAGCTTCCTGGCTCATTGGAGAGTGTGTTATAAAAAAATGGGAACTCTCGGAGATGGCAAAGTTAGCCACAACCTGAGGTTAAAATGTCACTATGCTCAGGTAGCTCACACCTGTAATCCTAGCTACTCAGGAGGTTGAGATCTGAGGATCGTGGTTTGAATCCAGCCTGGGCAGAAAAGTCTGTGAGACATTCATCTCCAATTAACCATCAAAAACCAGAAGTGGAAGTGTGATTCAATTGGTAGAACACCAGTCTTGTGTGCCATAGCCAAGTGAGTGTGAAGGGGCCCTGGGTTTAAGCCCAGCACACACACACACACACACACACACACACACACACACACACACACGTACATCGTCACAAAGGACCAAACTTGGAGCCCTGCAGGGTCCACCATCAATGTATTTTAATAAGAGATGAGCAGTTCGCACGTTTGGCTTCCTTGCCATGTTTAGGTTGAGCAAGGGATCAGTCTCCTCTGGCCCTTGCCAGGACTGGGCAGCCTCTTTCCTCCTGTGGAGAGTCTCCTGCCTAGCTTTCCAGGCCAGAAAAAGAGGCTTGTGTAGACCCAACCCCAGGAGTAGGTGTAGGCTTGGGACACTTAGCACCTACCCTTTCCTCCTGACTCGGCCCACCAGGCCTCCCTCTCCTCTTCTGCAGTGCACACACTTTGCCCTTTCGGGTCAACCTGCTGCTCTTCATGCCAGAGCATCCTGTCCTAGAAGCCATGGCAGGAGCTGAGCCTGTGGAAAGTGCTAGATGCCCTTGATGGGTGGGGTGGTGGAGACCCTGGGAGAGCTCGTCCCCAGGGGATCCTGAGCCGCCCAACCTGATCCCTAGGACTCTGCCACACCCTTTAGGTTTCTCAGCCCATTTGCCCATCTACCTAGGCACAAAATCCAAAGTCCTGGAGCCTGAGTGAACCATTTTCTTTCTGCAGCCATTACCATTCATCAGGAAGAGGATAAAGCAGCCCTGGCCTGCCTCTTGGCTACATTGGCTTTGAATTTGAACCTCCCCCTACCTCCCCCCCCCCTACCCAGTTACTCCTTCAGGCTTCCGTTTCCAATTTCCAGGTTGGAGATGGGGTAGCCACATTCTGAGCTTGTTACTTGGTGCCAGCCTAGCTCCCCACAGAGACACCTCCTCCTCCTCTCTTTGTCCCCCCCATTAGTACCACAAACAGCAATTGCAGAGGGGGCAGGTGAGGAAATGGCTCAAGTTCAAATGCAAGTCTATCTACCAGTGTCTCCATCAGCCAGGGTCCTGGGAGGCAGTCAGAGGGGGAGGGAACCCCCCTTTCCCCGCCCCTGCCAGGTCTGGGAGAACTTTGAACTGGGGAGAATTCTGACCCAAAGAAAAGCTGTCCAGGCCGCATGTCTAAGTTACCTGTAATTCCAAAGGAAGTCTGTGCCAGAATGTAGGAGAAACCTATCAAGCCAATCCAGCTGGTGGTGGCAGGGATCTGGAGGGTAAGGATCTTCAGAGATCTTTTCATAGGTGGCTCTGCATGGCACCTTGTGGCTGCCAGCATCCTCAGCTCCTCCCCTCATGCAGAACCACAGGCTGCTTCCTCCCAACACACACACAGAAAACCCCCCCCACCCCAGTAAACGCCTCCAAGAGGCAGAGTGCTCAGTAAATATGAACAAATGCAGTCAACACGCAAAACCCTGTTGGTCCAGCTTGTCCTCGGGGGAGTTCTTAAAGCCAACAGTGACCCATGATTGGCCCAACTGGGCTCGGCCAGCTCTCCCAGCCCTGTGGCCTCAAAGACCAGCTCACCCGGCCCCCCCCTCCCCAGCGGTCACTATTCCTGAGAGCCAGAGTTCGACCTGGGGGCACCTGTGCCCTGTGTCCCTCGGCCAACCATCTCCTGGCCCCACTCCCGGTGGCTAGACTCCTGTAGTCCTCGACCTTTGGTCTCGATGGGCAAAAAGCACGATGCCAGGGCAGCCAGGAGGCAGCAGATGCTGTAAACGGCCAGCGTCAAGTACACGGAGGACTCCAGCATCACCTGGGGAGGGAGGAGAATGTCTTCTCTCAGGCGATGCGTGCACCACGCAATGGCTCCATGAGCGGAGGGCTTCACCCGCTCCCCATCTTACAGAGGGGAAAACTGAGGTGCTAAATGAAGTGCCATACCAAGGCTCAGGCAAGACAACTCAGATGGGGCTAGGATTTGAACATGGGCCCATTAGGCTTTAGAGTTCAGACCCCTTATTAATCTACCTGACCTGAACCAACTTCCCTGTCTCCCCTGTCCCCCTCTGCCAAATGGGCATGGATTGGTATTACTTGCTAGTGAGGGGAGAGATGGGGAGCCCCTGGAGAGCGCCGTGCAGCTCACAGGAGGCTCACAACCAGTGATGTACAGTGAGCCACAACAACACAATAGAAAGGCTCTGTGGTGGTTCACACCTGTAGTCCCAGTACTTTAGAGGCTGAGGCAAGAGGATTGTAAGCCTGGGCTGCATAGTGAGTTCAAGCTCAGCCTGAACTTTGTTCTTGTCTCAAAAACAAATAGGCCTATGTGGTGGCTCAGGTCTGTAATCCTAGCTTACCTGGAAGGCAGAGATCAAGGGGTTATAGTTCAAGGCCTGCCAGGGCAGGCAAGTTCTCAAGATTTCCATCTCAAACAATGGCTGAGTGTCATGGCACAAGCCTATCATCCCAGTGACCCAGGGAAATACCAATAAGAGGATCTCAGTCCAAGAAGACCTGGGCATAAAGTGAGACCCTGTCTAGAAAATAACCAATACAAAAAGGGACTGGAGGTATGGCTCAAGTGGTAGAATGCCTGCCAGCAAGCAAACTTGAGTTCAATTCCCAGGACCACTATGAACATTGTGGGCCAGCCACTGGTGGCTCACATCTCTAACCCTACCTACTCAGGAGGCTGAGATCTGAGGCTCATGGTTCAAAGCCAGCCCAGACAGAAAAGCCCGTGAATCTCTTCTCTCCAATAAATTATTTAAAAAAAAAAAAAAAGCTAGATGTGGTAGAGCGCTAGCCTTAAGCAAAAGAAGCTCAGGGACAGCACCCAGACCCTGAATTCAAGGCCCAGGACTGGCACAGGAAAAAGCAAACAAACAAACAATGTTTTGGAACACTTAATAGAGGTAGAGGTTGTACAACACTGGCAATGTGCAAAGTATCAAATTGCCTACGGTGGCATCTTTGGGGTCTTTTGCACTTAACTGCTTCCCCCCCCCCAAATGGGCAGCTTTCTGTAGCCCTTCTGAGCCTGTGTTTTATCACAGGTGAGGACCATTTCTTTCCTCCTGAGGGCGAGTTATTAGGTACAATAAGGTAATGCAGATGCACACAAAGCGCTAGGCAGAGGCCCTGACTGAGGTTTAGGGTTGGGGACCGGGGAAGCCCCTACCTGCGCGATGAACGGAGTGATGAGGGCACCCACTCTCGCCATGCCACTGCAGGTGCCCAGGCCCAGCGCCCGCGTCGCCGTGGGGTACACCTGCAACAGCAGTCACGTGTGGACCGGGGACAATGCCAGAAACCCTCTGTCCCTCCCCGCCTCAGCTCAGGACCCAGGGCCCCAATCCCCACAGACCTGAAGCCAGGGAGTGTCACTCATCCCATGTAGGGGGTGGCAGGGGGTGGCAGATTGGGGCCATGGTAGTAGGAAATTCAATGAGGCAGAGCGTGGGTCATGGCTCAGGCCAGCCTGGGCATAAAGGGAGACTCTACCTTGAATACAATCCATGTTAAAAAAAAAAAAAAAAAGGTGCAGGAGGCGTGGCTCAAGTGGTAGAATGCCTGCCTTGTAAGCACAAGGCCCTGAGGTCAATCTTCAGGGCCACCCAAACATTACAAAATAAACGGAGAGAAGGAAAGCCCGCCCTGGATTCCAGCAACCCAGGCTGGGTGTTTCTGGGGACTCCATGTCCCCCCACGATGGTACAGCTGCTCCCGGATGCCTCTCCTACCTCAGGTGTGTAAACATAGGCCGCTTGGAAGCCTCCAGAAATAAACGCTCTTGCAATGAAGAGTAACAGAGTGAGCACATTTCTAGAGAAGGGGAGAAAAAGAACACCAAAAAAAACCCCAGATGAGTAGAGTTTGGTTTTGTTTGTTTTTGTCTTCTTCTTCTTTTTTTTTCTGTGTGTTTATTTCAGCAAAATCCTTCCTTCTCCTGGCAGAATGTACACCTTAGAAACTGGCAAAGGCACTGGATATCAGGTGCCCCTGATCTGTAATCCCAGCTACTCAGGAGGCTGAGATCGGAGGATCGCGATTTGAAGCCAGCCCAGGCAGGAAAGTCTGTAAGACTCTTAGCTCCAATCAACTACCAGGAAAAAAAAACACCACAAAACAACAATTACCAGAAGTAGAACTGTGGCTCAAGTAGTAGAACACTAGCCTGGAGCAAAAGAAGCTCAGAGACAATGCCCCAAGCCCTGAGTTCAAGCCCTAGGTCCCCCACATACACATTCCCCCCCCAAAAAAGAAATTGGCAAAGATTACCTCCCCCACCCCTGCCCCCCCCAGCTAGCTCACAGGCTCATGGGCAGGCATATTCATGGCAATGCCATCTCTAAAGGCCCTGGTATCTCTAAAGGCTATGCTGTGTCCAATGCAGCAGGCAGACAGATGGGACCACTTGCCGTGCTCAGGTTGAACAGGATGGGGGTGTGTGATATAAATAGTCAAAGCTTAAAGACAGAACGCTTGCCTAGGTTGTGTGAGGCCCTGAATTCAATCACCCGCACCCCCAAACAAATCCATAAAAGTAAAGCTAAGACGGGAGCTTACAGGGGACAGGCAAGGAGCCAGGAGCCAACTGAACCAGTAATTTTAGGTCAGTCCTGCTCACCAGGAGAGATCCTAGACATGTCTCAGCATGCCAAGGATTCAGGGTGGAAACAGCATGTCCCCCAGCCTTCTGGACCCTATGGATTCCTCACTGGGTTTGATCTGGGTGCTTCTCAGAGGAGAGGAGAGCGGAGCTGGCCAAGATGGCAGCAATGGGCTGAAGCACTGTCTTCCCCCGTGACATACCTGCGCTGTGCTATGTGCTCTCTCCCTCTGCCATTTTTTTTTCTTCTCTAAGAAACTTTCCTATCACTTTTAAAGGGGGACGTGGGAGCAGGAGAGGCCCAGGTCAATTCCATATGTGGAGGCTCTTGGAAGTTGGAAAAATGGAGAATTATCCAAAACAGGATGGCAAAATGGGGTCTATTGAAGACCCACCAAACGTTAACACACTCAGAAAAATGTAGAACTACCGCATGACCTCAGGGCAAGCCTGCACTGGAAGATACCGGATGGAACCTGGGGGCGAAGTCATCTTCTGCATCCTCCCCTGCCCGCCTCCCTCTGAGGCCCCCGCCTTGAGCTTGAGCTTCTGGATGATTGGGAGGTAGCCTGGAGCCTCAGCCCCGGTGAAGGGCTGGCGGTCCCTCTGGTTACCCACCTTCCCACACAGATGAACAACAGGAGGCCGCAGAAGGAGAAGACGACGAAGCACAGGGCCATGGTCTTCTTTCGGCCCAAGCGGTCGATGATCCACAGAGTCACAAAGACACCTGCAGGACACGTGATTCCCATGATGCCACGCTGCTCTCCCATGATGCCACCCTGTCCTCCACACCCTGCTCTCCCCCTCCCTTGTTGCCATGATAACAACCTGCTCTCCGTGCCCTGTGTCCCCGCCTCCCCTTGGACCAGACTCTGTGACTCGAGTCTAATGACTGGAAATATAGGAAAGTGACAGGTGTCGATTCTCAGTCTACATAGGGTATAAGAGACTGTGACCTCTGTTTTGCCAGCCTTGCCCCCCCCCCCGGGCCTTCTCCTGTGTTTGTCTGCATGGAGAAGGTCACCTAGCAAAGACCTGAAATGACCTCTGAACAGTAGCCAGTGTGGACACGAGGCCTACAACCCTTGAGCTTTTAGCTCTCTAGCCTTCTTCTGTTTTTCTGTTTTCTTCTTCTTTTTTAATTAATATGTATTTATTTATTTTTGTTGGTTGTGGGGCTTGAACTCTGGGCCTGGGCACTGTCCCTCAACTCTTCAGCTCAAGGCTAACACTCTACCACTTGAGCCACAGCACCACTTCCCATTTTCTGGTGGTTAATTGGAGATAAAAGTCTCACGGACTTTCCTTTGGATCATGGCTTTGAACCATGATCCTCAGATCTCAGCCTCCTTAGCAGCTAGGATTATAGGCATGAGCCACCAGCACACAGCTTATTTATTTATTTATTTATTTTAAGAAGTAGTAGGAAGGAGTTTCAATTTAACAAGTCAGATTATGAATACAATGTATTTTGTTGTTGGTGGTAATGGGACTTGAACTCAGGGCTTGGGCACTATCCCTGAGATTATTTTTGCTCAAGGCTAGCACTCTACCACTTGGAGCCACAGCTCCAATTTTGTTTTTTAAGTGGTTAATTAGATATAAGAGTCTCACAGTCTTTCCTGCCTAGCCTGGCTTTGAATTTCAATCCTCAGATCTCAGCCTCCTGAATAGCTAGGATTACAGGCGTGAGCCACCAGCACCTGGCTCTGTATCTTGATCAATGTATACAATGTATCTTGATCAATGTGCTGTTTGAAATAGGGTCCCACTTCCTGATCAGACACCTGCTTTCACCAAGATCCTCCTATTTTAGGCTTCTCATCATGGCTAGGATGATAGGCATGTGACAACAGCCCCACATTTTTCCATTGAGATGGAGTCTCCTGGGCTTTTGTGCTTGGGTAAACCTGCAACCGTGATCCTTCTAATCTCAGCCTCCACATAGCTAGGTTGACAGACATGCCCTCGTGCCTAACTACGGCGCATTGGGAAGAGGGTCTCATGAACTTTTCTGCCAAGGAAGGCCTGCAATCGTGATCCTCCTGTTTTCAGCCTCCAGAGTGCAAGAAGACAATTCTTCATAGGTCTCCTATCATCGCAAATCTCATAAGCAATGCCGAGAGAGGCTATTTTGTTCAGGACTACCTTTTCAAGTTTGTTTGTCTGATTAAAAACAGCCTTGCAAGATAGAGACGCTTTTTCCCTTGGGAACTATGGGCAGATTGGTTTACTGAGGAACATAACAAAGATGATGCCTCCCTTTGGGACAAAAGATTGGGCAGGTATCTGGCAATGTTTACAACAGGTTTGCTGCTCCTAAGTTTGGGGTCCACCAAGCTGATTCGTATATAGTTCTGAGGGGGGGGTCCCCCAAGGACTGTTCTTCAGATGTTATGAGGTGCTGGAAGCCAGGCACCAGTGGCTCACACCTGAAATCCAAGTACTTGGGAGGCTGAGAACAAGAGGATTGTGGTTTGAGGCCAAACTGGGTTGAAAAGTTTGAGAGTTCCCTTCTCAATGCATAGCTGGGTACCATGGCACCTGCCCATCATCCTAGCAATATGGGAGGCTGCGATTGGGAGGATTGTGGTTTGAGACTCTGTCTCTACCTAGGGAAGCTGGATACAAAGGTAGGCTACTGGGGAGATGGTGAGCGCCCTCCTTAGTGTCTCTGCTGTCCTGTCTTCTGTCTCTGTGTGTGATCCTTTGTGATGTCATCCACCATGCAGTCCTCCAAGGCTGCTGTGAGCTCACTGAACATCTCTTCTTTATATACTATCCAGGCTCACGTATTTCATCATTGTTAATGCACTCATATACGTAAGCTGTGTGGTGAAACTATAACATGTCCATCATCCACCCAGGCTTCTTCTTCATTGTCCAGGTAGAAATGGGGGCAAGGAGACACTGACAGCAAGGTACTATTCTTTCCACAATAGATAACCATTTGCTAGAGTAGTCCTCATGCCTCCAACCCAGGAATCTTCTGTCTTCTGCCAGCATGCATGGCACTAAGAAGGCTTGATAGCTTCCAAGAAGGATGTATCTGTCACCCCAGCTCCTCAGGAGGCTGAGATCTGAGGATGCCTGGCCTCACCTGACACCGGTCTCACCTGGGAACTCGGAGAGCGTGGTCCACAGCAGGTCCATGTAGTCTTCTTCGGTGAGGTACTCACAGGCCAGGCTGCACTTTGCTTCTACTGCCTTCTTCCGGCTGGAAACTAGGAGAGGAGCCAGAGGGAGGAAGAAGAGCGTGCAGTGTGGAATCATACACCTGCCTGCACCCCACCCTTCTTCCCTGCACCTGATCCAGAAAGAGGACAGGAAGCGTGACAGGCTTGGAAGCAAACAGCAGAGCTCTGATGTGTATTCCCCTCCTCCTCCTCCTCCTCCTCCCCCCCCCCCCTTTCTCCTCCTTCTCCTCCTCCTCCTCCTCCTCCTTCCCTTCCTCTCCCTCCTCATTATTATTATTATTTGGTGCTGATACTGGGGCTTGAACCCAGGGCCTAAACACAGTCCCTCAGCTTTTCTGCTCAAGGCTGGCACTCTGCCATTTGAGTCTCATCTCCACTTTCAGTTTTTTGGTGGATAATTAGAGATAAGAGTCTCATGGACTTTTTTGCCCAGGCTGGCTTTGCACTATGGTCTTCAAATCGCAGCCTCTTGAGTAGCTCGGATTACAGTCATAAGCCACCAGAGCCCAGCACGCCTACTTCATCAGTTTACTCGAGCAAACCTGCAGACAGTGAATGGCACATTTCCCTTCATTACTACAACTAGCACATACTATTGCTGCTTGCTTTGAAATTGCCTTCCTGTCTCAAACAGCAGCATTGTGTGGGCAACACTGAGCACATTTACTATCTAGCCCCCAATAGGGCTTTCTTATACCCCACTGGATCTTCTGCTTAGCACAAACCTGTCCACTTGTGGCAGGATGGATGGATAGACAGACAGACAGACAGACAGACAGACAGATGAGGTGACAGGAAAATTTAGTATACGCACACACAGTGTGTGTTGGTGACTCACGCCTATAATCCTAGTTACTCAAGAGGCTGAGATCTGAGAATCATGGTACAAAGCCAGCCTGGGCATGGAAATTCATGGCACTCTTATCTCTAATTAATCATATACACACACAGCCAGAAGTGGAGTTGTGACAGGAAAAAAAAAGATTCAGGGACAGTGCTCAGGCCCTAAGTTCAAGTCCCAGTACCAGCATCAAAAAAAAAAAAAAGAAAGAAAGAAAAGAAAAGAAAAACTGGGCTGAGAGACAGAAATTGGGAAGCTGTGGGACGCCCGCCCCTTAACCCCTTCTCCTGTGACAGGCCCCCATGACAAGGTCAGCCTGTGGATCTGGGCCCGGGGCAGCACGCGCCAGCGCAGCCCCTGCCTGCGCGCGGTGGGGGGAGGCGGGGAGGTACTCACTGCCGCAGACGTCCCCAGCCTGGAAGAGCTCCGTGGTGAGCAGCACTAACCCGTAATAAGAAAACGCATTGGAAAACCTGTCGGGAACAAATAAGATCAATGAAGGGATGAGGAGAGAAAGCCACAGCAGAGCCGCATCCCCTCCCCTGAGCGCCACCCCCACCCCCTTCCCAGCGCCTGGCCCGCTGGGGACCAGTCTTTGGACCACGCTGGGTCTCTAGGGCTTGGCTGGAGGTCTTGAGCAGGAAGTTGGCAGGCATCCAGAATCATGGTGTGAGGAGGGGGAGTGCTCCTGTGCCTTAGGAGGACCAGAATCTATGGTCTATTCCACACACCCCTTTCTCAAGGCTGTTTAGTTTACCGAACAAGGAAAACATTGGTGCCAGGCACCGGTGGCTCACGCCTGGAATTCTAGCTACTCAGGAGGCTGGGATCTGAGGATTCCAGTTTGAAGCCAGCCCAGGCAGACAAATCAGAGAGACTTTTTTTTGGGGGGGGGGCGTTGGTTGTGAGGCTTGAACTCAAGGCCTGGGCACTGTCCCTAAACTCTTCCCCCTCCCCCCCCAAGGCCAGAGCTCTAGCTCTACCACTTTGAGCCATAGCTCCTTTCTGGTAGTTAATTGGAGATAATCTCACCAGGACTCTTCTGCCCAGGCTGGCCCAGAACCTCCATCCTCAAATCTCAGCCTTCTGAGTAGCTGGGATTACAGGCATGAGCTACCGGTGCTAGAATCTGAGAGACTCTTCAATTTATCAGCAAAAAAAAAAAAGCTGGAAATGGAGGTGTGGCTCAAGTTGGTAGAGCACCAGCCTTGAATGAACAAGCCATGAGGACATAAACTCTGAGTTCAAGCCCCAGTACCAGCATTAAAAAAAGAAAAGAAAGAAAAACTGGGCTGAGAGACAGAAATGGGGAAGCACACGAACATTTGTTTCTCTGGGGACAAAAATTTTGGAAGCTAACAGACTCAATGATATATGTCACAGCTTCTGGATCAACCTGGTGAACTCAGACACGAGTGTAGTTTCTGACTGCAATGACACCTTGCTCATTTCTTGTTTTGGGTTTTTTGTTTGTTTGTTTGCCAGTCCTGGAGCTTGAACTCAGGGCCTGGGCACTGCCCCTGAGCTTCTTTTGCTCAAGGCTAGCACTCTACCACTTGAGCCACAACACCACTTCTGGCTTTTTCTGTTTCTGTGGTACTGAGGAATTGAACCCAGGGCTTCATGAATGCAAAGCAAGCACTCTACCACAATGGTCCCATTTTCTTGGGGTTGTTACAATTTGTGCCAGCAAATCTAGTAATTATTATTTATTTTTGTTGGTCATGGGGCTTGAACTTGGGGCTGGGCACTGTTTCTGAGCCTCTTTGTGCTCAAGGCTAGCGCTCTACCACTTGAGCCACAGCGCCACTACCTGGTTTTGAGTTTTAATTGGAGATAAGAGTTTCACAGGGACTTTTCTGCCTGGGCTGGCTTCAAACCACAATCCTTGGAACCCAGACTTTTCAGTAGCTAGAATTACAAGCTTGAGCCACTGTCATCCGGCCTAGTAATTTCAATGCACCAAAAAATTCAAGTGAATTATTACTCTCAAAGGTAGGCCTTCTTAACTCTGTCCCTTCTTAAAACTCCAGCAGTTTAGCCAGGCACAGGTAGCTCATGCCTGTAATTCTAGCTATTCAGGTGGTTGAGATCTGAGGATCACGGGTGCAAAGCCAGCCTGGGCAGGAAAGTCTATGAGACTCTTATCTCCACTGAACCACCGGAAAACCAGAAGTGGCGCTGTGGCTCAAGTGGTAGAGCACTAGCCTTGAGTTGAAGAGCTGAGGGACAGCGCCCAGGCCCAGAGTTCAAGTTCCATAACTGGAAAAAGAAAAAGAAAAAACAAACCCAGCAGTTTCCACCTCTGTACCGGGCTCTCAGCTGCTGTTTAAAAACAAAAAACAAAAAACAAGCCCTGGTAAGGTTGCTTCAGCTCCTAGGAACTGCAGGGTAGAGCTGGAGCTGGGTTCTTTGCATTATCAAAGCAGTTCTCTGTAATTGACCCCCTAGGGCTACTCCCTATTAATTAGCACCCTCTGCTCAAAGGTGAATAGGAACATTGAGACTAGGTTAAAAAAAGAACACAAAGCCCTAAAGCCAGGCTGATTTCCTTACACTGTAGATGCTCCCCAGGCCTATTTTATAGAAAGAGAGTTGGGAGAATGGCTAGGATTTGATTTGCTATAAAGAGGAAGGTAATTGCTCCCTGCAAACACCTCCCCTCCCCCAGTCTTCCCCTATGGAACAATATCTGAATGGAAGTTCCAAGAATGGCCAGGTGCTCCAGGTGGGTCTTTAAACTATGGGTGGGTTGTGGGTGGGACCCAAGGTGACAAAAGAAATAGCACAAATACTAAAGCTTATTGTGGGAAAGAAATCCCTTTCAAGTTTCCTTTCACTTGTTTTGATTTTAACCTAGTATCAGTTTCAGTTTCATGCTATTGAATCTGTAACCTCTTCCTCTCCCTCAGTCTCTTAAATACAAAGGCTCATTGTCTTGACAAACTGTTAGTGTGGCTACTAATTTTATTTTTATGGTCAGTTGTGGGGCTTGAACTCTGGGCCCAGATGCTTTCCCTCAGCTCTTCAGCTCAAGGCTAGTGCTCTACCACTTGAACTACAGCACCACTTCCAGTTTTCTGGTGGTAATTGGAGATTAGAGTCTCACAGACTTTCCTGCTCAGGCTGGCTTTGAACCATGATTCTCAGATCCCAGACTCCTTAGTAGCTAGGATTACAGGTGTGAGCTACTGGCACCCAGCTTTAGTGTGCCTACTTTTTACTGGAAGATCTTATTTTATTTTGGGGGACGGTAGTCCTGGGGCTTGAATTCAGGGTCTGGTTGTTGTTTCTGAGGTTTTGCGCTAATACTCTACTACTTGCACCACAGCTCCATTTCCAGCTTCTTGGTAGTTAATTTGGAGATAAGAGTCTCACAGACTTTCTTGCCTGGGCTGGCTTGGGACTGTGATCTTCAGATCTCAGCCTCCTGAGTAGCTAGGATTGCAGATGTGAGTCGTGGGCACCCTGCTCCACTGGAAGCTCTCTTATCTGTGGCCTGCAATTAATGTTTTCCTTTAAAGCAAAGATAAAAAGGGCTGGGAAGGTGGCTCAGTGGTAGAGTGCTTGCCTTGCATGCTTGAGGCCCTGGGTTCGATTCCTCAGTACCACATAAGCAGAAAAAGCCAGAAGTGGTACTGTGGCTCAAGTGGTAGAGCGCTAGCCTTGAGCTGAAGACCTAAGGGACAGCGCCCAGGCCCAGAGTTCAGGCTCCACGACGGGACAGATAGAAAAATAAATAAACAAACAAATAAATAAATAAATGATACAGATCTAAGCCCTACCTGTGATTTGTGCCTGTAATTCTAGCTACTCAGGAGGCTGAGATATGAGGTTAGAGATTCAAAGCCAATTGAGGCAGGAAAATCCACGAGACTCTTATTTCCAGTTAACTAGCAAGAAGCCAGATATAGCATTTTGGAAGGCAGCAGTGGGCCAGAGGGGGGTGGGGGGAGGGAGCCGCATGGGTTAGAAGCCCATCTTACCATATGAACCACAACAGCAAGGTTGTCCATCTGAAATGTGGCGTGAAAAGGTCCCTCATTTTGCCTCGGTCTTCCTGTCTCAAGACAAAAGTGTGCTATCAATTTTCTCCTCCAGGATGTGTGGATACACACCGGTGGCCTAACACCGGTGCCTACCCATCTCCAGGAACAAGAAGCCAAGACTCAAATCCATACTGTTCAGCCACAAAGCCTGTACAGCTGAGATCCACCAAAAGTCCAGGAGCCTTGGTTCCCTGAGCCTGGAGTTTGGGATCAGACCCATGGAGGGACACACACACACACACACACACACACACTCACAAACATACACACACACACACACACACACACACACAGCCAATTCTAAGTCAAAGTCAGCAATCTACGTGCCACAAAGACAACCTATTACCAGTCATTTGCCAAAAGATTGATTAGTGACTCACTCATTTGCAAGTTTTATATAATTGCTAACAACCTGTCAGTACTAAAGAACTTTTTCAAACCTTAGCTTTATCATGTTCCACAGAAACACATATGCTGTAACCGTGATGATAGTCTTCTCAGATATACAGAAATGTTTGCTATTTAGATATGCTAAAAGTGGGAGGAAAGATTATAGGTAGTTAAGTCTACTTTAGACACCAAGAAAAATACCTTTTCATTTTCTGTGAAGTTTTTTTTTTTTTTTTGGTCGGCTGTGGGGCTTGAACTCTGGGCCTGGGCGCTGTCCTTCAGCTCTTCAGCTCAAGGCGAGCGCTCTACCACTTGAGCTACAGCACCACTTCCGGTTTTCTGGTGGTTTATTGGAGATAGGAGTCTCACGGTCTCTCCTGCCCGGGCTGGCTTTGAACCGCGATCCTCAGATCTCAGCCTCCTGAG
This sequence comes from Dipodomys spectabilis, assembly GCF_019054845.1. Taxonomy (NCBI): domain Eukaryota; kingdom Metazoa; phylum Chordata; class Mammalia; order Rodentia; family Heteromyidae; genus Dipodomys; species Dipodomys spectabilis. The sequence continues at coordinate 711,988 of NW_024871503.1, forward strand.
TAGCTAGGACTACAGGCGTGAGCCACCAGCGCCCAGCTTGTGAAGTTTTTTTTTTTTCAGGGAAGGAGGGCCTGTGCATGCTGGACAGTGTAGTATTTAAGACCCCACCCAGAACTTTGTTTCTTTTTCTTTCTTTTTTTTTTTTTGTCGGTCATGGGGCTTGAACTCTGGGCCTGGGCGCTGTCCCTCAGCTCTCCAGCTCAAGGCGAGCACTCTACCACTTGAGCTACAGTGCAACTTCCGGTTTTCTGGTGGTTTACTGGAGATAGGAGTCTCACGGTCTCTCCTGTCTGGGCTGGCTTTGAACCGCGATCCTCAGATCTCAGCTTCCTGAGTAGCTAGGATTACAGGCGTGAGCCACCAGCGCCCGGCTAAGAACTTTGATTCTTTATTTGTTTATTTCTTTGGATAGGGTCTCATCATCTTTGCCTGGGATCTGCCTCAAACCTCGATCATTCTACCTCTACAACCCTCCTATCTGTACCTCCACTCAGCTGGGATTATTACAGCATGTTTAGACTCATGAACTTTCCCTCAGGCTAGCCTCAGACCTCGATCCTCCAAATTCCTACCTCTGGAGTTGCTAGAATCCCACGCTTGTGTCTGCCTGGTCTTTTTCCTGTTTTTTTTTTTTTTTTTTTTTTTAGACAGGCATTTAACTCAAGCTGGCCTCCAACTCCTGATCTTCCTGCCTCTGCCTTTCCAAGGACTGGAATGACAGGCATGTGCCACCATACGGGGCGGGGGGAGGGCACATTTCACTTTCAAATGTGGTTTTGTTGTACAGTGTTCATCCATCCATCACATTGGCTAGACGTGATCAGCACTACAAGGTAAACACAGGAGCCGATGCAGGTACAGGACTCATTTGTGGACACCACATTTCTCTCTCACTGGCTAAATTCTCCTGGTAGCATTTTCGGAAGTCGACAGTGGAAATAGAAATCGGAGTTTGCCCAATTCCCCTCGGCAGGTCCAGCCTACCGCACCCCACCCACTTCTGGCTCATACAGATGCACACACCACACAGCACTCATGCAAACTGCCCACACGTGCACCTCCCCCCCCGCATGTGTGTGAATAGTTGCACCTCGGCTGTGTGCATGCGTGGACACATGGCCCCCGCATCGGCGGGCGAGACACTGACCTGTCTGGAGATGACGAGCTTCCCCAGTGGCATGGGCACTCCATTTTCCGTCGCTATCCTCTTCAAGGTAGCAATGGCCTTTTCTTGGTTTCCAGATAGCACATCGTACCGCGCACTCTCCGGCAGCCACTGAGGAGGACAGGAGACACGGGTGTGGCTGCTTAGGGTGCCACCAAACATGCTGATCTATGAGAGGTCTCTAAGAGCAGGCACTCCAGGCACCTGGGGGCAAATGCTATCTTTTCCATTGTGTTCTATGGATTCCTGACCTGGGGTCAGTGACTTGATCTCTCTGCCTCCTTCACCTCTTCCTCCCTTCCTAACCTCACGGGCTTGTGGGGAGGATTGTGTGGCGATTGTTATGGTCATGGCTGTTGTCAGATTATTCAATGCTGCTTTCAGAGATGCAGGTGAGGATTGAATTGAAAGAACCACTCTCCACTCCAGCCCCCTCCCCCCCCCAAATCTCACCCAAGAGAAACGCTCCCTAACCTGGGCTCTGCCTCATTTCCTAACCTTTAAGCCTAAATGGGAGTCCCAACCCCAAGGGACCAGAGAGATACACTTCTTCCAAATAAAGCCATATTGAGCTATGAAATAGGTAGCCGGGAGTAGCTGAGAAAAGCATGGGCCTGGGATCAGAAAATCTGGTTCAAATTAAGAGGGGTGTGTGTGTGTGTGTTCTTGTTTGTTTTTTTTTTTGTCGGTCGTGGGGCTTGAACTCTGGGCCTGGGCGCTGTCCCTCAGCTCTTCAGCTCAAGGCGAGCGCTCTACCACTTGAGCTACAGCACCACTTCCAGTTTTCTAGTGGTTTATTGGAGATAGGAGTCTCACGGTCTTTCCTGCCCGGGCTGGCTTTGAACCGCGATCCTCAGATCTCAGCCTCCTGAGTAGCTAGGATTACAGGCGTGAGCCACTGGCGCCCGGCTTGTGTTCTTGGTTTTTGTTGTTGTTGTTTGTCTCTTTTCCTTCATGCCCTTTGACAGGTGTGTCACCTTCCTGGCCTGTTTCTTCCTCAATGACACAAGGATGTGGCAGACATGGCTAATGCCCATCAAAGTTCATGCTTCCCTTACCCAAGTACAGAACTGCCCTTGACTAGGGGCCACCTAGCTAGATTTCCCAGCTTCCCTTGCAGCTAGGTGGGGCCATGTGACTTGCTGCCACCAATGGCATGGAAGCAGGCAGGCTTATATAATCTCCATTTTCCTTTCCCAGGCAGTAATCTGCACATAGAAAACTCCAACTGTCCAGAGGATAGCAGTCATAACCTGGAAAGAAAACCTGGACACAGAATCCCACTTTCCCTGCCAGCAAGAAATAAAATTCTCTGTTAAAATACTAAGTTTGTGGAGCTGGGAAGGTGGCTCAGTGGTAGAATGTTTGCCTTGCATGCATGAGGCCCTGAGTTCGATTCCTCAGCACCACATAAGCAGAAAAAGCCACAAGTGGCACTGTGGCTAAAGTGACAGAGCACTAGCCTTGAGTTGCTAAAGTGGTAGAGCACTAGCCTTGAGCTGAAGATCTGAGAGGCAGCGCCCGGGCCCAGAAGTCAGGTCTCATGGCCTGCAAAAAAAAAACAAAAAAACCCAAAACCAAAAATATTGAGTTTGTGGCTTTATCTATTATAAGAACTGGTATTGCTGGGCGCTGTGGTGGCTCACACCTATAATCCTAGCTATTTAGGACACTGAGATCTGAGGACTGAGGTTTGAAGCCAGCCCAGACAAGAGAATGTATAAGACTCAAGTATCTCCAATTAAACAGCAAAAACCCAGAAGAGGAGCCATGGCTCAAGTAGTAGAGTTCCAGCCTTGAGCAAAAAAGCGAAGGGACAGTGCCAAGCCCTGAATTCAGGCCCTAGGCCTGACACCAAAAACAAAACAAAAAGCTTTTGTCATTCTAAGTGATACAGGGGCCTAATATCCCACCCCGCACTGCCAATGGGAAGAATGAACATCAGAACACATGCACAGAGCCTGTGGAACTGTTGAGCTCAGTAAATATGAATGCCTATTGTCCTCATTGGGAATTATTGTAATATTTTTCTGACGTGAGAACCATCCATTTATAGGCTTATTTGGAGCTTCACTCGCTGTAAAGTGTTTCATGCATGCGTTCTACACATGAAATGATGAATGTCTGGGGTGTGGTTTATGTGAGGCAGAGACAGAGCATTTGAGCTCCTGCCTGAAGTCCACTACTGAATCGTCTGTCATGTATCTATCCCTGTTTTACTCAAGCCGGTTTGAATTAGGTTTCTGTCACTTGGGACTCAAGGCTCCTAATGAATCCAATACAGTCGCATTAAGCATACATCTATCTTGCAATGAGGGGGTCAGTGTTTGCCTCATCTCCAGCTCTCTTTCCCAAAGCATCCATCTGAAGGGAAATCAAATATGCCTTGGCTTGTTTTCAGGTTAAAAGAAGTCATCTTAAGAGGAGGCTCTACATCCTGCAACCAAAACAGTGCACAGTGAAGGCCCAGGAAGGAGAGGCTCCAAGGATACCTACGAAGCACAGAACAGCAAAGAGGAGGAGCGGGACGGCCGAGAGGACCAGCAGCCAACGCCAGCCCAGGCTGGGCATCACGAACACAGCCAGGGCGACCTCGAACACTGTCCCGATGGCCCAAAAGACCTGCGCAGGAGAACAGGGCTCAGCATTAGAGGCTGGGGGAGCGTGGGCCACACAGTGAGCAATTTGCGGGGGGGGGTCACCGTGGATGAGAGAATCAGGTGAGAAAGGGGCCACTGGAGTTGGCAAAAGTCAGAGTGGCTGACCCTTTCCGACAGCCTGTACGATGGCCTGGTTGGCCCCTGGTGCTGCCCATCTCCCGAGCGTCCCGCCCACACCAGGTCTATTTTTCTTCAGCTGATCCGACAGCTCAGGACTCTTGGCTAGCATCTCCCAGGGAATTTCCAGTCTCTGGAAGCCCAGCCACCTCACCTCGATCAGCAAAATACACTTGGCTCTGGATTTCATGGGAAGAAATTCAGCATACAGTGTCACCCTAGGTGAACAAGGAGATAGAGAGGCTGTATAACTAATGTATGCACTAGTAGTAGTAAAGACATTTTGTTGTTGTTGTTGTTATCGTCGATCATGGGGCTCAAATTCAGCCCCTAGGTGCTGTCCCTAAGCTTTTCTGCTCAAGGCTAGCACTCTGTGAGCCACAGCTCCACGTCTGGTTTTCCAGTGATTCATTGGAGGTAAGAGTCTCATGGACTTTTCCTGCCCAGGCTGGTTTTGAACTGTGATCCTCAGATGTCAGCCTCCTGAGTAGCTAGGATTACAGGCGTGATCCATCAGCACCTGGCAGTAAATATATATTTTTTAAGTACATAATAAAATGTCAAGAATAACTTTCAGAAGTTGGGAACCAGTGAGTCATGATTGTAATCCTAGCATCTCCATAAACCCAGATCTCAGAATGATGGATGGAAGCCAGCTCGGGCAGGAAAGTCCATGAGATTCTTATTTCCAATTGGCCACGAAAAAATGTTGCAAGTGGCCTTGTAGCTCAAGTGGCAGAGTGCTAGCCTTGAGCAATAGGAACTCCGGGACTATGCCCCAAATTCAAGCCCTAGAACTAGCAAAACAAAACCAAAACCAAAAAATTCTTCTACCATGGACCTACCCTTATCCCTACTTCATGCTGTTAGTCAACCTAATGACAATCACGTTTGATTTGCAGACCTACTGTGTGCCAGGGAGTTTCACATCATTTGGTAGCATTTACAGGGAATGAGGCAGGTGATTATAACTTCCACTGTGTGTGTCTGTGTTTATAACTTCCACTGTGTGTGTCTGTGTGTCTGAGTGTCTATGTGTCTGTGTATCTTCCAGCTTCACCTTCATATCTGCATCTATGTCAGAAAAGCTGCTCTTGTCCAGGACTGTAAATCTAATAAGTTACAGACATAGAAGCAACCCTCAGATGCGTCCTTATTTGGATATGTTGCAGCTATAAACAAACAAACAAACAAATCTTTAAGCTCAACCTTTTGTGTCCACACAATTTCCTGAGGAGGGTTCTCTAAATAGAGTGTGAGTCAGAGGCTATGCTGTATTTTTAAGACTTTTGATATAGACTAGACCAGAAATTGCTCCGATTTCTACTCCTTCTGATACCTCTCTTCCCATACCATGAGCAATCTCTCTATCTAGACACCAAGACGCAGGGCAAATTGAAGAGATTTTTTAATACTTACCATGCCTGACTTCTTTGACATCTTATTCCCTTTTTCAAATGTCGTGCTTATATTATTTTTTAAATTAATCATATTAAAATGTGAGGCACATTGCCTTTCGCCCAACAAAACAAAATCCAACTACTCACGATGATGCAAAAAAAATGTCCCTAATATATTCTACGGACAAAGTTATTCCCATCCTCAGAGGTCAAGGATTTGTTTTTTGTTTTCTATAACCAAGGAAGTATTTGTGTGTGTTCCAACTTTATTGCCTCTTATTTTGGTTAGGAAGTATGGACCAGAGTGCATAGTCACTGCCAAGCAATTGAGGGAGGCCTAAGTGATCTTCCCTCCACCCCATGGCTTCTGCTCGCGCCCCCCAGAGCCACAGCTGTCAGCAGTTACTAAGCCACAACCCTAGGACCGCCTTCTATGTCCATCTCCAGAGGAGCTGGGATTATAGAGGTCAGCCACCATGCTGGGTCTCCCTGACTTCATTTTTTTTTTCTTTTTTGCCAGCCCTGGGACTTGAACTCAGGGCCTGGGCACTGTCCCTGAGCTTCTTTTTGCTCAAGGCTAGTACCTACCAGTTGAGCCATAGTGCCAGTTTTGGCTTTTTCTGTTTATGTGGTACTGAGGAATCGAACCCAGCGCTTCATGCATGCAAAGTGAGCACTCTACCACTGAGCCACCTTCCCAGCTCCATGACTGCATTCTTTTAATAACTGAACGATCCTCCTAATTAGGTTTTGCTTTTTACTTCCGGCAGTAGAGGGGGTGTTAGGCCAATGAGCTCCCTTCCCATAGCTTAGTACGCTCTTTCCCCTCTCCACAGCTAGCATGTGCCTTTCCAAGGCAACACTAGGCTCATGTAGTAAAAGCAGTAAATAATCAGCCGGTAAATAATCAGCCTCCAACCCCCTCTACCTTGGGATGGCACTTCTCTGGGGCAGCTACCACATATAAGGCAACAAGAGCCCCTTAAAGTGACCTTCTGGTCGGGACAGCAGCCATAAATCTAGTCCGCCATGATGAAGCCCCTGGCCCTCAGATCCACACCAGGGTGTCCGCCTTCTAGCCCCTTCTAGCCCCTCCTAGACCTCCTAGGTAATATAGGTCACCCCAGACAATAGCTGGTGCTTCTTCTCACTTCTCCCTGTGAGAAGGGGTCTTGCCAGCCCCTTTCCCCGCAATAAACCTTTTCTTTGTTCTTTGTACCTGGATGTCTGCGTGGTTTTTCTGGCAAAGCCTAAAATATTCTAACAGGGGGTCTGAATTTCAGGCCTCAGACTCTACCATTTGGCCATACTCTTGGCCCTTTCTGTTTAGCTTTATTTTTCAGATAGTATCTTTCTTTTTGCTTTGGGCCTGCCTAGAACAGCGATCCACCTACCTCCACTTCCCACCTAGCCAGGATTAAACAAGTGTGCACCACCCTACTTACTGGGCCCCGTAGATTATTTTTCAATGTCTTGCTGTTGCCATCTAGGCCACTCCCGCAAAACCTTTCCCTGCCATTGTTGGGCCCACATTCTCGGCTGTTATTTTCAGCTACTCATTATGAAAACAAGCTGCTTGATTTCCACCCAAAGGAATGGCAATTATTAACAATCAGGCGGATGGATAAAGGAATGAGCAATAATGAAATTAGCCATGCCAAGAAGCAGCTGATTCTGGAATAAATAAATCGCCTGGCAAATAAGCACATTTTTACAGCACAGGGCAATTGCAGAGTTGCATTTCATTCATGTGCTTGGAAAGAAGAAATGACCTGTGACTTTCATTTGTCATTTCTTTGGAGGAAAGAATGGAGTAAACATGGGTCTAGGGGGGTTGAAGGTGTCGCTCAAGAAGTAGAGCACCAGCTAATGAGTGAAAACAAGCATCAGACACTGGGTTCCAGTCCAGGTCTTGGACAAAACAAACAAACAAACATGGGTTTCTGAGCCAATCAGAGGCAGGTCTCAAAGGCAAGCCTTCCAAGTGTAGGTATGGTTTCAGTGGTAGAACACAAGCCCTGGGTGGGAAAAATCAAGGTTTTGGTGGAAAGCTACCTGGGGTATTAATTTCTTTCTTTTTTATTTTATTTTATTTTTTGGTGGGGGGGGGGGTCATGGGGCTTGAACTCTGGGCTTGGGCCCTGTCCCTCAGCTCTTCAGCTCAAGGCAAGCACTCTACCACTTGAGCCACAGCACCACTTCTGGTTTTCTGTTGGTTTATTGGAGATAAGAGTCTCACGGACTTTCCTGACTAGGCTGGCTTTGAACCACAATCCTCAGATCTCAGCCTCCCTGAGTAGCTAGGATTACAGGCGTGAGCCACTGGCACCAGGCTTAGGGTGTTATCTTCTTCTTCTCCTTCTTCTTCTCCTTCTTCTCCTTCTTCTCCTTCTTCTTCTTCTTCTTCTTCTGCTGCTGCTGCTGCTTTCTTATGCTTTATTTCTTTTTTTCATTAATTTCTTTACTTACTTAGGTGCTGAGGACGGAATCCAGGCCTTTAAGCCTGCTAAGTGTGCACTCTACCTACTGAGCCACACACACCCAGGGCTGGGTGGGTACTTAGCATCCCGACCAGCTAGCACTCAGATAGGGAAACCTTGTCAGCTGCTCTGCTGCTGCACATGGCGCCCTCTGCTGGAAGGAATATGCTATCTGTCCCGGTCAAATCTAGCTGTGAGCCGAAGCTTTTACTAGTTGCAAGATTAGATGGCAGAAGGCTTTGCTGTCTCAGATCCTGGCTGTCCACTGAAAGGCCTACAGGGCAGAGACAAGTAGGACTTGGCCTTGCTGGACTCACCAGCCCTGATCTCACCCATGGGTTGATGGAAGACTTAGGAAAGACTGCTCAGTTCCCCAGTTGCTGAACTTGGGAGCTAAAGAAATCATTGTCTTCAGCCATGATGGTTGTGACAGTTTATCACAAGGCAAAAAGCTGACCCCGCACTTCACCCTGTGGCTGTCTGACCTTAAGCAAGCAACCTAGGAGCCCTGAGCACCAGCTCCCGCATTGACCCGTGGGAATCGCGGGGTTGCAGTGGGCACTGTCGTTAGTAAATGTTATACTTGTTTTTTATCGCCACTGTGGATTCCTTAACTCTAGGGGAAAGACAGGAAGGAACATACAGAGCAAGGGGAGGAGGGACACGAGCAGAGGAATTGGCTTCCCATCACTAATACGATTTGTATTTACTTATTTATTTAGCCAGTCCTGGGGTTTGAACTCAGGACCTGGGCACTGTCGCTGAGCTTCTTTTGCTCAAGGTTAGCACTCTACCACTTGAACCACAGCACCACTTCCAGCTTTTTCTATTTATGTGGTACTGAGGAATCGAACCCAGGGCTTTGTGCATGCTAGGCAAGTACTCTACCACTAAGCCACATGCCCAGCCCCGTGATTTGTATTTACTGATGCCAAAATCACGGCAACTTTTATATAAGGTTCAGGTGTGTCCCCGAAGATCTTTCATCTCACAGCAAAGTCTTCAGAGGGTGGAAATTTAACCCAATTCTGTGTCTAGAAGTGAGAGCTTTGGGGAGGTGGTTAGAGTTAGATAAGGTCCCCTAGTGGGAGCCTCCCATGTTGGAACCCCGGTAGATGCAGAAAAAGAAGCAGAGAAGCTGGGTGCTTGGACCCCAGCCTGTGATTAACTACTTGGGAGGCAGAGATCAGAGGATCAAGGTTTGAGACTAGCACAGGGAAAAAAAGAAAAGCTCCTAAGACTCCATCTCAATTAAACACACATACCACACACACACACACACACACACACACACACACACACACACACACACACAGAGCCAGAAGTGGAGCTATGGCTCAAGTGGTAGAATGCTAACATTAAGCAAAACAGCTCAGGGAAAGCCCCCAGGCCCCTAGTTCAAACCCCAAGACCAGCAAAAATAAAAATTAAAAAATAAATCAACCTTCATTAGCAAGGGAAAAGAGACTAATACACTCACAGAGACTTCCAGATATTACTGAGTTTTTTTTTTTAAGCTACACAGAACAATCTTATTCAGATGGTGTGGGGAGCAGCTATGATTGGGTAAAGCTATTCTAAATGAATGGGAATGCTTAATTGCATTGAATTGCATAAAATATCTCCAACTAAGTGCCTCCCAATAATGAACATTGGGGAGTCATTTTTATAACTAATAAGAACGTTGTCTAATTAAGACATAATTGTTTTTATGTAAAGTGCTAAAGAGCAGGCAGTCTCTGGGGTGGCTAAGTATTTCTTCTGTAATTTTGCGTGCAGTTTTTGTTTGCCCTGGGTTTTGTTTGAGCTGGGCCATGGAGTCATGAAGGGACAGGGTTTGCAGACTCAAATCGTAGCTTAACTGGATCTCCACTACTCACACCTGTAACCCTAGCTACTCAGGAGACTAAGGTCTAGGGATTGAGGTTCAAAGCCAGCCTGGGCAGGAAAGTGTGTGAGACTCTTAGCTCCAATTAACCAGTAAACAGCCAGAAGGGATGCTGTGGCTCAAGTGGTTACTGTTATGACCTGTGTGTTATGGTTACGTTAGAGATGTCAACCTTGCTCTCATAGTTCACTGTAGCTTCTAATGCAGCCCCACAGAGCCTCCCCTGAGTCGCCAAAGCCGTGAGGAATGAGAGCATCTCCTGGTAACTATGGGACATTCTGCAGAAAACCCAAAGGACACTCAGGCCCCTTTCATAAAACTACAGCATTTGTGCAGTCTACGCGCACCCTCCTGTTCTTTCTTTTTTCTTTTTTTTTTTTTTTGTTGGTTATGGGGCTTGAACTCTGGGCCTGGGCGCTGTCCCTGAGCTCTTCAGCTCAAGGCGGGCGCTCTACCACTTGAGCCACAGCGTTACTTCCAGGTTTCTGAGATAAGAGTCTCATGGACTTTCCTGCCCAGGCTGGCTTTGAACCTGGATCCTCAGATCTCAGCCTCCTGAGTAGCTGGGATGACAGGCGTGAGCCACCAGCACCCAGCTTTTCTTTCCTTCCCTTCCTTCCTTCCTTCCTTCCTTCCTTCCTGCCTTCCTTCCTTCCTTCCTTCCTTCCTTCCTTCCTTCCATCCATCTGTCCTTCCTTCCTTCCTTCCTTCCTTCCTTCCTTCCTTCCTTCCTTCCTTCCTTCCTTCCTTCCTTCCTTCTCTCTCTTTCTTTTTGATCAGTCATGAGGCTTGAACTCATCCCCTGGGCATTGTCCCTGAGCAATTTGGCTCAAGGCTAGCAGTTTACCACTTTGAGCCACAGCACCACTTCTGGCTTTTTCAGTGGTTCATCGGAAATAAGAGTCTCATGGACTTTCCTGCTTGGTCTGGCTTTGTGGCACAATCCTCCTATCTCAGCCTCTTGAGTAGTAGCATGACAGGCGTGAACACCAGCACCTGGCTTGGTCTGTGTTGGCTTTTGAACCTGTGCATAGAGAAGGTTGACCAGTTGCCTGCCTGCATGTGTACCTGGCTGGAGGGTGAAAGCGGGGCATTTACTTACGACTGGGGGACTCCTCCGATCCCAAAGCCCACCAGGCCTCGGAGCACCAGGATCCAGCTGTACACGGGTGCAAATGCACTGAGGACACCGTAGTAGAGGGTCCAGAGGACGCTGATCTTCAGCCCCTGCAGGAAGGGAGATCCCAGTCACAGGTTCCTCCAGGGCCCTGCACCACCTGACTCTCCTGTAGGGTCTGGCAAACAGCTGGCACCAGACTGGCACTAGGCTCGAGCTGCCTGAGGTGTGGCTGGAATCCAGCTGACCACAGGAGCTGTGCCACATGGGGGCCACCAGTATCATGTCAGGGTCAAATGTAGCCTGCTGGCCAGGAGAATGGTAGGAAACCATGGGCAGCCCCTCTGCCCAGAAGCCCTCCCTATTGGAGATGGATGGACATCCCAACCAATCAGCTGCATTCTGCAGGAGAATTCACTTCTACCTCCAAGGTCACAGTGAAGGTCACACGCAGCTGTGGAGGCAGAGGCGCGTGCATCTTTACGTTACTTAATACTACCTCGGTGGGTTCCACACAGGCTTGGCCAGTGCTGGGAATAACAACAGAACTCTTTCTCAGTGCCAAGAACTTTCTGGGCAAAGCTGTTTCCCCTTAAGCATAGCCCCTGGAGAGGCTGCTTTCTCCCACTTTGGGATGAACACGCTGAGACACCGGGGAGAGGCCTGCGAGGGAGAAGCTGGGATTGGAACTGGTCTGCCTCAGAGCCCAGGCCGTCTCCTGGCAAAGACGGAGCAGCCCCCTGGCTGATGCGAGTGACTTGTAGGAAGGAATCCAAGGCGGGCTGGGCAGTCCCCGGAGATGGAGGAGTGTGAGATGAGGGCTCTGAAATACTGCAATTTGGCTTCGGAGAGTATTTTTCACCCTTTGTCAATCTTGCCAGTGATGGCTTGGTTTGGGTCCTTCCTTCTCTGTCTGGGAGGTATATTCTGCATCCTCAGTTTCTACCAAGGAGGGGCCCTTTTTCCTAGTTGTCACAGCCCAAAATGTGTCTAGACACGGCCAAACATCCCCCTCCTCATTCTTCTAGAAGATGTAAATGCAGCCATATTCCACAGGAGTTATGTCTTTACCAAAAACCCCCACTCCAGCTGGGGCGCTGGAGGCTCATGCCTGTCACTCTAGCTACTCAGGAAGCTGAGATCTGAGGATCACGGATCAAAGCCAGCCCAGGCAGGAAAGTCTGTGAGACTCTTATCTCCAATGAACCACCAGAAAACCAAAAGTGGAGCTGTGGCTCAAAGTGGTAGAGTGCTAGCCTTGAGCAAAAAAAGCTCAGAGACAGCACCCAGGCCCTGAGTTCAAGCCCCGGGACCGGCAACACACACACACACACACACACACACACACACACACACACACACACACACACACACACACACACAGCTTTTTAAAGTGCAGGCTTCCATTGCTCCTCTTTACGTTTTCCTAGGCACAGAGAGAGGAGCGACCATCCTGGATGGCAGAATACTCACTCTTCCTAGGACAGTCAGGGCCCTTGGCTATAAGTAAACTGGGAACATTCATCAGTAGAGTCAGCTGCTGGTGTGAAAGGGACAGGAAATAGCAGCCTGGAAGTCTTTATTACGGATCTGTGATGAACCAGGTACTGCATCGGGCCCGGGACCATTTTAGAGAACAAGACAGGTTTGGCCTCTTTCTTCAGTGTGTAGCAATCATTCCACATTGTAGACCCCGTGCCCAGGGCAGACATCACTAATCCATCACAGCACCATTCCAAGAGGTTTTTTCTGGCTCTTCAAATCCATGTTTCTACTTTTTGTGACAGTTGGGAAATGTTGTATCCCCTTTAAAAGACTCCTATGTTGTTCCATAGCTGGTGGCACTATTCTGGGAGGTTCTGGAAACTTTAGTGAGTGAGATCTAGCTGGAGGGAGTCACTGGGAGCGGGTGTGTGTGTCAAGGCTTTCAAACTCATCCCTCACCGGGTTCCTTCAGTTAGCTTCCTAACAGCAGGGGGATTAGTCTCCTCCATCGTCCTCTTCCTCTCCCCTCTCCCTCCTCCCCCTTTCTGTCCCCTCCTCCTCCTCTCCCCAGCTCCCTCCTCCCTCCTTCTTTTTGTTCCTTCTTCCCTTCTTTCTCCTCCTTCTCCTCCCTCTCCTCCCCCTTCCTCCTCTCCCCTTTTCCTCCTTCTATTCCCTACCCCATCCTTACGACAGAGCCAGGACCGGGACCCGAACCCTGTGAGACCAGAAGCTAAAACAAGTCCTCCTCCCCACTTTCTAAAGTTGTCTGTGTCCGTGAGGGTAAAAACTGACCAAATTACTGAGTGATTAGAAGAGGCACAGAAGCCTCCGGTGCCCTTTAGTCTGGGAAATGTAGTTAATGGTAGCTATTCTAACCTCCTCTGGTATCAATAAGGAAACTGAGGCCCAAAAAGAACTTACTGCTTCACGGTCAAGAATCCCTTCCTCCCTCTCTCCCTCCTTTTATTTCTTTATGTTTTTTGTTCATTGTGGGACTTGAACCCAGGACCTGGATGCTATCCCTGAGCTCTTTTGCTCAAGGCTATCATTCTACCACTTTGAGCCACAGCTCAACTTCCAGTTTTCTGGTGGTTAAATGGAGATAAAGAGCCTCACAGACTTTCTTGCCCAGGCTGGCTTTGAACCACAATCCTCCTGTCTCAGCCTCCGGAGTAGCTAGGATTACCGATGTGAGCCACCAGCACCAGGCTCTTTTATTTCTTTTCTTGATTTTTTTTTTTTTGAGCCAGTACTGTGCTTGAACTAAGGTCTCACACTCTCTTGGCTTTTCCACTCAAGGCTGGTGCTCTACCACTTGAGCTACATTTCCACTTCCAGCTTTTTGCTGATTAATTGGCGATAGAGTGTCTCGGACATGTCTTCCTGGGAAGGTTTTGAATCTCGATCTTCAGATCTCAGCCTCTTAAATAGCTAAGATTCTATCCCTGGGGCATGTGCACCAGGCTCTTTTCCTACTTTTTGATTCGGGGTCTCTCGGTACAGGCTGGCCTCAAACTCTCAACCCTCCTGCCTGTGTCTTCTGAGTGCTGGTCTTACAGGTGTTCACCACCACAGTGGTGGCGGCCCCACGATGGAGTGGGAAGGCAGCTGGGCGAGGTGGGGGTGGGGTAAGCCAGCAGATAGCAGATACAAGCCGTCTACAGCTGCCAGCTGCGCACGGGGGCCCTGCCTCTCCATCTGGCTGCGCTGCCACCCTTCAGGTGCCCCAGGAAGGCCTGAGGATGTCCAGGGGACCCCAGCTGGCCCAGGAGCATCATCTTGACCCTGAGATGTCCATCCTTGGGCCCCGGCGGTGGGGGGGGGGGACCCGGAGCGCATGCGCCTTGGGAGGAGGTTGCCTTACTGTTTTCCTGCCGTACTGGTCTGAGATGTTACCCCAGAGCGTGGAGCTGGACATCATGCCTACGAAGACCACCTGGGGGTGCAAAGAGAGAGAGACGTGACGTCATGCTGCCCACCGGTGACATCACACATCCTGCCCCGTGACGTCACACCCAGGAATGAGGAGGTACCTATATTTGCCGCTGGAGGGGGGGGGGCCCAGGCGTGGACCCTGGTTTTATGATTTGGGGTTTGGGTTTGGGTGGTACCAGGGCTTGAACTCATGGCATCCCAACTAGCTTGGCTTGCTGGCCCACAGCTTCTAGCTCTGGAGGTGGTTGCTGGCTACTTGGAGACAGCATCTCTTGGACTTTTTCCTGTCTGGATTTCTAACCTTAATCCTCTGTGTTTTGTTGTAGAAGACACTCAAGGTATTCCCAACAGTTATCAACAGCAACAATAATAATAATACCTTCATTCTCCTCTAGTTAACAATTGCTATCTCTAGCCGGGCGCTGGTGGCTCACGCCTGTAATCCTAGCTACTCAGGAGGCTGAGATCTGAGGATGGCGGTTCAAAGCCAGCCCAGGCAGGAGAGACGGTGAGATCATGAGACTCCTATCTCCAATAAACCACCAGAAAACTGGAAGTGGCGCTGTAGCTCAAGTGGTAGAGCGCTCGCCTTGAGCTGAAGAGCTGAGGGACAGCGCCCAGGCCCAGAGTTCAAGCCCCACGACTGACAAAAAAAAAAAACAACAATTGCTATCTCTGCCGCCAGCCAGGCTGTGTGACCATGAGGGAGTGGCTCAACCTCTCTGTGCCTCATGTTTCTCAGTTAGCGGGAGACCCACCTCCACAGGCCCACTGTAGACTAGGCAATGCATATTGTTTCTACAACCTGGCTTAAGCCCTTGGCCTTGCAGGAACTCACTAAGTATTTGCTTTGGAGCGATCTTCACGCTGGCCTGGTGGTTTCCGTCCCATTTAGAAAGTCCATCCCCTAGCAAAAAAGCAGGGGGCTCGGCCCTGTCCTCCGCTCGGCCCTCAGTCCCGACCTCAACACCAAGTACTATTTCTCAGCACCTGCAACGTGCCAGCTCTGTACTGGCTTTGGCTTTGATCTTCCACCCACCCCTGGGTGAGAGGAGCGAGCTGAGGGGGCGGGGTCCCTGTAGGAGGGGTCCACGGTGGATGTCTGGGGGTCCCCATACTGGACCTCTGAATGGGGCAGTGTCTGCCGTGAACCAGCCAGGAGATGGGAGTTAGGGGAGGGAGCGACTACAGGAAGTCCCGCCCAGGGGACCAGGGACATCCTTCAAGGCTACCCAGAGGACCAGAAGTGGACACCGCCACACCAGGCCGCCTTACCGAGGTCAGCAGCGCCACCTGCCAGCTGGGCAGCTGCCACTCGCAGTGCAGCTGTGGTGCCAGGACGCTGAGGATCATCATCTCCATGGCATCCGCCATCTGCAGGGGGCAAGGAGGCGGGTGAGGCCCTGAGTTCAAATCCCAGTACCACCCTGTGCTGGGGACAGCCGAGCGGGGCTCCCTCCAGTGGTCAAAGACCTGAATTGCCATGCAGGGATCCACAGAGACAGGGAATGTTTACTCTATTTTTCCCATACTTAACAATAACAAGGCTAGGAAGGTGGCTCCGTGGTACAGTGCTTGCCTAGCATGCATGAAGCCCTGGGTTCGATTCCTCAGTACCCACATACACAGAAAAAGCTGGAAGTGGCACTGTGGCTCAAGTGGCAGAGTGCTAGCCTTGAGCAAAACCAGCTCAGGGACAGTGCCTAGGCCCTGAGTTTAAGCCCCAGGACTGGCAAAAAAAAAAAAGTTTCTTCCCTTTTCTCTGATGTAAATAAACACTAATTTGTTTTGGGATGGTGGGTTGCCTGTGTAGAAGTCTCTGGATATTTAACAAGCATGATTTTTTTTTTTAAAACTGGGGAAAAGTGAAGGAAGGGGTGAGGTCATCCAAAAAAAATAAATGTATTCATTATCTGATTTATGAAATGACAACCCTCCTGTATAGTAATAACTAATAACAATAAATAAGTAAAGCATATTAAAACACACTAGAAAGCCCTAGTAACTAAGTATCTTTTCAGGACTAGACAGAATAATATAAACTAGAGTTTAAAAGCAGACTGGAGAAGCTGGACACCGGTGGCTCACACCTGTAATCCTAGCTACTCAGGAGGCTGCGATCTGAGAATGGAGGTTCAAAGCCAGCCAGGACAAGAAAGTCCCATGAGACTCTGATCTCCAGTTCATCACCAGGAAGAAGAAAAAATGAAGAACGGAAATGGATCTGTGGTTCACGCGGTAGAGCGCTAGCCTTGAGCACAGAGAAGCTCAGGGACAGTGCCCAGGCCCTGAGTTCAAACCCCAGGACTGGCACAAAACAAAAACAACAGACTGGAGCAAGAAATCATAGATAGGGAGAAATGATAATCCATTTGGAAAAATGATTCGCATGCTTCCTCATACCAGTAAACGGAGATCAGGCCCCGCCATGTAGAGATCTGAGTTAGGTCTGGAGATCTCCTTAAAGCCAAAGATAAATTGTCTTTTGTGGTGGTGGTGTGGGGAGGACGGGGGGGCAGATTCCTGAACCTTGCATGGAAACCCATTTGAGCCACATGAGGGGGGCCCTGGAGACATACTCCCCCAAATACTTGCCCAAGCCAAGCCGGTGAGGACAGACAGCTTCCACTGGAATTTTCCAAACCCAATTGCTTCCACTGCGTCTTCCACCATGAAGGTATCTGAGAAGGAGAGGGGCCAGGGAAGTGGGACCTGTGTGCTTCCCTAACGGTCTGAGCTGTGTCTAGTCCCGACCTGATCCTGGAAGTGCCTTTCAGAATGTCTATCAAGCGCTTAAATGAGTTGTGATACACACACACACACACACACACACACACACACACACACACACGATGAAATAAGAACCAACTGTTAAAAAGAATGTGCCAGAAGGCGTGCTGGCTCACACCTGTAATCCTAACCACTTGGGAGACAAAGATTGGGAGGATCACGAGGCCAACCCAAATAAAAAGGCATGCAAGAGCACATCTCAACGTGCATAAATGCATGCCCCAGCGCGTGCTTGCACACGTGTGTGACTGATGCGTGGGGTCAAAGGCCAAGAGGACGTCCACAGGCCATGGGCGAGGTGGCTTGTCTTTGAGAATAACGCTTGTCTTCCCACTTCTGGATGTTTCTATAACTTCTGAGTGTTTTACAAGAAACATCTTCCTCTCAGGCTGAGGTAAACAGCCTGACACATGTGCCAGGGGGCATGCTGAAGAAAACGCGGCGGCCAGAGAGTGCGGTGTGCTGGACTGTGTGCAGGAGCCGAGGCACAGACAAACTTGTGAAGTCTGGAGATCACTACCATCATCACCACCACCACCATCACCATCACCACCATCACCACCACCACCATCATCATCACCATCACCACCACCACCATCATCATCACCATCACCATCACCATCACCATCATCACCATCACCACCACCACCATCATCATCACCATCACCACCACCACCATCATCATCACCATCACCACCACCACCATCACCATCACTACCATCACCATCATCACCACCATCATCACCACCACCACCATCACCATCACCACCACCACCATCATCATCACCATCACCACCACCACCATCATCATCACCATCACCACCACCACCATCATCATCACCATCACCACCACCACCATCATCATCACCATCACCACCACCACCATCATCATCACCATCACCACCACCACCATCATCATCACCATCACCACCACCACCATCACCATCACCACCATCACCATCATCACCACCACCACCATCACCATCACCACCATCACCACCATCACCACCATCATCACCACCACCATCACCATCACCACCATCACCACCATCATCACCATCACCACCATCATCACCATCACCACCACCATCACCACCATCACCATCACTACCATCACCAGCACCAGCACCATCTTCACGCTCTGTCCTCAGCCAAGTGTGTGGTGACGCTGTCTGGCAGGGATTGTGACACAGCCCAGCCCGCTGCACTAAGCGGCACCCCCATTTCCAGTGTCACCCCGGGGAGCCCTCTGCGCCCTCCCCGCACCCCTTCATGCCAGCTGACGGAGGCCCCCGGGGAGCGGGCTGGGCGTGCGGGCCCCTCACCATCCGTGGGGTTGGCGAACTCCCTGGGCACGGCGGCCCCGTCGTCCAGTTCCACTGCCTCGAGGCCTGCGCGGACGCCCTCGATCTGGACCTCATGCTCCCCCGAGGCCGCGTCCTCCTCCGACCTCGCGCTCTCCCCAGTGCGCCGGAACTTCACCACCCTGCGGGGGACAGCGTGGCCCATCAGCATGGCCAGCATGGCCAGCACGGACAGCCTGGTCAGCATGGCCAGCATGGCCAGCATGGCTAGCCTGGTGAGCACAGTTAGCATGGTCAGCATGACCCCCATGGTGAGCATGGTCAGTATGGCAGTCATGGTCAGCATGGCTAGCACAGTCAGCATGGTCAGCATGGCCAGCATGGTCAGCACAGTGAGAATGGTGAGCATGGTGAGCATGGTCAGCATGGTAATCATGGTCAGCATGGTGAAAATGGTCAGCATGGTCAACTTAGCCAGCATGGTCAGCATGGCCAGCATGGCCAACTTAGCCAGCATGATCAGCATGGCCAGCATGGTCAGCATGGCAGTCATGATCAGTATGGTGAGCACGGTCAGCATGGTCAGCATGACCAGCATAGTCAGCATGGTCAGTGTGGTCAGCATGGCCAGCATGGCCAGATGGCCCAGGCCCCCAGCTCAGGTGAGCGGCCATTTGGTGGAGTTGGGGCTGGGGGAGACTGGCGCTTCCACTGCATGTGGGTGAGGGGTATGTGGAGGACGTTGTCGAGGCTGAGCATCAAGGGCTGCCACGCGCGGCGGGGCATGTTGCTCAGTTCCTTGCACGGCCGTGCACAGCCGTGCACGTGAAGGGGTGTTTGTTTTGGGCCCGAGCGCAGCTCAGCATTGGCGCCAGGCCTGGCATCACCGTGGGGACATGGTCTGAGATGACACCCAGGGGCCACTCCCTGTGACCACCCCAGAGCAGGCCGCCGCAGACCGAGGCGGCTGCCAGGGTGGACAGACACCGAGGTCACCACTGGAGTGGACTGGCCCCACAGTCATTGCATGGAACCACTCAGCATGAGGCCGCTTGCTGTGGGAAACCCCGCCCCTGCCCCGGCCTCCACTCCTCCGTCTGCACGCCCAGGAAGGAACAACTGGGCATCTCTGGCCAGTTGTGGGGCTTGAACTCTGGGCCTGGGCGCTGTTCTTCAGCTCTTCAGCTCAAGGCTAGCACTCTACCACCTGAGCCATAGCGCCATTTCCAGCTTTCTGGTGGTTCATTGGAGATAAGAGTCTCATGAACTTTCCTGCCCAGGCCGGCTTTGAACTGCGATCCTCAGATCTCAGCCTCCTGAGTAGCTAGGATTACAGGTGTGAGCCACCAGCTCCCAGTCTCAAGAACTTTTATGCCCAGGCTGGTCTCAAAGGGCAATCCTCCTGATCTCCACCTCACAAATACTAGGATTACAGGCGTGTGCCACCCTGCCCAGTGGAAAACCTCTAATCCAAGATTGTGTTCTGTTCCCTGTCCTCCAAGAATCCATCTGAATTCTAGAATTTTTCTATTGGTGCAAAAAAAATTTTTTTAATGAGATATGGGTTTGTGAGTTGAAATCCTCATACTTCCTGCCCCAGAAAATAAATTGAATAAAAGAGAACAAGACACACTGTGCTGACACTGCAGGGACCCTGGGCCTCTGAAAAGCCCTGGATGGTGGCTGAGGCTTTAAGTCTAGAATTGGCTCAGTTAGGGACCGCGTGAAATTGGTCCCAGTAATATGACAGGGAAGAACTGGGTTCCCCGACCCCTAAATCAGAAACATAAATTTCCAGGTTGGGAACACAGAGAATTACTAGGAGACAGAAGGCTGCTGACATACTTTATCAATGAAGGGAAGCTGGATGGATCGGCCTGGACTCTGAGGAGTGCATGGTGGAGAGCCTTGACTGGGGCCTGGTGAACTTCCTCTGCCAACACTGAAATCTGTCTCTCTCTCTTTTTTTTTGGCAGGTAATGTGTGGTCTTTCCCAGGTTTATTGCTTTGCTGGTAATTGACTAGAGACCAGCACAGGTAGGCCAGGTTCCAGTCCAAGTGCTGCCTGGTACGGGTTGTAGACTGATACACTCAGACTTTAGTTTGTTGCACGGGGTCACTGCATCTTGGCTTTTATTCGTTGATTTATTTATCAGGAGTGCTGGGGTTTTG